>NC_073627.1:32185000-32810000 GCF_029407905.1 Bubalus kerabau
ACGTACTTCTTTTCCTATTTGAAACCAGTCTGTTGTTCCATGTCCCTTTCTAACTGTTGCTTCCTGACCTGCATATAGGTTTCTCAAGAGGCAGGTCAGGTGGTCTGGTATTCCCATCTCTTTCAGAATTTTCCACAGTTGATTGTGATCCACAGTCAAAGGCTTTGGCATAGTCAATAAAGCAGAAATAGATGTTTTTCTGGAACTTTCTTGCTTTTTCCATGATCCAGCGGATGTTGGCAATTGGATCTCTGGTTCCTCTGCCTTTTCTAAAACCAGCTTGAACATCTGGAAGTTCACGGTTCACGTATTGCTGAAGCCTGGCTTGGAGAATTTTGAGCATTACTTGACTAGCATGTGAGATGAGTGCAATTACAATCCCACTTACAGCTTATTAAAACAGTATCTGTCATGTCAAACAATCAAAATGGTTGTGATGATAATTTTTTGATAATTTTTATCTTTCAGTTTGTTAATTCATTCTACTTGAGCTCACTCAGCTTTTTCCTTTTGGCCTCTCTGTTTTCAAGATAAGATCAGTCAAGGCCATCTATAACATTTTATTTTCCATTCGCTGAATTTTATGGATTGTTTTCATCCCTGGAAGGCACTCCCACTCTCAAGCTGCCCTATGGCTTTAAATGAAGCATGTGTATGGTTTACAAAACATGGGTGTAATTGCTTTTTACATTTTCATGTTAGTGGTTTCTTATATATACATGTATCTCTTTATGCATTAGTCAGGACTTCATATATCAGAGGCTAAATCTCATTTTCCCTCCTTAAAAGAAAGGTTAAGAACTGCTTTCCAAAGCTTTATGTTTCCTACTTTTACACAGAGAGATCACAGAAGTAGGGTATAAAGAAGAAACACTCAGAACTAAATGAATAACAGCAATGAGAAGTATTTTTAAAAACATGAAATGTTACTTGAATCCTTCTGTAAATGTGACAGGGGACATTTTCTTCCCACAGAACTCTATCAGAAGCTGGAGATCAGTCTTGCACACCAACCACACTTCTGCACTCTTTTAGTAGGAAGCCAGCTCCTTTAAAAAACCAGGAAGCTCTTCCTTTTCGACTGTTTCTTTCTCTGCATGCTTTCAAAAGCTCATGCAAATCCTTGTGGCCTTGTGCTCTTTGATGCTAAAGAAAAGCATTGATGAAAATGGCCTCACCTTCCTTTATTTTATGAGACTGCTTAACAACACTAGAATTAAAATATCCCCACCGTTATTTAGAAAATACTGTCATTTGAGAAGCTGACACTATTATAATGATGAAATTCGATGATGGAAATCAGTGAGATTTTTTTAAGTATTACAAGGCTTCCGAATGAAATCAGAGCCCAAGACAAGTGGAGGGAAGCAATACGGATAAACAGGAGAGGATGAGGAAAGTATTTGTGTGCCCAACAGCCCTGACTGAGGGTGGACACCATGCCCAACGCTGCTGATGCCTGTGGGGGGTATGAGAAAGTTCTAGAAGAAGAGCGGGACAGTTGTGTGTGTGAAAGGTAGGCAGGGCTAGGACACAAGCCTGAGGAGGAGGCAGGACAAGACTCTTGGCATTTGTCATCACAGAAAGAATCCCCCTATGGAGGCTGCAGCTTCCCCAGCAGTTTAAAACCCACAGAACCCAACTCAGCCCCTGGAGCAAACTGTGAAATAACACGGCCATCTAAACGCATTTCAACTTAAAACATTTCTAAAACCTTGGTTTATGTTCAGCTTCCATAATAAACTTCTGCCTAATATAAATCATTCCACTTTATTTCCTCCAGATATTTCTTTGCTACAATTGAATAGTTTTACTCCATCATGAATTCTTGACCACCTTTTTATTCCTTTTGGTGGTGATGGTGGGGGGGAGGGGGGTCAGACAGCTCCAACTCAAGGCCAGTCTATTTTTTTAAAAGACTTTTTGATGTAGATCATTTTATTTATTTATTTTATTTCATTTTTTAAAGTGTTTATTGACTCTGTTACATCTGTTTTATGTTTTGGTTTTTTTGGCCCCAAGGCATGTGGGATGTTAACTCCCTGACCAGGGATCGAACTCGTACCTCCTGCCTTGGAAGGCAAAGTCCTAACCACTGGACTGCAAGGGAAGTCCCCCACTCTGTGTCATCTTTTATAATATCTAGGGACCATTTGATGTTTATGAGCTTGTGTTGCTATTTTCTGAGTCTCCATACTTTTGTCCGAAGCCTCTATTAAAATCTATGTAACTGGAACAGAAGACAGCAATTGATATTATTAATCTTATGACCTGGATTTATAACTACTGAATACATACAAGTGATAATTTAATATTTTAAATTTTAATTTTAAATATTTTGAAAAATAGACCCACAAATAGTCACATAAACCCAATTTGCTTATACTGCTTTTTATTCAAATCGTCATTAAAAATGTGTTCATTGTGAAACCGTCATCAATCTCTTCGCTGGGGAACAAGGGAGGGTACAACAGGAAGAGATGGCTTGTGGTTTACAGGAGGGGCGTGGGGGGTGGTGGTGAGTAGAGCTGGTTGAACCTCCTGCAGCACTGTTTCGATGTAAAATCGGAACAGAAAATTAACTTTATTTGAAACGCACTGACCCTTCTCCAAGCAGCTGATAACACATGGTAAAAGCACACTGATTGTAGATGTTTCTGAATGAAAAGGCTCATGCTTTGCAGACTACCAGCGCATGCATCCACTTGGCCAAGCTGTTTTCCTGCTGGTAACTTCAATTCCTGTTTTAAAACCATGCCAACTCCTCTTGGGTGTTCTGGTGAGGAGAATGACTTTCTTTACATTTTAGCCAAGACTTTTCCACCACAATATCTTATGAGAAAGCCACAAGGTTGGGGCATACACTGCAGTGACCAGGCTGGGGAGGGGAAGGCATTTTAGAGAATTATTTTGACATTTAAAATAATAGTGAGGGGAAGAAGTATTAAAAATAACGTGCTAATTAATTTTTCTGATATATTCTGATTCCACGGGCCAAGTTTACTGAGGACTGAATTAAAGAATTTTTTTTTTTAAAGATGGATGTGCTTGTTTAAAATACACTGTTTTGCATAGTGGTGGTTTTAAAATGCAAACAAGTCAAACCAAAGGAAGAACAACACATAATAATGTAAGCTTGGGGGAATGTGCCTGAAGTGCGAAAGAGAAGCGAGTCTGATAGCTCTAAAGCACTTTCTAAAAAATGAACTATTTTAATTGAATTGAATTAATTAGCTTATTTTTTGGCCGTGCCATGTGGCATGTGGGATCTTAGTTCCCCAACCAGGGATCAAACATGCACCCTGTGAATTGGAAGCACAGAGTCCTAACCACCGGACTGTCAGGGAAATCTCTCTAAAACACTTTCCAACCTCAAAGCCTGGTCATTTGAGAAAGATACTCTATTGCTCTCGCTTCTGAATATACCTGAAAACGTTTCACCTGAAAAGAAAAAGACAGACTGGTTCGGGGCCCCAAACCTTGCAAGACACGCAGCGTTCTAGGCTCACAGGACCTTCCCAGCAATGGGTGTGATTTGGGAGGGGTCTTTTTCTTTTTAAATGCCACAATATGACAATCTCAGAAGAAGCGACGGTAGCCTGACCCGGCTGAAAGGTGTTGCACTAACCTGATTGATGGAGTTGGCAGCGCAGGAAGCCAGGCCTGTTCCAGCAAAGGTAAGCAGGAAGCAGGACCAGTCAAAAGGCGCTGGAGCCAGGGCGAAGCCAGCTGAGGTGGTGCTGACGACCAGGGCTGCAACAAAGAAACAAACCAGGGGCTGTCACCAGGCAGGGTGGAGGGTCCCGGCCATGCAAGCCCGCCTCCAGGCAGACCAATCCCCACCGCACGAGCATGGACTGCAGGCTAACCTTTCATTGGAAAATTAAGCTTTACAGAACATCATTCCGATAATAAAAACTCTATGTTTATTACAGAAAAATGCCATTACATTCAAGAGGAAAAACTAAGTGGGTGTTTCAGATCCAGTCGTTCACTTATTCACTCAACACTCACTCACTGCATACCTAATCCACAATCAGTACCTACTAGACGTGAGGCATTGTGCTGAGCAGGTTAGGCTCTATTCTGCCTTGAGGTCCTTGTACTTTTTATTCCCTCTGCCTCTTCCCCTGGCTGGATCCTCCTCATCTTCCAGGTCCTGCCTTAGAGATCGTATCTTAGGGAGAACTGCCCCATCATCTCATGTGCAGGAAGCCCTCCAGGCTGACAGTGCCCTTGCGCTTCCTTTCTGGCGCTTGTCACTCTCTGGCTTCCGCCTGGAATATAAGCTCCATGGAGGCAGGTGCCCTGACTGTCTGGCTCGCTGCTACTTTCGGGGATCCCACTGCGCCAGGCAAGGAGTACTTACTGGGGGCTGAGGAGGCAGGGTGCTAGCTGTCACACTGCAGAACGGCAAGCTAAGGAGTTTGCACTCTTCTGGTCAAGAAGCCCCCTATCACTGGCTGTTTAACCAGGAGCAGTGGGCACCTTGACTTAGAACACACAGAGGGGCCATCTGAGAGGCTCGACTATCAATCCACAGGGAACGAGGGCAGAGCCATGGGGAACCAGATACACAGAAGGGATGACTTTCTCAGTATATCGTCAGCAAAATCTAGAGTTACCAATATAAAGAACAACCTTAGATCAAAAAAACCAGGTCAACATTTTGCATTGAGCTTTGTAAATAGGTTTAAAAAATCAATTACCATCACGGTGGAAAAGACAGTACCATTATCAGTGAAATGTCAAACTAAAAATACTGTAAGAAGAAAATTCACTTTGTTTGAAATCAAAAAGGGTATGTAGTTGCACAAAACCAATGGTTTTTCTTTTTATTTGCCCCCAGAGCTTGACTGCAGAGAAGGCAATGGCACCCCACTCCAGTACTCTTGCCTGGAAAAATCCCATGGACGGAGAAGCCTGGTAGGCTCCAGTCCATGGGGTCGCTAAGAGTCGCGACTGAGCGACTTCACTTTCACTTTTCATTTTCATGCATTGGAGAAGGAAATGGCAACCCACTCCAGTATTCTTGCCTGGAGAATCCCAGGGACAGAGGAGTCTAGTGGGCTGCCGTCTATGGGGTTGCACAGAGTCGGACATGACTGAAGTGACTTAGCAGCAGCAGCAGAGCTTGACTGGGTGACGAGCAATAAACACAGAACATGTAATTTTTGACTAATGGGTCAACTCTTGAGCTGAGAAGAGACACCAAGTAGTTTGCAAAAAAACTGACAGAGAGAAAAGGATAATGCTTTAGTAAGACTTAGTAATGATTAAATCTACAAAATGGAAATACTGCCTCATTTAAAAATATACAAATTGTAAATGGTAACACAGATTAAAAAATGACAGGGACCATTATTACTAGAGAGGAAGAAATCTGAATTTTTGTAACACATTTCCAGAAAAAGATCAAACGCTAATGAAGAATGTATTTTTACTTCATCAAAGCAATTAAAGAAAGAGAAAGGGAAAGAAAATTGATAAATTGTAAAATTGACTGAAGCAATATTCTCGCACAGCACTGCCATGATGGTAATTAAACTTTTCATTGATTTCCAGGGGATTCATTACGTGGAATCATTTTGCAACACCAGGATCTCATTAAAAGTGAATGTAATATAGTCTTTCATTAATAACACTGCAAATTATATTTTATTTGGTAATCTCGTATTCTGTCCCTTCACAAATAAACAGAAAATCAATGTGGCCGATAAAGCTTGACCCATCCAGTAGAGGCCCAGGAGCGCTGTCCTGTAGTCCCAGGGGGGACTCCAGAGACCCAGGGAAGAGGGACAGCCCCACTCCGATGAACTCCCCACAGCAACCCTGCTCGTGGGTGGGTGTCTACCCCACACAGACTCCGCAGGCCCCTGGGGAGATGCTGGGTGAGAAGGCAGCCCCAACAACCTACACAGCTGCAGCCCTGCCCTCTACTCTGCTTGGAGCTGACACCGGGTCTGACATTAAGACTGGCCGCACCACGTCCTCCGACTGGCCAACATCACTGACAAGGAGCCACCAGATACGGTCTCTGGTCTGCCTGCCTCCTCTGGGAGAAGCCCTTATGTTCTCTATAATTAAAAAAAATTTTTTTAAAGTTCACAGTCACAAGAAGGCACGCCCTGGCTGGCCCAGAAAAAAGCAAACCTCCTTGAAGTGGGCTGCCTGGGGGCCATGTGGTACAGAGGCCCCCAGGAGCACAGCAGTCCAGGGACCTCAGTCCCAGAGACACAGAGAGATGGACTCTGCCAACAGCCATGGGCCCGGAAGTGGCTCTGCGCCCCAGGTGAGTAGCAAGGCCCCGACCCACACAGTGACTTCAGCCTGGAGGGACCCTGAGCAGGAACTGGCCAGGTCAGGCCTGGACTTCTGACCTTTAGAAACTATGAAATAATAGCTTTGTGCTATATTAACCTGCAAAGCTGTTAATGCAGTAAGAAAAAACTAGCAATACTGTAAGGAGGGTGGCATTTGAGGAAGATGAGACTTGAGGACGCAGGGGACGGACTGGAGTGGAGGGAAGATGGCTTAGGAACCACGGAGAGGCCTGCAGGGCCTCAGGGAAGGGACAAGGGCCTGGGAAGGGCGGCAGTGGTGCAGATGGAGGTAGAGCAAATCACTCGCAGGCACAGGCCTTCAATAGGGAATAAGCCTAAATGATTACAGCAAAGGAGCCAAACAATTCAGGAACTCAGAGAACAAAAGGACCGCAAAAGGTCAAAGGGAACTTGGGGTCAGCTAATCTCTGTCCTGATGGAGGGGTGGCTTCACCAGGGGCAGCCTCCTGTGGGATGGGTCTCAGTCTCTCTGTCCCTCTGTTCCAGGCCATTTCAAGACAACTCCCTTGAAATACCTAGCTCTGGGTGTAACTCCTATCTCTGGAGCAACACTGCACAACCTTCAGTCATGCAAATGCCCACCACCCCAGCCCCTGTCTCTCCAGGCACAGCATCCGCAGGGACCAGCCACACGGGACCTCCACGCTCCTGTCCACACCGAGTGACACCTTTCAGAGACGCACTAGTTTCTACCATAACAAGAGCACTCAGGCCAGTGCCTGGCAAATCCTAAGGGCCTAAAAAGTGGTGCTGTTGGTAATTGTTAAAATGTGGTTCGAGATGATCTATTTTTCCAGCCACTACGCTTAGACTTAATGTTTCAAAGCAGTGCCTTAAGGAACGTTGACAAACAACAAAACACTTCACACAAGCTCCGTGTGCCCCAGTTTTACAACATCCAGGGGAGGGACCACAGCACAGTCCTTAATAACTGTGGACTAACTATGATGATGACAAAAACAAAACATACATTTGGGAAGCGCTCTGCAATGCCAAAGTGCTTTTACATTTATTTATACCCCGGAAACACTGCACTTCAAAGCAGTGTGTGGATACTTCAGCATTATGGGAAGAAAACATGAGAACTTTAATTCCTATTTCAACTTTTTAACTCTTTCTTCTAAAACACATATTTTGCATATCATAAAATGAATATAATACATTGGGATGAGAGCACATGAATTTTATTTACAAGTAATAACTATACATTTTTGTTACATACGGCATTTATATACAATAGCATAAATATTTTATAAATATACACACATGCACTTAAAATTTTTTTACTGATAAAATACATGACCAGCAAACTTTGGAGAGGCCTGCTCTAAAATAAGCAGCAAGGCAAGCACTGGTGGGTAGCATGTCCAATTTTATACGTGGAGATCCAGGAGCCAGCCAAGGGCAGTGAACTCAACCCTCGGCCTGACCAAGGGTCATGTAAGTTACACACGATATATGGCTCACTGCTATACGGGTTATTCTGTAACAAGTCCTGCAAAGAAAGACATTTTCAGAATAAAATTCCACTGAAGGAAGGGAAGACCAGCTGTGCTCAGTTGGTTTGTCATGTCCAACACTCTGTGACCCCGTGGACTGTAGCCCACCAGGCTCCTCTGTCCATGGGATTCTCCAGGAAATACTGGAGTGGGTTGCTATTCTCTTCTCCAGGGGATCTTCCTGACCCAGGGATCGAACCTGCTTCTCCTGCACTGACAAGCAGGTTCTTTACCACTGAGCCACCTGAGCAAACACACACACATACACACCACTCAGCTGATCACATCACCACCAGCAGGTCAGCTGTGCTTTCAGGACATCCTTGCACACGAGCCATGATGCTCCTGCAGCAGAGATCCTAAGGAGAATGGCCACAAGTCCCCGAGCAGGGAGCCCACACTGAGGGGAGAAGTTCCCCTTGCCCCACCCACCGGGGACATGACCCTGCTTCTGCACCTAGGGGGCTCCGTCCCTGCAGAGGGTGGCTCCGTGGGTCCTGGCGCCCCAGCTCCAGCTCATGGTTTGCTTCCAGAGCAGCAAGCAACTGCTGAAAGGTTTTCCCTTTTCCAGTACACAAGAGGTTTTCTTGAAGCAGTGGCTTAATCAAGAATGATTTTTTTTTTTTGATAAAGGCTCAATACTTTGAGAACTGCTGGTCTCTGAGTAGAAGCATAATGAAGGTACTCATGCACCTTCTGAGATCATCCATTAAAAAGAACTTTATCTCTTTTCTGAGATCATCCATTAAAAATAACTATAAAGATGATATTAAAAACCTGGTCATCTACATCCTGCTTCATCTCTCTCTTGCACTGCCTCACTGTTTCTCAGCCCTGGCCCCAAAAAGAATTAGTGTGAAAAACAAAACTCCAATAAATCAATTCAGATAATTATCAACTCTGATAAAAGATTTGCTTGAGAGATGGAAACCGCTGACTAAATGAGAGTTTGAGATTTTCTATAGATTTCAAATTATCCTTGTGATCTATTATATCTCATTATCCTTGAGAGCAGGGACTATGCAATATTATAACCCAAATTTTATAGACCTGAGGTGTATTTTCTTTAAATCTCTTTTATGTACAAAGCAGCCAGAGAACAGACAGTTAATGAATTCGTGTGTGGCTTTGTTCACCGGTGGCTCCAAGCAATGGAATGTTTTCGTTAACGGATCTCAAAGTTCAAAACTATACAACTTAATTAAAAGGCGGGAATTAGGTCTTTTCTGATTTTCAAACGAACATGTATTTTTTACTTGATAGCTGTACTTATGACTTCTTCCTCTCTTTTCATTTCTGTTAACACCATAAGCTTCAAATGGCTCAATTTCTAATTTAAGTGAGTCTCGTAGGCTTCACAGCTTGGCTGCGTCCCGTGAACCTTCTGACAATTCTGTTACCCACACACGTATGGAGGAAGGTGGTAATTCTTATGCTTATTGTTTCGTTCAGATGAAAAGTCAATGGATGAGAGACAGGGTACTTTTTTCCTCAGCTACATTAAAGACAATCAATCAGAGAGTAACTGACTACAAACCATGACCACATCAGGTTAAAAGATAAAGACTTCTAATGGAGATTTTTAATAACACAGCTGCAAAACTAGGAACTTGCAGGGCCTTCCAGTTTTTCTCTTTATTTTTTTCATACTTGGTGACCAGAGGTGGTGGTCTTAAAAATCCAGGACCAAATTCAAACTCCTAACTTCAAATTTACTGAGCATCACTATTACGAAAATGCAGCACTCAGTTCAGTCCCCAGGAAATTCCCCAGAAAGCACTTGGTTTGCACCCACGGCATTCAGAAGAGGGAAATGAAATAGCCATCAGGTCTGTATAAAAAACACATCCAGAAAAGCTGTTTGCATCCAAGTTAATTAGGCAACACTGAGTGAGACCGTAAGATTGTTCTTTCAATCACAGTTTTTCCTTGAACCACCGAAGCTTTTCTACTTTGTCATCCTATTTTTAGTTTTCCTTTTCAACAAAAAAACATTTCTTCTCAGTAGACTCAATAACCAACACTTTATGATCTTTGTAATTAACTAAAAGAACTTTCCATAAAACTGATGCTTATTAAGCTTTTAAGAAGTAAAAACAATCCTTTTGAAAAATCAGTTTGGCAAGAAGAAACTGTTAGTTGAGTAGTTTTTGCTAAAATAATGAAGATTGTTCTCAGTTTCATATCAATGACAACGGGTGAGGGTGACATGGTGAAAAGCAGACAGAAATATGAAACACAGTGGCCCAAGGTCACCTGCCACAGGTACAATACTTCACAGCTGCTACTAAATGTTCATTGGAAGGACTGATGCTGAAGCTGAAGCTCCAATACCCTGGCCACCTGAAGAGAAGAGCCAACTCATTGAAAAAGACCCGGATGCTGGCAAAGATTGAGGGCAGGAGGAGAAAGGGGTGACAGAGGATGAGATGTTTAGACGGCATCACTAACTCAGTGGACATGAATTTGAGCTAACTCTGGGAGATGGTGGAGGACACAGGAGCCTGGCGTGCCATGGTCCATGGGGTCACAGACAGTTGACACAACTTAGCGATTGAACAACAACAAAATATTCAGCTATTACATCACAGGAAAATGATTATTTGTACTTAAAAAGCTAAGCTGTTTTAAATTCCACAAATTTTTGCAAGAGAGTTCATTATAGCTTTTTTCCCCCATAAGCTTCTATTTTTTGAGTATCTATTATGTGCAGGGTAGGAGTGAGGCCCTGGGAATGCCAAGGAGATGGATGTGGTCCCTGCCTCGTGGTGCCCACAGGCTGGTGGAGATTCAGACAAGCCAACAGGCACAACAACAAAGCGCAGAAGCACGTCAGAGGGTGAAGTCATGGATGCCGTGACAGCTAAGGGCTCCTGACCTAGAAACCTGCTCAAACTGAGGTCAAAGGTGAAGATGAAGGATGAGGAGGAGCTGGCCTGGGAATGGGGAGGAGGGCTAGGTGTGAGTGCTAGAGGCAGAAAAACAGTGACACAGGACCACAGGGTAAGGGAGCACCAGCCGGCCTGCCCACCTCCTCTGAAGAGAGCACCACCCATGTGAATACAGGTCAAAAAACATGCCTTGTGTTTTAACAAAACACTGCTATGTTAGCACTCCTCTTTTTATTCTTAACCTCCAAATTTACCATCCCTTGCTTAAGATATAAAAAAAATGCTACCGTGCAAAAACTTTTTAGCACTTAAAGCGATAACCTGCCAGCAGCCTTTTAAATTCACTCCTGTAAGGTTCTCATTCCTTAACCTCAATAAGTGAGATGCTACCGTACTTCACTCTGAACTAGAAACTAGGCCCTCGAGGACACCCCAGAATGATAATCAGGCACCCGCAGGGCTGGGGAGCCATCGTCCAGTCCCCTCTAGAGATGCAGCTAACACAGCCGCCAGGGACGGGGGAGGCCTGACTGTGTGCAGAACTAAGAGAACGCCACGGGTCCACAGATGCAGCTGGCTGCTGATAGGAGGTGGGGCTGATAGAAGAGACAGGCAGAGAAGAGAAAAGGCAATGACCTGTGAGAACCCAGATAAACCAAGAGTTCCCACTTGATGAAAACCAAAGCTCGATTTTTGTTTGAAATGGGGAGCAAGGTGGTTTGCCGAGCATGAAGCCGAGGTGGTGGAGAGGGTGTTGAGTGAGTTCTTTGGAAAAATAGTTTCTCAGAGTAGGTTCTGGGGACCATGCCAACCAGGGCCCTTCGTTAAAATACAGATTCCTAAGCCCCCACCCCAGACCTAGTGTGAAAGAGTTTATGGAGATGAGGCACAGGAATCTGCATTTTAACAAGCACTCCAAGTAGCTCGGACCACACGTGGCGATTCAGAAACATTAAAGGGAGTGGAGTTCTCCAGGTGGATAATGGAATCCGGGGCAAAGAAGACAACTTAACAGGATGACAGGCCTCAGTGACTTCTAAGTGTAACAAAGGAGCGAGAGGGGCTGCCTGGCTTGCTGCTTTGTTCTGCTGAAGTTTCGCCATCAACCTGAACTATTCAGTGCAGCCTTGGGCCAGCTGGTCTTCCTCCATGGCACAGTCCAGTGCGGACAGTGCGGACAGTGCCCCAGCACACAGGAGGAGTCTCAAACACGTACCTGATGATCAAGACGGCAGGGAAGACTGCCGACAGACAGGCACATACCCATAACCAGCCCTGGGAAAGTGTATGTCGAGGCGGCAAAGCAGCTTTATTTAAACACGCTGCACGGGAAGCGCATGTGTGGTGTGGTCCCACAGCAGATCTAGAGGTGCGGTTCTACTGTCTTTGGAAAACTGGGGGTGGAAAGCCAGGCAGCCCGCATCCTCTTCCTGGGAGGGGACGTGCTGCATAAAAAGACAGCCTAGTGGGCACTGTGAGGACATAGGGAAGCTGGCTACAGACAGCACTGCCCAGGCTGGACTTAGATGCTCTGGTTTTTTTTTAATGATAGAGGTATTCTTTACCCTGTCCCTTTTAGCTGGAGAAGCCATGCTTGCTATACAGCCCTGGCCAATAAAATTTAAGGAGATATTCCTATCAAAACCTTCCCCTCCCAAGTAAAAAGCCTGCCCTGGCTTGCTCGATCTTAACTCCTGGACCAGGGACTGAACCTGCACCCTCGGCAGTGAAAGCACAGAATCCTAGCCACTGGACCACTAGCGAATTCCCTAAAAAGGCCAAGTCTTGTTAAGGAGGTTTCTGCCTTTCCACATCATCCCCTTCTTCATTCTTTCTGCCTAGAATACAACATGATGAGGGGGGAGTGGCAGCCACCTTGTGGTCTTGAGGACAAAAGCCAGAAGCTAATGAGAACAGAGCAAAGAGCAGGGGCCAACTATGTTAACAAAATCCCTGAGCACTAGCTCTCAATTCCTAATCTCAGACTCCTTGATACGAGAGAGTATATAAACCCTTCATCTGCTTAAGTCACTGTTCTTCAAGTTTTCAGTTACATGCAGCTGAGCCCATTCTCAACTCATAGCTTTTTCTCCTTCTCTTCATAAAAGTTGTCAATGCATTTTTGAGACTGATTACCATCCTCATGAAATTTAGCTCTACATTCCTCTAGCATCTACCACCCATCTCATACTTAAAATCAATCCAATTAATCTTGGGCTCTTTCTCTGGTAGCTCAGCTGGGAAAGAATTAATCTCAAACTGTACTTAAAGCAGTGACATCATCAGAAAACAGAATAGCCCAGATAAAAATAGTTTTCATCTAACTTGGAACACTGGCTGAAGCATCTACATGGCCCACTCCCACCAGAAACCAACTGAAATGATGGAATAAAAATGAAAATTAGAGAAAAACCTACATCAGCAATAAATTAGGTAATGAGTGGATACTAAAACCCTCAAGAAATGTTTGTTAAATACAGTGCAGATGAGATGAAACTGAAGACAGATGCTGAGGGATGACTTGTGCCTTTCACTATTTGAATAGCAGAAAATGACCAACTGGTGAGAAAATGGATGTGTGTGTGTGCTGAGTTGCTTCAGTTGTGTCCGACTCTTTGTGACCCTATGGGCTGTAGGCTGGCGGGCTCCTCTGTCCATGGGATTCTCCAGGCAAGGACACTGGAGTGGGTTGCCGTGCCCTTCGCCAGGTTATCTTCCCAACCCAGGGGTTGAACCCGAGTCTCTTATGCCTTCTGCATTGACAGGTGGGTTCTTTACCACTAATGCTGCCTGGGAGGGGAATAAAGGCTATCTGAGGGGACGCTGTCTTTCTGGCTGCTGTGGAGGGTGAGGAGTGAGGAGCAGAGGCCAGGGTGAACCGTGGTGACCTGGACCCACTTTATGCAACAGCAGGACAGTGCTGGGGCAGCTGCGCCCCCTGGAAAGGAGAGAGAAGGGGCCGGAGCAGAGAGGATGCAGTCCTTGATGTCGGTCTCACCGAGTTGAGGTGGAGATGACGCGGAGGCCCTCAACCCGACGGGCAGGCCCCCACCCACACGGCCCCCCACAGCGGGTATGCCTGGCAGGGGCGCTGGAGAAAATGCTGAGCACAGACGCCCTGTGTGCTGAGCGTGGAGGCAGACCATGAGAGAAACCAGACTTGGGAAGCAGGGCGCTGGCACGGTGGTTTCAAAACCACACTGGAAAAACCTCTTTAAAGCAGAAGTTCCCTTGCTGGTAGCTCCCTCTGCACCTCCTTCAGGCCACAGGAATGTTTTACCAGTAACAGACTGAGAGTCTCCGTCCTCGAGCTGAAAACGCAAAAGAGGCACCCAGGGATGCCACGTCACACAGGGAGGGGTGTTCTCGTGCGCTTTTGTAGCTTCACAAAACACCACTTATTAAAAGAAAAGGCCACCAAAAACAGTGGCACAAAAAGATATTCACAGAATTAGGATTTTTTTTTTCTAACTGTAGAAAACATTTACATTATGATCTTATTTTTGTTTAAAAAGCAAAAGTATTTGAAGGGCATGTATAGAAAAACATTCTGTGTGTGCGTGTTAGTTGTTCAGTTGTATCTGACTCTTTGCGACCCCAGGGACTGTAGCCCGCCAGGTTCCTCTGTCCATGGGGTTGATTCTCCATGCAAGAATACTGGAGTGGGTAGCCATTCCATTCTCCAGGAGATCTTTCCGACCCAGGGATCAAACCCAGGTCTCCTGAGCCAGGGAAGCCCCAGAAAGACATTCTAAAATACACCAAAATCATCAAAACAGGTATCACTTGGATGATTATATTTAGAATTATAAGGAGAGTCCCATCCTTCCCATTTTGGCTTCTCTGTATTTTCTATTTGTTCTAAAAGTAAAACTCAGTACATTTATCAAGCATACAAATATTAAGGTAATTATTTCAAAATATATATTAAAATTTAAGAAACTACAACACAATATTTTTAGGAAAATGTGAAAAATCTTTTATGTGGTATCTGAGAGCTGATAATTATAGTACATTGACCTTGAAAAACAATAAGCAACCTAAAATAAAACTGCATCCTCTATTCTTGGGGTTTTTATTTTTTTTTCCTTTTAATAAAAAGCAGCATTCTAGGTTCTGGAGAAAGAAGTCCAAAAACTAGCAGGCTGCAGTTCACATCAGTTCTGTCAACAGCCTAATCTATTGGCTTCAATAAACAAATTATTTTAGTGTTCTGGTCTCAAAAAAAAAAAAACGTGCTGCAGCTTTTCAGCACAGACATTATTCAGGAAAACATTTCTGCTTTTTTATTGACCCATATTAAGTGTTAACTTGGTTGAGTCACCAAAGTGTCTTATGATCCTATTCCAAATAAAATTTCTTCACCCCAGTGTGGTCCTTGCAACAAACTCCAAAAACATATTGTAAATAGCTCGGCTGGCAAGAGAAACTCAAGGGAGACACACTATAACTTCTTTATAAACTCAGTTTTACTTCCTTTCATAGAAAAAAAACAAATCTTTAAACGGCATTAGCTCCTTCAGACTTTGGCCCAGATCCTGGTATAAATGCAAAAGCCCCATCCTGCTGCTACTCTGCTGTCCTACAGATGAATGGGACACATGGTCACTACGCGGCTCTTCCTTAGTCTACAGCTTATTATCCTTGGTGTGTTACAGCTATACACGAAGGAGGCGAAGGAAGAAAGACAAGTTCTATCAAAGTGATAGCTGCCTCCCAGGTATTTCTGCCTTGGCTATCACGACCTATAAATGAATTGCCCAAGATGTAAAGAGTCCAAAAGAAACCAATTGATAAACACCAGGGATTTTCTTTAAAAAAAAAAAAAAATCCTGCAGACTCCAAGACATGTATGAATTCAAGTCATAAAATAAACAGGGAGGTAAGAGGTAAAATAAGAGAGTTGGGGTCACTCGAAGGGTGTTGCCTCTTTAAATGGAATAAGCAGAAGGAAATGACTTGAATTCAATTAGCTGATCCAGGAACTGGGGGCAGGGAATATATAAAATGATACAAGAGACGTTTACTGCTGGGACTTTTCCATCTGTGGCTGCAGGGGAGGCTGCTCCCCAGCCCACATGTGCATCTTGCCCATGCACACCTCTCCTGTGTGGTCCAGACCTCCCCTCCAACCCCCTGCCTGCAGCTGCTCCCATGCCAGTCATGGCCAGGGTTGCTCAGGCTCTCACGGGGAGGGGGCGAGCCCTCCACGCCCACCAGACCACGGGGGTCTGTGCCGGCCCTCTGCCAGCGCATCGCCTCCCTCACTTTCTCAAAGGGTGGCCCAGGACCACCTGCATGCAATCATCTGCACCCGTGCCAAGGTGCAGAGCTCCGGGTCCCGTCCCAGGGCTCCGGGATCTGATCCCTGGGGATGGTGTCCAGGAAGCGCCACGGGAACACACACATGTGCCATGCGAGCTTCTCAGCAGACTGAAGAGTTGACGCACATCCTACACACAGACAACCGCCGCTAAAGAGCGATTTAGTCATGGCTGGAGATTTCAGACCACGTTTTCAGGATGAAGCCCTGCTTGGATACACATCACTCTAAAGGTACAGAACAGGAAAAGCAATACAACAGCTGACATGACAGGAAGGAAGATGCTCCCGCTAAGCACCCAACTGATCCTAAACTAAGTGTCACCCTTTCCCGTATACCCTTAAAGAACTAAGCATTATGAAAACAAACTTTAAGACGTCATTCTAAATTAAATATTTAAGAGTACCTCATTTGAGACTCTAAAAAGAAGAAACACTGATAATTAGTTCCTGATTTAGCAGCCTGTCAGTGTTGACTTCCTAACTGCCAGGTAAAACAACTCCATGGCCAGGCTTCTTAGGAGACCTCTAGCATTTAAGTGTTGGTCACTTCCTTATGGGCCCTTTCCGTGATGAAGCTCTCTCCTGTTTCCCTTCCTCTGACCACATATTCCCTTGCAGGCCCCATTACACACTCTGCCCAGTCCTTAAAAGTGGACTGGCCCCAAAGTCTTGTCCTTGGCTTTCTGCTCTGGCCACTTTACACCTGACCTGCTCACCACCATGGCTTCAGGTCAACCCTATGCTGAAGACGCTATGCTCTTCCAGCCCGGGGGTCCCGTCCTTCACAGCTAGCGTTCCCTGGGCAACTCCAATTCCGTGTGTCCAGTACTGCCCTCCCCTCACACCTGGTTCTCCTCCCTTCAGTACTGCCATTCTTAAGTCTCAACACAATCATTCATCCAGTCTTCACTGGAAGTTCTCCAAGGGCAGGGCAGCAAAAACTCAAGGGCCTGCAAGTTACATCACCCGGGTGATGAATTTATTTTTTATTTAAGAAACGAGTGTGTAGGTTTTAACATGGTCGCCTCTATGCAGTTCCCAGATGTCATTCCATTTAACACTCAGTACACCCCTAGGAAGTAAGTTATCATTACTAATTCCACTTTACAGATGGGTAAACTGAGGCACAGACGTATGGAACTTGCTCAAGGTCACTAAACTAGTAAAAGCAATGACTTGAGAGCAGGGACTCTGGCCCAGAGGTCACTACCCTCACTTTCCAGGCCATGACTTTTCTGAGGCAATGACTCAAGTCTGCCAAGGTTGTGTGCCATGAGCACAGAACCAACAGCTGTGGCTATGTTCCAATAAAACTTTATTTACAAAAAGAGGCAAGCCTTGCTCGATGGTGCTATCACCAGTTTTCTCAATCACCCCTACACCTTATAGTGAAATACCTTCGACATGGTCCCCAAACCTTAAAGAATATAGCAAAAATATAGAAGTGCCTGAAAAAAACACAAGTGAAGGCTTCTATAACCTCAGGGTGGTGAAAATATTTCTAAGCATTAAAAAAACTAGTAAGGCTTAATACATGAAAGTTAAAAATTCCCATGGGGCAAAATAAAACAGAACAAAACATCACCAAGTAAACATCATAAACAGAAATAGCAAAAAGAAAAAAAAGAAAAAGAAAAATGTGACAGAAATATTTTCATGCATGTGATGGATGAAATGCTGATGTTCTTTATTTATTGACTGCCAAGAGCAGGCCAGAGCAGGACTAAGGGAAAACCCTTGAAAGGATCTGACTGGATATGGGGACAGACTGGTCTCCAGGGAGGCGGGAGGACTGAGCACGGTGGGGAGGATGGACATGCCCAGCTGCTAGGACAGGGGTGGGAATGGGGGACAGGGGAAAGGGAAAAAGCCTGTTTCTGGGGAGGAGCTTAATCATTCCAGGTTACCACGTTCCTTTAAACTCGGGCAGAGTCCAGGCAGGAGGCACCATGAAGGGAAGGTACTCTTGAGTTTGTTATGAGTAGATGAGAAAAGGAAAGTCAGTACGGCAGGAAGATGGGACAGAGAGGGTAGTTAGGACCAAATGCCTCAGGAGTTCTGGACCTCAGCCTGCAGAGAGGGGGTGCAGAACCACGCAGGGCTAACGAAGGAGGTGAGACTGGAGATGACGCTCTCCACGGAGAGCAAGGAATTAAGACTGACTCCAGGGTTTCCCGTCTGGGGGAAGTGAAGAATGCTGGTGTTACTGACAGAAGTGGGGTGATAAGAGAAGTAATGTGCCAGGCGGGTGGGAGATACTGCAGTGCACACAGAGAAAGATGGTCCCGCTGCTGGGGGAACTCGCTTCCGACACCTGCAGACAGAGCGGACTCATCTTGGGGGTGACATCCTTATGATCGTATCTGGGGTCATTCTTAACATGTCAACACATGATTCGCACACGGCTTGTGTAAGTGACACAAGGTAACTTCTGCAGGAATGTGATGACTGCTCAGCCATCGCGAGACATGCAGACAGCACCTGTGATCAGGCTCGCCGTTAGCTGCCCTGTGCAAGTCTTACTGTGATTCCTCAGCTCCTCTGTCAAATTCCTGTCTATCTGTCATCCCTCCAAAAAGATGTAAAGTGAGCTTGGTGGCTGAGGAAAAAAGTCATCTCTTTACCTCCTTCTACCCTGAATTTCAGGCTCAACTCTTGAAAAACAAACAACCAACCACTACTTTTTCCCTGATTTTCTCTACTCCGAAAATGCTCTGTCTCATCTGTTCCTTTCCCAATTCTGCCTCAGTAATATTACTGACCACTTTCTGTCCTCCAAGAATACGTAGTGTTACTGTACTATCCACCCATTCCCCACCTGTATTCTTCACCTTATTCTCATCCAAGGGCTTCTCTGGTGGCTCTGGCGGTGAAGAATCACCTGCAATGCAGGAGACGCAGGTTTGATCCCTAGATCAGGACGATCCCCTGGAGAAGGGAAATGGTAACCTACTCCAGTATTCCTGCCTGGGAAATCCCATGGACAGAGGAGCCTGGTAGGCTGTAGTCCATGGGGTCGCAAAGAGTCAGAGATGACTGAGCAATTGAACCACCACCATTCTTATCCAAGAAGGAAAGGAGAGACCAGGCCTTCAGTCTGCAGGGTGGGCCAGAACATGCCTTCTAACAGGATTAGCACAGAATAAGCCATTTTGAGGTTGAGCTATTAGATGAGGTGACAATAAAGCTCGGCCAGACTCCCAGGGTGGCTGTAACAACCGAACGACGTGACTCATGGGTTAATACCCCAGCAGATACAATAAAATTTGGTGCAGTCTGCTAGGCTTCAGCAAAAACATCTGGTACCAAACCTCTTTGCAGAGAAGCAATCTACATCCCTGGGAACGTGGGACAATCCCAGAGGCCCTATGAGAAGCAACCACAGCAGTGAGCTGGGGGTCCCGGCGCCTGTGGGTCCACAGCCCATCAAGCCCAGCAATGTGGCCCTTCTTGGTTTCAGAACTGAATCGGGCTACATTCTCTTACTGCGTCTTTACAGGACAGCAGGTGTAAACACACAAAAGACAAGGAAACAAACAGGACAGACATTCCGTTTAACTGCAAGTAACAGAGAGACTCTTTTTAGTACAATGTTTTGTTGTTTAGTCTCTCAGTTGTGTCTGACTTTTTTGTGATCCCATGAACTGTAGCCCACCAGGCTCCTCTATCCACAGGAATTCTCCAAGCAAGAATGCTGAGAGTGGGTTGCCATTCTCTACCACTGAGCCACCAAGGAAGGCCACAATATGTTCATGGCAATACTATTTACAATTCTGCATAAACAAAATTCCAAAAATTTGATTTCAAATCCCAATTAAGTTGAAGAGAGGAAAAAATACTAAAAGAGGACCTGCAGTTTAAAATATTCCTTCAGGGGCAGTAATAAAATTAGTAGTTTGTTTAACTAAAAGAATAGTTTCAAGTAAATCCCAAGGTACCTGTGAGTTTGATTTTGGACAGCCGGGCCAGAATTCCTGGCAAATCATCCACACGCAGCTTCATCTCTTTCCACTGCTTCTCTTCTTTCGTCTCTTTCCCCAGATCTATGGACCCCTCAATTACTGAGGTGGGTTCTAGTTCTATCAATGCTTTTTCACTTGGCTTTCTGGACAGAGACAGGCTGGGGGGTACAAGAGGTCTCATCTCGCATATTTCGGCTTTAGCCTCATCCAAAGAAGTTTTTTCAAGAAAAGGAGATTCTGCTGGTTCTGGCTTCGGTTTTATTTGCTGCTTCAGGCTTCTGTTTAGTTGTGTGACATACTGAATTAAAAAAAAAAAAAAAAAGTACACATAACTTAGGAAACTGAGGCCCAAAATGCTCTTACGTGGTTGTTCAATAACACTTTACATCAGTCCGACTTCTACAGTACTTAAAAGATTTTCCTACACCTTTATAAATACTTGCTGAAATAACTCCTATTAGAGTATGTTACCGGAGAAGGCAATGGCATCCCACTCCAGTACTCTTGCCTGGAAAATCCCATGGATGGAGGAGCCTGGTAGGCTGCAGTCCATGGGGTCACTAAGAGTCGGACACAACTGAAGTGACTTAGCAGCAGCAGCAGAGTATGTTACATGGGGGTCACTCTACTAAGATATGGAGAGGACAATTAACTGGTTTTCAGATTCTATGACTTAGAAAAAATCCTAGGGGTTTAAGTTCCCTGAAAGAAAGATAAATTGATTTCTTATTCATCTCCCCCAGGATTTCCCCCAACATAGACTCAGAAGCTGCAGGTTTAACATTCCAAATACAGTGCAAAAGTTTTCTAGACTCAAGAGCCCAAGTCAACCTGCTGACTTTCCCTGTTGCCCAGGGAGCAGTGCAGAGAGAGGCTCCAAGGGGGTCACAACCCCGGGCTCAGTACCATCAGGGCAGTGGGTGTGTGGAGAGAACTGGGCTGAAGACTCAGGCAACCTCTGTTACTTAACTGGCAAAAAGGAGTACCTGTGGCTAACACCCATGAGGCACTTCACAGTTTTAAATAACATATATCGTTAGACTTTATAGGAGACATGTCTCAGTCAGTCTTCTCAAAAACTGTGAAAGAAGACAGATGATTACTAGTATCTCTCACTTTAATTTTCAAATGAGGAAACCAAGGCTTGGAAACAATCTGACAGAGCCAAGAATAGAAAACTAGTTAGTTACAGATGCTCCTAGAACTGAAGCCCTTTCCTAATAACTAGCTAAGTGACTTTTTCCAGTTACATCGCAAAGGCTTGAAATTACATACACTTGTTTGAGGAAGGAGTTACAAACTCAGGAATGAATTCAGAGTTCTGTTTACATAAAAAAAGCACCCTATGTATTTGAGTTTCTCTTCTAAATATCCATTATCCTCCATCCCCAACTTTGTAAGTCTGATTATTATTGGAAACTAAAATCTCTCATTAAAATGAGTTTTATTAAGTTAAAAGATTTTAAAAGCTAAAATGGACATTGTAAGGTTAAAAAAAAAAGATAAGAGAAATGTCAAATAGGACTTCAGATTATGAATTTGCTATTCTCTCATGCTTGCACTGAAATTATGAGTTTTTAGCTGTGGTTTGTTCATTCTACCATACTTTATGATTTGAGAAAGTGGCAAATGCAAGTTACCATGCTGATGACAACATGGAGTCAACCTGGTCCAAGGTCTACAAACAGACTGAGCTATATTATGAATGCCCACTGTAAAATGCCCAGAAAATCACAAGAACTCAATTTGTTTGAATCTGTTCAGAAGTGCATGTTTGAATCTCACTGCTGATATAAGAAAACAGGGAGGTCCTACTCTTGAAGCAATAATTTCTGTATTACTGATGTATTCACAGAACTTAAAAGAATTAAAAAAGATGAATTATACTGTTCAGCTTTTCCTAACTGTGGCCTACTCAAAACACGCCAGCAGCTTTCTGTCTTTCTCCAGACTTAATCAATAAGGTTGAGATCATACTTTAAAACTCAAGACACCAGAGTTATTCTGGTTTCAGTTAAGCATAATCAAAACAAGGGATTAACATTGTGGAAAAACTTAAGAGGGCAGGAAATAAAAGTCTTTTTCAAAGAGTACTTGTTGCAGCTCTTCTGACAATAGGAATTTCTGAAATCCCCTTGTACAGGGAAAGTACAGGCAGAGAGCCCAGTGAGCATGGTCTTCTGAACCTACCATGTGCCGGAGGAAGTTAAAGTGTTGAAATGTGACCCACTGCTGATTGACGTTCCTGAGAAGATGCAGGAACCTACGAGGTGACTCCTGCATAGCTCTTCTTTCTAGATACCAGATGCATCCTCCTCCCCAGCCTATCAAAGAAAGAGGAAAAAAATTAAAACGGCCATTATGTCTCACCAAGCGATGACTGCTACTGCTGCTGCTGCTGCTGCTAAGTCGCTTCAGTCGTGTCCGACTCTGTGGGCCCCATAGACGGAAGCCCACCAGGCCCCGCCGTCCCTGGGATTCTCCAGGCGAGAACACTGGAGTGGGTTGCCATTTCCTTCTCCAATGCATGAAAGTGAAAAGTGAAAGTGAAGTCGCTCAGTCGTGTCCGACTCTTAGCAACCCCATGGACTGCAGCCCACCAGGCTCCCCCGTCCATGGGATTTTCCAGGCAGGAGCACTGGAGTGGGGTGCCACTGCCTTCTCCGAAGCGATGACTAGACCTACCCAGAAGCAGAGCCGGCACCATGGTGGGCAGTGCATGTGTGATGCGTCAGAACTCTGAAATGATCTGATCCAGACTCATGAATGAATGGTTATTGATCAGCCCTGCTCACTGTCCAAGTATAATTCTCCAGCAGAGTTAGGGAACTTGTTCATCTCAGGATCATTAAAAGTGAAAGTGTTAGTCACTCAGTTGTATCCAACTCTTTGCAACCCCATGAACTGTAGCTTGCCAAGCTCCTCTGTCCAAGGGATTCTCCAGGCAAGAATACTGGAGTGGGTAGCCATTCTCTTCTCTAGGGGATCTTTCTGACCCAGGCATTAAACCTGGCTCTCCTGCATTGCAGGCAGATTCTTTACTGTCTGAGCCAACAGGGAAGCCCTCAGGATAATTATGCTTTTATTACATCAAACGTTGAAATGACCAAACCATCAATCTCTTAGAGAATCAAATGTAAAACAATCAGCTTGGTCACTTTCTAAAGAGGATAAAATGAGAAGCCCAATTTTTCTCAATAAATAACTGTAAAGTGAGTGAAGTCCCTCAGTCGTATCCGACTCTTTGAGACCCCATAGACTGTAACCCACCAGGCTTCTCCATCCATGGGATTCTCCAGGCAAGAATACTGGAGCAGGTTGCCATTTCTTCCTCCAGGAAATAAGAGTAAACCAGAAAATAAATTTCAGATTAATATTTTGGCCATATCGGGTAAGCCAACTAAAAGACAGAGGAAACTGCTCTCACTAAAGTATGACTCTATCAAGCTAGTTAGGAAGAAGCTATTTTTGGTATATCCAAATGTGGCTTTTAGTCATTCATCTCTAAACCTTCTCTCAAATATCAACAAACCCAATGCTTCGGTGTAAAGCCTCATCCTGGGAAAGCCTCTGACAGGAACACAGCACAGACATTCCCTGCCGCCCCCTTCTTTTAAGTCTTACCCATCACTTCTCTGTTCCTCAAACCCTAGCATAATTTTTAATCTTCAAGCCATTTCTAGAGTTGCTATGCCTGTTTCCATCTGCTGAGGATCTCCACGTGGATGGCTTATAATATGTCTCTCAGAACACTTTAGTCTCACCCTTAACTCTACTCTGTCCTCTACTGCAGTTAAAACCATCGCCTCCTTGAGATTCCAAGACCACCCTGAACTCTTCCTTCATCACCTAATAACCATCAGCTCCAGTCAACTCGGAAACACTGGTCAAATCTGTCCACTTCTTTCCCTGCCGCTGAGAGATACAGACCCTTATCATCTCACACTTGGATACCGTAGAGTTGTGGGATGCAAACCACACGTCCGGACTTTGGTTAACTCCTTTCCTCTCCAATCCCAGTCCCACAAAGCCAGAGGGTTTCTTTCTGAAGCCCAGAATACACATCATTTGCCCAAACATGTACGTGTGACTCACTGTCCTGCCCCACGATTTCAGTTTGTTCATCTTTGTTTATGCATCTCCTTGCCTGCAGCGTCCTGTTTCCACTCTGCCTGTCAAATGTCGAAGTTTCTTTCAAGTAGTCTATCATTCCATACTCTTTTTTGTAGCACTTCTTAATGCAGATTGTTTCTGCATCATTTTTTTTTTTTTAGTTCATTGAAAGCGGGGACTCTGTCCTGACCTCTGCTACAACAGCTAGCAGACTGTTTTCCATGTAAGAATGAGATGAGGGCTGACGAGTCGGTCGCCCACATCGCTCACCCACATCGCTCACCTGGATGGGGGAAGGAGAGCTATCACCACCCCATGGTAGCCACGGCAATTGTCTTAGACTGGAGATAAGTCCCCTCTTCACTGAAATCATATCCTCAGCCCTCAGGTAAATACGACATGCTTATTTTCCACATCCATGAATAGGTGGTGTCTGTATATGTGTATAGGAAGGAATGGTAGTGTTGAAATCAGTCCACTGATTGAAATTTCCTTTGAATTTAGTCCTCTGATAGTCTATTTTTTTTGATGGTATGTATTTTTCCTTTCTTGATTTGACATTGTTCTTTGGGATAATGGGATTTCAATATTAAAAGGTTATATCAAGAAGACACCAAGTTTTATCGTTCTACACCTTAATTTCAAAACCAGTTGTGAGTTCCACTGGTCCACTGAGAAATGTATGTTCCTGGGAGGAAAAGAACCATCTTGGAAAATATCTCTCAAGATTACGTGGATTAAAAATGAGACTTTATGGAAACAAAACCAGCTTGGAAACAGCACTTTTAAATGATGAAAACACTTCATTTAGTCAAAACAATCAGTGTCCAGAAATTTAAAGACATTTTGGCCCTGTGTAAAGAAATATAGGTTTGAAGGTACACATGGCTTATAACAAATGCATTAAAAATCTGGACACAAATGATCACATCCATTATTCACCATCAACACTGAGTCAAGATTGTAGGGCTTTAAAAATGAAGTACATGGATATGAAATGGAAAGGTTCTGAAAGTTTTCAATGGCTATAAAACACTGTTAAACTTCTGAAGAACAGTCAGGCATGACCAAACCCAGGAGGGCATGCAGACACCTGACACAGTCCCAGTGAACCTTTCTGCCCGCTTCCCACAGTGCTGCTTCCATACCAAGCACTTACAGTAGACCTTCCAAGTGTATCATAGCAGGCTGCACAGACCACTTAATAGCAGATCTTTTGGTTCATAGCTTCAGGAAGCCAAGCTGTCTATTAATTCCTCCCATACCAGCATCAAAAAGACAGATCCAGCAACAAACCATTTGGACCATAAGCAGCCCACTTCCTGAACTGGGGAATTCTGAGTAGTGAGGTAGATCTGTCCTATAGGAAGTTGAAAATACAGAAATGAAAGCAGAAAAGCACCCCATCCTGAGCAACGTATGCTGGAAAAAACCTCCCTACAGAGGAGATAATTACAGCACTAAGAAAGGATGAGCTGTCTGAGAACGAGTGTCTCAGGTCAGAATTGAACACTCACAGTCAGGGATGGGAGAAGGTAACAAATTCAAAAAGAACCACAGACCCTTCAAATAAAATGTTTCATCGTGGAAAATTCCAATCATATGCAATAGCAGAAGAATCCAATGAGCCTGCATTACTGATCCCCCAGGTTCAACAATGCTCAAATCTCTGCTAATCTTGTTTTCATCATCTCTGCACACTCCCATTTCTCACCCTCTTTGAGCCCTTTGAACCAGAAGAGACCTTTGAGATCATCTAGCTGAACAGCCTCAGTTTATAGAGGAGTAAACTCAATTCCAGAAAATACAGTTGATATGCCCTGAGATCACATGGCCAAAATAGACACACAGAATAACAATATTAGGAGAAAAGAAGAAAAAGGAATGTCAGAGTAATTGTGATCAATATTGCCAGATGGGAATTCCACTGAAGGTCCAGTGTTTAGGACTCCATTCTCTTACTGTCATGGGCCTGAGTTTGATCCCTGGTTGGGCAACTAAGACCTCACAAGTCCAGTGGCTCAGCCAATAAAAAAAGTTTCTGGGATTTCCAAAGGGAGCCCATCTTGAATATGGACAACCAGTGACACATTTCCCACACATCAGTTATCACCCTAAACCACTGGGGACAAAACAATGCCCAACCTCCACTTTAATGTCTCCATCAGGACAAATTTCATTCATTCATAAACAATTACTCAGCACCAACAATGCACACCAGGTATTGTTTCGGGCACTGGGGACACAGAGATGAACCAGACAGAAACCATCCCAGCCTTTACAAGATTCAATCTTGCAGTTGGGAGAAACACATAGTAAATGGGTTATAAGCAAGCAATCAAAGGCTGTTCTAACCATAATGAAGGAAAGAGGGTGATGTGATAAGAGAGGGCCAGGGGTTCTACCTAGATAGTGTGCTCAAGCCTCTCTTAACAGGAAATATTCGAGCTGAGACCCAGCCAAAGGGCAAGAAAGCACATGTACACTAAACATGTAATTGTGACAGGTCCTTGCCTGGTGGGATTATAGCAGGGACCACGCTAATGGTAGAAAGACAAAAACCTGGGGGGCGGGGGATGGTTATGGCCCGCAGTCCGAGGTGATCACCGTCTTTATTATTGTCATCATGACCCTTTATATTGGAACAAGGCTTCCGGGTTGCGGGGGTGGGGGGGTGGCGGGGAAGCAAAGCACTTGACAGGTTCTTATAAGTGCAACGTACGAGTAACTTACACATCGCTAGAACCTAAGGCCCTGAGAAGCCAAGAGGCTCGAGGAGCCCCCAGGTTCCTCTCTCCTGAGCCTCCAGCCTCTGAAAACTGAAAGACGCACCAGACATCGCGTCCCCTACCCACCTCCGGGGGCTAAGAGATGGACGCGGTGTGCGGACCACCGGAACCCCAATGCAAGACTAGGCCCTAGCTCCGAGGCCCCTTCACTTCAGGCATCCCCGAAGGTCACTTCCCTCACCGATGCCCCAGCCGACCTCGCCAAGGGCTCCCAAGGTTGCAGACAGGCGGAACCACGGTGTAGCACGTGGCAACGAGAAGAGAATTCCCCCAAATCCGTGCCCGAGGTGGGGTGCAGTACCTGTCAGGAGGCGTGAGGAGAGAGTGTGCGGGGATGCGGCCATCACGCAAGAGTCCAGCCGCCCCCTGGGAGCCCCGTGTCCTCTCTCCTCACCGGTTGCTGGGCGCCGCCATCTTCCTTCCCCGCCCCTCCATGGGAAGAGCGACGCGTTCGGTTCGTCACTTCCGGCAGGCTCGAGGCGGAAGCGAAGAGCTGCAGCAGGGGTTAGGGAGACCGCAGGGCAGAGTGGCCCTGGGGCAGAGGGGTCGGGGTCTGAGGTGCTTTCACGGAGACGCGAGGTACCCAGGGGTGGCAGAGGCTTCCGAGGAAAGACTGCGCGCGACAGCGAGCCCCCACCTCCTGCCCCGAGACCGGCATCCCTGGCGGGTCCCGAGGGGCCTGGTGCTAGGCTGGGCTGGGCCGGCCGGGGGCTGCTCGCGGGCCGCTTGCAGTTACCTCCTGGTCCTTCTGGACTGTCAGGAGGAAATGGTTCTGGGGACGGTGCCTCCACCTTCCAGCACCGTCAGTTACAGTGTTACCATAGTCGCCGTTAAGGCGGGAAACGATGAACTCGGGCTCCTGGACCCCGAGCCACCCCGAGGAATCGTCTGAGCAACCCGGGATGAGGAAGGTGCGTGCAGAATTTAAGATTTCGAGCTCTGGAGTGACCTCTGTATCCCTGGCTGCACCTTCTGGCCTTCCGACCTGTTAAACAAATGGCCCAAATCCCGTGAACCTTGGCTTTGTCGCTGCAAGACGCAGATCCTAATAGTATGTATTCTTTAAGATGGTTGAGAGAATTAAATGATGTCTCTGCAGTAGGTACCCAGCCAGAAGCCTGCCAGGGCTAAGAACTAAGTTAGCATCTGTGCCCTGGTTAGGAGGGCAGTGGTCAGCAGCTCTCCCTTCGTCTGGTTTTGGTGTTGGATTTCTGCAAGTAACAGTGCACTGAAGGAAAGAGATTCAGTTTCTGAAAGAGGAGAGAGAAATAGGTAACTTGGTTCTAGGAGGGTGTTTCTCTGTCTTCAGTGATAAGGTTGTGGGTGGCCGTTTGGGTCATCTGAGTAGATGCTAACTCTTTCAAAGCCTTGATGAACTTACTGCAATAGATAAAGACCTAGCTTTCTGTAGACAAAATCCTAACCTAAAATGCAGGATACACTCAGTTGACACAGAGCTATCTTTCTAAAAGCAAAATAGATTTCAAAGCCTAAGGATAGGTAAAGGATATGAATAGAGTTTTTCCAAAGAAAATATACAAGTGGCCAGTAAGTACACGAGAAGATGGTGTACATCATTAACAGTAAGATAAATATGACTTAAAATCTCTTTTAGATATCACTTCATGCTCCTTGAGGTGGCCCCAGGCAAAAGTACAGATAAGAGATAACACCGAAGTGAGAGTGTCGGGAAACGGGAAGCCTAGTATGCCACGGATGGGAATGGAAAATGGTGGAGCTGTCTTTGAAGTCTGGCAGGTTTTCAGAAAGTTAAGGGGCTGTCACATGACTCAGCCATTCCACTCCTAAATGGAGAAATGAAGACATACTAACTCACCAATAGAATAGGTGGTGACAAGACAGGTCTTGTTTGCTTCTTGCTTGAGGGAGGCCCCCTGCTTAGAAAGGGGCCCGGGAAAAGGTGGATGCTCAGGTCCTTCAGGAGCTGGGCTCCCTGGGAGGGCGGGGGAGGCTCTACTCACACCTCAGGGCTCCTGGGGGTGGGTGGGGGTGTGTGTGTGTCTGTGTGTGTGTGTTTTCAGGGCTGCAGTGTGTGTGTGTGTGTGTGTGTGTGTTTTCAGGGCCGCAATGTGATGATAAGCAGTGGCTTCAAAATTGCACCAGTAGAATTTAGCGTAGAGATGAACACATACAGAGTTGTTACCCAGGTCATAAAAAGGGAGAAAAAAGAACTCTTAAGGTGTCACCCAGGTAGCAGCTTCCGGAAGCGCTCCTGCCTCTGTGCCTGGGGGACGGGGACGAGTTCCGGATTATCACAGTGTAGAAACCAGGAGGAACTGCTGTTCTACCAGTGCTCTGGTCTCAGTGCCCACCCGACCAAGCGGGAACTTCAGGTGTTAGGAAAGCTGCATGCAGCCTCTGCCACTGCTAATGGGGTGAAGAAGCAGTGGAGGGAGGCGCCCTGAAGCCCCAGCTGGGAGGAAGGAAGGAGCCCCGGAGCCCCTCCCCTCCACCCTCACCCATCACTGTCCCTTCTTGGCAGAGCAGAGCAGTGGGCATGGCGAGCCTGCTAGTGTGGTTTGCAGACTCCCGACGATAGCACCGCAGGCCCAGGATCAGGGTAAGTTTGGAGCCAGGACAGAGAAGCTCTGTGAGTTCTCAGGTGAATAGCTGTTCTGCTGTAAGTGTACAGGTTGTTGTTGTTGTTATTTAGTTGCTAAGTTGTGTCCGACTCGTTGTGACTCCATGCAGGCTCCTGTGTCCATGAAATTTCCTAGGCAAGGATTCTGGAGTGGGTTGCCATTTCCTTCTCCAGGACATCTTCCCTACCTAGGGATAACCCTTGTTTCCTGCATTGGCAAGCAGGTTCTCTACTGCTGAGCCACCTGGGAAGTCTATAAGTGTACAAATCCACCTCCTCCAAGTTCGAATAACCTAGATTGGCTCCTCGTTTCACTTAATTCTTCCAAGGTGACCAGTAGGGATCCTGGTGCAAGGTCACTCCAGTCAGACATTACCCCTCAGCTGTGACCTTTTCCAGCTCTCCACCCCAGGGCTGATTCCATCCAGGAGCTTGGGGATATCAAGTGGAAAAGAAAAGTTCAGGAATGCAAGAAAAGGAAAGGGCAGCAGGGGAATGCACTAGAGTTAACTCTGTTCCCTGCTGTGGCCTTCCACCTCTTTAATCAGCAGACTCTGATATTCGGGGAAGCAGTACAGGCAGCCCAGGAGATGAGTCACGAGTGCCTCCCTCCAGTCCATCAGAGAATCTCAGTCACACTTGCCTTGAGTTTCTGACAGCCAGGGAGGCCCTGTGACCCAGTTCTGGTCCCAGAAAGAGAACAAGAAAGCTCTCGCTACTTGGGCAAAGTGGCTGGGGATAATCTCCTTTACCTCTGAAGCTAGGCGTGCATAGGGCGGGGCTCTGGGCCTTTCCCCTACCTTTCTTCCCCAGGAAGCAGGGCTGAGCCGCCTCGCCTCAAAGCTGTGAAGTGATGAAACAAGCAGCTGAGGGAGGTGGGGTGGGAAAAAAGAGAGCGCAGGTTCTGGATGAAATTGCTGGGGCACCACTGGAGCTTGGCTGCAAGTGGACTGTTCTGCTCAAGCCGCTTCCTGGATTTCCCGCTCATTGCGTCCCAGATGATACAGTCACAGGTGGGACCTGGGAGCTGAGGGTCCTGCCCCAGAGCTTGCTGAGGAAGACAACGTGGAGAAACAGCCCAGATTGTTCCAGATGGCTGAGACGCATAAAGTAGCACAGACTCAGTAGGGTGGCTCTTTCCCCTAGGATGTCAATCCACAGTGGTTTAAATGACATGCAAATAAAAGAGGCAATTTTGTGCAAACTAGCTTCCTGTCTTGTTTCTTGGCTGTTGAATGTGTGCCCAGTTCCTTTGCTGATGTCAGAATGTCCACATCAGGAAAGCATTCCTTTCCGGGTTTCCTCCTGCTCAGAGTCTTGAAGCCTGGTGAATATGGTAAGATGTTCCAAGTGTCGCAGGAAACAAATCCTATTAGGCACTACCGGTTGGGAAAATCATTACGCATAAAGAGCATCCATAAACAAGTAGGTTTCTGTTAGCTACCAGGAACTCTTAAAAACCGTTCTTACATGTTCTGGTAAGTGACCTGTTGACGTTAAACTGGAGAGTCCCAAGGTACAAGGAGATTTGCTAAAATTAATAAGAAGGATCTGAGAAAGGTTATTCTCAGAAAAAAAAAGAATTAGCAAGCTACTAGGAAAGCATAAACATCACATCTTTTCTAAATTTAGTTACTTTTTCTCATCTATGGAGGCATGATACCTCCCTGTATTTGTACCTTTAAAACAACAGTAGAAAATGAAGATTCTCAGAACAAAACTAATTAGCAAGCTACTGCTGCTGCGCTGCTGCTAGGTCGCTTCAGTCGTGTCCGACTCTGTGCAGCCCCATAGACGGCAGCTCACCAGGCTCCCCCGTCCCTGGGGTTCTCCAGGCAAGAGCACTGGAGTGGGGTGCCATTTCCTTCTCCAATGCATGAAAGTGAAAAGTGAAAGTGAAGTGGCTCAGTCGTATCTAACTCTTCGAGACCCCATGGACTGTAGCCCACCAGGCTCCTCCGTCCATGGACTTCTCCAGGCAAGAGTACTGGAGTGGGGTGCCGTTGCCTTCTCCAAGCAAACTACTAGGAAAATATAAACAATTACATCTTTTCTAAAGTTAGTTACTGGAGAAAGCACTGGCACCCCACTCCAGTACTCTTGTCTGAGAAATCCCATGGACGGAGGAGCCTGGAAGGCTGCAGTCCATGGGGTCGAAAAGAGTCGGACACAACTGAGGGACTTCACTTTCACTTTTCACTTTCATGCATTGTAGAAGGAAATGGCAACCCACTCCAGTATTTTTGCCTGGAGAATCCCAGGGATGGGAGCCTGGTAGGCTGCCGTCTATGGGGTCGCACAGAGTCGGACACAACTGAAGTGACTTAGCAGCAGCAGCAAAGTTAGTTACTAGTTCTCATCTATGGACCTTCTTTTCCCCTACATTTGTACCCTTAAAACAATAGCAGAAGATGAAGATGTTGATTTTTTTGAAGTAAGTATCAATGCATGTTTGCAAAAGCATGCCATTTCTTTAGCACTTACTATGTATTAAGTTCCTTAACATGACATTTACCTTTCACAGGAACCCAGATGTGTGTCATTCTCATTTTCAGAAGATGAGCTTAAGATTTTAAAAGAAATAATTTTTCTGAGTTCACATAGCTAGAAAGCATGTACCACAACTAGAATTTAAACCTGCCTGATTTCCAAGGCATGTGTTCTTAATCCTAATTCTGGGCCGTCTCCCATATTTTATGTATTATAGAGTCCTTATTATCTGGCCTTTTCCCTACTAGTCGAGTTTCACATTTCATCAAACAAGTGAAGTTATTGAAGTCCAGCCCCCCAAAATTATTCGATTTTGCATTTTCTGACTTGGGTTCAATTTCCTCTGACCTCAGTTTCTGTGTTTATAGAACAGGAATACCAATACCAGTTCCACCACATCAATTCTGTTGCGCTTTCCAAACTTAATGACAGTTCATGTCTGGACACCTTCAAATAAAGCTCATTCCAGAGACCTGCTGAATCAAAAACCTTTGAGGGTGGGCCTGGGCATCCACAGTTAAGCAAAATGACTTTATTGTTATTTTAAAAATCACATAAGCTTTGTATAAAAATGTCAAGAGTACAGAAAAAGAAAGCAAGACTTCCAGGAGAAAGGGCCCTCAAGGAAGGTGGTGGTGAGGGTGTTTGTAGTGATGATGAAGATGGTAACCCCACAGACAACCCCTCTTAGGTTCTTCCCCTTGTCCCAGAATTTACATACCTGGTCTCATCTAATAACATTTTACCTTTTTTGCAACAATCTTGCAGATAACACAGGATTATGCACATTTATCGATCAAGTCATTGGAGCTCACAGTCTTGGAGAAATCTGTTTGTACTAGGACTACTGTGACAAAGTACCACAAAGCGGGCGGCTTAATACACTTGTGTACCATCCCCCAGCTGTGGAGGCTGAAAGTCTGAAATCAAGCTGTCAGCAGGGCCATGCTCCGTCTGAACCCTCTCTGGAGCATCCTTCCTGCCTCTGTCTTCACCTGGTGATCATCCTGCGTGTGTGTCTTCACAAGGCATTCTTGGCTCTGTGTGTGTCTCCGTCCACATTTCCCTCTTATAAGGACATGAGTCTAATTGGATGAGGGCCCACCCTAATGACCTCATCCTAATTTGATTATATTTGCAAAGATCCTATTTCCAAAGAAGGGGACACTCCTAGGTCGTGGGGTACAGGACTTCGGCATATCTTTCTGGGAGACGCAGTTCAACCCATAACACTAAGGATACAGTGGGTGCAGGGCTGGATTTGAACTTGGGTGATGCTAGAATCTAGCCCTGTGGCCACCAGCCACTACATATCCCGCCTCGAGAAGGCCCTCGGAACATTTTGCCTCAAGCAGGAGGAGAAGTGATAAGTGGGGAGAAAATTCTTGCAACCATTCAGTAACAATTTATTTACAAGAGCACAAAACTTTAGGCGAGTCTCAGACATTTCCTCTGTAACAATTAGATGCCAAGTGACTCCACACAGCATTTTGAGGGGGGAAAAGTCATGAGCTAAAACCCTTATACCCAGCAATTTGTCTTCTAGTGGGCCAGGCGAGCATTCTCAAGAAATTCTAGGGCTCAGAAAATATTCCACGTGTTGAAAAACTATTTGAAGATACATTCCAGTGGTTCAGAGGGTTTGGAATATATAGACTAGGAAAAAAAATCTCAAAAATAATTTAGAAACCAACATAGGGATTGCCAGCTTTTAACTTCATAAAGGCATTTATAACAAATCAAAGTACCATCTTGTGTCCACATAATGGCCTCATAAAAGATCGACCATTTTAATGCCAAAAATATTAAAAAGGCTATAATCTGATAGCTACTTCATGGAATAGTTTAGCTTTATGAAAAAATATTTGTATTTAATATATTTTACCCCAGAGGAGTGAAGAACTTATTTCTGAAGATAAGATCTCACCCACGAACGGGTGTTTGAGAACCAGGACGTCACAGGAGCGAACGTAAAGAAGGACAAATGAAAGTGGGTTCTGGCTAGCGCTCAGGATTCTTGCCACTGGGGGGAAAATATGGTTTGAAACTGACCATAATCATTTCCATCTCCTAAGGAAAATTGCAGTGGGAAAGTAAATCTTTGCAGTGCTACTCCCTTCCACATACAGAGAGCAGAGAGGAGGAGATAGCTGGTTCCCTCGGCTGACATCTGGATTTCCACTCAATCTTTTTCAAGCTCTTGTGAAAACAGCCATGAAAGGATCACTGGTTTAAAATAATGATCTGCATTCGCCCATTTAATGACTTCTCCCTCCCCAATCCTCTGTAAAAGAACACATCTGCCTTTCAAATCGAGGGTCTGCCCATTTGGCTATCATTTCTGCAAATTCAGGTCCAGGTGAGAAAAGAGCCCATCAATCTGCGATTCATAGCAAGTAAAGGGCAAAACTCACGTATGGAGAAAGAAGAGGAGCCGCCAAGCAAAATTCAACCAGGACCTCCCTCCCCAAGCTGAGAGCCAGAGGGGCCGGGAGCCAGGACAAACAGAACCTGGAAGCCAGCGTATCAGGTACAGACAGAGAGGCTGCTTCAAGGGTTCAGTCCCATTTACACTTGGAATGAGTTCCTGCTCTAAGGAAAGAAGGCCAGCGGTGAAGCGGGCTTCAAAATGAAGAAATGGGTCTGAGTCGGGAAATACTGCCCTGGAGTGTTGCCCAAGACCCTTGCTGAGTGTGAGCTGGAATGTCAGTCAGATATGGAGGCTTCCAGACACCACGGTGAAGTTCCCACCCTGTCTGTGTTCCCTTCCTCACCTGCAGGCAAATGGACCTCCTAGCTGGTACAAAGTAATACGATGATAAATCAAAGCATGATTTCCCGGAACTTCCCTGGTGGTCCAGTGGCTAAGACTCCACACTTGCTATGAGGGGTTCGGGGGCAGGGAGGGTGGGCCTGGGTTAGATCCCTGATCAGGGAACTAGATCCCATACGCACGCTGCAACTAAAGGTCCACATGCCGCAATAAAGATGGAAGATCCTGTGTGCCACAACTAAGACCTAGGGACAGCCAAGTAAATAAGTGTTGGTCGCTCAGTCGTGTCTGACTCTTTGTGGCCCCATGGACTGTAGCCTGCCAGGCTCCTCTGTGGAATTCTCCAGGCAAGAATACTGGAGTGGGTTGCTATTCCCTTCTCCAGGGGACCTTCCCAACCCAGGAATCGAACCTAGGTCTCCTGCATTGCAGGCAGGTTCTTTACCACTGAGCCACCAGGGAAGTATATAATTTTTTTAAAAAGCATGTTTTCCCATATCACAATAACTACAGAGGTATCAATCTGAAGACATACTGAATAAGAAAATTATATGAATGGAAAGACACTTTTTTGATAAAATTTCAGTATCATTAGGATCAAAGAAGTAGAAATTCAGAAAACCTGATAGTCTCTACCTACTGAATTGGCAGAGATTAAAGAAAGTGATAAGGGTGTAGGGACATGCGGAGTATAAATTTATTTATGGTCGGCCCTCCATATCCACAGGTTCCACATCTTCGGATCCAACTAAGATTTATGGCCCCCCCTTCTAGTACTCTTGCCTGGAAAATCCCATGGACGGAGGAGCCTGGTAGGCTACAGTCCATGGGGTCACAAAGAGTCGGACACGGCTGAAGTGACTTAGCAGCAGTAGCAGCAAGCTTTAAATTGAATATATATATATATATATATATATATATTTAATTCCAGAAAGTTTCTAACAGCAAAATTTGAATTTGCTGCACACCAGCGACCATTTGTGGCTCAGACGATAAAGAATGTGGAAAGACGGCAGCGCAACAGACCTGGGTTTGATACCTGGGTCAGGAAAAGCCCCTGGAGAAGGGAATAGCAACCCACCCCAGTACTCTTGCCTGGAGAATCCCATGGACAAGCGAGCCTGGCAGGCTATAGTCCATGGGGTCGCAGAGTCAGACATGACTGAGTGACTACACTTTCACTTTCAGCAGCTATTTACATAGCATTTACCTTGTATTGTGCATGCATGCATGCTCAGTCACTTCAGTCATGTCTGACTCTGCGACTCTATGGACTGTAGCCCTCCGGGCTCCTCTGTCCATAGAATTTCCCAGGCAAGAATACTGGAGTGGGTTGCCATGCCCTTCTCCAGAGGGTCTTCCTAACCCAGAGATTGAACCTGGGTCTTTTATGGCTCCTGCATCGGCAGGAGGGCTACAGAGCCATCTGAAAAGCCCTTACCTTGTATTATGCATTTTAGGTAATCTAGAAATGATTTAAAGTGTACGGGAGGATGTGCATAGGTCCTATGGAAATACTACACCATTTTATATAAGGGACTTGAGCATCCATGGACTTTAGAAAAGACAGAGGTTCTGGAATCAATCTCCGTGAATGCTGACGACTGCACTCTCTGGAGGGCAGTTTGTTAAATGTCTCAATAAGTTCCTACTGGGTAGTTTACTTCTAGGAATTTATCCTAAGGAAATAATAATACATTTGTAGAAATAATTATTTATTAAAATCATCATCCAATCTCAGTTTTAGGAGCAAAAGTTTGAAAAGTTTCAGTAATAATTCTTGGTAAATAACCAATATGTCTTGACTGAATAAGTTGTTTTATGTCCATATGTGCAGAGATTGTAAATATGGTTGTAAAGGTTGTTTATAGGCATTAAAATATTCATAGGCTATATCTGAATGAATAAAGCAAGCTACCTACAGTATGTTCCTGTTTTAATTTCAGGGAGTTTATATATGCCCTAAAATTTCTAGAAACGTTTGTTCAAAATGAGCTGCGGTCATCTCTGGCTCATAGAATTAAGGCAATCTAAAATCTTTTTAATTCTCTGTATTTAAAAAATACAAGTGTTTGTTTTGTTATTGTTGCTCAGTTGCTCAGTCATGTGTCCGACTCTTAGAGGCCCCGTGGACTGCAGCACGACAGGCTCCCTGTCCTTCACTATCTCCCAGAGTTTGCTCAAATTCATGTCCATTAAGTATGTATCACTGAAAAAATGAAGAAGGTGGAGGGGAAAAAAAATAAAATAGAGACTCCCGGAGTGGCCACTGCCAGACTCTGACGTGTGGGTCAAAAATGAATGCCTGTTCTGCCCTCATGGCTGCCTGAAAACACACACATATTTCAGAGCTGGCCACATACTTTGTGGTAGGTTTTTATTCCAAGGGCTGAAGTCTGCAGACAAGCTCAGCCAAGTACAGCGTGTGCCCCCTCAGGTGGTTTTTGGAGCTCAGCAGGGCTGAGGAACACTCTCTCTTTTAAGGAGTCCATCCAGGGCGCTGAGGTGTTGACAGAATCTGCACTGGGAACAATGTTTATTTATATCTGGGCACCATCATTCACAGCTAAATCGAGGGCTTTCTCCTAATTTGCTCACAGTTTGCAAACATTTGCAGTTCTCCCCGCTGGTGATCCCTGTTTGGGTTTGGCTGGGCTTGAGCAAACGGAGAGGAGCTGAGATGCTGAGTGGGGCTGAGCGCTGTGCTTATGTGATACGTGTTGGAGACACGAAGGTCTCCAGACTCCTGCTTTGTACCTTGAAGACTTATTCACATTTGTCCTGCTCTTGCTTTCGTTGCTGTTGTTTGGTTGCTCAGTCATGTCCGACTCTTGCGACCCCATGAACTGAAGCCCGCCAAGGTCCTCTGTGCATGGAATTTTCCAGGCAAGAATACTGGAGTGGGTTGCCATTTCCTCCTCCAGGGGATCTTCCCGACCCAGGGGTCGAACCCACATCACCTGCGTTGATAGGCAGATTCTTTACCACTGAGCAACAAGGGGAAGCACTGCTCTTGCTAGAAGAAGTTTCTAACTATGTGACTCTGTGTGTGTATGTGTGTGTGGCCAGCTGGGGTGTTGGGGTGAGGGGACCCTTTGTAATGTCCCAGTTAGGGATGAGCCGTTTATATCCACTGAATGTCTTTATAGAACATGAACATTCCCATACACCTCAGTTTATTATGAAAATTTTCAAATGTATGAAAAGCAGAGCAATCTGACTCTACCCAAACAGGGGCAGGTGTAACTATTCAGCAACCATCAACACACAGACAGTCTTATTCTCTTTCTAATCCCACCACTCGCCCATCTCAACTACTAGATACCACAATGCCTGAAGCTATGGAATTCAAGTTAGAAGCTACATAACTGTGAATTGTGAGGTGAGAGAGAATAAAGCGAAAGATGAGGGAGCTGGACACACCTGACCTGAAGGACTTGACCATGACAGTGTCCTGCCTGCCCGGTCTTAGGCCACTTAACCTTTCTGATCTTCATCTGTGAAATGGGAACAGTACGCAACTTACAGAGCAACTAAATACATTAAACTTGTGGTCCAGTTAAAGTACCAAGCACCGTTCTCTGTGTCTAGCAGGTCCTCAGTTATCATTTTATTACCATTTCTATTCCTCTATGTAGAGTAGAGAAAGAGAAAACCTAAAGCAGAGAAAGTCCTCCATAACATCAGAATTTTCAAACAGGCTGATAAATAACCATTGCCCATTTGCTGAGGTCGTTACTCATATTCCTGAGCGCAGGGTGGGAGAACTAAGAAAGCAAAAACAGAACATTTCTGATTTAAAACAGATTATGCTATTATCTGAGTTGGGTACTTTAGATTCCAGGGTATATGTTTGAATCTGTGCACCTACAAGATGTACATCTTTGTGAAAGAGAAATTTAAATGATGTGTATTTTTTCTTGTAAATCAGAAAGGTGTTTTTGCATACCAGAGGCTTTTTGAGAAGTATTTACTTTTATTTATTTATGTATTTATTTGGCTGCACTGGGTCTTAGTTGTGGCATGTAGTATCTTTTAGTTGGCACATGTGGGCTCTGATTCCCTGACCAGGAATTGAACCCGGGCCCCCTGCACTGGGAGAACAGAGTCTTAGCCACTGGACCACCAGGGATGTCCCCAGAGGTTTTTAAGCACAGAAAACAGAAGGAGAAAATCCATACTAGGAAAAAAAAAAATGTGTCTCAATTAGGAAATAAACTTGACAACACTTCTCAGGACTTTTCCATGACTGTCCCCTTCAAATTATAGCCAGGGCAAATTTGGTGCAAATGATGGAGCTGCAGAGAGTTTAGAAAAAGAGCCAAATAGGAAAACTACTGTATTAAACAAATTTTTTGATTCATTGCTTCCAACCATTGCTTTATAGAGAAGGTAGCTAGACGCCTTTATTTACCACACCTGCATTTATTTACTGGGCTGTTGCTTTTAAAACGGGTCAAATGTCCTATGTTATTTTAATTTTGTCCTATTTCATTTGAACTGAAACTAATTTGTTCCATAAAAACAAGAAGATGAACACACTGAACTTAGGTACCTTAAGGTGTTTTAAAAATTCACAGAAAAATAGTATTTAATACTGATTATTATTTTATCAAGAAATTATGAAATATTTATATTGTTAGAAAACTTTGTCCAAAATGTATGACTTCAGAATATATCCATTACTGAGTGTCAGAAAAGCTTGAATTTGCTTAAGAACTTCTTCAAGGTTGTTGCTGAGAATTCTGCCATTAAAAAAAAAAAAAGACAAGCCAAAACCTCCACCTTTCTTTTTTAATAAACCACTTCATTTGCCAAGTTAAGAAATATAGAAATATGCACTTACTGCTGACTTAAAGGACTTCCCAGGTGGCTCAGTGGTAAAGAATCCACCTACCAGCGCAGGAGATGCGGGTTGGATCCCTGAGTCAGGAAGGTTCCCTGGAGAAGGAAATGGCAACCCACTCCAATATTCTTGCCTAGGAAATCCCATGGACAGAGGAACCTGGTGGGTTACAGTCCACAGGGCCATAAGAGTCAGACATGACTGCAAGACTAAATAACAATAACAAGCTGATTTAAAACATGATGATTCATGGCGTTAGAAATCTCTGTCTCAAAAGTAAGTAATGGTACACAGCTGGGCAGAAAGTATAGCAGGTGTGATTCTCAAGCCACAGAGACAGGCGAGCAAGAAATGTTATTTTCTTTGGTGTATTTGATTCCTCTGTTTTTTTCATAACCACTTATCTCCTAATCCAAGCTTCTATTCTACCAAGAGTTGGGTAGCTTAGCCAATTGTGGGTTCACTGCCCTTTTTTCACTGTGACTTAAAGAAAAAGTACAACAAGTTCTAGAACTCCCAGGACAAGAACCCACAGGGCACACTGGAGGCCTCTGACCTCTTAGATGGACTTCCTTGTCACCTCTGTGCCCTGCCCCTTGTTGCTGTTGTTTAGTCACTAGTCGTGTCCGACTCTTTGCAACTCCATGGACTTGTAGCCCGCCAGGCTCCTCTGTCCATGGGATTTCCCAGGCAAGAATACTGCAGTGAGTTGCCATTTCCTCCTCCAGGGGACCTTCCCGACCCAGGGAGGGAACCTGCATCTCTTTTCTCTACTGCATTGGCAGGCGGGTTCTTTACCACTAGCGCCACCTGGGAAGCCCACCCTGCCGCTTGGCTTCCCCAGAACTCTAGTTCTTGCTCAGAACACTGCGGGGAAATAAACTGCCATACGGGAAGTAGGTTATGAGTAACAGTGTCTCCAGTGACATACTTGAATTTTCTCCTCACGCCCTGAAGAGACAAGGAGCAGATAGCCCAGCCCCGGACATCATATTTATCTTTAACTAGCCAAGTGAGTTCCCTGAATTTCTTCAACATAGCTGGTATCAGATTCCACAGGCAATAAACATTCTGCAACCATCATTTTTGAGCTTCCCTGGTGGCTCTGACAGTAAAGAATCTGCCTGCAGTGCAGGAGACCTGGGTTTGATCCCTGGATTGGGAAGATCCCCTGGAGAAGGGAATGGCTACCCACTCCAATAGTCTTGCCTGGATAATTTCATGGATAAAGGAGCCTGGTGGGCTATAGTCCATGGGGTCGCAAAGAGTCAGACACAACTGAGCAACTAACGCTAACCATTTTTATTGGAGAAAAACACACGGCACGTCTGTCTTACAGCAACCAATTTCTTGAATGTTTTACTTTTAATTTCAGCCTTACTTAGTGTATTTTAATGTCTAGAAAAAATAAAAATGTGTTGTAAAGTGACAAAGATTGCTTTTCTATAGCTCACACACTACTAATTGCATCTTAAATAACCATGATACATTCATCAAAACTAAGAACATAACAGTGTACAAAATCCCTTACGGAACTACAGCTTCACCTGGACTTCCTGGTTTTTTTTGTTTGTTTGTTTGTTTGTTTTTACTGTTGTCCTTTCTTTGCTCTAGGATTCGATCCAGGATCCCACACTGCCTCTAGATATCACTCTGTCTCCTCCAGAATGTGATGGTTCCCCATTGTTCCTGTCCTTCACGACCCTGACAGTCAATGTGCTCATTTAGAAAATCAATGCAGTCATACCCTCCTCCAGGACTTCAGGATTCCATGAAAAGTGGGGAGGAGGAGCAGATAGCGTTACAGACAGTAGCTGGTAATAGGGAGGGTGAAGAAGTTTTAGAAGCAGAAACACCCTCTTTCTCCTTAAAGCTTCTTTCATCCTCCACCTGCCTTCCCCTTTTTTTCCCCAATCTAATGAAACTCTTCCACTTGGGATTCAGCTAAAATGACCATCTTCCAAGAAGGAAGAGATTCTATTTACAGGTCAAGTTGGTCCTTGCTTGTTTCTGAAGAGGGAAGTGCAACACAGCCATAGTGAGAAGCTTGCGAATGGTTTTATGGAGAAGGCAACAACTTGGCTGCTCTGCTACAACCAGTCATGGCGTGGGTCCTCAAGAGACTCGTTTTAAAGCCAGGGCTGCTCAATCATTCACAGTTTCATTAAAAAAAAAAAAAGCACTGCAACAAAGTACAAAACCTGACTTAACTTCGTGGGAGCTGCTGCTTCACTGATGCGTGTGCCTTATGGTCTAAAATAGGATTTTAATAAATTTCTGCTCCGGTGGACACATTCAGAGCTGAAGTATTTTATGTCTGGGTTTCTGCCTTCCTGCCCAGGCTTACCACTCTTCCTCTCCCTCTGGGTCCTCAGGAAGGCAAAATGCACACTCACTAGGACTTAGAATCCTACTTGCCTTGGGCGCTCTGTCCACAAATCCCAAAATGTGTTACATCAAGTGTGAACAGGTCAGCTTGCTCTTCATCATCTCCAAGGTAACTCTATTTTCATCAATAAATTTAAAGATAAACCATCAAATCAGAAATCGCCATGCTCAAAGGCAAATACAGTGAAGATTCGCTGAACTAGACTCCACTAACTCCAAGTCTATTGTAATCAGTCATAATCACGATAAAACACTTTAAGTTAAAAAAAAAAAAGGGATGTTCTGTCTTTCTCTGCATATTGTCAGTTTGCTCAGAGGAAAAAAAGATCTATTAAGATGTGAGCAGCTATTTCAAAAGAAGGATTGCTCTTATGAAATTAAAGATTTTTTTCTAACATACTTTAGAATCTAGAGATTTTTCTGTTGTAAGGGATTCTGGTGTGTGTGTGTGCTAAGTTGCTCAGTTGTGGCTGAAATGTTGTGTCAGTCCAAAAATATGATCCTACAATATCTTCCTCTCACAGTCACAAGGCAATTTAAACATATTTCTCAATAATATTCCACAGGTCATTTGTCTTTCCACTGCTGGGCATACACACTGAGGAAACCAGAATTGAAAGGGACGTGTACCCCAATGTTCATCGCAGCAATGTTTATAATAGCCAGGACATGGAAGCAGCCTAGATGTCCATCAGCAGATGAATGGATAAGAAAGCCGTGGTACATATACACAATGGAGTATTACTCAGCCATTAAAAAGAATACATTTGAATCAGTTCTAATGAGGTGGATGAAACTGGAGCATATTTTACAGAGTGAAGTAAGCCAAAAAGGAAAACACCAATACAGTATAATAACACATATATATGGAATTTAGAAAGATGGTAATGATAACCCTGTATGCAAGACAGCAAAAGAGACACAGATGTATAGAACAGTCTTTTGGACTCTGTGGGAGAGGGCAAGGGTGGGATGATTTGGGAGAATGGCATTGAAACATGTATATTATCATATGTGAAACGAATTGCCAGTCCAGGTTCGATGCATGATACAGGATGCTTGGGGCTGGTGCACTGGGATGACCCAGAGGGATGGTACGGGGAAGGAGGAGGGAGGAGGGTTCAGGATGGGGAACACGCGTACACCTGTGGCGGATTCATGTCAATGTATGGCAAAACCAAGCCAATATTGTAAAGTAATTAGCCTCCAATTAAAACAAATAAATTTATATAAAAAATAATAAAATGGTTACAGTGTTAAAAAAAAAAAAACTTTTAATATATGAACTATTTGAAACACACCAGCGAAGTCTAGAAAGTTCTGTGACAAGTAATTGTGTATGCAGTAACCTCGGTTACAAACTCAGATTAAACTCAGGGTGAATGTGTGTTCACGTGTAGCCAGATTTCCTTGCGGATAAAGCTATAGGTTTGTCCACGTCCCTCCCTGCCCTCCCCAGAAACAACCACTACCTTGATGAGGAGAATAATGACAATTATGATAATGACAGCCATAGAAACTGCAAATCTACTACATGCTGGCCATTATCTGAGCACTTTGCATACATTAGCCCCTTTAAAGCCTTCACAGACATGGGAGGTCGTCCATACTGTTTTCATCCCCCATTTTCTAGCCGAGGGGCTCAGGAAAGATTGGTTAAGTCACTGGCCCAGGTCACACAGGTGGTGACCAGAGGATCCAGGATGCTGGCCCAGGCAATCTGGGTGCCCCATATACCACCACGGTCCCCATTTTGCTGGGGATCAGTATATACGTCCTCTGAATATACATGCATCTATGATAAATATACATCAGATTTACTTGTATACTTTTTTATAGTATATGATTTGATAACATTTGTGGCTTTTCCCTAGATTTTTCCTACTGTGAACCATGTCGCAATGAACAGTCTCACACGTTCTTCCTTGTGCGTGTGTTGCTATGTGGCAACCATGTGCACGCATGGTCGTCATGTCCGACTCTTTGTGACCCCATGGACTGTAGCCCACCAGGCGCCTGTGTCCATGGGATTCTCCAGGCAAGAACACTGGAGTGGGTTGCCATTTCCTTCCTCAGGGCATCATCCCGACCCAGGGAATGAATCCTCCTGAGTCTCCTGCATTGGCTGGTGGGTTCTTTGACCCCTGGAATGCCCCAAAGTAGTAGAATCAATTTGTAGCCATGCCAACACTGTATAAGCTATTCCCAGTAGCCCCACCTGTTCTTATTAGTATTGGAATTATTGACTGATTGTTGGTTATTGATTATTGAGTTTTGTCATTTGATAGGTATGGGATGGTATTTTATTATTCTAGTGTGGATTTTGCTTTGTTTACCAGAGAGATTGAAACCTCTTTCCATTTGTTTATTTGCGCTTCTTTGCTAGTATTGTTTGCTTGGCTCTTTGGAATTTTATTATATTTCAGTTCTATCAAACTAGTTACATGGGTTGTATATACCTTATAGGGACTATTGACTTTCTTTTCCTTCTTGATTTTCTTTTCATTGTTGTCCTGATACACAGCAGTTCTTAGTTTGATACAGTCATATTCTAAGTATTTTCTTTTCTCAATATGATTTATACTTTTGGCACCTTAGATAGAAATGACAGTATTGAGATGTCATAAGGATAGCCTCCTATATTTTCTTTCTAAATTTTACTTTAACATGTAGATGATTTTGGGGGTAAGAAAGGCAATGCCAAAGAATGCTCAAACTACCACACAATTGCACTCATCTCACACGCTAGTAAAGTAATGCTTAAAATTCTCCAAGCCAGGCTTCAGCAATATGTGAACTGTGAACTTCCTGATGTTCAAGCTGGTTTTAGAAAAGGCAGAGGAACCAGAGATCAAATTGCCAACATCCGCTGGATCATGGAAAAAGCAAGAAAGTTCCAGAAAAACATCTATTTCTGCTTTATTGACTATGCCAAAGCCTTTGACTGTGTGGATCACAATCAACTGTGGAAAATTCTGAAAGAGATGGGAATACCAGACCACCTGACCTGCCTCTTGTAAAATTTGTATGCAGGTCAGGAAGCAACAGTTAGAACTGGACATGGAACAACAGACGGGTTCCAAATAGGAAAAGGAGTACGTCAAGGCTGTATAATGTCACCCTGTTTATTTAACTTATATGCAGAGTACATCATGAGAAATGCTGGACTGGATGAAGCACAAGCTAGAATCAAGATTGCCCGGAGAAATATCAATAACCTCAGATATGCAGATGCCACCACCCTTATGGCAGAAAGTGAAGAGGAACTCAAAAGCCTCTTGATGAAAGTGAAAGAGGAGAGTGAAAAAGTTGGCTTAAAGCTCAACATTCAGAAAACGAAGATCATGGCATCTGGTCCCATCACTTCATGGGAAATAGATGGGGAAACAGTGGAAACAATGTCAGACTTTATTTTTGGGGGGCTCCAAAATCACTACAGATGGTGACTGCAGCCATGAAATTAAAAGACGCTTACTCCTTGGAAGGAAAGTTATGACCAACCTAGATAGCATATTCAAAAGCAGAGACATTACTTTGCCAACAAAGGTTCATCTAGTCAAGGCTGTGGTTTTTCCTGTGGTCATGTATGGATGTGAGAGTTGGACTGTGAAGAAGGCTGAGTGCCCAAGAATTGATGCTTTTGAACTGTGGTGTTGGAGAAGACCCTTGAGAGTCCCTTGGACTGCAAGGAGATCCAACCAGTCCATTCTGAAGGAGATCAGCCCTGGGATTTCTTTGGCAGGAATGATGCTAAAGCTGAAACTCCAGTACTTTGGCCACCTCATGCGAAGAGTTGACTCATTGGAAAAGACTCTGATGTTGGGAGGGATTGGGGGCAAGAGGAGAAGGGGACGACAGAGGATGAGATGGCTGGATGGCATCACTGACTCGATGGACATGAGTCTGGGTGAACTCCGGGAGTTGGTGATGGACAGGGAGGCCTGGCGTGCTGCAATTCATGGGGTCGCAAAGAGTCGGACACGACTAAGCAACTGATCTGATCTGAACAAAGAGGTAGATAGTCATTTTTACCCTCTTTCAAGTGAAAGTTAGACCTGTCTTTTCCTGTATGGTGATGTCCCAGCATAATTTATTGAAATCACTCATCCTTTGCCTAGAAACGTGAAATGCTATCTCAGCCATATTTCAGACTTCCATATCTAAGTGATTCTGTCTCTAAGGTCCTTGTTCTCTGTGGCAATAGCACATTGTTCAAACTACTACTGTGGCTTTTTGACGAGCACCAATAGGAAAAAAGATCCCCCCTCTCCCTTCTCCTCCTCTTTTTTCTTTGCAATTCTTGTCAAGTTCTTTGCAAAACTCAACAGAGATTTTTATTGAAGTCATATTGAATTCATAGGTAAATTTGGGGAAAACTGTACACTTTGTAACATTGACCCCTCCCATCCATGATTATAGTAAATCCTTTATTTCTTTCCCCTTTCCATAAGATTTTGTTGCTTTCTCCATAAAAATCTGACACATCATTTGTCAGGTTTATTTCTGGGCACCTTAAAAGCTTTTATCGTCATGGTTAATAATGTCCTTTAACAATAACCATTGATTTTTGTATATTGATTTCTAGCAAACTTACTGAACTTTCCTATTAGTACTAATATTTATTTGCAGATTCTCCTGGATATTCTATGTAAATGTGTATTCTTTGTATTATTTAGGTTATACCTTTTCCACAGACTTTAGCTTTTTGTGTCTACTGTGTTTTTTAAATTTGAAATTAATTATCAACTGATTAATTAATCATTAATTAATTACTTGATCAACCAAAATCACTGCAAATGGTGACTGCAGCCATGCAATTAAAAGACACTTTCTCCTTGGAAGAAAAGCTATTACCAACCTAGACAGCATATTAAAAAGCAGAGACATTACTTTGCCTGCAAAGGTCCATCTAGTCAAAGCTATGGCTTTTCCAGTAGTCATGTACGGACGTGAGAGTTAGACTATAAAGAAAGCTGACCGCCAAAGAATTGATGCTTCTAAATTGTATTGTTGGAGAAGACTCTAGAGAGTCCCCCTGGATTTCAAGGAGATCAAACCAGTCAATCCTAAAGGAAATCAGTCCTGAATATTCATTGGAAGGACTGATGCTGAAGCTGAAACTCCAATACTTTGGCCACCTGATATAAAGAACTGCCTCATTGGAAAAGACCCTGATGCTAGGAAAGATTGAAGGTGGGAGAAGGGGATGACAGAGGATAAGATGTTGGATAGCATCACCAACTCGATGGACATGAGTTTGAGTAAGCTCTGGGAGCTGGTGATGAACAGCGAAGCCTGGCATGCTGCAGTCCACAGGATCGCAAAGAGTCAAGCACAACTGAGCGACTAAACTGAACTGATCAACTGATAAAATGCACTGGTCCTACCTATTTGGTTCAGTTATTGCCAACAACTATACGCACGTGTCCAGTGAACACCCCAATAAAGATACAGAGCGTTTTCATCACTCCTAGAATTTCCATTGCAGTCAATTACCTCCTCCCAACCCTAGGGAACCAACAGTCTGCTTTTTTGTGATTATCAATCAGTTTTCCCAGTTTCTAAATATTGTATTGAAGGAATCACACAGGATATTTTCTTTGGGGACTGGCTGCTTTTGCATAGCACAATGTTGTCTTCAGTTTCATTTATGTTGTTGCCTGCATCAGGAATCCATCCTTGTACAACTGAATAATCTTCCATCATTTGGATCACCTGCAACTTGTTATCCCATCTCCTCGTCGATAGAATTGGGTTGTTTTGAATTTGGGGCCATTAGGAATAAGGCTGCTATAAATGTTTCAGTTTTTAGCTTTTCTTTTATTTTCTCATAATGTTAGGTAGGACCTATAGCCTAACATTTAAAGTGGGATAAGGGGGTATCATGTTGTTTTTAACACTTTTGTTGTTGTTCAGTCCCTCAGTTGTGCCTGACTCTTTGCAACCCCATGGACTGCAGCATGCCAAGCTTGTCTCTCCTCCATTGTCTCCTGGAGTTTGCTCAAATTCATGTCCATTGAGTCAGTGATGCCATCCAACCATCTCATCTTCTGCTGGCCCCTTCTCCTTTTACCTTCAATCTTTCCTAGCATCAGGGTCTTTTCCAGTTAGTTGGTTCTTTGCATCAGGTGGCCAAAGTGTTGGATCTTCAGCTTCAGCATCAGTCCTTCCAATGAATATTCAGGGTTGATTTCCTTTTGGACCAATGGGTTTGATCTTCTTGTAGTCCAAGGGAATCTCAAGAGTCTTCTCTAGTACCACAATTCAAAAACAGCAATTCAGTTCTCAACCTTTTTTATGGTCCAACTCTCATATCTATATATGACTCATGGAAAAACCACGGTTAGTGTCAATATTTGCAGTGGGCTTTTGAAGACATACTTCATCAAATTGAGAGAGTTCCCACCTGTTCCTAGTTTCCTTGAGAAGATTTATTTGTTTACCTGGAGCAGGTATCTTTGTTTAATCAGGAATGATTGTTGGATTGTATTAAATGCCTTTTCTGCATCTTTTGAAATGATCTTTATCCTTTCATCTGTTAATGTAATGATAATACTAATCCACCTTCTAAGGCATCTTTACATTCTTGGATAAATCTTAATTAGCAGGGAGATAAGAAATTACTTTGCAGGTTTTAAAAATAATATGTGATGTCTTACATTTGTCTCTTTGTGCATGCATGAAAGGAGACTAAATTTTCAGTTTTGTCTCAAGGCTTAATAGCCCCATAAAATGAGCCAAATGGATTTTTTTTCCTATTTTTCTGAAGCAATTTTATGATATTATGATAACAGTAAAATTATTCGTCTCTTGAAGGCAGAAGTTACCTGTAAAACCAATCAGGCTCGGTGACCTTGTCTGCATGCGTCTTAAGAGAGAGCAGCCCCAGGAGGCATGTGGCTGATTCCGTTTCTGTGATAGCAACACGTACGCTTACATTTTGCATCTCCTCTGGAGTCAGTTTCATCACTGTGTTTTTCCAGAAAGTTGTCCTTTCAATCTGTATTTTCAGGTTTATTGGCATTGTTCGCAACATTTATCTTTTATTTTTCTACCGCAACTCTATTATGTTCTCTCAAATCAGACTGTTGTTTATTTTTACTTTAATTTCTTTTCTTCTGATCCTGTTAGCCAGATGTTTGCCTATTTAATTTGCCTTCCAAAAAAGCCATTTTTTCCCTCTCGTTACTCCTTTTGACTGTGTCTTTGTTTGTAATGTTATTCATTTCTGCTCTTATCTTTATTATTTCCTTCCTTCTAATTCCTTTGGGTTTACTCTGCTGCCCTGTTCTTTTTCTAAGAATAGTCTAATCTTTTCCAATCCTTCTTCTTTGTTACATCTGTACATTTAAAGCTACATTTCAGTTGCTTACAATGGTGTCCTGGAACTAACAGTAACCAGCTCATTTTGGGTTGTTCATTTTGTGTATTTCTTTGTGTATGTTGACAATTGGAAATAGACCTGGTGGGACACTCATACTACGGACGGGCAAATGCTACAAGTGTACCCCTGCTCTCACCATCCCCGCCGGCCACACACACACACACACTAGCACACACCAACACTGGGAGCCTCCCGGAAAATATTTAGCCACACAACACTTCTTGTTTTCCAGATTTGGTATTTAACGTTTGTATTATGGTTTGGTTCTACGATTCCATTATTTCTTCTCTATTCATTGGTTGCCTAAAGATACATTTTAAAACATTTCCAGTCATATTACATCATTATTATTGTTGCTGTTGCTTTAATGTTCTTGTGACACTAGTAATAAGGAACCTGCCAATGCCAGGGGAGTAAGAGACACAACTTCAGTCCCTGGGTCGGGAAGATCCCCTGGAGAAGGAAATGGCAACCCACTCCAGTATTCTTGCCTGGAGAACCCCATGGACAGAGGAGCCTGGAGAACTATGGTCCATGGGGTTGCAAAGATTCGGACATGACTGAAGCGACTTAGCAGTGATGTAACCTGTAGGATATCAATTCTTGCACATTTGTTTGGACTTCATTGGTAGCATACTATATGGTCAATTTATTTCAAACATTCTTTGTATAGTTGAAAACATTCTTTAATTCTCAGGGTTCCACATACATCTCTTTAATCAGCTTGGTAATTGTGTTTGTGCAAACAGTCTCTATCGTTACTAACGTTTTGTCTGCTATTTTATCAGTTCTGGGAAAGGAATATTAACATCTTACACTATACTGGTTTGTAATTTCCTTTTTTTTCCCATAAATTTTCACTTTATATATTTTGAAGCTAAAGTTTTAGCTGCATATGTGATTAATACAGCATTCTGATAAATTCTCCCTTTTATTAGAGTTGAACACGACTGAAGTGACTTAGCAGCAGCAGCAGCAGTATCCTTTTTATCTTTAACGGCATATTTTGCCTTAATTATTCTTTTATCTGTTACTTAAGACAACACAGTGTCTGGTATATAGCTTTCAGAACTTTATCACTCACCTTTTCATTATATTTCATAAAAAGCATATAGCTAAATTTTCCCCCATCGCCTTTACTCTTCTGGTAACAGAACTCTAAGTTGCAGTATTTTCTGTCAGTTCTTTGACACTGTTGCTCTGAATCTTCCAGCCTCCCATGTTATTGTAAGAAATTCTGTTGCCCTTTAAGTTGCTCTGTTATTGATAATTTATCTTTTCTTCCTGGGTATTCTGGCTTCCTCATTTCACTATGAAAAGCCTACCTATGAATGTATTTCTATCTATGCTTAGCCTTCCCCTGCTTCTTTAATCTGAAGAATTTATTTATTTTGATCAAGTCTGGAAAACTATCAACTATTATCATTATGAACACTGTTTCTATTCCATTGTCTTTATTCCCTCTTTTTGGAATTGTTATTAGAGATACAGTTGACCCTTACACAAGTGGGGGTTGTGGGTGCTGACCCTCCATGCTGTTGAAAATTCATGTCTGACTTTACTCGAGATCCCTGGTTCTGCATCCAAGGATTCAAAGGAGCTTTAGACTGTGTGGTACTGTAGTATGTATTTATGGGGGAAAATCCATATATAAGCCGACTGCTCAGTTCAAGTCTGTCTCATTCAAGGGTTGAACGGATGTCGACTTTTTTCAATCTCTGTTCCATGTCTTCTAACTTGTCTTTTAAATTTCCTGTCTTCTAATATAGTCCCATCTGTGTTCTGGGCGTTTCACCTAGATTTGGCTTCCAGTTCATCAATTCTCTTTCCACTTTATTATTTCTGTACTGTTTAAAACCCCTCCTTCTTCCTGTCACACTATGTTCTCCTTCAGATTATTTTTCACTTACATGTTTGGACTCTAGTTTTCATGTTTCCTTTCTCTGTTGACTTTCATTCACAATGAATCATTTCCCTGTGCATTTTGTAGTTTGGGATCACAAGAAGGACTTTATTTTCCTTTGGGACTCCTGGCAACCTGAGCAGTGTGTTCTGTTTGCTTCGGCTGAACACCCCAGAGCCAGCCCAGCCCAAGAGCAATTTCACATCAGCTTTCAGCTCAGGGATTTCCCACACCATGAATGCAGGGCACAGCAAATGCTAAACACACTGGCCCGAGATGCTGAGTTTTCATGGGAGAATTATTTATTGATTCAGTTTCCTGATTTTCCAGTGAGAGTCATGGCTGAGACAACTTCCATATTGTGCTTCTGGACCAGCGGGCAGGGTTTGAGTCCCAGTTTTCACTGAGTTAGCAATCTATCAAGGGTCGAATTCCTAACTAGCCAGATAAGTCCCTACCCACGCCCACCCGCACCACCATGGCTAGGGTGTGGGGTCATGCCCCTACCTCTGGGGCCTGCACCCCTCTCCCATCATCTGACCTGTATGCTTTCCCTCCTTGTTCTTGAGCACAGTCATAGATTTTTTTTTATTATGATAATTTTCCATAACATATAATTTACCACTTAAACCGCTTTAAGTGTACAGGTCACTGGCATTTAGTACTTTAACGCTGCTGTGCAACCATTACTACTTTCTACCTCCAGAACTTTTTTATTCTTCCCAAACTCAGACCCCACAGCTTTCTTCTTCCCAAACTCAGACCCCACAGCTGCCTAACACTAACCGCCCTGTCACTCCCCTCCCCACCCCCTAATCGCCGTCCTGCTTCCTGTCTCTGTGAATTTGATGACTCTAGGTACCTCACATGCTAAGTCACTTCAGTCATCTGCTATCTCATGTGATCCCATGGACTGTAGCCCACCAGGATTCTCCAGGCAAGAATACTGGAGTGGGGTGCCATTTCCTTCTTCAACATACCTCACATAGGGGAATCATATAGTTCTTTTTTTTTTTTTAACTTTTTTTTTAACCTGGATCATTTAAAAAGTCTTTATTGAATTTGTTACAATATTGCTTCTGTTTTACGTTTAGGGGGAGGTTTGACCCCAAGGCATGTGGGATCTTAGTTCCCCGGCCAGGGATCAAACCCACAGCCCCTACATTGGAAGGCAAAATCTCAACCACTGGACCACCAGGGCAGTCCTTATACAGTGCTTGTGAGCCTCAGTTATTCTCTTAGCATACCACCCTCAAGCTCCATCCATGCTGGAGCAGGTGTCAGAATCTCCTTTCTTTCTAAGGTTGAATAATATTCCACTGTATGCATAAACCATGGTTTGCCTTTCCATTCATCCATAGACAGACCCTTGGACTTTTGTTACCTTTGGGCTATCGTGGATAATACTTCTATGAACACGGATGTGCAAATATCAATTCTTCTGGGCACAGATATATTCTAGAAGTGGAGTTCCTGGATCAGACGGTAATTTTTATGTTTAATTTTTGGGGGAACTATCGTGCCATTTTCTACTGTGAAAGTCATAGATATTTAAATACCTGTAATATTTTATCCTGCATTTCTGTATGTTATTAGTGGGAGGCTATGCATGGGATCCAAGGCTGCTACTTCCCGGAGCCAAAAATCCTGCCTCCTTTAGTTGGTATAATTCTTTCCCCCCACCATTACTCCTCCCTTTTCTTACCCAAGTTCTGGGTCTTTCTGTGACTATTCCTGGTCCTGGATACTCATTCCAGAATGGCTAAATGAGTTCAATGGCTAAACTAAAACAGGTCTGTGCAGGCATGTGTGTATGTGTGTTCCCCGATGGCTCAGTTAGTAAAGAACCTGCCTGCCAATGCAGGAGACCCAGAATACTCAGGTTCAATCCCTGGGTAGAAAAATCCCCTGGAGAAGGAAATGGCCACCCACTCCAGTATTCCTGCCTGGAGACCTCCATGGGCAGAGGAGCCCATTGGTCGCAAAGAGTCGGACACGACTGAGCGCCACCACCGCCACGTGCCGTGTAACTGACTTGTGTGTGGCCCTTGCAGCTGAATAAGCAAAGAATACGTCTCTTCCCAATCTGGAGACACAGTGTTCATCTGAGGGAATTTCTGCTTGCACTCGATGTGTGTCCGCGTAAAGATATGGGGATTCTTCCTACATAAGAAAGTATTTGATCACAAAACTCTGGGCTGTTTTTTCCACTTAAGGTATGTGTCCATTACAAGTGGATTTTATAACCAAGAGTTTGCTAAGCCTCCTTTATTTAAAAAAAAAAATTAGCCAGGGTTTAACATAAGGTGCTATCTAATGACTGAGGTAGAGTGAAATTCTAGTTCTTTTTTTTCTTGAGGTTTATAAGTCATTAAGTTTCCCTGAGCATACTAAATTCTTTTCTCCAGATTTTGCCTTGAATGTACTGCCACCCTCCCTTAAATTGTTTTTTCTCTTCCTGAAAGTAGAGTGATTAAGTTGCAGCAAAAGTCATTTTTGGCTAAAGAAAAAACTTTGAGAATGTGACTCATTCAATTCTTAGTTATCAAAGAAAATAAAAGTGTATCCCTTTGATTTTGTTGTTGTTATTGTTTAGTTGCTCAGTTGTGTCCTACTCTTCGAGACCCCATGGACTGTAGCATGCCACGCTCCTCTGTCCATGGAATTTCCCAGGCAAGAATACTAGAACGGGTTGCCATTTCCTCCTCCAGGGGATCTCCCCACTTTAGGGATCAAACTCGTGTCTTTGGCATTGGCAGGCAGATTCTTTACTGCTGAGCCACCTGGGACGCCTGTATCCCTTTGAAGGAGTGCTTTAATCAAAATTGTATTCACTCCTAAATTTAATCAGCAAACCCTTACTGAACTCTTCATACAAAGATGGTGATGCATAAACAGGTCATGGTCCCTTATTTACACAAAGTTCAATATCAGGAGAGGCCATTAGGAAAGCAAATATTTCAGACAGTTATTTTCAACAGGGTGGCAGACTTGCAGCTCTGACCCACTGTCCCTCTAAAAACAATAAAAATCTGGTTAAAATGCAATCAAAATTTTAAAAGCCTGTATTGCTAAGCTGTTATATAAATAAATAAGCTGTTATATAAATAAGTGAAAGTATAAATGTGCAGGGATGAGCAGAGAACTAAAGAATATTTGCTGGACCTTGGTGATCTAAAGCTTTTGTTTTTTAAGCTTCAAGGGGCAGAAGACATGGCCTGGGAGCTGCCCAAGTTGTGGTGTTTAATAGAAGGCTCCATCACTAAAGCCGGGACTACTCTTTGGTCCAAAGGCTACCTGTGTAAAATTGAATTCGAAATTCTTTTGACACCCAATGGACATCAAAGAAAATTTCCTGATTGAAACTGTATGCCAAGTAAAGGAAAAAATAAAATAAATGGTTCCCTTTGACATTGTGTTTACGCCCATCTATTCCTCATATGATTTTAGGCAAATTTTAGACTAACTGAAATCTCTGAAAAATTCTCAAGCCTTGAATTTGATTTAAAGTGATCTTGGGCTGGGACTTCCCTGGGGGTCCAGTGGTTGAGACTTCACCTTCCACTGTAGGAAGTGCAGGTTCGATCCCTGGTTTGGGGCTAAGGTCCCACATGCCTCATGGCCAAAAAAACCAAAACATAAAACAGAAGCAATGTTGTAACAAATTCAATAAAAAACTTAAAAAAAAAGTGATCTTGGGTTAGCCACGCCAGCTGGCATCTGGCAGACACAAACATGAATCCTCTTTGAGGGTTTCTCTGAAGGAACCCATGTTTAAGCCTCAAAACACTCCTTTGCAAAAACTTGCAAAAGATATTAGTTTGTACAAGAAATGCCAAAATAATAATGAAGTGAGGGACCATGATGGAGAGGCCACAGAAACTAAGAACATCAATATGAAACACAAAAAGATTTCAGATATTGGAATTGTCAAAGACAGGTTGTAAAAGGGTCATATCCAAAGAAATGAAGAAGAGATTAAACTAATGAGCAGGGGACAAGGAACCATAAAAATGATCAAGTAGACTTGGAAAAGTCAAATAAAACTTCCTCCGGAAATAAAAAATAACATAAATGAAATTTTAAGACTCACTTTCTGAACTTAACAACAGATAAGACCCAGGAGAAGAGAGAATTAATGAGCTAGAAAATAGATACAAATAAGTGTTAAAGGCTTAAAAGAGATGGACAGAGTTTAATCAGAAACGCAAAAGGAGAGACAATGAAGGGGGAGAGGGCAAAGTTAATGTTTGAAGGAATAGATGGTGGATAAGAAAATGGCCAGAATGGATGAGAGACACCAGTGCTGAGATTCAGGAAGTCAAAGTTCTAAAAGGGATGTGTAAGAGGATAGCCTACCAGGACGTACCATGGTGAAACTGTGGAACACTGGACGTCAAAGGCAAGATCTTAAATGAAGCTGAAGAGAGAAGAGATCATCTAGAAAGTAGCCTAACTTCTCACCAGCAGAAGCCAGAAGTCAGGGTGAAATCATATCTTCCGTGTGTTAAAAATATTTGTTAATTTGGTTGATGAAGTGGGTCTTGGAGGAGGAGTAAGAAGCTTGCATGCTAAGTCACTTCAGTCGTGTCCAACTCTTTGTGACCTTAAGGAGTGCAGCCTGCCAGGCTCCTCTGTCCATGGGATTCTCCAGGCAAAAATACTGGAGTGGATTGCCATGCCCTCTTCCAGGGAATCCTGACCCAGGGATCAAGCCTGAGTCTCTGATGTCTCCTGCCTTGGGAAGCAGGTTCTTTATCACTGGGAAGGCCAAAGAAAGCACTACCTGGTATGTAGGTGTTAAACAAAGGTCTTTGCCCCAAACTTACTTGGTTTTCCTTTCCTCAATATTCCCTCATTTTGGTTTATCTACTTGCCTAGTTTGTTGCTATGTTCCCTTTCCAAACATTGTTTACAGTTGCATTCACCTTTCAATCCTTAATGACTCCCAGTGTCTTCAAACCAAACTGTAAATCTCTAATTTGGGCATTTAAGATACCTCGTCAATTTACTTCTAACCACCTTTCCAGCCTTATTTCTCTTCCTACCCCTGCATTATGGGTCAGAGACTACAGATAATGTCTTCAAATGAGCTGACAGCCTTTTAGATGGTGTCTGATTGTGCTGTAATCTATTATCTTAGCACTTCCTGCTTTATGCAGTTCTGACGTGCGTGTGTGCTCAGTCGTGTCCTACTTTTTGTGACCCCAAGGACTATAGCCCACCAGGCTTCTCTGTTCATGGGGTTTCCCAGGCAAGAATACTGGAGTGGGTTGCCATTTGCCTCTCCAGGGGATCTTCCTGACCCAGGGATCAAAACCTCATTTCCTGCATTGGCAGGTGGATTCTTTACCATTGAGCTCCTGGGAAGCCTGCAGTCCTGATACATGAACTATTTAAGATTATAAACCTTTCCTTTCCTAATAATTGAACAATGTGCTCTGATGGAACTTGTTGTCCTTTTTTTTTGCTGTCCCCATCAAAGGAAGCAGAATGTCTTGTACACATGAGGTGCTTAATACATAATAACTCACTTTATTAATTTGCTCCTTGGCTGCACTTAATGTTGCTTGCTCTGCTTAGAACAATCTTCAAGTTTTCTCTGCTTCCCCAAATAATAACTGTCTTCCAGCACCAACTCAGATGTCAACATCTTCAAAAGCTTCCTGTCCAACTCATCACAGGGCAGATGGATCTTAAAGTGTGACTTTATCCAGACCCATTTCACACCGTACTTCTCAAAAGTTGCCACAGTGAAAACTACTTGTGTGGGTGTCTTATGGCCCTGCATGCAGTCCTGAAAGACAATGAATGTTCTCTCAAGTTCTACGTCTTGGCTCTGTTCACCTAGCACCTTGTACATAGAGCACACTCAATAGAATAAAAGAAATCTTTTGACTAGATGGAAAGGCTGGTGAAGGCGTGGGCAGAAATGGGCCACGGGGGGTTTGTTTAAGGTCTGAGTGGCTAGGGATGGTCTGTGTATGGCCCCTTCAAGGCTTTTCTCTAGGCAACCCCCTGCCATCCTCTGCCTCTCAGCCTGCACAAAGCTAAGTCTGTACTTAGAGCAATGCGATTTAAAGGTCACATTTATGAGCAAATAGCTGTGTTTATAAACTTAGTTTGACAAATAAGGGGGCCTTTGAAATGAATACTATTTGCTGAAACTAGAACCAAGTTCCACCAACAGCGCACACTGAGTCTGGTTAAGGAGATGTGCAGCCAACGCGGCTCTCACGGCCTTAACTCCCCACCCATTCCTTTTATTTTTTTGAAATGTAGTTATTTAAAAGTTCACTGGAATTTTTAGGCTGGGACTTGTCTATTTTGTGCCAGCCTGCCATCGGCATGATATTCAGCTCTGAATGGGGGAGACGGAGCCTTGGGACTTGGCTTGATGTTACTCTTTTCAGGTCAGCCACACTCCCAGACACTGGGTTACTTTCTCATCAGGAGAGTCCAGACACAGAAAGACAAATATCATATGATAGTGCTTATATGTGGAATTTAAAAAAAAGGACTTATTTACAAAACAGAAGTAGGGTCACAGATGTAGAAAACAAACTTATGGCTACAAGGGGATAAGTAGGGGAGGGATAAATAGGCAGATTGGGTTGGACACATATACACTACTGTACATAAAATAGATGACTAATAAGGACCTACCGTATAGCACAGCAAACTCTACTCAGTACTCTGTAATGACTTATATGGGAAAAGAATCTAAAATAGAGTGGATACATGTATACGGGTCTCTGATTCACTGCTGTATGACAGAAACTAACACAGCATAGTAAATCGACTATACTCCAATAAAAGTCAAGACAAGAGAGATTCCAGAAGATTGTGGGACCAGGGCTATTGGTCCCCCTGCAGACTCAGAGTGTCCCATTGGAAAGGTTACCCTGAGATGGGGGTGGCCTGGGTTTGTGATACAGAAGAACCTGTGCGTGCTCAGTCACTTCAGTTGTGTCCAACTCTTTGCAACCCTATGGACTGTAGCCGGCCAGGCTTATCTGCCTATGGGATTCTCCAGGCAAGAATACTGGAGTGGGTTGCCATGCCCTCCTCCCAGGGGATCTTGCTGACCCAGGGGTTGAACCTGGGTCTCTATGTCTCCTGCATTGACAGGCATGTTCTTTACCACTAGCCCCACCTGGAAAGTCCACAGAAGAAACTGCTCAGCATCTAAAACTGGAAAGAGGCACATTCTGACGTCAGCTGTGCTGGTTCCTCTGGTTCCCAGTCTCCAGCTGCACAAAGAGAAGACTCCAGGTGGCAAATGACCCCAGGAGCAAACGGTCATCCTAAGGCAGAGAGGAACCCAACCCAGAGACTGCGACAAGGCCTTCCCTGTGTTTTAGCGAACCAGAGACAATTCTTCCTTACTTGCCAAGACAGAGTTTCAGAGGATGGAAGGTGGAATGATCAGCTAGAGATTCTGTCCAGAGACATTAGGATGACCACCCTCAAATTTTAAATTTAACAAAGTGTGGAAAATTATGGATGATTGCACTCGGTTCTGTGAGGCAAGAACTGAATTTCATACCACTTTCTAGAATGGGAGAGGGCACACTGTTGCGGCAAGTGAGGGGTCCCGCTGGGGGAGTTTGGTGATGGGGCCAGGGAATCTGGGGGCTGATATTGTTACATCCTCATTTGGTGAGAATAATGGACAAAAGATGATGATGACAAATGACTATTCTTTCATAATACTTGCTTAAGGAGGCTCTACATTTTTACCTCTCATGAAATTGCCTCAAAACACTTAAGGAATTCCACTTTGGAATTACTTCTGAGCTAGTTTATATTTTCTATCTCATCACTCCACAATTGCACCTCATTTTTAACAACAGCAAAAAAAGAAATAGTTTCCTGCTTGATCAACCACCTTATTCATCAGAGTTGGCTCTGGGTGATTTTTGGTTGTTTCCAGAAATGAAATCCACCCTCAAAGCTGAACGATTTATGTAAGTGAGGCTCCTTAAGAAATGTGACTTTAACTCTGAAGAACTCAAGAGGAGTTCCAGATACACTTTGGTATTGAAAAAAAAGATCCTAATCTCATTATTTTGCCATCCAACCTCATACATTTTCATATCTTCTTCTCTTCTATTGTTTTAGAAATGAAACTGACCTGAAAAAACCATTCCAAGTGCATCAGTCAAAGAGTTGTGCTCCGTCTGTAACTATATTTCCGCGTCTACAACATCTCTTGAAGAATAAAGAAGGAAAAAGTGGAAAGATTCTATGCAATAAAAAATAGAGGTGCAAACAGTTCCATCATGAAACTGATGGATCTTTGCCATGCTGCTCTGTGCAGACTCTGCTGGCCTTGTGCATGGTACGTGCAGAATCTTCTGGCTTTGTGCTCTTCATGTTATTAGAGTCCTGCATATTTATTGCAGAAAATTAGGAAAAAAGAAAGGCAAAAGGAAAAGAATTTGGGACTTCTCTGGCAGTCCAGTGGGTAAGACTTTGCCTTCCAAAGCAGGGGATACAGGTTCCACCTCCAGTTGGGGTGCTAAGATCCCACTTGCCTCATGGCCAAAAAAGCAAAACAAACCCCCAAAGTCCCACAAAACAGAAGGAACGTTGTAACAAATTCAATAATGGCTTTAGAAATGGTCCACATCAAAAAAAATTTAGAAAAAGGAAGAGAATATAAAGATCATCTATAATTCCATAGGTAATTAATTTTGATCTTTCATCTTTCTGGCCTTTATTCGATGGGTCATATATTTTGTGATGGGCTTTCCTGGTGACTCAGATAGTAAAAAATCCACCTGACAATGCAGGAGACACAGGATCAACCCCTGGATCGGGAAGATCCCCAGAGAAGAAAATGGCAACCCACTCAACGATTCTTGCCTGGAAAATCCCACTCACAGAGGAGCTTGGCAGGCTACAGTCCATGGGGTCTCAAAGAGGTGGACATGGTTGAATGACTAGCACACACACATATTTTGCGACAAATTTAAGTCACTGGTTTTTTGTGTGTTTATTTTAAAAAAATAAGATGCATGCAGAAATATTCACAAAACAAGTAAATAAAGTGAACTATGTTAATCACTAGTCAACTCCTTCCCCCTTCCCTACAGACAACCACTACCCTGATATTTGGAAAATTCTTTTTCTTAAAGATTTTCATCATATTTGTATCATCTAAACCAAAAGTAATTGTTTCTTTCCTCTCTATTGTCATCAGTGTGGAATCATGGATTTTTACTTATTTAAGTGTAGTCATTATTCTTTTCCAGGTTCCAGTCATCCTACGTGTGGCTGGTGGCACCCCAATAAAAGACAAGCACGTCCCGTGACCGTCCCATGCAAGCCCATCAACTAGAATCCATCTTTCCCTTCATCACAGCAGAATTTCTCAGGCAGGCTGCCCACCCCGACCAATTCTCTTAGGATCTCTGGCTTCTGTTAGTGAACACGTAATGGTTTCTAGAAATCAAGACCTGAGCAGTCCATGCATTTTGCTTTTGAAGTGTCAATGCTTCAAGCTTCTCTCAGAGGACAGAGCTAGGGAAACACACACACATAACATATCATGGGCTTGTTGGGGGAAAAAACACACTCCTGTATTTCTCCTTGACTCACACACTCACAATGCTTCTGACACCAGTTGTGTGGGTTTTTCACACAGCAAGTATTTCTCTGTCACCAGCTGGGTGTCCCATAACTCACTCCAGTTTTGGCACTACTTACACTGTACTAGCATCAGACCCCACAAGTGAAAGGCTCAGCCACACAAGTTGGGGCTTCCCTCAAAACTCAGTTGGTAAAGAATCCGCCTGCAATGCAGGAGACCCTGGTTCAATTCCTGGGTTGGGAAGATCCCCTGGAGAAGGGTAGGGTACCCACTCCAGTATTCTTGGGCTTCCCTTGTAGCTCAGCTGGTAAAGAATCCACCCGCAATGCAGGAGACCTGGGTTCAATCCCTAGGTTGGGAAGATCCCCTGGAGAAGGGAAAGGCTACCCGCTCCAGTATTCTGGCCTGGCGAATTCCTCTGGAGTCGCAAAGAGTCACACACAACTGAGCAACTTTCACTTTACTTCACACAAGTTGTTCAGTCTCTCAGTCGCGTCCAACTCTTTTCGACCCTCTGAACCATAGCCCACCAGGCTCCTCTGTCCATGGGATTTCCAAGGCAAGAATACTGGAATGGGTTACCATTTCCTCCTTATTTAAGGGGATCTTCCCCACCCAGGTATTGAACCCATGTCTCCTGCATTGTCATACAGATTCTTTACCACTGAGCCACCAGGAAAGTCCACAAGAATGCCCCCAAATTTGACACCAAGTAAGTCCAAGGTTTCCATCAGTAGTCTAACATCCAGGTATAAACTGGGGTTCCCACACCCCCACTCCCGGTATTTTATAATTTTATAGGATGGCTCATAGAACTCAGGGAAGCACTTCTATTTATTGGCTCCTTATAAAGGGTACAAATGAGCAGCCAAACAGGGGCTGGTGGGGAGAAGGGTGTGAAAGCCTCCGTGTACCCTCTGGGAACACTGCCCTCCCGCCTCCACGCATTCACCAATCCCAAAGCTGGAATAGAGGTTCTGTTAAAGAGTCATCTTTGAGCAAATCTTTGGATGCTAGTAATTAAGTCAATCTCCAGTCCCTGTCCCTCCCCTGAAGGTTGGGGAGTTGGGCTGGGAGTCCCAAACCTTTAATGACGTGGTTGGTTCCTCTGGCAACCAGCTGCCATCTTGAGTCTGGTTGAGGGGAGCCACTAAGAGTCACCTCACTAGAATAAACTTGGGTTGAAAGGGGCTCATTCTGTAACACAAAAGATGCTCCTCTCACCCTGATCACTCAGGAAGTCCCAAGGATTTAAAGTAAAAGTCTTGTGCCAGAAGCTGGGAAAAAAGACCAAATATATATTTCCTGTTAGGTGGCTCAGTGGAGACATGGGTTCGATCCCTGGGTGGCAAAGATCCCCTGCAGAAGGAAATGGCAACCCACTTCAGTACTCTTGCCTGGAGAATCCCGTGAACAGAGGAGCCTGGTAGGCTACAGTCCATGGCGTTGCAATGAGTTGGACACGACTTATTGCACACATATCACAATGTCACAGCTTAACAGAAGACCACAGTATTTTCCTATCCATTCCTGTACTCAGCTTACTGTGATAACACATGCTGCGTAGTCTCTGGAGAACTCTACCATGCACTCATGAGAGAATGAGAATGAAAGAAGGTGAATCATGCCTTTCTATTATTACAAAGATAGTTTTTATCTCACAGACACCCTCCAAAGGTCTCAGGGTCCCCCAGGAGTGACCAGACCACACTCCCTGGAGAACTGGGCAGTGGAGGGATCAGCGCCAAGAATTACAAGCTAAGGTTTTGAGATCCTTTGTCTTGATCTTTATGGTATTTCAGCTAGAAATTCACCCTCCAATAAACAGTTAAAATATCAGCTAACTTTGTAAAAGTTTTCAAAAGTTAAATAAAATCTTAATTTACCTTTGAGACTCCAAGGTAAATATAACTATTAAGACCCTTTCGAGTCAGACCTCCATGAAGTTCGTCCTGCTCAGTTTCTTTGGAGCCAATAGAAAGAGATAGATTTGGGTTCAGAAGCAAAGGCAAGTGCTGTTCTCTGTACAGAGTATGGGGAGGTGGGAGCTCCCTCTTGAGCACATGCTTCCCTGGAGGTGGTGGGTGGGGCTGCTTCTTCAGGGGTCCCCAACCTTTTAAGCACCAGGGACCAATTTCGTGGAAGACAGTGTTTCCAGGAACATGGGTGAAGGGAGTGGAGATACAGTTTCAGGATCATTCAAATGCATTACATTTATTGTGCACTTTGCTTCTAATGTGACGCAGCTGGTAAAGAACCCGCCTGCACTGTGGAAGACCTGGGTTTGGTCCCTAGGTTGGGAAGATCCCCTGGAGAAGGGAAGGGCTACCCACTCCAGTATTCTTGGGCTTCCCTTGTGGTTCAGCTGGTAAAGAATCCTCCTACAATGCAGGAGACCTGAGTTCCATCCCTGGATTGGGAAGATCCCCTGGAGAAGGGAAGGGCTACCCACTCCAGTATTCTTGGGCTTCCCTTGTGGCTCAGCTGGTAAAGAATCTGCCTGTAATGCGGGAGACCTGAGTTCCATCCCTGGATTGGGAAGATCCCCTGGAGAACGGAACGGCTACCCACTCCAGTACTCTTGCCTGGAGAATTCCATGGACCATATAGTCCACAGGGTTGCAAAGAGCTGGACACGACTGAGTGACTTTCACTTTCATTTTGCTTCTAATCTGATGCTGCCACTGATCTGATAGTTGGTACCAGTCCCCAGCCTAGAGGTTGGGGACTCCTGTGTAGGATCTCATGGGCCATGGCAGTATTCTCTCCAGGCGGCCCGAGGTCACAGACTTGGGCCGCGTCTCCACACACAGCTCACTGCTGTCATCTTGAATCAGGTGTCCCACGAGGCCACTTCTGAACGCTGGCCCTGGAGCTGAGGTGCTGGCTACAGCCATTTCACACCAAGATCTCTGGACTGAAGACCCAGGTATTAGGCCTCTGCACATGGCCCTCTTTGAGCAAGAGAGACTAGACTCCACACAGAGGAAAAGAAAGGTTAGGCTCTATTTTCTTACCCAAATTCTATGTTTATTTCCTGGGAATTGTTCGTGTGCTTTGCTAGTGATGTAACAGCTGCTCAGCTTCTCCAGATAGCATCATAGACTCAGTGGCCATGAGTTTGAGCAAACTCCAGGAGATAGTGGAAGATAGGGAGGCCTGATGTGTGCAGTCCCTGGGGTAGCAGAGTCAGACACGACTTAGCAACTGAACAGCCTCTCCAGAACTGATCTGCTCCTCCGTTCCTGGCCTCTCCTTCCCGGGCATTGCCCTTCGGTCATAAACGGGAAGCTTTCTCCATACCAGAGCTTCTCAGCGCATGGTCTGATCACCCCGAGGACCCTGAGACCCTTGGAGGGCATCTGTGAGGTGAAGTCATTCTCATGGCAGTGAGACGACCTTGCCACCTTTCCTATTGGTCTTGAGATGATGGTTGCTTAGGCACAGAATCCTCCACTTGTGTCCCACTTGTCCCTGGAAGGGCCCTGGCTGAGCCCCTAGCATCTCTCACATGGTGCTCCCACCTGTTCTCTCTGTTCCCCCCAACCCCTGCCCTGCCCCCAAGTCCATTCTCAAGGGAACAGCCAGAGTGATCCTTTCAACACCCGACGCCACCAATTTTCTGCTGAAAATGACCTGGTGCTGACTCCTTTCACGCACAGTCAAAGCTGATGCCTTAAGATGCCCTTAAGGTCTTACCTGACCCGCCCTGACTTTTCCCTCTGTGATTCCCCTGGCTCCCAACTCTCTCCCCAGCACAGAGACTTCGCTCTGTTTCTGGAACACCCAGACCCGCTTGTGCCTCAGGGCCTCTGTCCTGGAGGTTTCCTCTTCTCCCTGACCATCGCACCTGCCTTCCCCAGGCTTTGCTGAGATGTCACCTCTGGCTGCGTCCTACACTGACCACCCTGTTTAAAATAGTGCATGCTACTTCCTATGCTGGAATACCTGTTACCCTCTTCATATGCTCTACATTATATACAGCCTATACATATAGGCTTCCCGTAGGCTTCCCAGGTGCTAGTGGTAAAGAACCTGCCTGTTAATACAAGAGGCATAAAAGACGCTGGTTCGATCCCTGGGTTGGGAAGATCATGTAGAGGAGGAAATGGCAACCCACTCCAGTATCCTTGCATGGAGAATCCCATGGACAGAGGAGCCTGGTAGGCTACAGTCCATAAGTTCACAGAATCAGACATGACTGAAGCATGCGTATATATATATGCTGGGAGAGATTGAGGGCAGGAAGAGAAGGGGACAACAGAGTATGAGATGGCCGGGGATGACAGATGGATGAGATCACCAACTCAATGGACATGAGTTTGGGTGAACTCCGGGAGCTGGTGATGGACAGGGAGGCCTGGCATGCTGCGATTCATGGGGTCGCAAAGAGTCAGACATGACTGAGCGACTGAACTCAACTGATATGTATAATTAATTTACTATCTGGCTGCATAGAGTATTAGTTGCAGCACGTAGAATCTTTAGTTGCAACACATGAGATCTAGTTTCCTAACCGGGGCTTGAACCTGGGCCCTCTGTTCAAGAGCGCCGAGTCTTAGCCACTGGACCACCAGGGAAGTCCTGATGCTCTACATTTTCTTTTCCACACCCCTCACTCCAGCACTTACACACTTCTCTCTATTTAGCCATTGTATGTTGTTTATTGTCTGTCTCACTCCGTTAGGATGTCAGTATCACAGGTCAGAGATTTCTGGCAGCTTTCTTTCATTGCTGTATCCTAAAAACCTAGAATGGCATGTAGTGGACACCAAATAAATATTTATTAAATGAATGACTGCAGGTATATGCAAATGCCTTCAAAAAAAACTAGGATCCTTGGAATATTTGAGGTTGTGATTTAACTAAGACCCATCATCAGGAATTTGTTGAGTGAATTAGTAATCAGAATGCTTTCCTCTGTAAGCAACAACAACTCAAGTAAAAGCTTAAATAAGAAAGGAAGGAAGAAATGTGTTCTCTTATAGTGTAAGCTTCAGGCATGGCTGGATCCAGGAATTCAAATGAAGTCATTGGGATTCTGTCTCTTTACTTTCCTCCTTTGGTATCCACTTCATTCTCAGGCAGCTTTTTCCTTTATGCTGATAATGATGCCACAGGCATCTTTAAGCTTTTGTTACCAGTCATCCCATGAGAAGAAAGGTGCAATTATTTCTATTTGGTTCTTCTGCTCCCAAGCTCTCTTATTGATGCAGTGAGGGAATATGTATATATGTCTGTATTTATTTCTGTGTCTGGTTCAATAATTGAAAACTACCTGTTTGCTCTGCTCCATCCAATTCCAACCCAAGAGCACAGAATTTATTTTATTTTTATGCTTTTATTTTTTTAAATTTTTGGCTGTACAATATGTAGGATCTTAGTTCCCCAATCAGGAATCAAATCCCCTGCAGTGGAAGCCTGGAGCCTTAGCCACTGGACCACCAGGGAAGTCCCAGCACAGGGTTTATTTTAGCTTTTTCCTTTTCCCCTTCTCTGACGGTGAAGCTGGGCCCCCATTTCTGTAATTGATTTACTTATCTGATCCCTGCTTCTGTGTGTGACCGATTCCCCTTTTCCCACCATGGCTGAGCCTCACCTCATGGGATGCCCTCCTCACCTGCTCGGAAAGACTCTGGCCACTGAGCTTCCCTCCCATTCCTGCACAGATACTGGCCCTCGCTCTGACCCCCTCGACAGCTTTAAGGCTGAATTATTCAGGATGGGAAGAGGAGAGGAGGGAAGAGGAAGCAGGGTGTCATTATCCTAATTTATGTCAAGTTACCCCAAGACTCCCAGGGTCCCCAGGGCCCTCTTAGGGCCCCCAGGCTGTTCCTGATTTCCAGGACATGAATGCCCACGAGGCTCCAAGGTCACTGTGGCAACTTGCAGCTGCCTTTCACCAGCCATGGCCAGGGCTCCTCTCTCTTCCCTGATGTGTTTTCCTCCTGGGCTTGTCCATTCCCTTGTGTTGGATGGATGGAGTCCTAGCCCTCCAGAGCAGGCTCAGTGTTACCCCTTCCACGTGACTAGAAGGGCTCCGAGTTCACCTCCTAGAGTGGGAATCATGAGTGAATGGCATCCCCCTGCTGGGTGGGCATCCTGAGGCCAACCAAGGCTCACGTGGCCTTCATCTCTGTGCCCTGGCAGGAGGCACCTCCTCTGGCCCGTGCAGTACCAGTGACTTATGGGAGCAGCTGAGATGAGGAGGTACAGTTAGCATCCCTCATGGCTTATGTTGTACAGGCTGTCAGAACTAATGAAATTTTATGACGGACGGGCAGCGACCAGCTTCCTGGTGTTATTTATCTTTCTCGCTTCTGGCTTGGAGTGCTGGGTGATTTTTCATTTACAGTTAAGGATGCCAAGATGACTAAGCACAACTCGCTTACTCAGAAAACTAGCAAATTGTATCAATGCACAAACGTAATTAATAATCATCTAGTGTGAGAAACGGGGAGCAGTTAAACAGGATAGTCTAGCTTCTCTGTTGCCCTCCCTCTCTCCTGTTTTTAAAATGCCGGGGACATCAGGGGTTTATCTTCTGCTCGTATCTGATATTCGCAATATGGACAGTGACAAAAGGTTCTTACGAGCTGTGACGTGGGCCCCCTTGGCTCAATAGATTTATTTGTAGCAGTCTTAGAGTGATGATGCAAATAGATGTAATACAAAGGGGTATGTGTGCGGTTGCTAAGTTGTGTCCAACTCTTTGCTACCCCATGGACTGTAGCCTGTCAGGCTCCTCTGTCCATGGAATTTTCCAGGCAAGAATACTGGAGTGGGTTGCCCTTTCCTTCTCCAGGGGATCCTCCTGACCCAGAGATTGAATCTGCGTCTCCTGTACACGCAAGCAGATTCTTTACCACTGTGCCACCTGGGAAGCTATACGTGGAGGTCGGGGACAATTAAAAAATAGAAAATTTCACATAAGAAGGGATGGAGGTCCTAGGAGACAGGTTAATCCTAGAGCGAAAAGACTCAAGATTGTGAGACTGTGTTTATACAACCAAGAGAAACCCACAGAACCAATTAATCACAGTGACCTGAACCTGGGAGATGTATATATTCTGAAAAATTCTTTTGTAAACATGCCAGTTCTCTTATCTCCTTATTCCTGCCATGTTATCTGAGTTTCCGTCCACATCTATCTGTCCCCACCTGCTGTTGTCCCATCTCCAGACTTTGCAGTTCCTTGCTCCCCACAAATGACTTCCAGGGCAGTCTCTGGTGATACCTTGAATGTGCTTCCTAACAAACGGTTAGGTCTCATGCAACATTTTTGTTGCATAATTTTTTATGCATAATTTTTTTCTTTTCTGCCACTCCCATGAGGTTCTGGTGAGTTGCATCCTTAAGGCAGCTCAAATCAGTCAGTCCTAAAGGAAATCAACCCTGAATATTCATGGAAAGGATTGATGCTGAAGCTGAAGCTCCAATACTTTGGCCACCTGATGCAAAGAACTGAGTCATTGGAAAAGACCCTGATGCTGGGAAAGATTGAGGGCAGGAGGAGAAGGGGGATGATAGAGGATGAGATGGCTGGATGGCATCATCGATTCAATGGACATGAATTTGAGCAGACTCTGGGAGATAGTGAAGGACAGGGAAGTCTGTCATGCTGCAGTCCATGGGGTCACAAAGAGTCAAACTCGACTTAGCAACTGAACAAGAACAACGATCCTCAAGGCACCAGAGCATCAGCCGCGTGTCTCTCCTTCAGAGGCTGGAGAATGCTTTCTCTTCACCCGCAGTGTTTTCCCAGGGATTTTAAAATTGTTCTGTTTGTGTTCCAGCACCCTCTAGATTTTTTTAGTAAACAGCTCTGGCGTGGGCAAGGAGGCAACCCTGAAAGACCGACATTGTCCTCTTCTTGAAACCTGAGCCCCAGCGCCGTGACTGAGGCTTTGTGAGGGGCCGCTCACCTCCTCTCTCAGGGCAGGCTCCTTCCAGAGGGCTCTTCAGGGCTTTGTGCGCCTTGGCCGAGGGAGGCCGGACATGCCCAGACCTGTCTGGCTCACTGAAATGGGGAGTGTACTCCAGGTGGCACATCTTGATTAGAAGGGATGCAGTGGGGCCAGAAAGCAAGTCAGACACCAGACTTGCCCTCGAGGACTTTATTATGAGGATAGGAAAGTAGGCAATACTCAGTACATGTAGTCATGTACAGATGTGAGAGTTGGACCATAAAGAAGGCTGATGCTTTCGAACTGTGGTGTTGGAGAAGACTCTTGAGAGTCCCTTGGATAGCAAGGAGATCGAACCAGTCAATTCTAAAGGAAATCAGTCCTGAATATTCATTGGAAGGACTGATGCTGAAGCTCCAATACTTTGGCCACCTGATGCAAAGAGCTGAACCATTGGAAAAGACCCTGATGCTGAGAAAGACTGAAGGCCAGAGGAGAAGGGATGACAGAGGACAAGAAGGTTGGATGGCATCACTGACTCTATGGACATGAATTTGAGCAAACTCCAGGAGACAGTGGAAGACAGAGGAGCCTGGCATGCTACAGTCCATGGGGTCGCAGACATAACAGCGATTGAACAACAACAATCCAACCCAGTGAGAAATTTCCTGTGAAAGTGGATCCATAATCCCACTCTCTCTAAAAAGAGAGACTAATGAGAAATCAGCTCTAGAGAAAAACAAACTGAGAGGTAATGATCATGCAGGAACACTGGGTATTCCCCCCAGGATCCCATGCTGCTGAATAATAAAAGTCACAAAGTCTGTAATAGAAACTGCTTCATCCAGAAGCTTCTGGAAGGTCCATGCATCCATAACTGGGACGTCAGTAACGGCCTTGTTGCTCTTGGTTGTCATCACTGATAACAGCTGCTTATGAAGTATCTGTTTTCTGAGGACTTGGACTCTGTCCTGGTCTGTTTTACATCTGGGAATGAGGTGGTGGTATGTTGTTTTTCTCTTGGGTTGCTGAGGAAGAGAGGCGGGGAGGCACTGGCTTGCCAATGCCCTATTCGTCTTTCTGTTTGTTGTTGCAACTGGCCTTATTAGATTGGGCAAGAGCTGCCAACATATATAACTTTGGCTTTTCTAATTAAAGTTCCAGTGAAAAGGCAACCCCTCTCCTCTGACTCTCGGCAGGAATGTGCTCTCGTAATGCAGGCATCTGCCCCCTGGGCTAACCTTTCCTGAAACCAGATAAACAAAGTAATACTAATAAAAATATCCATCTGTGCTTAAAGATAAATAGAGCATTAATATACCAATCTGAGATCTGGATTCTTTTGGAGCCAGCTTTAATGATATTAGACATCTGTTACAGCCCGCTTTCCACTCATTTTCCATTTGCACATTCTTACTTGAAAACAATGGAAAAGCAGTTTGTCTGGAGAAGATGGGGTGCCACCAGACCACTGCCCCCTTAGTGTGTGCTCACGTGCTCAGTTGCGTCTGACACTTTGTGACCCCAGGGACTGTAGCCCACCAGGCTCCTCTGTCCATGGGATTCCCCAGGTAAAACTACTGGAGTGGGTTGCCATTTCCTTCTCCAGGGGATCTTCCCAATCCTGGAATCGAACCTGTGTCTCTTGCATCTCCTATATTGGCAGGCAGGCTCTTTACTATTAGGGCCACCTTCCCCCATAGAGGGTGAAACAAATGTATAAGCTAAAGATGTGCCTTAACATTTGCTCCCTTGCTTGGATTTCATCAAGGATTTTAAGCATGGTGGTCTTTTTTCAATTTTATTTTTGGATACCAGAACACCAATTTATTCATTGTCAACAGTCTGTAGAGTTGTGGGTAGACCAGATGTACAGATGTTGGCAGGCTCATGACAGTCATTTTCTTTCTGAAGTGAAGATGTGAAAGTATCTGAAGCTATTTGTTTACTAGAGGACCAGCACTGTCTCAGCCTGGAAAGTCGGGAGGACAATGGTTCCTCCTAAGGAGAACAGTACCTGGATGGTAGAAACAAGCCTCTCAGGGTTCCTTTAGCATTTTTCACACTCAAGAATTGTAGGCAAGTTGCTACTTACCATAAGACAGTTTTCTCCTCCAAAGGGCAGACCTATTGACCTGAGCTTCTTAGATGTAGTAGAGATGGTTACTGGGCGTGGGGCAAAGGGGTGTAAGCAAGTCAGTGTGGGTGGGGCCAAGATGACTGGGGGAATTAACAATCGCTACAATGGGGCTTTTCCTGGTGGCTCAGTGCTAAAGAATATGCCTGCCAGTGCAGGAGACACGGGTTCAATCCTTGATTCGGGAAGATCCCACATGCTGCAGAACAACTAAGCCCATGCACCACAACCATCGATCCTGTGCTCTAGGGCCTGGGAGGGACACCTACTGAAGCCCTCATGCCCCAGAGATGCTCTGCAACAGGAGAAGACACCAAAGTGAGAAGTCTGCACACTGCAACTAGAGAGCGGCTGCTGCTCACCACAGCTAGAGAAAGCTGAAGCCACAACGAAGACCCAGCACAGCCAAAAATAAATAAGTAAAAATTTTTTAAAAAATTGCTCCAATGATAGGGCTGGGCTGCCTCTGACTTTCAGTGCTTGAAGTTGTAGGATGCTCAATCACATCAGCATGAGGGGCAGCCGTCGGCAAGACTGGCCAGTCCCAAGTGCTGATGACAGAGGACTGAGAGGCAGCTACATTTTCAAGTAGTGGAAGCATTTTTTTCAAACAAAAATCTTACACAGAATCCCAATATGTAAAATATATTTAAGGAGAGCTATTTTTTTTCTTGAAAAGCAGGAGGTCCATGAAACATTTTTATGGGGGAACAGTTTAACAGTCACTATTCTAGGGATTTCACTGTGGTTAAGAATCCTTGCTTTCGTTGCAGAGGGCATGGGATCCATCCCTGGCCAGGGGGCTAAGATCCTGTATGCAATGAGGTGCAGCCAAAAAAATAAAAAATGAAAAACAGAGAGAGAAAGAAAAAGAAGAACCATAATTCTAGATGTTATCAGATGGGCATAAAGTTCTAACATTCTCTGATCCTATACAGTGCTAAGAACTGAGTGTTTTAAGGTTTCTTAACTAGAATTTTATTCCCCTTCACATTTTATATGCAAGTTTATAACTCTAGATAAAAGTTGAAAGAATTATAAACACCCATACACCTGCCACCTAGACTCAACTGCCAGTGTTTTGCTCTTGCTGTCTCACCACTGCCCATATATTAACATACCAGTTCATCTTATTTTTAAATTCATTTCAAAGTAAGTTGTAGACATCAATACTGCTGCATGCATAACAGGTACTTACTAGAGTTCCATGTCTTGTGCGGTTCTTTCTTTTCTTTTTTAAACTTTTATATTGGACTAAAGCCGAATAACAATGTTGTGATAGTTTCAGGTGAACGATGAAGGGACTCAGCCACACATATACATGCATCCATTGTCCCCCAAACTCCCCTCCCGTCCAGACTGCCACATAACATTGAGCAGAGTTCTATGTGCTATACAGTAGGTCCTTGTTGGTTATCCATTTTAAATATGGCAATGTGGACATGTCCAAGCTTCCCTGGTGACTCAGAGGGTAAAGAATCCGCCAGCCATGAGGGAAACCTGGGTTCGATCCCTGGGTTGGGAAGATCCCCTGGAGGAGGGCATGGCAACCCATTCCAGTATTCTTGCCTGGAGAGTCCCCATGGAGAGAGGAGCCTGGTGGGCTACAGTCCATGGGGTCACAAAGACTCAGACATGACTGAGTGAACTAAGCACAGCATAGTGTACATGTCCATCCCAAGTGCATTCTTTTTAAGAAATCAGATTTACATACAATGAAATGAATAGATCCAGCACATAGTTTGAGTTTTAACCATAGAATCACTTAGGGCAAACCCTTATTAAGATAGAAAACATGTCCCTTTATCTCTGAAAGTTTCCTGGTGGCCCTTCCCAGCTGGCCACATACCCCAGACTCCATCTCCTCACTCTGGTGACCACTGTTCCAATCTTTGTCATCAAAGAGTCATTTTACCCAGAGCTTCATTGGAAAGGGATCACCACTTCAGTATCCTGACTTCTTTCATGTAGCAGATTGCTTCTGAGACTCATCCGTTCTGTAGCTTTCATCAGCGCCTCCTTCCTTTTAATCCAGGGGGTGGCATTTTTGGCTATGGACTGGAGAGAACTCTGACTTCCGTGATTCATGATCTGATGCTTCCACGCCAGGCCACTCTCATTATTTCTGGCAGAATTAGCTTTGTCTAAACAGCAGCAAGCAATCTGTCTGGAGAGTTCATTTAGTCAAAGCAGCTGACAGCTTGTTGAGAGAATCGTTAGAGCCAGTGTCTGAGTGGACCGGGCAGGCTGGTTGACACGGCCATAGCAGTGATACTTCCTCCAGGCAGCGCCAGTCAGGGGGCTTGTGGCCATCAAGAACACTGCTCTCTTTTTTTTTTCCTTTAGCTGTGGCATGTTGCTCTCTTCTATTGCTCCAAAGCCAGAAGCTTGGGCTGAATCCTCAACTCTCTTCAGTTCTTTTTTTTTTTTTGTAATAAAACATATACAACAAAAATTTATTATTTAAATCATTTTTTAAAAATATTAATTTATTTGGCTGCATTGGGTCTTCGTTGCAGCGTGCAGGATCTCTGCTCTCCATCGTGGCATACGTGTTCTTTAGATGGTAGCTTGCAAAATCTTTGGGTGTGGCATGTGGGATCTAGTTCTCTGATCAGGGAATGAACCCATGCCCCTGCATTGGGCGCAAGGAGTCTTAGCCACTGGACCACTGGGGAAGTCCCTATTTTAACCAGTTTAAAGTGTACAATTCAGTGGCATTAAGGGCCTTCACGTTGTTGTTCTGTCATCACCACCGTCCATCTCTAGAAACTTTTCATCATCCCACACTGAAACTCTATACTCATTAAACAATAACTCCCCGTCCCACTCCGTCAACCCCTGATACCCCCCATCCTACTTTCTGTCTCTAGGAATTTGACAACTCTAGGGATATCATATAAGTGCAGTCATACAGCATCTGTGCTTTCATGACTGGTTATTTCATGTAACGTATTGTCTTCAAGGTTCATACTATAGCACGTGTCAGAACTCCCTTCCTTTTTAAGGCTCAATGGACATGAGTTTGAGCAAACTCCGGGAGGTCGTGAAGGACAGAGGAGCCTGGCCTACTGCAGTCATGGGGTTGCAGACAGCTGGACAAGACTAAATGACTGAACAACAACCAAGAGTCCACTGAGTGTATAGACCACATTTTCTTTATCCAGTCATGTGCTGACGGACATTTAGGTTGCTTCCACATCCTGGTTTTCGTCAGTAATGCTGCAGTGAGGGCAGGTATCTGCTCCAGTCATTGTTTTCACTGCTTTTGGGTATCTATCCACAAGCAGAATTGTTGGATCATGTAGAAATTCTCAGATGGTAAAGAATCCACCTGCAATGCAGGAGATGTGGCTTTGATTCCTGGGTCAGGAAGACCCCCTTCGAGAAGGGAAGGGCAACCCACTCCAGTATTCTTGCCTGGAGAATTTCATGGACAGAGGAGCCTAGCAGGCTACAGTCCATGGGGTTGCAAAGAGTCGGACATGACTGAGTGACTAATACTTTCACTTCATGGAAATTCTATTTTTAATTTTTTTTTTGAGGAGCCTCCAATACTGTTTTCCATAGTGGCTGCATCAATTTACATTCGCACCAACCGTGCACAACTTCTCCACATCCTCACCAACACCTGCTGTTTTCTGTTTCCTTGGACAATAGCCCTAGTGATGTGTGTGATGTGGCACCTTGTGGTGGCTTTCACTTGCATCTCTTTAACGACTAGTGATGTCAAGCACCTTTTCGTGTGTGCCTTATATAGGTTTCACTTGAGGGAGGTTCTAAGAGTGACCCATGCAGAAGGTCCCGCAGGAAGGTCGTGGGCCACAGTAAGGAGATTGAGTCTGCCTTTGAGAGAGGCAGGGGCTGGAGTGTAGCATGATCTGACATTTTAAAAGGATTTCACCCTGGTTTTCTGACCACCCAGATTTCCGCCCCCCCTCCCCGCACTTTTTTTCCCCAGTGGGAAATCGTCTGAGACTAATTATCCACTGAACACACTTCGTAGCAGTATTTATCATCATTGTCAAAACACACAATGTGGATAAAGAGTTCTATGTTCTTCAAGATGCCTCCTTGTGTGTGCGTTAGTCGCTCAGTTATGTCTGACTCTTTGGGCCCTACGGACTGTAGCCCGCCAGATGCCTCTGTTCATGGGGATTCTCCAGGCAAGAATACTGGAGTGGGTTGCCATTTCCTCCTCCAAGGGATCTTCCCCACCCAGGATCATCTCATTTAATTCTTGGGGTGGTTTCTGCAGGACTTCTTTCGGGGCCAAGCACCTTTTCCAAGCTGTCTCCCCAATCTCACCACCACTTCATCACTTGGCCTTTTAAGAGAGGAGCCTGGATGTGCCCCTACATGGTCAGAAAAGGGATTTAGACTCTTTGGCAGAAAACCCAGCTCTGGCAGTAAGGTCCTAATTCTGGAGTCTTCTTGAGAACAGCCCATCTGTTTAAGGCTAACTCTCGGTTGCCTGTGCAGAAGTCACAGGAAATCCCATGTTTCTCCTTAAATGCCATGTGTCCTCTGTCCTTGGACCCTGTGACTTTCTCTGGGTGGACTAGTCATTGTCACTGCTGCTTCCACAGGGGCTTCTGAGATCCTGCTCTGGTCAATGGGTTCCTTTGATGGGTTTTAGTGGTTCTCCCTCTGGGAAGAGTGAGATTCGTGCATTTATCCTTTCATTCATTCAACCGCTGTGTATTGATTGACTGTCCACTGTGTATAGTAACTACCGTGGACACTGGAAACACAAGGTGAACAAACAGAGAGAGATGTTGGTGCCCTGTATCCAGGGAAGTTTAGATAAATGCGTCAGGCAAGACCAGCTAACCACAGAGCAAACCCTGCAGGGCACAGAACGGCCACTAGGGACAAGCATGCTTTTCATCTGCCAGAAAGAAACAAGCTCAGTTTGAGGCAAGAGTCCAGAGTTCCAATAGTTACAGTGTCCCAAGAATTCAAGCACTGATTTAATTTTTATCATACTGTCTGTCCAACCGCCCTTTAAGTTCAGTCTTACCTGCAGGACTGGGGTGCCCAGAGCTGGTGGACACTGGGCTTCTTGGCCATTGGAGTGTGATTTCTAAGGCACTGGCAAGAATTTTCCAGTTTCTTTCGATTCCTTTAGCAGGGGTGTCAGATGTGGAGAAGGGCTTTGCGGAAAAGCTTGAGCCTTAAGAGGAAAATTCCATCAAAAGACAAAGAACAACTTAGAATCATGGTGAGCTGTAAATGAGTTCATTTATTTCTCAACAAACATTTATGGAGGAGATCAAATCAGTCAATCCTAAAGGAAATCAACTCTGAATATTCATTGGAAGGACTGATCCGGAAGCTGAACCTCCAGTACTTTGGCCACCTGATGCAAAGAGTAGACTCTAGAAAAGACCCTGATTCTGGGAAAGATTGAAGGCAGAAGGAGAAGAGGGCAGCAGAGAATAAGATGGTTGCATAGTATCATCCACTCAATGGACATGGATCCGAGCAAACTCTGGGAAATAGTGAAGGACGGGAAAGCCTGGCGTGTTGCAGTCCATGGGGTTGTAAAGACTCAGACACAACTAAATGACGAACAAGAGCAACTATGCTCAGTGTAGTGTAGGCAGACACACTCCCTTCATGGAGCTTTCTCTCTCATTGTAGAGAAATCAGTCCATACAAAAGAGCAAGCAATTAAATCCACAGAAAAAATATTTAGGGATCAAGAGCCATGAAGAAAATAGGAAAGGCTGCTGGCAGGATCAGGAGCGCAGACGTACCTATAGAAATTTGAGAACCAGGCTCTGCAATGAGGATGTATGGGTAAGCGGTCTAGCCGGGAGGCCGCAGCAGGAAGGACCAGCACAGAAGGGGAAGTGGGACAGGGAAGGATGCAACTGGCAAAGGTGTGAGGCCAAAGGAAGGACCACACAGGTCCTGGGGAGCCAGTGTTATGTGAGCTGCGGGGCAGAGACGCTGTGTGTGCACTGAGGCTGCTCCTAGGCGACGAGTTCACTGGCATGTCCAGCCGGCCCTGCATCTGGGCAGACTGGGCTCCAGTGCTCAGAGACGCTCAGTGGGTCTGAGCGTCCCACCTGTCTGAGACACTGGTGCCGGGTCCTGGAATCACTGATGCCATGTGCCTCACCAGCACTGACCAGGGCAGCGTCTGCTGTTTCAGGGGTGACCTCACTGGGCTCATTCCCCAAACGACAAAGGAAGGAGGTAGCCATGGAGAGATCTAGTGGGAGAGCATTCAGGCCAAAGGAAGCGTGTGTGCAAAAGTCCTTTTCTTGAGAAAGGATGTGATGGCCAGGATGGCTGGATGCCACTGCCCCTCCCGGGCCTGCTGGGGGTGAAGAAAGAGAGGCGGGCTGGGCTCATGGACCATGCCAGCAGCCAGATGACCATCTAGTGCAGCGGAAGCCAGCAGAGGGTTCTCTTGGGCATGCCTGCTTTACTTTCTTTTTTACCACACCTTCCTCAAAGGATCAAGTTTTAATAGTATGAGAACAGCCTGGAATAATGGGAAAACAGCATCTCAGACAGCCCAGGGCCCAGGACAATGGGCACCTCCCCACCCCGCTCTTGGGTGCGGGCACCCTGCTTTCAGATGCAAGCAGCCCAGGCGGGGACCCCGGCCTATTCTGAGGATGGCCAAGCCTCAGAGAAAAAGAACAATCAAAGGGTAAAAGGATTGGAAAACAGGGAGTTTCCAGTGGCCATTTCTTTGCCTTGCGTGTGATGCATTTTGACAAAGTGTGAAGCAGGGAAAAAGTCGCAGGATTGCAGGACCGCCTGGCCAGGCCCGTGCAGCGGCCGACAGAGCTCACTCGCTTCAGACAGTGGGCTCTTGCCTCCGGTTTTGAATTTGGAACTGAGGCATGCAAAAAGAGATTACGGTTTAGCATTCACTGCATGCATTCAGTGAAAAAATAAGACTGTCATGAAGCAGGGACTCAATCTACCAGAGGATGTGTGGATGAGGGAGCCCTGGCTTCTGAGCGGACGGTGGGCAGAAAATGCCCAGGCTGGAGGCTCAGGGTTTCCATAGCTTTGAGTCAGAATTTCTTCTTTCTGGCGATTAATGCCATCCTTCCTTGTGGCTACCCCATGATATTTCTTTTCCTTTTTCTCCCTTCAGTTTTTTTCTCCTTTGAAAAATCTATTACCTGGGTTATAAACTAGGTAACCGAAATGAAGGAGGCCCTTTCAGGTCTGGGTCAGGAGGAAGAGAAAGACATCAAATAAATTCAAACCAAGACAGTACCTTAAAATTATGATTTTTGGGTATTTTTTTTGGAGACTTTAAGACTGCTTCAGAAATAGAGACACAGAGAACAAACATACGGACCCCAAAGGGGAAGGGATTAAGGGATGAAAGGAGATCCGGATTGACACATACACACTACTATATGTACAAGAGATAACTAACGAGAACCTACTGTGTAGCATGGGGAACTCTACTCAGTGCTTTGTGGTGACCTGAATGGGAAGGAAATCCAAAAAAGAGGGGATACGTGTGTACATATGGGCTTTCCTGGTGGCTTGGACAGTAAAGAGTTGCCTGCAATGCAGGACACCTGGGTTCAGTCCCTGGGCTGGGAAGATCCCCTGGAGGAGGAAGTGGCAACCTACTTTAGTATTTTTGCCTGGAGAATCCCATGGACAGAGGAGCCTGCTAGCTACAGTCTATGGGGTCACAAAGAGTCAGGTTAAAACTGAATGACTTTCACTCACTCACTCGTGTATGTATAGCTGATTCACTTTGCAGTACAGCAGGAACTAACACAGCATCGTAAAGCAACTATACCCCCCCTTCCCCCAAAAAAAAGAAAGAAAGAAAAGAAAAATAATAAATAACCCAAAAGACTGCCCCATTCCAGACCATCCTTCTAGAGACTAGAGAGCAGAGCCTAGAAGAGTCGAGTGACTTCCTTTGGTTCCCACGGCATCCCGGTTGGCAGAACCACGATCAGAGCCTAAGTCTGTGAACTTCTGTGCCAAGATTCTTTCTGTGACCCCCACAGACTTATTGTCCTGCTTTATTTGTGGGGACGCTCGAGTTACTGGCAGAGTTTATTCAGAGCACAGACTGCTGGAGCCTTTGGTGTGCTACCAAGCTTTGCTCCTTCCCAGATGCCCCTGCTGGTGGGGGGCAGGGGGAATGGGAGGAGGGGTACCATGGCTCACTACCCCTGCTCTGCCCTCTCCTGAGTGCTGGCACAAATGCCATACTTAAGCCTTGGCACCAGGGCTATGAGGGATTGAGTTTGGTGCTCTAACGAGGCCTACAGCTTCAAGACAGGGGTTCCCACCCTTGGGAGAGAGAGTGAGACAGATGGGCTAGTTGATGTTAGCAGAGGCAGTGACCTGTGGTGGTCAAGGCTGATCTTCCAGAACCAGACTTTCTGATTTTTCATCTTGCCTCTTACTCGCTATGTGAACCTTTATTTGACCTTCCTCCTGTTGAGTAGGGTGCAGATATCCACATCACTGGCTTCCCAGGTGGCGCTAGTGGTAAAGAACCCACCTGCCAGTGTGGGAGGTGCAAAAGACACAGGTTCGATCCCTGGGTCAGGAACATCCCCTGGAGAAGGGTACAGCACGCACTCCAGTATTCTTGCCTGGAGAATCCCATGGGCAGAGGAGCCCGGCGTGCTACAATGCATAGGGTCACTAAGAGTTGGACACAACTGAAAGGACTTGGCATGCATGCACATCCACACCACTGGTATTGCTGTCTATTGCCAAGAAGAGGATCAATGGTCCTACACACACAGCAGCCTGAAACAACATAGATTTCTTGTCCGCAGTTTCTGTGGGTCAAGAGTCCGGGGATAGCTCAGCTGGATCCTTGGCAAGACTGAAGTCAAAGTGTGTGGCCGGGTTGAGGTCTCATCTGAAATTTGACTGGGGGAGGGTCCCCTTTCACGCTTACCAAGGACGTTAGCAAAATGGATGTCCTTGTGGTTGTGGGACTAAGGACCTCATTTTCTTGTTGGCCATTTGCCAACCAAAGGCCACTGGCTTTCTCAAAACCAGCCAGGGAGAGAGAGGCTTCAGGAGATCAAGCTATTGTGATCACAGACATGTTATCACATCATCATTGCTGTATTCCATTGAACAGAAGCAAGTCCCAGGTCCTACCCACCACTCAAAGGTGAGGGGGTGGTGATTACACAAAGGTATGAACACCAGGGCTTGGGGTCCTAGGGTCACCTTTAGAGCCTGTGCACCACTATGCCTTGTAGAGTCATTGTGAGGAGTAAATAAGCAAGTGGGCTCAAACACGTCAAGCTCTTAGCAGAGGACCCTTTGTCAAGAAGCAGTGAGGTAGTTGTGGTGGAGGTGGTATCAGAAGTAGACGTCTCCACCTTGTACTTGCTCTCGGAAAGTCTCTAAATGGTGTTTAGGGGGTCTGGGATGACAGAATTCAATGAAAACAAACACCTTTAATAGTTCATAAGTAAAATAATCCCCATAACCACTCTCAACTTCATTTTCTTAGACTGAGTGGCGAGTGGGAAATACGCAAGGTTTAGAGTTTGAAAACCTATGAATTCATTGGCAGCTTTCTCTGGACCACACCAATATTGGCTACTGTCCTCATTTTCTTCTTAAACTGGACTTTCCAACTCTCAGATATGCAACAAAGTATTATTAATGATAGTCACCATGCTGTACTTTGCATCTCCAAGACGTACTTATTTCATAACTGGAATTTTGTAACTGTTGACTCCATTCATCCATTTCACCACCCCACTTCTGCCTCTGTAGTCACCAGTCTGTTCTTTGTATCTAAGAACTTGGTTTTGTTTTGATTTTAGATTCCACATATAAGTGAGATCATATAGTATCTGTCTTGCTCTGCCTGACTTATTGCACTTGGTACAATGCCCTCTAGGTCCATCCATGTGGTCTCAGTCCAAATTCTTTCTGACTGTGTACCCCATTGGTTAAAAATGCTTTACCATGCATTCCAACATATGCATCTTTATTTATATTATGCAATAGGCACAAAATAGAAATTAGAATAGGCTGAGATAAATTAGAAATAAGCAATAAACTGTCTTTCTAATCCTGAAGGCTTCCAACTCTCATTAGCTCATACCTCATGGTACTTTGCTCAGGGGCTGTCATCAACAATAGTGCATGTACACTCATATTTCAAAGTTTTGTCAAATCTAATTAGCCCCATTCATTTTTTCTTTTCCCCTCATCGTGTAGGTGACAGAGATCAAACAGCCATTGGAAAACTGGCTGCTTGGCCACTGTTGCTATGAAGACTACATTATTGGTAGTATCTTCAATTCTAGAATCAATATTATCTTCAATTCTAGTATCTTTGCAAGAATCCTTTTAGGCCACTGGTCTATTTTGCGAGTGTTGAAATAAATCACATACCCTATGTCTGCATCTCCACTGCTGACCTACAAACAGGCTCATCGGTATTATCTTTCTAGATTCCATATATGTGTGTTGATATATGATATTTATATAGTTTTCTCTTTCTGACTTACTTGACTCAGTATAACAGGCTCTAGGTTCATCCACCTCCTTAGGACTGACTCAAATGGATTCTTTTTACGGCTAAATAATATACTATTGCATATATGTCCTGAAGGAGGTGGTGGGACAAATTGAGAGAGTAGCATGGAAACATATACATCACCATACATAAAGCAGTGGGAATCTGCTGTATGATGTAGGGAGCTCAAATCAAGTGCTCTGTGACAACCTAGAGAGGCAGGATGTGGTAGGAGGTGGGAGGGAGGTTCAAGAGGGAGAGGACATGCAGGTACTTACGGCTGATTCATGTTGATGTATGGCAGTGACCAACACAATATTGTAACGCAATCATCCTCCAATTAAAAATAAAAAAAAACTAAATCAGTCATTATGTTAATTTTACCCGTCTCATGTAAACTGTGAAATGTGAAAATCTGCTTAAAGCATAGATGAGGGAGGGGACGTCTTCTCATTGTGGACACCAGTAGCCTAGGAGACTTGTCCCCTTTCACATAGCAGGTTCATGAGAGTGCCAGAGGCAATCTGTATCTTAGAAACTAGAAAACCTTAATCTCTTTTCAAGAAGTATCATTTATTTGGCTGCTCCAGGTCTTAGTTGCTGCATGCAGGATCTTTAATTAAGGCATGAGAACTCTTGGTTGCAGTATGTGTGATCTAGTTCCCTGACTAGGTATTGAACCCAAGCCCCCTGCATTGGGAATGCAGTCTTAGCTACCAGACCACCAGGGAAGTCTTTCTTTTTTTTTCTTTTTAAAACCAAAATACATAATTGTAATGTACTGTTTCTACACACCAATGCATTGTCTTATACCCCCTCCAGAGATGTGCACACAATCTGGAGACCCTGCTTGTATCTCACACCGTGTATGTCTGTCTGTCTCCTAGGAACTTCTGTCCCTTGGCAGTGGGTTGAGCTTCCTGATGTTCCCATGATACCCAGCAACTCTGAGCTCCCACCTTGGAAGTGTTTTAGTGTGTGAGTATGTTAGTCGCTCAGTCATGTCTAACTCTTTATGAACCCAGGACTATGGCCCGCCAGGCTCCTCTGTCCGTGGAATTTTCCAGGCAAGAATACTGGAGTGGGTTGCCATTTCCTTCTCCAGGAGATCTTCCCAGAACAGGGATCAAACCCAGGTCTCCCACATTGCCGGTAGGTTCTTTGCTTTCTGAGCCACCAAGGAAGCCCGGAAGTGTTTTAGAAAAGTCTGCAAAGTTTGTAGCTGAGTCTGGGCCATGAGCCGTGGGGGTCCGCCCCGTGCAGCCTTTCTGACAGAGAAAAAGCGCTGATGGCACAGCAGCCGCAGGGGCTCTTCCGCCATCTCTGTAAACAGGGTCCAATGGGCCTGCTTTATCTCTCTGTGCAAAATGCAGATTTAATAGGAAAGTGCCCTCGGAGTCGTCGCTGCTAGGTTGAGTCTCCAGAGGAATTAGGGATAACAGTTTAATAACTGTAGAAAGAGCTTAGGCGCTTCGCTGCGTCGGGTGTATCTGAGTTAGTTACTGAGAAATGAACCTGGGACATGAAGCCCTTTTATCACTCAGATAGCGGAGTACGAGGAAAATCCATTCCTTGCCAGCGGATGCGTTTACCAGCTTCTGAAGGGGGTGTGTGTTTGAATGTGATAGGGAAGGGAGCATTTGTCAGAGTGGAAGGGGGATCAAAAGACAAATGAATTCTTTGAGTTACATATGGGCTTTAATTTATCCCACTTTGAACTGCCTCACCATCAGCAGAATGTGCTTCGCGGAAAGCCAGCCTGTCTTTCCAAGGTCTGTGCGTGGCACAGGGGGTCTCTATCTGCTAACGCTGCACTTTAAAGGAGCAAGCAGCGTCAGGGCAGATGGCCAAGTCTGGTGAGGCAAGATAAATGTCTCCATCGCCAGGCCATAGCATCCGTCTGCTAACCTGTTCACCTAGCAGCCTTCAGAAAGTATTAAGAGATTTAGACATAGTTGTCTCCTGTCATATTACTCAGGTGGAGAAGTCAGTCAGGTGGACGGAGAGTGGACACATCAGGGTAGCTTAGTCCGTGATTTCCAAGGTTGGGTCCATGGAATATCAGCAGAAGTTGCCTTCTTGGGAAGACTGAAAAATGGCCATTGTTGTCATTTAGTCACTTCAGTCTTGTCTGACTCTTTGCAACTCCATGGACTGTAGCCCACCAGGCTCCTCTGCTCCTGGGATTCTCCAGGCAAGAATACTGGAGTGGGCTGCCATTTCCTTCTCTAGGGGATCTTCCTGACCCAGGAACTGAACTTGGGTCTCCTGTAGTGCAGGCATTCTTTACCACTGAGCAACCTGCTGCTGCTAAGTCACTTCAGTCGTGTCCGACTCTGTGTGACCCCATAGACGGCAGCCACCAGGCTCCCCCATCCCTGGGACTCTCCAGGCAAGAACACTGGAGTGGGTTGCCATTTCCTTCTCCAATGTGTGAAAGTGAAAAGTGAAAGTGAAGTCACTCAGTCGTGTCCGACTCTTCGCGACCCCATGGACTGCAGCCCACCAGGCTCCTCCGTCCATGGGATTTTCCAGGCAAGAGTACTGGAGGGGGGTGCCATTGCCTTCTCCGACTGAGCAACCAGGGAAGCTTAAAAGATGGCCATAGATTTTTATCTTTTCCTTTCTCCATATCTTTGCAATTCACCACCTCAGTGCCTTGCACCAAGAAGCGGAGACTGTCTCTCTCCTTTCTGAACCCGTTGACTGTGTGGCTTGTCTCAGCCAGTGAAACATTATCAATTGTGACACAAATAAAGGCTTGAAAAGCATTTGTGCATTAAGGCTTGTTCTCCTGAGACTCTTAGAAACCACAAGAAGTCCAAGAACATCCATAGGATGATGAGGGACCCAGTGGTTGTCCTCTCAGCCGGCTAAACCCTGTGGGCAGAGCTGCCTAGCTGATGGGCAGCAGACTGCAGATGTCCAAATGACCCCAGCAGAAGAACTGGCTAGCTCTTCAGTTCAGTTCAGTCACTAAGTCGTGTCCGACTCTTTGTGATCCTGTGGACTGCACCAGGCTTCCCTGTCCTCCACTATCTCCCAGAGTTTGCTCAGACTCATTCATGTCCATTGAGTTGATGATGCCATCCAACCATCTTATACTCTATCATCCCCCTTCTCCTGCCTTCAGTCTTTCCCAGCATCAGGGTCTTTTCCAATGAGTCAGTTCTTCACATTAGGTGGCCAAAGTATTGGAGCTTTAACATTAGACCTTCTAATGAATATTCAGAGTTGATTTCCTCCAGAATTGACTGATTTGATCTCCTGCAGTCTAAGAAAGTCTCAAGAGTCTTCCCCAGCACCACAGTTTGAAAGTATCTCTTTCAGTTAAGCTCTTGTTGGAACAGAGTATTTTGTGGGGTAATGGTTGGAGGTGGAGAGTCTTTGGTTTCATCTATAACATTCCAGAATATTCTTATTTCTGGTGAATAAGCCTTGAGTTGTCAGTCCTGGAGCTACTTCTTTTGGTCCTATCATTTGGAAATTTGAAAAGAGTTTCTTGGATGGCTGATCTGTCACCTGTTAAACCATTCCCTGGTCATACAGAGGGCTGCACATCCCATCATTTGTGCTCAGACTCAGTTCCTACCAGGGAAGACAGGAGTAAATCAGCCATGGATTCCCTGAAAGCTTTTCAGATCAGCCACATGACTTTGCTCAGTTAAACCTTTGCCTTTTGATTGTAGCCATGAGTTATCCCCACAATCATATTATGCTGTTGCTAATGTCCTAAGGTAGGATTCACACTTGAGGAGGAAAGTGGGAGTTAGATTTCATTTTGGAAGAAGTGAACCTGGAGGAAGTTATGATCTTAGGGGTGTCTGGATAAGGGATATAGATATTCACTCCTTGTGTGATGTCTTGCTGCATAGGCATGACATACATCCACCAGCTTTTAAATTATTGTACAACTGTCTGTGCATAATGGACACGAGTAGCTTTTTATTGTCTTCCTTTATTCCTCCTTCTTCTCACAGTGCCCTATTTCTCTTTTGACTGCTACCCTTTCTTTCACTGCACACAGTCTTAGTGAGACTCTTGTTCCAGGTACTTATTTATCCATGATCAAGGTTGGCACATGGTCCAAGCTCAGTCCATGAGATGCTCTCATCTAAGAATTTGACAGTTAAATCATACAAAGATATTGTTGTAGCTGGGTCTTATTATTGGAGGTTCTCTAAAGAGCCTGTCAGTCTGGTTATTCAACTGTATGCTCAGAAGTGGCCATGATCTTGTTCTCTTCTAGGTACATTTCCTTTAATTCTGTGGGCTACCCCTCCCCTCCCCATAGATTTATTCTTTGCTCAAGTTAACTAGAGTCAGCTTTTGTTGGCTGCAGCTAAAGAATGCTGGTTGATATACTTTTAGGCAAGGTTAACACCTGTGTTGGTCACAAGTAATCTGGTTCTCCTCTACCTGGTCATATGGTTGACTGGCACTATCCTGCCTTCTTTCAAGTTAAGTGTGGCTGTATGATTTTCTCTGGTTGTGAAAGCTGACTGCAATCCAGGTAGAAGTTTCAAGGGCCAGTGTAAGGTTCCCAATTATCTTTCTTCGGCTATGGTGATTATTGGTGAATGTAGCAAGACAGAGCCTCTGTCTGGCTCAGTCCCAAGTGATTCTGATGAACAAAAACTCTGTTTCTCCTCCCTTTACTTGTATTGTAACCTTTGTTTTTACAAGGCACTGGGATTTTGGAAATGTATGTTACCATAGTGTAGCCTGTCCCATCTTGGCTTGGAAAGCACCCTACTTAGACAAGTCCACAACCCATGTCAATAACGCATCATGCAAACTACCCTTGTATTTCCCTACTCATTTGCCAAACCTCCATTCTCTATCCAGCCAGGGATGGATGCTGCTGCTGCTGCTAAGTCGCTTCAGTCGTGTCCGACTCTGTGCGATCCCAAAGACAGAAGCCCACCAGGCTCCCCTGTCCCTGGGATTCTCCAGGCAAGAACACTGGAGTGGGTTGCCATTTCCTGCTCCAATGCATGAAAGTGAAAAGTGAAAGGGAAGTCGCTCAGTCATGTCTGACTCTTAGCGACCCCATGGACTGCAGCCAGGCAAGAGTACTGGAGTGGGCCAGGAATGGATAGGTTTATACTTTTTAACATCTCATGACAAGGCAAGAATGTTGCAGACATAACAACATTCAGTCATTCCATAAGTACATATTGAGTTCGGTTCAGTTCAGTTGCTCAGTGGTGTCTGACCTTTTGCAACCCTGTGCACGGCAGCACTCCAGGCTTCCCTGTCCATCACCAACTCCTGGAGTTTGCTCAGACTCATGTCCCTCAAGTCAGTGATGCTATCCAACCATCTCATCCTCTATCCTCCCCTTTTCCTCCTGCCTTCAATCTTTTCCAGCATCAGGGTCTTTTCCAATGAGTCAATTTTTCACCTCAGGTGGCTATAGTACTGGAGTTTCAGCTTCATCATCAGTCCTTTCAATGAATATTAAGGACTGATTTCCTTTAGGATTTGATCTTGCAGTCCAAGGGACTCTCAAGAGTCTTCTCCAACACCACAGTTCAAAAGCATCAATTCTTCAGCACTCAGCTTTCTTTATAGTCCAACTCTCATATCCATATATGACTACTGGAAAAACCATACCTTTGACTAGATGGACCTTTGTTGGCAAAGCAATGTCTCTGCTTTTTAATGTGCTGTCTAGGTTGGTCATAGCTTTTCTTCCAAGGAGCAAGCATCTTTTAATTTCATGGCTGTAGTCACCATCTGCAGTGATTTGGGATGCTATCAGAGATATAAAGAAATAGAACATGCGATCTGAATGAACTAATAACCTAATTGGAGAGACAATACTCATATGGATCAATATCAAAGAAAGGCAAGAATATAAAAAATACTGTACGGACTCCGCAAATGCCTATTTAAGTGATCGGGTCAGAAAGGCTTTAAGACTCCAGGTGGAAGAGGTGATTTTGTTAAAGGGCAGCTTTTCCAATGAGGCAGAGATTTGGCCAGGTCTGAAAATTTGGGTTAAAATGGTTAGGGATCTTTCAGCAGAGAGGGGACAAAAATAACCAAAGTAACTCAGACTTGAGAAGAACAAGTTTTGAAAGTCAATTTGATTCAAATGGAAGGAAATTGTAAGAGAGAAAATTGGAAAAGCAATTTAGAGCTAGATTAGAGACAACCTCGAGTTAGTTTAGTAAATGTTTCGCAAATTCAGGAACCGCATTCAGAATCCACAAGTTGGGCAGGAAGATGGGAAAACAGGAGGTTTCGCTAGTCACATTTGTCTCCATTATTGGGAAAAGCAAATGCCTTTCTGGCTTCCCAGGTGGTGCTCACTGGTAAAGAATCCACCTGCCAATGCAGGAGACTTGGGTTTGAAGCCTGGGTTGGGAAGATCCCCTGAAGGGGGAAATGGCAACCCACTCCAGTATTCTTGCCTGGAGAATCCCATGGACAGGGAAGCCTGGCAGTCTACAGTCTATAAGGTTGCAAAGAGTCGGACATGACTGAGCGACTAAGCTTGCCCACAAGAAAGCCTTTCCAGAAGTCCCCAGCAAGCTTCTTCCATCTCATTGACCAAGCTGGTGTCTCCTGGCCATTCCTGGCAGCCAGGAAAGGCCAAAGATGCCATAGAAGAGCTTTTCTCACATTCAGAATGAAGATGGGCAAGGATGAAGGGGTCTGAGATCAAGAAGAACCTCAGAGAAATGAAAGTATCTGTTCCTTTCCTTCATGGCATCTCACAGGGGTTGTTATTGCTCTGTAATTTCATTAACATAGAAACTCTGTCATAATGAAAGGTCAAATAGGTATAGAAAGAGAACCAAGGGACTTCCCTGGTGGTCCAGGGATTAGGACTCCACACTTCCAGTGCAGGGGGCACAGGTTTGATCCCTGGTTGGGGAACTAAGATTCCACATGCTGAAAGGTGTGGCCAAAAAATAAAAGAAGGAAGCTGAGTGCCAAGAATATCCCAATATGTTTACTGTAATACAGAGGTTAAAAACATTAGACACAAGAGTGGTAAATGCTGTAGTCATTAGAGATGATCCCCTAGTAAAGATGGGTCTTGAGCTGAGCTGGGCAAGCCTTTAAAAGGGGACCACATAATTCCAGCTCCAGGAGGATTTACAGTCTGTGGTGAGGGGAGTCGAACACACAGGAGACACGAGTGACTAAAGCAACTCATAAATAGGCCCTAAAACCAGAGGGCATAGATGAAGTATTACAGACATTAAGAGAGAGAATTAAGGATTGATTCCACATTAGAATCTTTAGGGAAAGGTCCGTGGAAGAGGTGATTTTTAGGCAGAGGCTTCAGAATTCAGTAGCACGATGATGGAAAAGGATGGTTCTGGGACAGGTTCATAGCAGGTATGGATCTTCGTTTATATATTTCAGTTGTGTGATGAATGCAACTTGACTTTTCTATAGTTCAATTAATTTCAGTTTCTATTGTCTGAGTATGGGGGATGCAATGCCTGTGGGGAGGAGGAAGAAGGCATTGCAAAGAGGTTCTGGGGAGGGATGCTCTTGATGTGATCTGTTTACACAGCATTTGCTAAGATGGTCCTTATTTCCCTTGCACAGCTCCAGCTGGTCCAGCAGGTGTTTCCATCATGTCTATGCCACTCCAGGATGTAGGGGACCAATTCTGCATCTCTGACTAAGGCAGGCTCTGGGAAACCCTGTGTGACTGTATAAAACCGATCTACCCTGACAGGGGGCTTCCCAGGTGGTGCTAGTGGTAAAGAACCCACCAGTAAATCCAGTGAGACATAAGAGATGCAGATTTGATCCCTGGGTCAGCAAGATGAGCTGGAGGAGAGCATGACAACCCACTCCAGTGTTCTTGCCTGGAAAATCCCGTGGGCAGAGGGGCCTGGAGGGCTACAGTCCATGGGGTTGCAAAGAGTTGGATACAACTGAAGTGACTTAGCTTGCATGCCTGCACCTTGATATAACACACAGCCTTCTCTTTCCTGGGATTTACTGCCTCCATGGGTGGGACGCTTCCCCCAAAAGATGCCTCTGCCCTTTCATCTTGCCACATTTTAGAGATGTTTGCTTCTCTCTGGGGTCTCCTGGGGTATGTATATTTTCCCCTATACAGTCTGGAATTTAACAGTATGGTCAGGAGCCTGGAGGGCTGCAGTCCCTGGAGTTGCAAAGAGCCAGACACAACTGAGCAGTAGCAGCATTCTCTTCGGTGGCTCAGTGGTAAAGAGTCTGCCTGCCAAGCAGTAGTCATGGATCTGATCCCTGGGTCGGAAAGATCCCCTGGAGAAGGAAATGGCTACTCACTCCAGTATTCTTGCCTGGAGAATTCCATGAACAGAGAGCCTGGCAGGCCACCGTCCATGGGGTCGCAAAGAGTCAGACACGACTTAGTGACTGAAGAGTAGCAGCAAAAGTTTTAATAATACATACAAACTGAAGCATCACGTTTCACTTTTTAAAAATTTTAATAGGAAACATTTCAAATAGAGGAGTAATGACAATAGCAATGAACGTCTGTGTACCCGTGTCACCCAATATTCACTGCTCCTAATCTCTTTCCATTCTTCACACAATAATGTAAATCAATTGTATTTCAACTTCAAATACATAGAGTGGTTTCCCTGGGGGCTCAGTAGTAAAGAATCCACCTTACAATGTGAGAGACATGGGTTCAATCCCTGGTCTGGGAAGATCCCATATGCTGTGGAGCAACTAAGCCCAAGCACCACAACTACTGAGCCTGTGCTTTAGAGCTTGGGAGCTGCAACTACGGAGCCCGCATGCTGCAGCTGCTGAAGCCTGCACGCTCTAGAGCCTCTGCTCCACAGCAAGAGAAGCCTGTGTATCACAACTAGAGACTAGCCCGCTGCTGCCGCAACCTGAGAAAAGCCCATGCAACGACAAAGACTCAGCACAGTCCCAAATAAATATAAATTATTATTTTAAAATACATAGACTTGAAAAGCAAAAAAAGAAAGCCCAAACATCTTTTCATTCCTAAGAACGGTTACATCTTTATCTTTAGAGACAGAGAGAAATTGTCTTGAAGCAAAACTTGACTTTTTCCCCCTCCTACCTGGTGAAATTTTAGTGAAATTTGACTTCTGCATCTAGGTTCAGAAGTCAGTTGTACTGAGATGTTTTCAAGAGGGTTGATTTTAGACAAGTCTACTGTTTTATTTTCCGGGCACTAACTCACTGCCTCAAGCTGAGCTTTTCCTCCTTGTAGACACAGGCACCCAGTGTAGAAGGAGAGATTTTCCCCCTCAGGGTCCTTCTCTATGAAATGGTGGTAATGGAACTTGGCTGTGAGGCTAGCCAGGTAGCGTTGCCCTGCCTTGGGACTCCACGGAGACCATTATATATAATCACAGAGTGTCACCAGCATGACATGAATGATTATGCAAAACTCTACGCCCAATTTCCAAGTGGCTCCACAATTTGACAAAATGATGTGGCCATTTGTGAAATGCAAGCCAGCGAGGGGAAATGAGGGGTATAGGATTTCTGCAGAAGTGACAAGCTCATCCGAAAGCAAGACCCCTTCCAGCCGACAAATTGTGCACGGCACAGATTTCTCCCTAGAGCAAACCAGCTGTATGAAGGATGAGTTTGTGCCCAGCTGTCACTGGGAGGCATTTTGGATGAATTTTTAACCAGTGGTGGCACAACCAACCTGGGCTCCTTTGGGGGTGGGATGAAACTCTGCCTGTCCCCCAATCTCATGAGAAGACGTTCAGGATGGGGTAAGTCTGCTCCAAGCTCCCAGCAGCTGGACATATGGTGGACCCACCTGCCTGCTCACTACACGTATAGGGTCCTGCTCCCTGGATGGCGTCTCTGGGGCTTGTCCACACTGGAAAGAGTGAGATTTTATTCCTGCTGCCAGTGCATGCTCAGTCACTTCAGTCATGTCCAACTCTTTGTGACCCTATGGACTGTAGCCCACCAGGCTCCTCTGTCCGTGGGATTTCCCAGGCAAGAATACTGGAGTGGGTTGCCATTTCCTTCTCCAAGGGATCCTCTCGACCCAGGGATCAAACCCACGTCTCCTTGGTCTTTTGCATTGCAGGCAGATTCTTCTCTGCTGAGCCATAGGGGAAGCCCCTCCCTCATCCAGACCTGAGAGTAATTCTAAGGGAAGAGTAGAAAAAGAAGTCAGGGCATTCAGATTTAGCAGCATTTACTGGGTCCACTGGCCGCCCCCGGTGGTTCAGTGGTATAGGACCCTGCTTGCCAATGCAGAAGACATGGGTTCAATCCCTGGGTGGGAAGATTCCTTGAAGTAAGAAAGGGCAACCCACTCCAGTATTCTTGCCCGGGAAATCTCAAGGACAGAGGAACCTTGTAGGCTACACTCCATGGGTCCCAAAGAGTGAGACATGACTTAGCGACTAAACAACAACGACTGGGTCCCCTGTCCTGAGCCACTTCATCTAACATGCTCAGGAAGGTGCCTGCTCTGGATTGCACAGGGCAAAGTCGAGGGAATGCCATGCCCTAATGATACCCAGCAAGCCATTCATCAGGTGCTCCAAGGACAGATGGACTTTGGTGGGACAGATTCACGATTGGTCACTGGGAGGCTGGCTCTGAAACATTTCTGGAACTCTGACCTGTGACTGAGCATCTCTGGACCTCTGTTTTCTTATCTGTAAGATAGGAACACAAAGTAGATCACCCTGCTCTCGTCTTCCTGAGATAGAAAACGTTAACATTCTGTGGTTCTGGGTTGTTTAGTACATCATTTCTCAACATGGCTAGCGGGAAATACTTGGCAGGGCTGGTCCTTCTCTAGGTCGTGACATGGCTTTAAACAAGAGAAGACAAGAAAAAACCCAACATCATGGGAAGGGAATTCTCCTGGTGCTGACACGTGGCCCCTTTCCTTTCTTATGCATCCAGAGTTTGATGTGACAGTGGAAAGAGTCGAAGTTTTGAATTACTGTCGTTGGTTCTTTAGTAGACCTTCAGGGAGCAGAGGGTTTTTGAAGGTCCAGGGTCTTGCACAAGGTCACAGTGGCAGAGTTGCCTGCACACAGCTGATCGGTGGGAAGATTTCTGTGGACGAAGCCCAGAGTTGAGTCTTGCTCTGAGCAGTATGCAAACCCTTGATCTACCGACAAAATGCTTGATCTTGATAAAACTCGTGCGTCAACATGCAGACCAGGTCTCTTCATCTCCCATCCACATCCACCCTCCAAATTTGGGATCTCTGTTTCCAGATGTTTCTTTCATGGCATCAGGGACCAAAAGGGCCATGGCGGGGGGATGAAAATGTCCCCTGCTTCTTGCTTGTTTTGAGGTTCAAGGTGCAACCACGCTCTCTAATTCACACACCACCCACCCACGTGGAAGACTGGGCTGTCGGGTCACCTTCTGAGTCCTTTAAACGTTCCTGTAAAGCTCTAACTATAGGGAACAAAATGTGGTTTCTTTTCAGTTGTGACCAGGAGGCTGGTCGTTGTGCTCAGTGGCGTGTGGTTTTAATTAATCTTCAGCATTTTGAACTCTAGCCGGGCTGATGGCGACTCCTCAGCCAGAGCTGGGGTATCAGCAGACTCTGGGCCCTTCCTGGATGTTCCACGTGAGTGGAGATTTTCAAGTTGGACCTCTTTTGTCCTCTACCAGTGGGGGTGGGAGGGGTAGGAAAAGCAAGTGACTTGATAACATCTTTAGAAACCAAGTAACGAGCCATTAGGAGGACTAACAATAAATAAATGCATTTTCCATTCAGTGTCTCTGTGGCAATCCAGACGAGCATATGACTAGGAAAATGTAATGAAAGCAATTGTAACTCTTTTGGTGGAGAGGTAATTACAGTCTAGGGCTGCCTGACTGATGAAAATTACACTGCTTATAATAAATTGCCACACAGCTAAGTCTTTTCTGAAGTCCTTAGTATGATTTGTGTTTGTGCACTTACTTAAAACATCAGGGAACAATTTATAAACATGAGCCTCTTTGGACACTGCCAGGATCGGCATTTACGATTAGAGAGCCTGTTTAAGGTTTCCTGATTTATAGAGGATAGATCATATTTTCCCGACACTCTCATGGTCAATTACAGACCTGCATGGTGCATTTGGTAACTTAAAAGTAAATTTAATCTTTTTTTTTTTGTAGTATTTGTGAGCATGCCAAGTCAGGAAAACATTTTCTTTCAGAATTAGGGGAAAGATGTTTCCAAGAGAGCTTACTATTGATGCCGCAGATGGGGGTGGGGAGCAAAGTCATGCCTTGTCTGTCTTCCCGTGACATAAACATTAGGGACTTCCTTATGGAAATCAAGGAGGCTGAACCCGGCACGCGAGTCCCCAAGCCCTTGTCATAGGAAAGTTCAAGATGGCCAATAGTTGTAGTGACATTGCCTTTGAGGCCACAAGAACCAATGTGATGGATCAGAAGGAGCCTTGGGCTAGAAGTCACAGGACACAGATTCTAAGCCTAGTTGTGCTTTGGCAAATCGCTGCCTTTCAGTTTTTTTATTTTGTATATATATATATATATATATATATATATATATAATTTTATTTATTTACTTGACTGTGCTGGGTCTTTGCTGCTGTATGGGTTTTCTCTAGTTGTGGAGAGCAAAGGTTACTCTCTAGTTGTGGTGTGCAGCTTTCTCTTAGTCAAAGCTTTGGTTTTTCCAGTAGTCATGTACGGATATGAGAACTGGACCATAAGGAAGGCTGAGCGCCAAAGAATTGATCTTTTCGAATTTTGGTGCTAGAGAAGACTCTTGAGAGTCCCTTGGACTGCAAGGCGATCAAACCAGTCCATCCTAAAGGAAATCAACCCTGAATATTCATTGAAAGGACTTGATGTTAAAGCTGAAGCTCCAATACTTTGACTACCTGATGTGAACAGCTGGCTCATTGGAAAAGACCCTGATGCTGGGAAAGATTAAAGGCAGGAGAAGGGGATGACAGAGGATGAGATGGTTGGACGGCATCACTGACTCAATGGACATGTGTTTGAGCAAATTCTGGGAGATGATGAAGGAGAGGGAAGCTTGGTGTGCTGTAGTCCAAGAGGTCGCAAACAGTCGGACACAATGAAGTGACTGAACAACAAGGACAATCATTCAGCACACTTTCTTGCAAGCTGGTGGTTTAACACTTGTCTTCACACCATTGGATTGAAGAATTTGGATGAGTCCCTTCTGCTCTGGCAGCTGGAACCTTCTCACATACTCTTGGGAAGAAAAACACCCAGAGCAAATGCTTGTATATCAATTTTACCTCTTGCTGGTAGGTTGTTATACACGGGGGGCGGGGGCAGTGGCCTCTTGATTTTTCCATCTTGAGTTGTATGGAGTTGCCTGAGAGAGTGAGGTGATCCTGAAAAGAAATTGCAAATGCGTTCTCTTCCATGGGCCCATTCAGTTTAGTGGGAAGATCTAATATCCGCAGTGATGCCCGGAGCACTGCTTGTCCAGGCATGCACCAACACCATCATTATTGCTTAAGAATGTACTAGAAATGCAGATTCTCAGGTTCCAACTTAAACCTACCCAGAAACTCGGGTTGGGCTCAGCAACTATTTCAACAAGCCCTCCAGCTGATCGTTATGCAAGCTAATGTTTCTAGAACCCCCGTTCCAAAGAGATGCACGAAAGTCCATGAAATGATGTGTTGTAAAAATTCTGCAATGGCAGAGTTGGATAGTTGTGATGCAGATCATAGGGTCTACCAAAAATATTTATTATTTGGTTCTCTACAGAAAAATTTTGCCAACCCTTTCACTTGGCCATTACCTGCACACACAATTACGTATATATGCACACATACATACACACATGGATGAGTGAACTTGAGCATGAACGCTCTCCTGCATACTTATAAATTATTATTACATCTTGGAGGGGTCACCTTTACCTGTCATCACCTCTTTCTCACATCCCACTACCGGCTCAAAGCTCTGACATCTTTCATTCCCCCAAAGCTACTCTTTTCCCAGGTCATAAAAGACCTTGTTATTGGTAAATTCAAGGGACACTTCGGAAAATCCTAACTCCCACTCCTTTTCTGCATTCTTTGTTACAGTTGATCATCACCCCCAATTTGCAGCTTTCTCTTTTGTCTGTGTCTCTGCCTCTTTGCTACATTTTCCTGTTTGTCATTTTCCTTTATGGACCCTCCTTTCATTCTGCAGGAAGGGAAATCAAAAGACAGCTTCGTAGTATTTCTTCGATCACTGTTCCAGCTGAACACCTGTCTCAAGGAAGGTGCCCTGGAAACACCTGAAATGGGTTGGTTGCCCATGTGTCAGTTGGGAAGGCACCTTGGGGGCGTCACCTGAAAGCTGGAGAGCAGGGGAGGCCTGGGCGGAGGAAGAGAGGCAGAGTCACCTTCAGAGCTGTCCCGACTCAAGGCCGGGGGCCTATGGGTTGTAACCCCTCCTTTGACCAGTCACTGTGTGCGATCTGTCGCAGGGGAGGGACACCACCCTGGGAGTGACCGCTACCTTTGCTGGAGGAAGGTCCACCGAGGGGCTCAGGCAGCCAATACTCCCAGCGGCTGGCGGACAGAGCAGAGCATTTTCACCCTCATCCTATACGCCTTTTGAGTATTGACGAATGCAGCATTCTGCATGGAGCAGGCACGAATCTCTGTTGAATAAATCACTGAATCTCTCTTTCTTCTTTAGTCCATGCCCTGTACCCTTTTTTTTTTTTTTTTTTTTTTTTTTACTTTCTGTAGCCGCATTTATCTTTTTTTCTCTTTCCTTTGCAAAGTCCTGCTTACATTTTAAAAACATGAACTCTTCATCAAATAACAACATATCTTCTCCTATTTGCCGCTTGCCTTTCGATTTCACTGGTTTCACTTTTGTGATATACAAAAGGGCTTTCTCATTTTTATATGATCCAAACTACCTGTCTTTTCTAGGTGACATGTTTAGTAAATCTTTACAATCCCTAGATCAGAGAACACGTATTTCTCCCTATTTTTTTTTTACCTGGTTCTTTTTAGGTTTTATTTCTTATATTTTTACTCTTCAACCCATCTGGAAATTATTTTGGTTTAAAGCATGAGGTAGAGATCTAACTTAATTTTTTTTTTTTTTCCCAAGGAAGATCTCTTTATATCACTCCAAGGAGTGTGGATTCTATTTGGAAGTTAATGTGGGCAGGGGAGTTCCCTGAAGAGCGCTGACCAGGGCAGTGATGCGATCAGGTCCACTCTCAGGAAGGGCACATGGTCTTTATGGCACCTGGATGCAGGCAGATGTTTTTAGGGGTGTGGGCCCTCCAGCCTCTCCCATCACCTGGTTTTCTCCACCTTCCTGGAAGGCTGGCCTTGCTTTCCAATGATTAAAGCTGGACCCACTGACACTTCAGGGATGCCTCAGAGAACCCATCATTAATTTGCTCCACTTCGGTACTTGCCAGAAGCTGGCTGGAGACATTTGAAGTGTGTTCGAGAGCACCGAGGGCTCATGTTAAACATCCATTCATCCACATTCTTTGAGCTCAAGGCCAGTATTGAGTTAGCTTTTCAGAGAGCCCTGTGTCTGGTCCATATTATCTCAGTCCCCTTCAGAAATGCTTCCACTCCGTTAAGATTTAATGCCATTTCCCCGACTTTTATCTAAGGGCCATGTGAGAAACATCCATTTCGAGAAACTTGCTGTATCTTTCAGAGAAACACATGGCCGCTGGGGTTTCCTTTGTTTGAAGAAAATATTTTACATGTGTTTTCAGATTAAAATTTATCTCAAGTTCTCTTTGGAATTTATAACCGAGGAACATGCAAATGAACGATGAGAGGATTTCTCCAAGAACTTCCGAGAGGTGCTTTGAATACTCAGCAGGTTCTGGTCAGTTTGGGCTGCTCGAACAGAACACCACAGGCTGGATGGCTTCAAGAGCAAACATTTAATTCTCACAGTTCTGGAGCCTGGGAAGCCCAAGGTCAAGGTACTGGCAGACATGGTGTCTCGTGAGAGCCCAGTTCCTGGTTCATAGATGCCATCTTCTCCTTGTATCTCCATGAGAGTGAGAGAAAAATATTCTTCTCCTGCCTCTTCTAATAAAGGGCATCCATGCAGGCTCTGCCCTCATGAGTCACCCACCTCCCAAAGACCCCATCTCTAAATACCATCACATTAGAGGTTAGTATTCTAACATAGGCGTTTCGGCAGATATCAAACATTCAGTCCAAACCCTGTGGGCTCAACCCCATTGAGGGTTCCAGAATTTATTTCTGTTTTACACAGGCTGGATCTGATCAGAAGGCGAGGGGTTGGTCCTGTCTTGATGGAGCTGGAGGGTCCACTTGCCCCATCTTATTCAACTTTCCTTGCTTGTACTGAAACCTGATTCCACCTCGACTGGTAACGGCCCCTGTGATACCAGAGCCCTCGACTGTCTTATAGGTATTCACATGTAATATAATTCCTTGTCCATATCTTAGAGCCCCTTCTGGAGCTTGAGTCCCATGGGGCCTTTCTCATCCATTGGTCTGTCCTCAGTGGCTGGTGCCAAGTCTGGCTGTACCACAGCAGGTGTTCAGAAGGCCTTTGTGGGATGCGTGAGTGATAGGAGGGTTTATGAAGTTAAAAACAGGATGCAGCGGAGTCCTGAGGTGAAACTTCAGACTGGAATTAAAAAGAGAAGTGATCAAAGACATTTTCAGAGTCCCTTGGGATTAGTTAGATATTTTTTATACCCATTTCATTTCTTCATTGTTTCACTCAGTCCTTCACTCCATCATTCATTCCTCATCCTTTGCTTTTTTAATTACACTTAAAAAAAACACTTATGTATTTTTGGCTATGCTGGGTCTTCGATGCTGCTTGGGCTTTTCTCTAGTTGTGGTGTGAGGGTTAGGGTTAGGGTTAGCCTTGCAATGGCTTGTCTTGTTGTGGAGCATGGGCTTTAGGGTCCTCAGGCTCAGTAGAGGTGGTGCATGGGCTTAGTCGCCCTGCTGCATACGGGATCTTCCCAGACCGGGGATAAAACCATGTCCTCTGCGTTGGCAGGCGGATTCTTCCTACTGAGTCACCAGAGAAGCCTCATTTCTAGTTCTGTCTAAATTCACTCACAAATTAATATTTTGTTGTCGGTTTGAGCACCCTCTCCCCACTGGTGACTATAGGAGATGCTTACTTGAAATTTCTAACACAGGGCTCAGAAAACAGAGTCTTACAAGCCAGATTGGCCCCCCGCATGTTTTCATATGGACCTCCGAGATAGGAATGGCTTTTATATTGTAAAACTATTTTAAAAAGTCAAAAGGGAAGTGACGTGTTGTGACTCATGAAACTCAGGTGAGATAGAAGTTTCAGTTGTGTGTGCGGTTTTGCTGGAGCATCACCTGGCTCAGGTGTTTCCACACTTTGCCTACGGCTGCTTCCATGGGATGTGATAGTCAATTTTATGTGTCAACCGGACTGGATGGATGAGGCCCAGAGAGTTGGTGAAATGCTCTTTGTGAGTGTGTCTGTGAGGTGTCCTGGAGGGGGTTAGCATTTGATTCAGAAGGTCACCTTCAGCAGTGGAGTGAACATCATCCAGTTCATTGGAGCCCAAAAGGGACAAAAAGGAGAAGGAAGGGCAACTTCTCTCTGTCCTCTTGAGCTGAGACGTCCATCTTTTCCTGGCTTTGCATATGAGATCTCCTGGTTCCCAGGCCTTCTAACTTGGACAGAATGACAAACTTTCTGGTTCTCCAGTCTGCAGATGGTGGATTGTGGGACTTCTCTACCTCCACAAACATGTGAGCCAGTTCTCATAATAAACCTCATTACCTGTATCTATGTCTAGCTAGCTATCTCTGCCCATCCTTCTGCCCATCTATCCATCCCTCCATCCATCCATCTACCTACCCATCTATCATCTATCTGTATGTCTCTTTGTCTATCTATATCTGTCTATCTCCATCCATCCATCCATCCCTCCATCCATCCACCCATCCCTCCATCCATCCACCCATCCATCTACCTATCTATATATGTATCATCTATCTATCTCTATCTATCTATATATCATCTCTCTCTATATCTCCATCCATCCATCCCTCCATCCATCCACCCACCCATCCATCTATATATCTATCATCTATCTCTCTATATATCTGTATCTATCTATATATGATCTCTTTCTATCTATCTATATCTATCAATCTCCATCCATCCATCCACCCATCTATCCATCTATCTATCTGCTCTATCTCTATCTATCTGTAGAGGAATGCCTAAGATATTTACTCTCTGGCCCTTTGTAGGAAATGCTTGCTGCCTCCTGTTCTGACACAAAAAGCACACACTCAAAACCCAGGGCACACGCCCCGGAGGCCCTGGCTCTGAGCGGTGAGGGTGAAAGGCAGGGAGGGACGGAGCAGGGCTGACTGCGTTTCCAGGTGAGGCTGGGGTCTGCAGATCTTGTGAATCAGACAGATGATGGGGCGGGAGTGGGCAAGTGAAGCAGCCAATGAAGACCAGGCAGGTACAAGCTCAAGTCCAAGAAGGCAGCTGAAGCAGGAATGGCCCTGGAGGCCAGGAAGGGTCCAGGAAAACAAGGCTTCTGCTGGGAGAAGCAGAGGATCAGCCTTGCCAAGGGAGCCAAGGAACCAGCACCTCACTCATTCCTACAGCGGAAGCTGCACTTTGGTAAAGCCGGGCCAGAGTCAGGGCTGGGGGCGGGCCTCCTGGCAAGATCATTCACTGCCGAGATCGAGGGAGGAACTTCTTGGAAAGATATGAAAGCTGGAATTTACAACATGAGGAAATGTACTGAAGCTATTATTAATATTAACAAGTGCCTCCACAGACTTCTGTCTCAGGGTTGTTAAAGTGCTTATCTTTTTGGCATCTGAACACACTAATGCAAACATGAAATATATGCTGCAAGGAAGGAAAAAGAAATATAATGAGGGGGCACCTGTTTCAACTCTGGATTTCATACGACATTGGTTTACGTGGCGACAACCCGCAATTTGTTCGGGGAAGTCACTCTGTAAAGGGACCTGACATTCCTTTGTGATTTGAGAGGAGATAAAAATCTCATCAATGCTTTTTGGTGGGATATTGATTTTTCGTTCCACTTCTCTCTGGCAGATCGAGAAAACTGAGTTCGGTGTGCTAATGGAATCGAAGTGGGAATGTTAAATACAAGTAGTTCTGCACCATTACCCCCGAGGAGCTGTCAAGATGCTTCATTTCCATGTTGGCGTAGCCCGAATATTCCTTCAGATAAAGGGGAGCTGGAACTGACAACCTCAATTTCATAAGGCAGGAATTTTAAGCCCATTGTGTGTTTTTATTTCTAAATAGTTTTATATTCTGCTTCAATATGCAGAAAAAGGAAGGCATGACCCTGGTTGGAATATAGATTCTACCAGAGATGGCTGTGCTGTACAATGTTAAGCAAAACTCTTAATATTTAGGAAGCTATATGAAAGCTGGACATGGGGTGGAGACCTTTCTACTTGAATGGGGAAAAATAGACAGGACTAGAGAGACCACAGAGAAATATATTTTAAGTAGCTTTGTCTGTGTTTTGTCTCTTTGCTGTTGTAATGAGGGAAGGAAGAAGTAGCAGAAGATCATACTGAAGAAGCCAGGATACATCCATCCCACACCCCTGTGCTTTCCTTCCTCTGTCACAAGGGAGAAGGATAAAGCGAGACTGCTCTCTGGATGTCTGGTCAATTCCCAGCGTCCACGAGACGAAGCCTGCATCCTAGAAATGCGACTCTGTTCCTGTGACGCCTCTGATCTCTGCTTTGGTCCAACGCCCACGACCTGCACATGATTTGATCCGGTCCGTTCTGTGCCTCTGATCTCACGATCCCTAACTGGGTCCCTTCCAAATTCTTGGTCTAAGTTCCCCTCACCGCCCCCCCCTCCCCTGCTGACAGCGACAGCCTCAGCTAGGTGTCGGGTCTGGGAGGAGAGGTGTCCTGTTTGAAGGCGTCTTAAATCTTCCTTGATCATCAACAATGGTGTCTCTTTTTCTCTTTTTCTTTTTAAAGATATATACATTTTTTGACTTGGGCCATTTTAAAAGTCTTTATTGAACTTGTTACAGCATTGCTTCTGTTGTTTATGATCTGGGGTTTTGGCCATGAGGCATGTGGAATCTTAGATCCCCGACCAGGGATCAAACCCTTACCTCCTGCATTGGAAGATGAAGTCTTCACCACTGGACCACCAGGGAAGCCCCTACTTTTGAATCTTTCTGTTGGACCCCCTCCCTCCCGGCACACAGTGAGCTAACAAGTCCATGAGATGACCAGGCGAGGCCACTGCAGAGGACTCGTTCTCTGCGTGCATACTGCTCTTTGTCTTTTCAGGCAAAGGAGGGGTGCTGTGAGTTTGCATGCGTGCATACTAAGTCGCTTCAGTTGTGTCCGACTCTTTGTGACCCTATGGGCCCTAGCTCACCAGGCTCCAGCAGGTTTCCATGCCCTCCTCCAGGAGATCTTCCCAACCCATGGATCAAACCTGTGTCTCTTAAGTCTCCTGTGTTGGGAGGCGGGTTCTTTACCACTAGCGTCACCTGGAAAGCCCGCTCTGAGTGTACCTTTTTATAAAGCTCTCAGCTCTTTCCTTCATTCTATTCTGCAGACACTTCCTAGCTTTCTACTAAGCAGGAGTCCCGAAGAACATGAGAAAACACTTTGCCACATTGAAGGCTACTTGCTGTCACACTCAGACAGGTATAGGAGCACCCACACATTCTCGAACACACAGACACACGCCTCTCCACATTCTTGGGTAAATTTTCTCTTATGAAAAGTAGCTGAAACTCCCTGGGGAAATTAATTGTTGCTATAAAGAAAAAGGGATGCTGTTGGCCTTGGCCCCGAGATAAGCATCAGCCACAGGAGATTTGAGTCATGCTCGGAGGAATGCATTTCCCCATGGGAGTAGTGAAACCCTGGCAGGTCTGGCCTCCTGCCCAGAGGCACTGTCTCCCAATGCCATGTACAGGGATTCTGATGAGAGATTCTCAGCGTCTGTTCTCTACAGTGGACATGCTGTTTTGATTAAGTCCAACCAAGAAGAGTGAATGGTTACCTAAGGAATGTGGGACTGTCTCCCTCACTGGTGCTAGTGGTAAAGAACCCATTCACCAATGCAGGGAATGTAAGAGACAAGGGTTTGATCCCTGGGTCTGGAAGATCCCCTGGAGTAGGGCATGGCAACCCACTCCAGTACTCTTTCCTGATGCTGGGAAAGATTGAGGGCAGGAGGGAAAGGGGGCGACAGGATGAGCTGGTTGGATGGCACCATTGACTCAATGGACATGAGTTTGAGCAAACTCCAGGAGATGGTGAAGGACAGGGAAGCCTGGCATGCTGCAGTTCATGGGGCTGCAAAGATTTGGACATGACTGAGCAAATGAACAACAACAACCAATTTTTAAAAGCCAGCTTAGATTGCCCAAAAACATTGTACTGACAAGTCAAAGCTTATCTTTCCTTCCTTTCTTCCTTCTCTCTTTCTCTCTAGGTTTTGGCTGTATCATACGGCAGGCGGCATCTTAGTACCCTGACCAGGGACTGACACCATGCCTCTTGCAATGGAAGCTCAGCCCCTTAACCACTGGACATCCAGGGAATACCTCCACCACCCCCCCGCCAACCTGTCTTTAGATTATACCTAATTTTTGGACCTCAACTTTACAGTCTTTGAACTGAATGATATTTTTGAAGTGTCTTCATTTAGAGTAGATGCTAATAAATGGAACTGACCCCCCAAAAAGGATATTGTGGTCAAATAAATTTTGGAAATACTGGATTAAACAAATTTAAAGACACTTCTTTACTGTAGGGCTTCTCAGAACCCTAAATATTCTAAGGCTGCACTGTCTGATACAGCAGCCTCTTGATACACGTAGCTATTAAGGACTTGAAACATGGCTTGTCTGTGTTGAGATGACGTGCTGTACCTTAAAATACACAGTGGATTTCAAAAGGTTAGTATTATGAGAAAGAATGTAAAAATATCTCATTAATAATTTTTATATATATTGCATGTTGGATTGCTAATAGTTTAAATATATTGGGTTACATAAAAATATTATTAAACTTAAATTTATTTTTCAAAATGCGACTCCTCTAAAAAAATCTTAAATTACAAATGTAACCAACATCGTAGTCCTGTTAGCCAGCGCTGGTCTCCTGTATCTTGTGCTCATGCGAGAGGTGAATGCAATTTAAGCGTCTCCAGAATTTATTTGACTTCAGATTCTTTTTATTCAGGGAGGAGCTCATGGAGTCAGTGCTCCATGAAATATACTTGAGGAAAGTGATCCAGCTCTCACACATGATTTTGTGATATTGTGAGGGGGGAAGGAGAAGCGATCTGTGTTTCTTCTCTGCCTTCGACTTTGGCCAGAGGCCCTCGCGGCTCCTGGGGAGGTGGACCTCAGGGCAGCTCAGCTCAATTCTTGGCCAGAGTTCTGGCCTTCTCACTTTTTCAAGGGTTTCCCTGGTGGCTCAGGTGGTAAAGAATCTGCCTGTGATGTGAGAGACCCAGGTTCGATCCCTGGGTCAGGAAGATCCCCTGGAGAAGGAAATGGCAACCCACTCCAGTATTATTGCCTGGAGAATCTCATGGACAGAGGAGCCTGGTGGGCTAGTCTATGGGGTCACAAAGAGTCGGACACAACTGAGTGACTAACACACCTATTCAAAGCTTCCTCACTGGGGACTTCCCTGGCAGTCCTGTGGTTAAGACTTTGCCTTCCAATGCAGAGGGTGTGGGTTCGATCCCTGGTCAGGGAATTAAGATCCCACATGCTTCCTGGTCAGAAAACCAAAACATAAAACAGAAGCAATATTGTAACAAATTCAATAAAGGTTTTAAAAAAGGTACATAGCAAAAGAATCTTAAAAAGAACAAAACTTCCTCACCTATTCCTCTTCCTTAGTTTTTAAGACTTTTTTTCTTCAATTTATTAATTGATAGTAATTGACATAATCCAATTCAATGAGTTCTGAGAAATAAATACACAAGTATGGCCATCATCATAATCAAGACAGACAACATTTCCATCATCCTACATTATACGGGCTGACACAGGAGATGCAGTTTTGGTCCCTGTGTAGGGAAGATCCCCTGGAGGAGGGCATGGCAACCCACTCCAGTATTCTTGCCTGGAGAATCCCACGGAGCCTGATGGGCTACAGTCCATAAGGTCACAAAGAGTCCAACATGACTGAGCAACTAACACTTTGAGTTATATACCAAGTCCGGCTGATGCTTTTGAATTTTCTTTTCTATATCATAAAAGTGATATGTCTTCATTACAGGGAAACTTCCCCTTTCCATGACCCTAAGAACTGGCCTAGGCCCTGACCCAATATACCTTGCTTAACTGTCTGTCACCTGTTAACCGACCTCACATTCCACTCAAAGGCTTCATTTCTGCCTCAGGCTCTGGGGATTCTACCAAAGGGGTGTTTTCAACACTCACTTCGTTAAATTCTGGAACATTTGGTTAAAATCTATTCCCTACCTTATAGTAGCACCTCATAAAATTGCCCTGGAATCCAGATCTGGCTCCTGAGAACTGGGCGAAAATGGTTTCTCCAAGCAAGCCGAGGCTGCTACACAGACCCCTGGTTCTTCCTGGAGCAGCCTGTGTCTGTCAGGGAGCCAACTCCTGCACGGCAGCATCTCGGGCTCACAGAGCTGGCCCGGGGCTGGCAAGGCCCACAGCCACCTTCACCATCCCCGCTGCTGTGGACGGGAGGCTTTTTATGACATGCAAGGAGTCTCCTCATGTCTTTGAAAGCAGCCATCTTTTCCTAAATGAATCATGCATGGAGGCAAGAATACAAACATTGTTTCATCCTTGATACTCTACTCATCTTCTTTTTTATTTTTAATGGAAGGATAATTGCTTTACAATATTGGTTTGATTTCTGCCATACATCAGCATGAATTGGCCACAGGTGTACATACGTCCCCTCCCTCTTGCACCTCCCTCCCACTTCCCACCCTTCTAGGGCTTCGCTGATAGCTCAGTGGGTAAAGAATTCACCTGCAATGCAGGAGACCCTGGTTTGATTCCTGGGTCGGGAAGATCCGCTGGAGAAGGAATAGGCTACTCACTCCAGTATTCCTGGGCTTCCCTTTTGGCCCAGCTGGTAAAGAATCCACCTGCAATGTGGGTGACCTGGTTTTGATCCCTGAGTTGGGGAGATTGCCTGGAGAAGGGAAAGTCTACTTACACCAGTATTCTGGCCTGGAGAATTTCATGGACTGTATAGTCCATGGGGTTACTAAGAGTTGGACACGACTGAGTGACTTTCCTTTTAGGTTGTAATAGTACTTCTTCTTTTTTTAGTTTCGTTCTCTTTAAGATATATCTTATTTTTTAACTATGTACTTATTTATTTGCCGCATGTGGTCTTGGTTACTGCACGCAGGATCTTTGCTGTGTCACGCGGGACCTTTTGGTGTGTCGTGGGCTCTGGCGAGCACAAGCTCAGTAATTGTGGCTCACAGGCTTAGTTGCTGCACAGCATGTGGGCTCTCAGTTCCCTGATTGGGATGGAACCTGCGTCCCCTGCTTTGCAAGTCAGACTCTTAACCACTGGACCACCAGGGAAGTCCCTCTACTCTATTTCCAAAAGGTAGCTAACCAGTTATTATTCTGATTTCTATGAACTCAGAAAGGTCTTTGCTCTTAAATCCACATGGGGTCCATGGATGCTCAGGTCTAGGATGGGTTGGTGGCTTTTCCACAGGCTCAGAAAGCTGCTCCAGGCAGGAGTACAGGGAGACACTCAGCCCATCCCCTTGCTTTAGGGATGAGGCTATGAGACTTAGAGCAGCACAAACACCAGATTCAGGTTTCCCTCTGTGCTCTTTCCTCAGCTCAGTGGGACTCTGGTGAAGATCAGGCAGAAATTCTTAAGGGCAGCCTAGGTATGCCATGGACACAAATACATACCTTCAAGGCCTTCCCTTGTGGCTCAGTTGGTGAAGAATCTGCCTGAAATGCAAGAGACCCGGGTTTGATCCCTAGGTCTGAAAGCTCCCCTGGGGGAGCGCAAGGCAACCCACTCAAGCATTCTTGCCTGGAGAATCCCACGGACAGAGCAGGCTGGTGGGCTGTGTCCATGGGGTTGAAAAGAGTCAGGCACAACTGAGCGAATAGCACGACAGCACAGACCCTCAGAGGGGCCCAGCGGGCCCCTAATGTCATCTGTTCAGCTCTGTCTCAGCTCATTAAAGGCTTCCAAAATGCTCCGAACTTGCTGCTTGACTAAAACCTTTGAGCGCTGACCCTGAGGGCTATAAAATAACTCTTGGTCCCCCACTTAGACTTTGTCGGATGTCCGTGAGCACCATGTGCCGATTCTGCTGGCCTCCATGTCTGTTTGGCTTTACTCTTCTAAAGGTTTGGTGATTTCTCCTCGTTTCTACCCTGTTCCACACTGAATTCTCCTGCTGGGTGCTTCAGAGCAATTAACATCCCTTGTCTTTTAAGCAGGGCTTCCCTGGTAGCTCAGTGGTAAAGAATCTGCCTGCAGTGTAGGAGATGCGGGTTCAATCCTGGGTTGGGAAGATCCCCTGGAGAAAGAAATGGCTATCCACTCCAGTACGCTTGCCTGGAGAATCCCATGGACAAAGGAGCCTGGTGGGCTACTGTCCATAGGGGTCGCCAAGAGTGACTGAGTGACTGACTTTCCTTTAAGTAGTCTTATGCAAAATAAAATTTATGTGGAAGCTCAACAGGTAAACCAGTGTAGATAGAAAAGCCTACTTGATCTCGAAGTGCATCAGAATCACAAATGAATTACTCCTTAATAACGCATTAAAAATGCCCCAGGATACTCCTTAGAGTATTCTGTGTATGACCCAGATTCCGAATTAGAAGATTTGAGATCCAGTCCTGGTATCTGCCTTTGCAGCATCCCTGGAGATTCTTATGGAGGATTTTAAATGAATTTTTAAAAAATTCCAGGGATCTAATTCAGTCCAAGACCATGTTATGAGAGACATTCTCATGTGATTTTAAAATGCCACAGTTTTTAAAATACTGCTCAAGAGGTTGGCTGGTTGAGGATCATGTGATTCTTGTTCTAAGGGAAGTTAGGAGCTAATAAAAGACATTGTGAGATAGATGTGTGGGTAGATAGATGATAAATAGATATAACCACTTTCTTACTGAGATGCTTGTTACACCTTTTTTTCCATTACAGTTTATCTGAAGACATTGAATAGAGTCCCCTGTGCTACACAGTAGGACCTTGTTGTTTATCCACCCTATATATAATAGTTTGTATCTGCTCATCCCAAACGCCTACTTCACCCCTCCCCCACCCCTCCTCCCACTTGGCAACCACTAGTTTGTTCTCTATGTCTGTGAGTCTATTTCTGTTTCATAAATAAGTTTATTTGTGTCATATTTTAGATTCCCATATAAGTGACATTGCATGGTATTTGTCTTTTTCTGACTGACTTCGCTTAGTACAATGACCCCTAGGTCCATTCATCTTGTTGCAAATGGTATTATTTCATTCTTTTTTATGGCTGAGTAATATTCCATTGCATGTATGTACACCTTCTTTATTCATTCCTCTGTCGATGGATAGTTAGGCTGCTTCCATGTCTTGGCTATTGTAAATAGTGCTGCTATGAACATAGGGATGCATGTGTTTGAGATACGCTTTAAGGAACTAGAATGTCTGAGTTTATTCTGCTTTGAGTCTTTTGAAAAGTGTAGTTGTTAGTCTTTTGGTCTTGTATGATTTTTTGCATCCTATGGACTGTAGCCTGCTGGGCTCCTCTGTCCATGGAATTCTCCAGGCAAGAATACTGGATTGATAACCATTCCCTTCTCTAGGGTCTCTTAGCTGGGATCTAAAAGTAGATTGTGTTTTTTGTGTTATACGACCCGCATCAGGCCATAGTCTCTCTTATTTCTAGTTCACCCCGGTCTTGGTAGTTCTGTAGCAGGTGCTTATCTCTGTGCTGTCTGGGAGGACTTGCTTCAGAGTAAGAGGAAGCAGACCCCGGGGCCTATTCACTCCTTTACTCTCTCATGTGGAAGTAGGCTCTGAGAGATGGAAAGAGAGTTTGTTCCAGTAAGTCTAACACAGGCTTATTTCCTTTCTTCCCACAGCAAAGCTGGAAGAGGCGTCTTTGAGTGACACAGAGCGGGGCTTGAGAATCCCCCACAAACACTAGTTATCACCCAGATCCATCTGTTTGCCTCATTCCTGTTCATGATGCCTCCACACTATGTGACTTTCAACTAAACTAGGCTCTTGACACAATAAATTCTTCCAAGTTCCCAAGCTGGGTCTTTCACCCTGGACTTCCTGAGACTGTGTCAATGTTTCTCTATTTTCGGATGCCTGCAACCTCCACTTTCCTACTTACTTTCAGCAAAAGACTCTGCCAAGGTACTTCTTAGAGGAACTAGAGTCCAAGTTCCATGACTTCATTCCATCAGGTCAACAAAAGAGGGTTTACCCACATTCACCCCCAGATATGCTAGCCTCCTGCCTTATAATACAGGAAAATATGATTCCCTCCTATATGAGTCCATTACTGCCTCTGTGCTCTGCATTACTTTCCCCCTGTTTATCTCCCACCTAACTCTTTACTGGCTGTTTCCTGTCAACATTTAAATGTGCTTGAGCCTTTTTACATCTTTATAAAAATGCCTCTCCACCCTAACCCTAATTTCTTCCATGTCCTGTCCCTGCTCTCCGTAAGCACTCAGCCAGAGGTCTTTTAAGTTATCTGTGATTATTATCTTCACTTCCTCACTTTCCTCTTACTCTTTTACCCACTGAAATCTGACTTTTTTTTCTTGTCAGTCTGTAAAACCATAAAACTACTTTCGCAAGGACCATCTGCAACCTACTTGCAGACATTAGAAATGGACATGTCTAAGTCCTCTGGCAAGAGATCCCCCCTGGGCAACATTTGGAACTGTTGACAATGTTCTCCATTGTGAAGCACTTTTATCTTGGTTTCTGTGACCTTGTGTTTTCTGGTCTCTGTTTTTTCTCCCACTTATCAGATTGAGTCTTTGAAATCTTTGTGCTTTTTTTTTGTTCAGCTCTTAAGATATTGGTGTTCTTAAGAGGGCTTCACCATTCTCACTCAACACGTATTCTCCCCAGTGGTCTTCAAACCACCTATTTGTTGATAACTGGCATTTATGTGTTCAACAAATAAATAATGAGTTAGAGACAAATAGCATGAAAGATAAACACATTCAAAAGCTGGATCTTTAAAAAGGCCAACAAAATAAGTCAACTCTTTTTGAGCCTGATTGTAAAAAAGGAGGAAGAGTAAAGATACCCAAGATTAGAAATAAGAAAGGAAATCACTGATACAGAAGAAATGAAAAACTTTCTAAAATTTTCTACATCCAACTCCTATCATAATGGATTTAAAACCCTAGGAGGAGGGGGTGATTTCCTATTATATAATAATATAGTTCACCAAATTTGACTCCAGAGGTAGAAAATTTGAATAAGAAAATTTCCAATAAATGAGATTAGAAAAGTGGTTAAAGAGGCACCATTGGAAAAGGCATTGAGAGAAGAATGTAACGTAGCTGAATTCTCCCTCATGTCTAAAAAACGAGGTAGTTATGCCAGAAGTTAAATAATTCCAGATCCTGGAAAATAGTAGAAACCACCTCAACTCATTGCACGCAGCCAAATAAATACAAAATAAAAACCTGAAAAGATAGCACAAGAAAAAGAAATGTAAGCTTAATCTCACTAGCGAATATAGATACAAAAATGTTAAATATAGTTTAAAAATAAAATAAAATTTAAAAAAAAAAGAAAAAAAATGTTAAATATATACTAGAAATAAAACCTTGAAATCAAAAGAATGAACAAGTAAAGCTTATTCTAGAATATTTTAGGAAGCTAATCCATATACTATACTAAATGAACAAAATAAACAGTAATATTGGACAATATAAATCCACTGTGATAAGATTGACATGAAATTAGCTTAAATGTATTGATATTGATCCATTCAAAATGAATCAATGAATCAAAAGAGTAAATATAGTAAAGGGTCTCAGTGTATAAAATAATTTAATATTGATTGTTTTGTCAAGATTTTTGTTGCAGACAACAGAATTCCCTCTAGGTAGTTTAAATGAAAATGTTTATTGAGATGGTTCAGTGAAGTATGAAAGGGTTCATCACTCAGTCGTGTCCAACTCTTTGTAAGCCCATGGACTATACCCACCAGGCTCCTCTGTCCATGGACTTCTCCAGGCAAGAATACTGGAATGGGTAGCTATTCCCATCTTTAGGGGATCTTCATGAGTCAGGGGTTGAACTTGGGTCTCCTGCATGACAGGCAGATTCTTTATCATCTGTGCCACCAGGGAAGGCCAAGAAGCTTCTAAAAACCATCGGGGAAGATAGAAGGCTGGGTGTTACCCAGCCAGGCAGAAGGTCAAATCATACTCAAGACTTTTCCAGCAGAAATGTCATTGCTGCTGCTCTTTCTGCTTGGCATTTACAATATAAGACCTCGAGAAACTTTTCACAGCCACCCTAAGATAACAAAATACGTGCTCTACTGTGTTTACCAGGGAAATGAGGACCCCTGTGAGCAGCTCAATTTTGGGCTGCTCTTCCAGCTCCAAGACTGGCTTGGGTGTGTCTCCTCAGTGCAATGCACATGATAGATGAAGCCACAGGACAGCTGATCTAAGAATGTAGGATGTTAGCCTTCCAGACTCAGTATGTACCATAAGGTAAAGCCAGATCATAATATCTCCCACAATGACAAAGGCAATGTTAAAGCACATTGGGAGGAAAATATAGTTTGGATCCCTATCCTGCAATACTAAAAAATCCAGACAAAAAAGGGAGGGCATAATAGAACCTGAAAAAAATCTATAAGGACCAGAGACTAAAATGGAATAAGTTAACAATGGAATTCTTATAAATAAATCTTAAACTACCTCCTTAAGCAAGAAAGAAAAGTCCAGAGAAGGAAGTATTCTGACTAAGTATAAGTGAAATGTTGATTGCAAAAAAAAGATAGCACAAGTCATTGTTAATCCCAGCATTTTGGTTGGGCCAGGGCCAATCTACAATTTACTACCAACCTATGTCTTGGTAAGTACAAAGGCTGAGAATAAACTTTTACAGCAATTCAACTTTGTTATCACATCCAAGTATGTGATTTCATATTTTAAAAAATATTTATTCATTTATTTATCTGGCTGTGTGGGATCTTTGTCACAGAATGTGGAATCTTTAGTTGTGGTGTGTGAACTCTTGGTTGTGGTTTGTGGGATCTAGTTCCCTGACCAGAGATCGAACTCTGCCCCCTGAATTGGGAGGTGGAGTCTTAGCCACTGGACCACCAGGAAAGTCCCATGATTTTTTTTTTTATTTTATGAAACACTTATCTGCTATTAATTCAAAATTTTAAAATACTGTGGTCCTCTGTGGTCCTTTGCCACAGACACTTTGAGGTAGACTGCAATAAACAAAGTGCATATACGTGTATGAGCTCTGGAAAGTTATTTCCAATGCAGCTGAAAAAATACTAAAATCTATAGTATATGTGAATTATACAAATTGACATGAAAAAATGAAAAGAAAATGGACCTAGGGATTAGCTGTAATTCAGAGAAATAAACTGTGAACATTCAGTAAAATCCTAGTTCATTTGTATTCATGCGTGATCAGGGTTATGTTTTACTCTTCAGACTCACAAAAATTGGAGAGAGCCATAATACCAATTGCTACTGCAGCTATGGAGAAATTCTTACACATTGCTAGTGGAACTGTAACTTGGTACCACCTTCCCAGGAAACAAACTTGCCAACCCCCATACATATAAAAAGAAATCGAACATACTTCTTGACTCAGCAATAGTTGCCGTAGGAACCCATCTCATCAAAACAAAAGCACCCATAAGTAAGTGTATCTGTTCAAAGATGTTTATGGCAGTCTCTTTTGTAGTGGCAAAAAACTAGAAATAAAGGGCGTATCAGTAATAGGGGAACGGCTGAAGAAGTTATAGCCCATCCACCCCAGGGAATCTTATGTGGCTATTAAAAAGGACAAGTTAGAATTATACTAATTGCCTTGGCACAATTTTTATGTGGTATCCTTGAGTGAGAAAAATAAGATGCAGAAAATTTTTAATATAATCTCATTTTTATGAAATAATAAATGGGAAAATGCTCTATGTGTTTTTACATCTGTATGTATATTGAAACATACTTATGAAAAATGGAGAAAAATAAAAAAATGTATTAACTAGGTTGTTAAGATGGGTTATTGTGGGAAGGGCTGCTGAAGATGTGGACGGTGCAGGTAAGAGTCAGAGAGGCAAGAAAAAGCAAAGACAGCATTATGTTAATAAATCCCATCAGTGCATGGGAGGATTCAATTTATGGAAAAGTGTCCATTTTGTGTATATGCATAAAACATTTTTAACACAATCTTTACAAAGGGTGAGTTAGCTTTGTAAGTACTGCCCTGTAGAGATGATCATGATAAAATGACAATAAAATAAGTCAATAAGGAAATCCATCAGGAAATCAATTAGGAAAAGGTTAATATCTTGATAGAAAATTGTTCAAAGGACCTATACAGCGATTCAGTAAAAGATAAGTACAAATTACCAGTACCATGTGAAAAATGTGCGACTCAATTAATAATCAAATAAATGCAAGGCAAAAATCCTATGAGATGATTTTGTCCCATGTCAGCATTTGAAGTGTTATTGAAACTGGTAAACCTTGGGGTGAGGATAGCGCTCTCAAGCATACTTCCAGACAGAATAAAAATTAAAGTTTGGAGGGAAATACTGTATCTGTAATATGCTTTGAAACCTGTAGATAGCAGTGATGTTGAAATTTTAGAAATTTCCTTCTAAAATTTTATCGTGTTAAAAAAGCACATAAAAGGAAAGTGACTCTCTGCCTATGAAAGGATGCCTTTCAAAGCATATTCCTAAATGAATGAAATGGCAGAATTCAAGTTTTATTGGATTGTTGTTGTTGTTGTTCAGTCACTAAGTTGAGTCTGACTCTTTTGCAACCCCATGGACTGTAGCCCACCAGGCTCCTCTGTCCATGGGATTCTCCAGGCAAGAATCCTGGAGTGGGTTGCCATTTCCTTCTCCAGGGGATCTTCCTGACCCAGAGAGCGGACCCCTGCCTCCTCCATTGGCAGGCAATTTCTTTGCCACTGAGCCACCAGGGAAGCGAATGAAACCATTGGCAGGTGATTTCTTTGCCACTGAGCCACCAGGGAAGCGAAACATTCAGAACGGCCTAAATGTCCAACAGAAAGGAATTAGTTAAAGTATATGCAACCGTGTAAAAATATCTATTGTTATAGAAACATGCTTATGGCAGGCTGTGATTAAGAAGACAGGTGAAACAATGGTGTTAACATTTTGCTGATATTCAAGTAAAATTTTATCCTTCGGTAGGTTGAAAAATGGAAGAGACAAACCCAGAAACGTTATAAAATAATCTGGGGATGGATGGTGGGATTGTGGATAACATCTTGTCTTTGTGCCTTCCTGTGTAGTTTCCAAGTTTTCTGCTTTGAGCAGTAGTTTTAATGAAAATGAAAAAAGCTGTTACAAACATGTTAAAAGGCTATAAAGATTACCATCTTCTGGAAGTGCAGGCACAGGCGGATAAGCAGGTAGGCGTCAAGGGCTCTGCTCAGGAAGGGACTTGGCTGCCAGGCCATGTCGTTCTCTCAACATGAGTTTGGCATATGACCTCTAACCTTTAGCTTTCAGAACCGGAGATGTTATCAAAGGCAGGTCATTAGTTAATGGCTTTGAGGTTATTTCCGAAGTCCCTCGTGGGCTGTTGTAAATGATTAGTAATATCATTATTGCTTATACATTTTCAGGCCAACCTACTATTGCTTCATCAGCACTGACTCAGGGTTTTAATGGGCAAATGGCTCTCAACTTGGGGTTCTCTAACCTCAAGAGGAGCACAAAGGTGGTAAGCTCTCTGAACTACTTTATGTGCATGAACATGTCAGGAAAATTATGCATTCACCCTTACATTTGTACAGGCTGACAAAGCCTTATTTTAATTGCCTTGGCTTTTTTATTTTTTTTTTTTTGCTTTTAATAGAAAATATACTTTTCAGTTGAAACATTATAATGGTTTGCAATAAATATGTACATTGGGATAGTTGACTTTTTACTAAATTAGTACAAATTTGGGTTTTATAAAAGCCTTTCAAATGTGGCATCAATTTTTTCCCCCTGGCTCTAAGATGATTCTAATAACTGTGTTGAATATTCAGGCTCACTACACTATTTAAAGTGAAAAAGAGTGAAATCACTCAGTGGTGTCCGACTCTTTGCGACCCTATGGACTGTAGCCTACCAGGCTCCTCAGTCCATGGAATTTTCCAGGCAAGAATACTGGAGTGGGTTGCCATTTTCTTCTCCAGGGGATCCTCCCAACTCAGGGATCGAACCCAGGTCTCCTGCACTGCAGGCAGATGCTTTACCCTCTGAGCCACCAGGGAAGCCCCCCCTACACTACTTAAGACTGCATTTTAACCTTCCTTATAGATATGAGCTTCAACAACAACTTGCCATGATATTTCTGTAGGAGAAGACATCATAGGGAAGATCTTAGCAACCGTTTTCTATTTTCCAAGTGGGCAAAAAAGGCACAGAAAGATACACAAGGTCCTAATGACTGAGGGAAACATATTATCTGATCTACATTTTCTGTTTCTCACTTTTTCATTTCTCCTTGGGCTCCAGTGTTATTGCCCTAGAAATAACCTGGTCACGAAGAAGGCAACAACAGTCATGCACACACCTGCATGTAAAGGTTGTGGGGAGGGAGAGAGGGAGGAATTGAGAGATTTCTTGTATATAGCATGATCTTGTGTAATTCTTCCTAGAATTTTGTGAGGTTGTGGCTGTAATTCATTTTTTTTTAAACAGAAGAAGGGCTGAAGCACAGAGAAGTTGAGCAATTTGCCTAGAATCACACAGCTAGAATCAAAGCCAAGATTTGAACTTAGGCAGTCTGAATCCAGAGCCTGGCTCTTAACCCCTCTCATAACAACATCACATTCCTATACCCTGAACAAACAGAGGAGTTGACCAGAAGCACTATGAAAATAGCTTTTTAATAAAATGACTAATTCTGGCAACAGGCCCAGAGAGGAGATGAGAAATCTGTTTAGTTTTACTTGCATGACTGATACATATCTTAAAAGGGAGTTTCTTACTAGATGATTAAAAAAAATTAATTATAAATGCTGAGGAATTAAAAAAAATCAACTAGCTGAAAATTCTGGCTATTGTTCATCTCAGACATACTATATTTTAAAGAAAGGATTTTTAGCACACAATTTAGCACACAAATTACATTGATATATCCTTAATCCAGACAATTGATGCTTCTTAAAAAAATTGTTGGCTCTTGGTCTATTCTGTAAGTGGCCAGAACAAAGAAGAGAAAGATTTTCAATGTGCTTCCTTCACTATTTTCTGATTGTTTTCGAGTTATGTGCACAGTGCTATGAAATTTCACCTGTAGGAAGTTGAGCACTGGAAATAGAATTCTGACAGTCCTGAAGAACTCTTCTGTGCTGTGCTTAGTCGTTCAGTCATGTCCAACTCTTTGTGACCCCATGGACTGTAGCTCACCAGGCTCCGCTGTCCATGGGAATTCTCCAGGCAAGAATACTAGAGTGGGTTGCCATGCCCTCCTCCAGGGGATCTTCCCAACCCAGGAATCAAAACACAGGTCTCCTGCATTACAGGTGGATTCTTTACTGTCTGAGCCACTAGGGAAGCCCAAGAATACTGGAGTAGGTAACCTATCCGTTCTCTAGCAAATCTTCCTGACCCAGGAATTGAACTGGGGTCTCCTGCATTACAGGCGGATTCTTTACCAGCTGAGTTACTAGGGAAGCCCCTTCTAGGTGGAAGAATAGATTTGTATCTTGGACTCCCAAACAAAACTTTCAATAAGAGAAAAGAAAAAAAATCAAACAAAGAGCTTTACAAGAGATGATGGCTGGTTAGGGTATGTTTGTGTGCTGGAGGTTGGAGGGGGTAAGGGGGTCAGGTGAGCAGAGCCTGCTCTCTTGACTTCTCTAAGTCTTCAGCCGGGACAGTCACATACAAAAGTATTATACAGCATTAAAAATTATACTGAAGGAGAGTTGAGTTAAAGTGTTGTGCTAATGTTTGCTGTACAACAGGGCCTCAGTTGTACATATCACTTTTCCATTCTGGTTTATCACAGGATGTTGGACATAGTCCCCTGTGCTGAACAGTAGGACCTTGTTTATCCATCCTGTATATAATAGTTTGCTACAGTATTTTCTTTTAATTTAAGAAATGAAAGAGTTCCAAGTACAGCCAGCAAAAAGCCTTCATCAGCTCAGTATAACTTTTCACTCAAAATGACATCAGCCTCTGGTCTGTCACCTCTAATGAGGTGAATGAACTTAGAACCTATTATACAGAGTGAAGTAAGTTAGATGGAGAAAGAGAAATATTGTATATTAATACATATATATGTAATGTAGAAAGATGGTATGGATGAACCTATTTGCAGGGCAGCAAAGAAGACCCAGACATAAAGAACAGACTTTTGGACACAATGGGGGGAAGGAGAGGGTGGGACTATTTGAGAGAGCAGCACTGAAACATATTCATTACAGTTGGTGAAATAGACAGCCACTGGGAATTTGCTGTATGATGCGGGGAATCCAAAGCCAGAGCTGGGACACCCTAGAGGGGTGGGATGGGGAGGGAGGGGGGAGAGAGGTTCAAGAGGGAAGGGACAGATGTATACCTAAGGCCGATTCACACTGATGTGTGGCAGAAACCAACACAATATTGTAAAGCAATTATCCTCCAATTAAAAATAAAATCGAAAAGATAAAAACAAAGAAAATGTGTAGGAGGGGCTCATCCTCTGGGCACTGATCAGAGTCCAGGATCTTATAATTTTGTAAAAATCAAAACTCCAGGTATTTCCATGGTAAACATGGCCTCTCCAGCATCCTTCATAGATGGTGCTTGACTCTTGTTGAGGATATCCTTGTCATCAAGCTCTAATCCTGTGAATGTCCTCCCGGACAACATCTGTGAAGAGCTCTATGAGCAAGGTCTGGAAGGCAAACGTGAGGACTGACCCTTTCCTGTGCTGTCTTCTCCACGAGCCCTCCCATCCCTTCCCCATCCCGCTTCTGCAAGCCCAGTATAAGCGTGGTGATAAGGCCGAGCTCCACTGTCTCTCATCGTCCTCTTTGTCAAGGCCGTCAGTGTTCTCCAAGTTCACCAGCCCTTTCTCATCCCTCATCTTAACTTAAACCAGCATTTTCCCTCTTGGTTTCAAAACAAACACCACCCTGTCTTCATTTTCCCCCAACTCACTGGATGTTGCTTTCTCCACAGACTCAATCCCTGTCATTTTTCCACCTCACGGGCCAAAGTGTTTCAGAACTCACACTTAGATCTCTTCTGGTCTTTTTTATTTTTTAGTATTTATTTGTTTATTTGGTCGTGACGGGTCTTAGTAGCAGCTTTGGAACACTTAGTTGTTATGTGCGGGATCTAGTTCCCTGACCAGGGATTGAACCTGGGCCCTCTGCATTCAGAGTGTGGAGTCTTAGCCAGTGGACCACCAAGGAAGTCCCTCAGTTTCTTTTAGATAGGTATCCTTATATCACGAGAGACTCTGTTTCTGGATTAATATCTTGCTGTCCTTCAAGTCTCTCTTACGAGACATAGTATTTAGATCTCTCCAGGCTCTGCTATTCATTCATTCAACAACCATCTGTGCAACCTATGAAGTGCTATATAGAACCGGAATAAAATGTTTGTCAAATTACTAAGCAGATACCTGATTATAGATGTTGTAAAGACATCCTAGGGACACTCTACTCTGGAAGTAAGAAGAAAGACTGGCAAACCGGTGGATGTCAGGGCTGGACTACATGATGAAGGACCCTTAGAATAGGCCTTTCATTCATTAAACCAACGAAAATTTAGTATCTACTAATATAGGACACTGTGCATGTCAATTGAGCATTTTATAAGGCTAATAGGCAGATGGATCTAGAAACTCATAAGTTATATTTGTAAGAGCATCCATTTGATGGAGGAACACGTCTTTGGTGAATTACTCTAAAGAACTTATTTACTGGCTACATGTTACTGCATTTCTCCAGGAGACATCAGCAGTAACTAGAGAAGAAGTAGACAGAGATAGCAGAGAGACATTTCTTCTTTATTTGTCAGGACAAATGGGAGAAATAAACCAAACTGGCAAAAAGTACAGATTCAGTGCAGTGATGAGCAGTTTGGAGAAGAAGATATGCATTCAGATATATACATCTGAGCCTTCCAAGCTCATATGAAAACTGCAATTTGTTTTCGGTTAATATTTACTGTTTAAAGCTTTAGGTAGGGGAGGAAGCAAATTGCATCCTTTATTCATAAAACTGAATGACCATTTTCAACCCCCCAAAGGGGAGTGTTTGACAGATGATGTTTAAAGTAATTTCCTGGAGTGCTGTGGAGTCAATGTGGACATAAGAGGGAGCTTTGCAAGATCCCTCTTTGAGGGAAGGTGGCTGCTATGGGGAGGAAGAGAATTGCCTTCCTCTCCTGGGATGCGGGGATGGACAGAAAAGACAGGATAAGGAAGATAAACAGGCTAACCCAGATAATAGGCAGGAAATTAGGATAGTAAACAGTGCTATAAGAAGACCGCACAGAGCATGGTGGGGATGGACCCGCTGAGCTGAGCTGACATCTCGGCTAGCACTGATGCAACATTTTCAGTGCATGAGAAAGCATCCTGGAATACTTGAGAGGTGCCAAGGTGGGCGAGACACCATCCCAGCCCCTGAGATGCTGATGATAAATAGGGAAGGGAAGGACATTCATGGATCATTTTATTTTTAAAAGTTATTTCATGAATCATTTTGATAAAAAGCCAACTCTGGTCCATGCTAATAAAAATACATAAGATATGTTATTATGTACAATAAAAATAAGACATATATGTATATGATTTATATATACACTAAGTTCCCTACATACAAATGAGTTCCACTCTGAGAGCATGTTTGTGAGTCCAACAAAGTTAGTCTAGGTACCCAACTAATACAATCAGTTATATAGTACTGTACTGTAGTAGGTTTATAATACTTTTCACACAAATAATACGTGAAAACAAACACAAAAAATAAACAGTTTAAATCTTACAGTACAGCACCTTGAAAAGTACAGTAATATAGTACAACAGCCTGAGTACAGGGGCTGCATTGAATGAAGAGGCAGGAAGAGTTACTGATGGAGGAGGAAGAGGAGGTGGGAGATGGTAGAGCTGAAGGACTGTCAGCCAGAGGAGACGGAGGGCAAGCTGCAATGTCATTACGCCTGGCGCTGATAGAATGCACGTCTGCATCTTTGAAAGTTCGCAACTTGAAAGTTCATATGTAGGAGACTTAATGCATGTATGTAAATTTAAAATAGTGTTAAATATCCATGTGGGAACTTTGCATTCATTTTGCTCCTTCTCTGGAAACTGTGAGATTGTTCAAAGCACAGATTGTGTGCAGCACAGAAAAGAGACACAGTGTGAGGAAATCGATGGCGTCGTCAAGACGCAGCAGGCATCACTCACCTAGGCTGAATCCGCTGGGTAGTACCGTGTCCAGGCCCATTTCTCACAAGGATACTGTGAGTCACAGACTCCCCGACTGTCTGGGCTTCCATTTGGATGAATCACAGGACGGCTGACTTTGGTGCTTCACGGAGACCAGGCTGGGGTCCAGCGGTCCTGATGCTCTGTGTTGCTGATGGTAGCCCCTCATCTGTCAGCCTCAGGAACCTGAGTGCTGGGGGTCGAGTCTCTTAACTACTGATGTGGACAGGACAGTCCGGCCTTGTGCCGAGGTTCTTGCTTTTCTGGCTCTTGTTCCCGAAAACATCTGTCTCCCGCGAGGACACTGGCAGGTTAAATGAACTATCCTCAGCGTCCTTACCCTCTCTGCTCTGTCAAAACAACAAACAGCCTGCTGTGTTACCTCTGCTAGTGTCTCTGGCTTTAGCATGACTGACCTGGGGCTCCAGGTAAATGGACAGATCTATTCCTGTTTGTCTTCCAGTGTCAAAATTGGCAAAGGAGGGGGCGGGGATCAACAGAAGTCTAGCTGGTCGCATCAGTCTGTGGAGTGAACAAAGTCAAAGCCCATGTCAACAGCGGTTTGACTGATTTTTAACCTCTTGGACAAGTCAACTTGGTTTCAAACGGTTGGACCCCTGGGATGTGGACATCCAGGCAGTGGGTGCCTCTGGAGGTGTAGGTCATGGGCATGAAAAGACAAATGGACATTTAAGATCCATGGAGAGCATCATTGGCGCTGTGACACAATGCAAGAAGAGAAAGCTGCAGGTGAGCCTTCCTCCCTGGAAGTCCCTGTGTCTCAAGAGTTCCTCGGAAATGGTAGAATTCCCAAGAACAGCCAGCAGCGCCCAGCATGGTGTCAGTTATCTTCCATTTCCCAGCAGCTATTCTCTAATCAATATGAATTTACTAACTGAATGGGCAATTTCTGTTGGAGTGAATGAAGAAATGACCAAGCACTCTGTGAGATGTTGTTTGCTCTTTCTTTTAACTTTCTCACCACTCGCCCTTCTTTCTTTTTTCTTTTTTTTTTTTATTTTTTACTGGAGTATAATTGCTTTACAATGTTGTGTTAGTTTCTGCTGTACAACGTGAATCAGCTTTACATATACATATGTCCCTTTTCTCTTGGACCTCTCTCCCACCCCTCCAGGTCATCACCGAACACTGAGCTGAGCTCCCTGTGCTGTATAGCAGCTTCACGCTAGCTGTCTGTTCTATATGTGGTAGTGGATACATGTCAGTGCCACTCTCTCAATTTATCCCACCCTCTCCTTCTCCTGCTATGTCCATAAGTTTGTTCTCTACATCTGCATCTTTATTCTTGCCCTGAAAATAGGTTCATTGGTACCATTTGTTTAGATTTCATAAATATGTGTTAATACATGATATTTATTTTCCTATTTCTGACTTATTTCACTCTGTATAACAGACTGTAGGTTCATCCACATCTCTCCAAATGACCCAGTTTCCTTCCTTTTTATGGCTGAATAGTATTCCATTGTATGTATGTGCCATATCTTCCTTATCCATTCATCTGTCAGTGGACATCTAGGTTGCTTCCATGCCCTGGTTATTGTAAATAGTGCTCTGTGAACACTGTCACCCTTCCCCTATTTCTTGGAGTTTATTGGAGAACGAACCAAGCTGGTCACCATCCTCTATAATAATGGGGCTTCCCAGGTGACTCAGTGATAAAGAATCTGCCTGCCAATGCAGGCGACACAAGAGAAACAAGTTCAATCCCCAAATCAGGAAGACCCCCTGGAGGAGAAAATGGCAACCTGCTCTAGTATTCTTGCCTGGAAAAACCCATGGAGAGAGGAGCCTAGTCCACGGGGTTGCAAAGAGTTGGACATGACTGAGCATGCATGCATGCACTTTATAATAACAATACCTGTGCTCAGTGAACAAGACTTGGACAATGCTTGCAAAGCCCCTGAGGACGCATGACTGAAAACAGCACTCTTTGGGATTGAGAAGGAGACAGACGCTTGCCCTAGTCTTCTCCGGGGAAGTAACCCTGATGAAGAACAGTTTGGAGAGTGACCCCTGTAAGGAACCATTGTTGGTCCTGAGGCTGTTTATCCCGGGGACTGATAGTACAGCAGCCATCTCTGGTTGAAGGATGACTTTACCTTATTTTGGAACCAACATGTGAATTCCACAAGGAAACAGGCTTTATTCAGCCTCCCATAGAGAACTTTTGAGCAAATGGAGCCGTTCAAAAAAGATCACGCTGCCTTAGAGCACAGCTCGTCATCACTGAAAATACTCAAGTGAAGGCAAGAGCAAGCAACAAGGATGTCGGGCTGGGGAGAAGTTGGTGCGGTGTGGCCTTGAATGCACTCCTTGTGCTGAAGACCGTGATTCCGTGAAGAAGAGGGAGGTCCACAGCCCATGCCCTGGACCACCAGGCCTTCAGCCTCCCTGCAATCATGCAGAGTTTATGGAATTGTGGCAATCAGACAGGGCTGCCTCCCAGGGATTTATCTTATCCCGGTAACTCCGTTAGACCAGGAGATGGGCACTAAATAAACTCACGCAGGGAATTAAAGTCGTCCTCTTTGAATCTATTTGAAGTCAGAGCTTTGAAGCAAACTTTCTTCTCCCTGTTTCCTCTCTTTTTTTATTTAAAAACATTGTGTCAGGAGTGCCTTTTTGTTGTAATTACCCCTGTCACTGCTGCTTGGGATGGTTTTACTAACTGGCGAGCAAACCTTGCCAGGAGAGTGGATGATGGGCAGTTCTAAAGAGGACGAGGAAGCTCTTCATCTGGGAGCTGCAGTGGCAGCTGGATCCTCCGATGACAGCCCTGACATCCCCTGGAATGTCTTCCTGAGATGAGAGGTTACCCGTTCAAACAGAAACCTCTGAATGCCAGTTCCTGGCAATCCTGTGCCGCTTCAGAGCGCAGGTTTGTGTGATGGAGAGAGACTCCTGTCAGAGTTAGGCTTCTGTCGTTGTTAATTGATGACTCACAGAGCAACCAGCCTGTTTTGCTGGATGAGCATCCGGGTTGATTATCAGAAATTGCTTTCATGGGAGCGAATGGTACGGCATCCTTAACACCAAGGGTGAGGCCCCCTGTAGCGTGTGTGGGGCTTTAGTCAGCTTAATTTGACTTTCATCATAGTTAAATGAGGCACGGGGGAGTTCAAAGGAAATTTTGGTGCAGTCTACAAAGATGCTCACCCAGACAGTCGGATGTCATGGTTTTCAGAGATGTGTCTTCATGGCATCAAATCTGAATGGGATGATAAGAATCATGTCCTTCAGAACTCCCCTGCATGACCAATTTTTGCCTTTCATCCTGGTCACTGTGGACACAGCCCTAAAATGGACTCAGGATGCTCCCGTTAGGTGATGGGTGATCCAGGCCTGCTTGATTCTTCACACGAGCAGAACGATGTTTTATCCCTTTAGGGTTGTCGTGGTTTTCAACCCATTCAATACCAGATACCACCCTGTCCTAAGCATCTGTATATAAATTTCTTTGTGGTTCTTCATAAGGTGGAGCTCAATAACTCAACATCATCTCCATGGGGGAAGAAAAGCACCCATTACATCCTTTCTTCCATTTCTGATAATTACAGGACGGAAAAGCAAGGGAACAACCTGGAAACGGCTCTTGTTTCTGAACTCTAGAATGGAAGTATAAATTGAATAGTTTAAGTGACACCTGTTAACTTGGGCTTACAGAATCTGATGACTTCAGGGATCAGATTAAACACAAAGCTGGAAGCCTAATCCCTACTCCTCATGTGTGGGACTGGTGGGTGGAAGCCGTGGTCCATGAAGCCAGGTCGGCTCTCTCCTCTACAGCCTCCGCTTCCTTCTGGCAAAGGCCATCATCATCATCATCACAGTCATTGTGGCCTGTAAAAAATACCAGATATACACATTTCTACTTATAATCCAAGACAGCATTTCTTGTAACGTCATACCTGAGCTCCTCCAGTGGCTCAGTTCCCTCTGAGATGATGAAGTTTCTTACTGATAATTCACAGGCCCAAATAAAGAACAAGTTAAGATGAGACAATAAACAAGACCCTTCTGCAAGGGGAAGACTTTGATCTGCCAACCAGGCTTTCCATGTCCTTTCATTTAAACACCAGTTAAGCCTCAAGTTTCAGGCTCCTGAAAGTCCTTTGGACAGCAAGGAGATCAAACCACTCAGTCCTAAGAGAGATCAACCCTGAGTATTCACTGGAAGAACCAATGCTGAAGCTGAAGCTCCGGTTGTGAACTGGAAGCTCTGATGCAAACAAATGATTCATTGGAAAAGTCCCTGATGCTGAGAAAGATCAAGGGCAGAAGGAGAAGAGAGCGTTGGAGGCTGAGATGGCTGGATGGCATTACCGATGCAATGAACATGAACTTGGGCAAACTCCTGAGGATGGTGAGGGATAGGGAGGCCTGGAGTGCTTTAGATTATGGGGTCACAAAGAGTCAGACAACAACAAAAAGCCCCAAGACACTTAGTAAACAGAATGGTGTGAGGTTGGGATATTTCCAGAGTGGCCAAAAAAAAAAAATTATTCTGAAATCTCCAAAGGTTCATGGTTTTTGCATCTGAGACATTCTGCACTGCTGTGTATGCTCTATCCCTACAGGTCTGTTTCAATACTGCAATAGTTTTATAATGTGCTTCCAGCTGCTTGCTACCCCAGGTGGCTGGTGATTCAAAACAAAGCTTTGGTAAATATGATATTTTTTCTTACATTCCTCATTTCTTCCTGCTGGTGGCTCATGCTAAGAGGCCACGGGGGCGCTGCTCTCCTCCCCTCTTGCATTCCTGAGCTGAACAAAGAGACAGAGTGCACAGGACAGAGCTGGGTTGCAGATATGTTCTCGGGAAGCCAACAGCAGAGGCATCTGTGGGTGTTGAGGATGCAGTGGTGCCGGGGTTGAGGATCGGCCCTTCAGCTGTTAACACCGAGGTCACTGTTTCCGATTCCACCTCTGGTAGTGGTCACCCGGAAGCCAGTCCCTCTCATCAGCAGACAGTGAGAATGATTTACTGGTGTCCTTGAACTTCCCAGGGGGCCCATTCTCATGGCTCAGTGGGCTGTCAAGATTTATTGTCTACTTAGTCTCTGGGCCGAGTCGACCAGTGGAAACTCAACTAATTCTTCTGCCTGTCACATCACTGCCGCTTAGAGGGCTCCGATGGTTTATCCCGCCCTGGGGTTCTGATGCTGGGTTTCAGGGGGCTCTTGGGTCAGCAGAAGTTTCCAACACAAAGCAAGGGGTCGGAGGGGAAGTGATGATTCCTTCTGAGGCATCACCTCTCCCGCACTATGTCTAGTCTTGGTGGGACTGGACATCCAGATGTCTACTCTGCACGTATGCTGTCACTTCAGCTGTGTCCGACTCTTTGCGACTCCATGGACTGTAGCCTGCCAGGCTCCTGTCCATGGGATTCTCCAGGCAAGAATACTGGAGTGGGTTGCCCTGCCCTTCCCCAGGGGATCTTCCTGACCCAGGGATCGAACCCAGGTCTCAGTCTGTCTCCTGCATTAGCAGGCAGATTCTTTACCACTATAGCCACTCTGCAGTGGGAGATAAAAGGGGTCTCAGGGGCTCCTTCTCCCAGATCTGCCTGTTTTTTGGCTTCTGCAACTGATGAAAAGGCTACTGACTCCAAGCATGGCCAAACACCCGCTAGACCTGTGCATAGTGAACAGGGGGCAAAGGCCCACAAAAGGCCGGGGACTGCGTCCACGCTGGCAGTGTTGCCTGGTCTGCCCTCTTGGACATCTACTTCTGCTGCCAAGTGCCTTCCAGTGTATTGGTTCTTCATTATTTCTTGAACCTGGATCTTCAGCTTTCAACTCAATTCCATGACATCTGATATTCTAATTACTTCTTCTCTTATAATCCGGACACTTGAATTAAAAAAAAAAAAACAGATTAAAAAATTTTTATTTGGCTGTGTCGAGTCTCAGTTGTGGGATCTTTCGTTGTGGTGCACGGACTCTCTAGTCGTGGCGAGTGGGCTCAGTTGCTCTGTGGCCTGTGATCTTAGTCCCCTGACCAGGCTTGAACCTGCGTCCCCTGCACTGCAAGGCACATTCTTAACCACTGGCCTACCAGGGAAGGCCCTATACGAAAGCTTTTCATTTATAGGGAAAAAAACTGAGGCCAAGATCAGGTCTGTACCTCCTTCAGAAATCCCCTCATACTAAATTTGGACTAAGACTAGTGCCTGAATTCAGCTTCCTGACTAAGGTCTTTCTCCTGCACCAGGGATAAGTTCAAACACCTGCAGCAAACAGAGAGCAACAGAGATGTGTTCTTGATGTCATTTTTCTTAAATTGCATGGCCTTCACAATCCTTTATTTTCTTGCCTTTGATGAGAATGGGTCACAGAAATATATTTCTTTATTCTAAAAAAGTGTGAAGACAATAATATTTGACAGCTGACACTTTACTCCAATATTTAGCACAATAGGGATTAGTGGAGATTGTGGAAAAGTAGTGAATACTCTCTACATAATAGTAATCAGCCTCTGTTCAGCTTAGTTTGTTATTGCCCTGGAATAATTTGGTCCCCAAATTGCCCAAAATAACTATTTAAAAGATAATGTGGAGGCACTTCCCTGGTGGTTCAGTGGTTAAGATTTCATTTTTCAATGCAGGGGAGTGGGTTCAATCCCTGGTTAGGGAACTAGATTCTACAAGTTGCAACTAAGAGTTTTAATGTTGCAACTAAAGATCCCACATGCCTCAGGGCCAAGAAACCAAAGTATAAAGCAAGCAATATTATAACAAAATGGATAAAGCGTTTTAAAATGGTCCAATCAAAAAAATTTAAAAAAAAAGATAAGGTGGAAATCTGAATTTTTTAATGTCAAATATTCTGGTCTTTTTAGACCACACTGTTTAAAACCAATGTGAATTCCAGGCACCATATCTCTGGGCTGGATTTAGCCTATGGACCATTTGGCTGTACTGTCTGCCTTATCACAAGCTCCTCCCTCCTTTTCCCATGAATGGGTATGCCACACCTGCTATGTGGAAGGATGGATGACTTCCTTCCATCCTGGAGAACTTCTAGAAACAAACTATATGGGAGTACCCTTATTTGTTCTTCAGCAGGAGGAAAAATTCAAGTTTGATTCATCTTCATCTTGCCTGTCCTTATATTTTCAGCTAAAGTTCAGGGTGAAGGAAAAGGTTTAATTAGAGGATTCATTAATTAAGAGTGTTGAGTTTTCCTACGGGGATAAAATGAGTGTCTGTGGAGCAATTCTGTCACATGGATGATTATCTAGAAAGGTCAGACATGAAGAAATATTGATTTCAGGTGTTTAGGATAATTCTATTGCAGCCCTGGGTAGAAAGTTTCTCTGTTGCATGTTTACAGATCTGTGGCCAAGTGAAAGAGCATATATGACCATATTTTTTAAATGGTGTAAATAAAATACAAGACAGAAAAAGATGGTATATAATATCATGTAAAATAATGACCTAAAAATGTGGTTTGGCTTATAATGGGTAAAGATGAAGATTGAAAATTATGTTTTAGGAGAACTTCCCTGGACTCCAGGGAAGACTCCACATTTCCAATGCAGGGGACCTGGGTTCAATCCCTGGTCAGGGAACTAGATCCCACACGCTGCAACTATAGATTCCATATGCCTCAGTGAAGACACAGCACAAAAAGAAAATTATGCTTTAGAATTTCCCACATTAGGGTTCTAGACCAGGGTTGGCAAACTACAGCCTGGGGGAGAAATCTGGCCCACAACTGGCTCTCATAAATAAAGTTTTATTGGCACACAGTCACAACCATTTGTTTATGTATTGTCTGTGATGACTTTTGTGTTACAACAGAGCTAAGTAATTGCTACAGGGACTGTATGGTTTGCAAAGCCTAAAATTTTTACTATCTAGCCCTTTAGAGAAAATACTGCTAACCTTTGGTCTGGAAACTGTTAAGTTCTGTTTGACAGATAAAAAATAACGATGTATGAAGAGTCAGGATAGTATGGACTGCTGTCTAGAGTCAAGGCAGCAAGAAGTAATAGGAATTAGGGTTTATTTTGAAGTTTCAGTATAAAGGAAGATCTGATGATAGTTTTTTTTTTTTACTTTTTCAGCATGCACATTTAATTCTATAAAATTTTCCTCTAATACTGTTGGGTTACACCTGTAACTTTCAACTTTTTCATGTTCATATCATTTCAGAATATTTTCTAATTTCTCTTGAAGCTTTTTCTTTGACACTTTGATTATTCAGATGTGTGCAGTTAATTTCCAAGTATTAAGAGATTTCCCTTTTCTATTTCTGTTATTGATTTCTAGATTAATTCTATTATGAACAGACAGCACACTTGGTATGATTTTAATTCTGTTAAATTTGTTCAGGTTTGTTGTATAAATCCAGATATGCTCTGTCCTGGAGACTGTGACATTTGTACTTGAAAAGAATGTGTATTCAGCTGTTGTTGGGTGGAGGGTTTTATAAATGTCAATTAGACACAGTGAGCTGATGCTGTTATTCATTCCTTCTACATCCTTGCTGGTTTCTTTTTTTTTTTTCCCTAATCTATGAGGTTGATCAATTACTTAAGAGAATCTCCAGCTATATTATGAATCTGTCCACTTTTCCTTTTAGCTCCGTCAGTTTTTGCTCCATGTATTTTTAATCTGTTGTTATGTGCATTTACATTCAGGATTGTTACATCTTACGATGAACTGACCCTTTTGTCATTATGTAATCTTATTCTTTGTCCTTGGTAATTTTCTTTGTTCTGAGGTTTACATAGCCTGACATATCCACTATTGATTTCTTTTGTTGCCTGTTTACATGGTTTACCTTTTTCTAGATGTTTGCTTTTTTTTTTAATGTGCCGGGTCTTCCTTACAGCGTACAGGCTTCACTAGCTGTGTCGTTTGGGCTTAGTCGTCCTGTAGCCTGTGGGATCTTAGTTCCCCAACCAGGGCTCGAACACAAATCTAGCTTCAGACCTGCACCTGAGAGCTGTGGCTCTCTGTGTCCCCGAGGTGTCAAAGAAACAGGACACAAGTCAGAGAGAAAGAACCTCCCATGTCCCGCCGCACCATCTTAGCCCTCCCTGGCACTGTGTCCCTGTTAGCGCTCCTGGCACAATCTATCTGCTTCTGTCTTCCTGTTTCCTTCAAACCCTTCTGGAATCCCCTTTCTGAGATGGAAGTGGGATTCAGGGGTAATCACCTGGAAGGAGTTAATCGCCTTTGCTTCTAATCACCTTCTTTTTCAAGGGCAATGGGTTAATTATCGAGACACTAACTGCATGTTAGATTCCCTGGGTGAAAGACTCTCTCGTTTTAACACAGTCACACCATGTTAATGATACTCATCACTCCCAGAACACCGCTAGAGGAACTGTCTCTGAGCGGGTTGCTCTACAGATATATTCACGGAGCAAAGAGCATTAAAATCCCCAATTGCATATTAAGGGATTTTTTTTTCAAATTGTAAAATTACTTAGCAAGAAAAAAATACATTAATTAAAAAATTAGCTAGCCCAGAACTACACTTGAAATGCTCCAGAAGTGGCAGTTTTAAAGAGTTAGGAAATGCCGTACGTTTCTAGGTGCCTCTTATACCAAATAAAACCATTTGTCTTTACTCTGCAGGGTGGACCACTACTTTTTAAAATTTGGTTTCTTCACAGCAGTTAAGGGAATCCTTTAATCAGCCCCAAATCGACTCAAGGTCAACACACATAGGATTTGGTTTGCCTGAGTGCTACTCCTGGATTTGAATCTTAAATATACCACTTACTGAACGTGAACTCTTCATTCACCTCTTTGAGCTTCAGCTATTTGATCTTCAGAAAGAGGATAATGCATAGTATTTAGTGCTGCCAGGACTGGAAAAAGTGGGTGCTGAGGAACTGCTGTAAAGCAGGGGTTGATCAACTATAACATATAATAATAACTGAATCACTTGCAGACAGGCCATCTGAGGTTATGATCTGATTGACATTGGTGATTTTCTTTCTCTGGTCCCTTCCTCTTTACTTTACCTCTTTCTTCTTTACTGTTTTGAAGTCCCATTTTTGGACTAATTCATTCTCATATATGCCTTTCTCAGTAAGTGGGACATGGGTGGGTGTGTATATGCATGTGTGTATTGAGAAGTAGACCAGCAATCAGCAAAGTTCAGATGATCTCAATTTAGGGGAATAGAAAAGACACAGGACATTCTAAAATGTTCATCTTGATATAGCTCCTGGGCAAAATTCTGCATCTGACTGTTAAACATACTTATTCTTCTGTGGTCCTTCTGATATCACAGTCCACCCACCAGGGCTCCTGGGCAGCCTCTCCTCCATCTGTCAGCTCACCTATGCCCTTAACTTCCCAAGTGCACCTTCCTGAGTCCTCTCCCTGCCACATCCTCCCCTTCAGCCCCATGTCTCTTAAACGATCACCCCTCTTGACCTCGACTCCCACATCAGTCTCTCCCCTTTAGTCTCTCCAATGGCTGAGCAACTGTTCCATCTTCTCCATCTTCTCAGCGCCCCCTATATCATCCTCAAAGTAGCTTCTCTAATCTGTATAATATTCTCATATCTTACACCCCAGGATTGCTCGCTCCTTTCTTTCCGGGCTGATTGTCCTTCAGGCCAACACACTCTCCTCCCTTAACTGATCCCCTAAACCTCTAAAAGGTGATTAACACCAGACCCAGATCTCTCTCCATATTCTGGCCATTCCAGGCTTTGTCCTCTAACTCGGAGTAAATATATTTTCTCTGGGGTCATACTTGCGAGATCTAGTTCCACAATCAAGGATTGAACCCAGGCCCCTGCATTGGAAGTGCAGTCTTAACCACTAAACCACCAGGGGAAGTCTTTGTTTCCTTTCTTTTTAAAGCAGACTTTGTTTTTTAGAGCAGTTTCAGTTCAGTTCAATCTCTCAGTCCTGTCTGACTCTTTGTGACCCCATGGACTGCAGCACTCCAGGTTTCCCTGAGAAGTTTCAGGTCACAGCAAAACTGAGCAGAAGGCATGGAGATTCAGTTCCTGCGTCCACACATGCACAGGTTTCTCCTTTATCAGGATCCTACACCAGAATGATCCATTTGTTAAAACTGATGAGCCTACATTGACAGATCGTTATGACCTAGAGTCCATCATTTGCATCATGGCTCACTCTTGGTGCTGTGCATTCTATGGGTTTGGATGAATGTCTAATGACATATATCCATCTTTATGAGTAATGTCACTGCTCTAAAAATCCTCTGTGCTCCATCTATCAATCCTTCTCCCCTCCCTCCCCTCACTAACTCCTAGGAATCATTGATCTTTTTATTGTCTGCATAATTTTATCTTTTCAAGAATGTCATATAGATGGAATCATACAGTATGTAATCTTTTCAGACTGGCTACTTTCAATCAGTGATATGCATTTAAGGTTCCTCCATGTCTTTTCATGGCTTGATAGCTCATTTCTTTTTAGTGCTGAATAATATTCCATCGTCTGGAGGGACCACAGTTTATCCTTTAACCTGCTGAAGGGCATCTTGGTTGCTTCCAAGTTCCAGTAACTATGAATAAAGCTGCTGTAAATATCTCTGTGCAGTTTTTTATGTGGACATAAGTTTTCAACTCCTTTGAGTAAATAACCAAGGAACACAATTGCTGAATCATATGGTAAGAACATTTTTAGTTTTGTAAGAAATAGCCAAACTGTCTTCCAGATTGGTACCATCTTGCACTCTCACCAGCAAAATGTGAGTTCCTGTTGCTCTACACGCTCATCAGAACTTGGTGTTATCAGTGTTTTGGCTGTTCTAATATGAGTGTAGTGGTATCTCACTATCGTTTTAATGTTTGCATTTCCCTAATTACACATGATGTTGAGCACTTTTTAAAAAGCTTATTTGCCGTCTGAGTATCTTCTTTGGTGAGGTTAAAGTCGACGACCCATTTTTAATTGGGTTGTTTGCTTTTTTAAGTTTTAAGAATTCTTTGTTGATTCCGGTGAACAATCCTGTATCAGATATGTCCTTTGAAATTTGTTTTCTCCCAGACTGTGGCTTGTCTTTTCATTCCCCTGACAGTTTCTTTCTCTAGGAAAGACGATTATCATATCTGATTCATACAACAGCTAGATGGATTAAGCAGCAAAATAAGAACACAATGTCTTACACATAATGGTTTCCTCTATCTTATTAAAGGAAGCACTGAGGATTAATTTGGGACATTAGCAGGCTGTGGAGACATTTTGTATGACCGGGCAAACATCAGTCAAACTGTACTTATCGTTAAAAAGAGATCAAGCGAAATAGCTCCTTCTAAAGTTTGATGTGTTCGACACTGAGAGGGAGAAGTACAGAAAACCAACCCTAAAAGCCAAAGATTTCTGTCTTCACAGGATTCAAAAGCCAGAGTACACGCAAACCTCCTTAGTTATTCCTCCTGATTGTGTCCCAGGCTTCTGATCCCCCGCAGAGTGCGGTCTGTGCTCCACATATTGGATCTCTAAGCTGGCTGGCATCCCAGGATGCACTTTGCAGCCTGAGTCATGGATATGCAGCCTCCAACCTATGAGGGGTAATCATCCTCCTATTCAGGTTGTTCTGCCTCTTTTCCTAGGGAGAGACTGCTCTCCCAGAGGAGATGAGGTACTCCAGCAGTCTAAGAATGAAGCTATGTAGACTCGGCTGGCATTCAAGTTAAGTTTTTAAGTAAGAGAACTTGCTGTAAAAATGATCCTGAATCACTATCAGCAGTCTAAAGCCAAAGAAAGTCACTCTGCTAGATAAAGTTTTGGGGAAAGTGTTGTAATGGATAAAGAAGATGTGGTACATATATACAATGGAATACTACTCAGCCATAAAAAGGAATGAAATTGGGTCTTTGTAGAGTCATGGATGGACCTAGAGTCTGTCTTTGGAGAAGGCAATGGCACTCCACTCCAGTACTCTTGCCTGGAAAATCCCATGGACGGAGGAGCCTGGAAGGCTACAGTCCATGGGGTCGAGAAGAGTCGGACACGACTGAGTGACTTCACTTTCACTTTTCACTTTCATGCATTGAAGAAGGAAATGGCACCCCACTCCAGTGTTCTTGCCTGGAGAATCCCAGGGACAGGGGAGCCTGATGGGCTGCCGTCTGTGGGGTCGCACAGAGTTGGACACAACTGAAGCGACTTAGCAGCAGCAGCAGCAGAGTCTGTCTTACAGAGTGAAGCAAGTCAGAAAGAAAAAATTTATATCAGGCTTCCCTGGTGGCTCAGAGGATAAAGCATCTGCCTGCGATGCAGGAGACCTGGGTTTGATCCCTGGGTTGGGAAGATCCCCTGGAGAAAGAAATGGCAATCCACTCCAGTATTCTTGCCTGGAGAATCCCATGGAGAGAGGAGCCTGGCGGGCTACAGTCCACAGGGTCACAAAGAGTCAGACACGACTGAGTAACTTCACACACACACACAAAAATGTCATATATATATATATATATATATACAGAGCAGCAATGTACACAGATGTAGAGAATGGATGTGTAGACACGGAGAGGGGGATGAATCAAGAGTTTGGGACTGACATATACACACTACCATGTGTAAAACAGATAGCTAGTGGGAAGCTGCTGTCCAGCTCAGGGAGCTCAGCTTGGTGCTCTGTGATGACCTAGAGGGGTGGGATGGGGAGTTGGGGTGGGAGGGAGGCCCAAGAGGGAGGGGATATATGTATACATTTGGCGGAGTCATGTTGTTGTGCAGCAGAAACTAATGCCACATACAAAGCAATTATCCTCCAGTTAAAAAGGAAAGAAAGAAACTGGGAACCACTTGGAGTCAACATCCCAGTGATAGCAAGATCTCATCTGAGAATGGTTTCATGGTAGAGTGGAAACTTGAGTACAGGTGAAAGACAGGGAAGCAAGCCAGGAGACACAGAGATCACTGATAGTGAAGGAATATAGACCCTCAGGAGTTTCAGATACCAGAATACTCTAGGGACCAGACTTCCCCTCCCCCATTTTTACAGACCCAGTTAAGTCCAGTGGAAGAGAGAGGAGAAAGCCTCGATTGTAACTGATCTTGAACTCTGAGTTGACTTTGGTGTGTCAAGGCTATAAGCCAGATTTTAATATGATTTATGAAAATTAAGGAATACTGCATTTTTTCACTTTGAGAGTTGAGGGAAAATTCATGACTATCATATTTCAGAATCTGCAATGGCACATTAGAATCCCATATCTAATTTCCAAGCTATTCTGCTGAAAGCATCTTCAGATTTTATATCCATCTTGTAGTCATTAAGAATTGTGTCTTTCAAATCAGAATGACCTAGTTTGAATAATGACTGTCCTTCTTACAAGGTATACAAACAAAAGTTACTTAATATTTTTGAGTTTCAGATGTCTCCTTTAGAAATGGAGACACCTACCTCCTAGGGTTATCATGGGGTTGGTTGGATAATATATCTCTAAAAAGCACTTAGCTCATGACCTGGCACTTAAAATGCATTCTGCTGCTGCTAAGTCACTTCAGTCGTGTCCAACTCTGTGTGACCCCATAGACAGCAGCCCACCAGGCTTCCCTATCCCTGGGATTCTCCAGGCAAGAACACTGGAGTGGGGTGCCATTTCCTTCTCCAATGCAGGAAAGTGAAAAGTGAAAGTGAAGTCGCTCAGTCGTGTCCAACTCTGTGCGACCCCATGGACTGCCGCCTACCAGGCTCCTCCATCCATGGGATTTTCCAGGCAAGAGTACTGGAGTGGGGTGCCATTGCCTTCTCCGTAAAATGCATTCAGCAAATGGCAATTCATTATTTCTTTTTTGGCGCTGGGCTTGGGGTCATGAGTGTGGTCCCTTGGGCTCGGCCAACGATGGGACAGGAGTTTGGGGAAAGTTCTTCCTTATAAAATCTCCCTTCACCTCCACTTTTCTACCCGCAACATTTTAAAATGACAAATGACTGCACTTCACGCTCAGGAGGCAAGGGGCAATCTTGTTGATGAGTACAGATGGTTGTGGAAGAAGGTAATGAAATAAGAATTCTCCTTTATTGGTCAGTTTGTGTAAACTAAATGTGGCATATTATGTGTAATCTCGTAAGTTCTCCTTTGACAGAGAATATGCGATAAATATGTGAGTCATAAATTGGAGATAGGAGAGTGGCCAGAAGAAAAACTGTTCTACAAAGCTATTTTAGAACCACTGAAATAGAATTTCTGAAAAGAGGAAAAATGGGGAAGGAGGCTCCACAGAAAGATGGGGAGAATGGAGTTCCCAAATTGATCAAGAAGTCCAGGTGCTGAAAGAGAGAGAATTTAGGTGTCTAGCAATAATTTCCTACGTCATCACTAACCAACTGACTGGGGAAAATCTGGAGCAAGTCATTCCAAGATGAAGCAATCTCAGAAGCCATATCTACTTTGGGATTCTTTGGAGAGGATGCCTCATCTGTGCTCCATCCCTATGAATTCAGAAGGCTGCTTGAACCTGACCTGCCATTGGCGGGGTTGGAGGTGGGGTCATGGATGGGGGTGGTGGAGGCCGGTGTTGCTGCCACTGCATTGAAATTCAGAGTCTGTTCTTGAGTCAAAGATAATTCCTTCTGTGGTAGGATTCATCTGTTCTGGAATCAGCTGTGTCTGGGTAGCTTTTTTTTTTTTGCAAAAGATAGGAGAACATTCCTAAAGCACTGGCCCTCAAAATCAATGTGCATGCGTATCTCCCGATATTTAAAATTCTGGGCATTAATTAAAAATCTGGGGTATAGTAAGGCCAGCGGACCAAGAAATGACTGCCATTGAAAAGACAGTTTGTTGCACATGTAGAGAAGGGGCTTGTGGACCCAGTGAGGGAAGGAGAGAGTGAGACCAGCTGAGAGAATAGCATTGACATGTATACACTACTGTGTGTAAAATAGGTAGCTAATGGGAAGCTGCTGCATAGCACAGGGAATTCAGCGCGGTGCTCCGTGATGGTCTGCAGGGGTGGACATCCAAGAGGGAGAGAATGCATATATACATACAGCTGATTCACTTCATTGTACAGCAGAAACTAACACAACATTGCAAAGCAATTATCCTCCAATTAACAAATAAGTAAATTAATTAAAATAACAATAATAAACTTTTTAAAAAGGAAGAGTTTGTTATGCACAGTTTCCAAGAGGAGGGAGATGCAATGCTATTGGGGGTCAGCCAGAGAAGCGCCAGGGTCAGTCTCAGAGCAGACGGAGAAGGGGGAGCTGTGGCCAAGGCCCTTCGTTGTTTCCACAGAAAGGAATGGGCAAGGCAGGGTAAGAAGTTTTGAGGCCACGAGTTTGAATAATTTCAGTGGACTCTGGGGCACAGAGGCTGTCCTAATTGTCTATTTCCTACTCCTACCCCGTATAGAGTTATTAGGAGAGGTGGGAAATAGCCTGGAACTGGAGAGCCCTTAAAGGAGGTGATTGGGGTGTGGTTCTGGATGGGCTGGTTTGCCATTGAAAAGCTTTCTTGGGAATAAGCTTCATACTATCTGTGCGTGTGTGCATGTGTGTGTTTAGTTGCTCAGTTGTGTCTGACTCTTGTGACCCCATAGACTGTAGCCCATCCCCATCAGGCTTCTCTGTGGAATTCTCCAGGTAAGAATACGGGAGGGGGTTGCCATTTCCTTCTCCAGGGAATCTTTCTGACCCAGGAATCAAACCAGCATCTCCTGCATTGGCACGTGGATTCTTTACCATCTTAGTCACCAGGGAAGCTGAGTGGATGAGAGAATCCCAGAAAACACGGTCTGAGCAGAAGTCTGTTCTCAAACAGCTCCCCTCATAACTGGGCTCAGCAGAGAGAAGCGGATCCTCCAGCTACCCAGCTGCCCACAGAGTCCCGGTTAAACAGTCTGGGCTCCACAGATCTTGGTTCCAGTTCTTTAAATGGAGGAACACTGAGAACAAACCGAACAGGTTGATGGCCTCAGTGTATCCCCAAATCACTGAGCCCACCCTCCCAGAGGCATGCTGCTGCTGCTGCTGCTGCTAAGTTGCTTCAGTCGTGTCCGACTCTGTGCGACCCCATAGACGGCAGCCCACCAGGCTCCCCTGTCCCTGAGATTCTCAAGGCAAGAACACTGGAGTGGGTTACCATTTTCGACAGTCTAACTCCGTAAATTAACTGATATCTATCATCTAAGAGAAATACCTCAATGTAAAGCAACAGTCCAAGTACCATGGACATTTTACATTTAATTTTGTTCAAGCATAACACAACCACAGGGCTTCCCAGGTGGCACAAGAATAAAGAAACTGCCTGCCAATGCAGGAGACACAAGAGATGAGGTTTCAATCCCTGGGTCAGGCCTGGAGAATTCCATGGACTGAATAGTTCATGGGGTCACTAAGAGTCAGACATGATTGAGTGACTTCACTTATCCAGTCTCCTTGAAATGCACACTTGGAGTGTTTCTAATTTGGAGCACTGCTGTAAATATTCTTTTTCTTTTAATTTTTTTAAAAAAATGTATTTGGCTATGCTGGGTCTTAGTTGCAGTATGTGGGATCCTCAATCTTTATTGTGCCATGCAGGATCTATCTCCCTGACCAGGGATCAAACCCCAGCCCCTGCACTGGGAGCTTGGAGTCTTAGCTCCTGGACCTGTAAGCATTCTTATACATGGCCCGACTGTACTGCTGGATTTATACCCAGGATAGAATTGGTGGGTCATGAGAAATTGTATTTAGCCAAACAGATATCTGATGTGGTCATGCCAGTTTACATGTGTACCAGCTCTGTGTCCTTGTCAACATGTAGAACCAACTTATCCTTTTCATTTTATTCATTCTGGATATTGTGTAGCTATATTACATCATGATTTTAATGTGTCCAGGTGGAAAATATTTGTCAAGGAAAATAGAATGAACTTGAATCTGAAAGTGCAGAAGGATAAGCCACATTTAGGGCAGCTTGCCTAGGGTGAAGTGTTTCTGTCGATGAGAAATGCAACTGAATGTTTCAGCAGGAGGTTAAGTGTGTCAAGCCATAAGTGCCATCTCCAGGTGTGAGTCGGGTACAGGCAATGTCTGAAGCAAGAGACTAAGTACAGAAGAGTACGGAAGAATGTGAGGGTTGAACTACATTCAGGAACTGCAAACAGAATCTACGTATTCATTAAAAATGTAACTCTTGAGCTTTCAAAATGTGCTGGAAACTGACCCGGGCATGTGGATATAAAGGGAGTAGTCAGTTCCTTCTCTTCCAGAGATCACAAATATCAAGGAGAGATGAATAAGATGGATAATAAGGCATTGTGACGAACGTCTCTACGGTAGAGACTTGTACAAGCTGTGTCTATGCTCTGGAAGCAAGAGGAGGGTATCCATCAATCTGGTCTGGTAGGGTTGGGGAATCCTTCGCTAGGAGGTGACACTGGATCCTGGTCTTGGTTAAGTAGTGGATGGTCGTTAGGAAGGTAATGGAGAGGGAAGCATGAGTGACAGTTTGGAGACGTATCAGTAGAAGGCCATGGTGGTGTGGTCCAGCAGTTCTGCGTAGACACTGGGGGATAGGCGAGAGCACACAGAAAGGGTATTTTGAAAGCCAGATGGCGAAGGACCTTAGAAATACAACTGACCATGTACTTTATGCTGCGGGCAGGGATCAGTCATCACAGCTCAACAGAGAGAGGATACTGTGATAACACTGGCATAGTGGGGTTTCCCGGGTGGCACAATGGTAAAGAATCCACCTGCCAATGCAGGAGATGCAGAAGACGTGGGTTCGATCCCTGGGTTGGGAAGATCCTCTGGAGGAGGAACTAGCAACCCACTCCAGTATTCTTGCTAGGAAAATCCCATGGACAGAGGAGACTGGTGGGCTACAGTCCATGGGGTCACCAAGAGTCAGACACAACTGAGCCCAGGAACTGTGATCTCAGGTAGGCGGTGGAGGACATAAAAAGAAAGCGACAGATGTGAGTTCAAATAAAATATGGCTCAGTTCTCCTCTTGCAGGGCGAGAATCCCCATTTATTGGGAACTGGAAAAGTACTTAAGGTGACGCTTTTGTTCTGCTACGGTGGGCCTGGTTTGAAGGTAATTTTTCAAAAGCAGCTGCTCTAAGTGTTAGTTAAATGGTGCCAGGGGATTCACTGGACACAGGTGTCACGTTCAATCTTATTCATCTATCAATAAAGCCAGACTCCAAGTGCCGGTTGGATGGCAGCATGGCACCTTTGAGACAGGAATTCTATTAACAGATGCAACTCGCTGCTTCAGTCTGGGGGTCGGCTACAGACTTCAGCATGTATGTGCATTCTCAGTCACTAAGTTGTGTCTGACTCTTTGTGACCCCATGGACTGTAGCCCACCAGGCCTCTCTGTCCATGGGATTCTCCAGGCAATAACACTGGAGTGGGTTGCCATTTCCTCCTCCAGAAGATCTTCCTGGCCCAGGGATCAAACCCACATCTCCTGAGGCTCCTGCATAGGCAGGCAGATTCTTTACCCCTGAACCACCTAGGAAGCCCTGCAGACTTCAGTTGTTGTTGTTTAGTTACTAAGTCGTGTCCAACTCTGTGTGATCCCATGGACCTGAGATACCCATAGATCCTTGGCTTCTAACTTTGCTTCCCCATCATTTCTGCTATGGCTCCTGTTGGGGCAACTCAGATGCACCTGTCACATACTTTTCCTATTATTTAAGTTTGCTCCTACAAAATACTCTTTATCTGCCCTTTTAATCCAGGAAAGGAATGTTTCAGTGCTCAATCAATTTTTTGAATAATTAATAGATGCTGTTGGTACAACGTTTTAAAAGTTACACAAAGGGTAGTGGTGAGGAAAAAATTCTCATCTGTCCCTGGCCCCAGCCACCCGTTTTCTCTTGCCAGTGGCAAATACTATGACCCAGTTCCTCGAGCATCATTTCAAAGGCATTCTATGCAACTGCAAACATGTGCCAGTTTTCCTTTTCTTTAAAAAAAAATCATAAATAGTAGCACATGATACACCTTGTTCTCTCTACCTTATGTATCATCTTGGATATAGTCTCCTATCATTCATGCTTGTTCTTTTTAAAGGTATCCCATTGTGAATATGCTTTTGTTTATTTAGTCAGGCCACTATTGATAGACATTTAACTAGTCCCTAATTTTTCATTGTTACAATGAATGCTTCAGTGAATATCCTCCTTTCTCATTTAGACATATATGAAGAATTGATGCTTTTGAACTGTGGTGTTGGAGAAGACTCTTGAGAGTCCCTTGGACTGCAAGGAGATCCAACCAGTCCGTTCTGAAGGAGATCAGCCCTGGGATTTCTTTGGAAGGAATGATGCTAAAGCTGAAACTGCAGTACTTTGGCCACCTCATGCGAAGAGTTGACTCATTGGAAAAGACTCTGACGCTGGGAGGGATTGGGGGCAGGAGGAGAAGGGGACGACAGAGGATGAGATGGCTGGATGGCATCACTGACTCGATGGACGTGAGTCTCAGTGAACTCCAGAAGTTGGTGATGGACAGGGAGGCATGGCGTGCTGCGATTCATGGGGTCGAAAAGAGTCGGACACGACTGAGCGACTGATCTGATCTGATCTGATAGGATGGATTCCTAGAAATAGAACTGTTGGGCCACCAGGAACTAATGTCTATAATTTTTAGACATTTAAAATTTTCCTGCACAGTAGTCATTTCAATTTTCACTCCTCATGAAAGTCTATTTTCCCAGGTGGTCCCTAACATACAATGAATCATAAAATTTTGACCTCTGTCAATTTTTTATTGAAAATGTTATTTGGAATTTTACTTTTCATTTCTCTTATTCTTAGTGAGGCTGAACATCTTTACATGGTTTTAAGAGTTATTTGTAATTCTTTTAAAAAGTTGAACTCTCTGGTCATCCATGTTGGCCATTTTCCCATAGGATTGTTTCCTTTTTTCTTATGATTTGTAAGAGCTTGTTGCATGTTAAGAAAAGCATTCCTTTGTGCATCACATGCAAACACTTTCCCCCATTCGTTGTCTGAATCTGGATTTTATTCTTATTTATCTATGGAAATAACAAATTTGCAAGTGTTTATGTGGTAGACCTTCTTTGGTTTATTTTCAGTTTGGGATCATATTTTCCAACTCTGAGATGATTTTAAAAGTTTCCATGGTCTCTTTTAGTGCTATTAGTGTTATTTGAAGAAATGTTTATTTTGAAATGATTTTAAACTTACAGAAGATTTGCAAAGATAGAAAAGTGACTTCCAATGCCGCCTTCATCCAACTTTGCTTAATGTTAACATTTTATAGAACTGTGGTACCATTAGCAAAGCTCTAAATTTAACATTGGTACAATACTGTTAATTAAACCACAGGATTTCATAGAATTTCCAGTGTTCCCACTAACGTCCTTTTTCCATTTCAGGAACCAGTTCAGGATTCCACATTTTCTTTATTTGCCCTATGTCCTAAATCTTCTCTCTTCTTGACAATTTTTCCATCTTTGTATTTTGTGACCTTGACATTTCTGAAGCTTTGTTGGTTTCAGTCGATCAGTCATGCCTGACTCTTTGTGACCCCATGAACTGTAGCCCCCCAGGCCCCCCTCCATGGGATTTCCCAGGCAAGAATACTGGAGTGGGTTACCATTCCCTTCTCCAGGGGATCTTCCCAACCCAGGAACTGAACCCGGGTCTCCTGCATCTCCTGCATTGGTAGATAGCTTCTTTACCACTGAGCCACCAGGGAAGTCTCTTTCTGAAGTTTATTGATCAAATATTTTGTAGAATGTCCACCTATTTAGGAGATACATATATTGACATGTCCTATAACTGGTAATGTTAAATTTGATCACTTGGTTAACATGGTGCCTTTAATGTGGTCCACTGTAAAGGTACTGTTTTCCCCTGTCTTATTAATAAATACTTGGTGGGAAATACTTTGAGGAAATATATATTATGTATGTACACTATTTTTGTTTATTTACTTGAATATATATTCAAATATATTTATATTATTATATGTACTCATATATTGTCTTCTTTATTTTCCCTGAAAAAAAATTTTGTGGTTTTTAACAAATTTTTCACATTTTTGTCAGGTTTATCCTTAAGCACACTCTATTTTTTTTATTCTTTTGTAAATTGCAATTTTGGTTAAATTTCTATTTCTGATTGTTTGCTGTTAGTTTATGGAGATACAGTTGATTTTAATGTTGATCTTACATCCTATAATCTTGTTAAACTCACTTATTAGCTCTAGTGGATTTTTTTGTGATTCCATTGAATTGTCTACAGAAGAGATTATGTTATATGTAAGTAAAGACAGCTTTATGTGTTCTTTTCAAAACTGAGTGACTTTAATTTCTTGTACTTGCCTTATTGCAAGTTAGACTCTCCTTATTGCATGGTTAGACTCTCCAGTATGATGTTGAATAGAAGTGTTGAGAATGGATATTTTTGTATATTTCTCATTTCAAGGAAAGTAACCATTTAGTTTTTCACTATTAAGTAAGTTAGCTGCGGGGTTCTTTTGTTAACTTCTTTTACTAGGTAAATTTCCCTTCTATTTCTAGTTTGCTGAAAGTTTTTCTTTCTTTGTTTCTTTTTTAAACCCTAAGAGAATTTTGTCAAATACTTTTATGGTGTCTATTGAGATTATTCTTTTTTAGTTTATTAGTATGCAAGCAAAAAGATAATGGAACAGAAAACTATCCGTATAGAATTCTACACCTAGCAAAAATGTCTTTGAAAAATAATAATGAAATAAAAATGTTTTTAAACATTCAAAAACTGGAATAATTCATTGACAGCCAATCTGCATTGTGATAAAAATGAAAGAAAGTCCTCCAGGCAGAAGAAAAATGCTACCAGATGGAAATATGACTCTACACAAAGGAATGAAGAACACAGGAAATGATAACTGCACTAAATATGTAAGGTCAATTCTTATTATTTAAATAAATTTAAAAGGTAATTATTTAAGCAACAAGAAAACTTAGTGGCTGAGGTTTATGCCATATATGAAAGTAAAATGAATGTAAACAATAGCACAAAGGTTGGAGGAAATAGAAGATTCTTATCTATACATAAAATAGTGCAATATTACTTAAAGCTAGGCTGCAATAGATTAAAAAATATATAGCATAAGCTTTAAAGCAAGTGCTAAAATAAACCCACAAAGGGTTATAGCTAATAAGCCTCCAAAGTTACAAACATATTGATATTGCTATTAATAAATATATTCAACTCATCCAAAGCACGATACTGGATGCTTGGGGCTGGTGCACTGGGACGACCCAGAGGGATGGAATGGGGAGGGAGGAGGGAGGAGGGTTCAGGATGGGGAACACATGTATACCTGTGGTGGATTCATTTTGAGATTTGGCAAAACTAATACAGTTATGTAAAGTTTAAAAATAAAATAAAATTAAAAAAAAAAAGAAAATGAGGAAAAGGAAAAGATGAACAAAGAGAAAGCTAATAGCAAGAGGATAGATTCAAACCTAAGATGGCATCATCGAGTCAATGGACATGAGTTTAAGCAAATTCCAAGAGATAGTGGAGGACAGGAAAGCCTGGTGAGCTGGAGTTCATGGGGCCGCAAAGAGTCAGACATGACTTAGCGACTGAACAGCAGCAAAGTTATCAGAGACACAAGAAGTGTAAATGGTCCTGCATGAGCACAGCACTGTTCGTTGTGATCCTTGCTGGTGGTTCTTTCCCCGGGTGGTTCCTTAAGGTAGCTTCTTCTCAAGTGTTCTCTGATCAGCGCTCACCTGAATACTAGGTGCGACTGCTCTGTGGGTCACTGCAGTTCTCTCTCTTCATAGCTCTCTTTCCCTCCCCAATTTGCTTTGGTAACTCTCGCTGTGTTGGTTTCCCTGAATTCTCAGCTCTGTCTCTTCAGCTTAGGGAATCCGCTGGGCTCCACCGGTTTCCCTGTGCGGTGTCCTGGAAACTCTATCAAGCTGCTCCTTGAGACAACCTTAGGACTCACCTCATCCATATCCTGCCTTTCTGGGGTATGGTTCTTTACCTCTTAACGTTCAATTTTTTACAAACTGTTGTTTTGTATATTTTATTGATTTTTTAAAAATTTCTTTCAGGTAAGAGGGCAAATTCAATTTCAGTTACTACTACACCTTGGTCAGAAGCAGAAATCAGTTTATTTCTTTTTATTGCTGACAGTATTCCATCGTACAGCTGTACTATAGTTTATTTACTTATGTATTGAAGGTCTAGATTGTTTCCAGTTTGGGAAAATTACAAACAAAACTTCTATAAGATTTATGTATGATTTTTTTGTGGGAACAAGAATTCTCAATACGCTTGGATAAATACCAAGAAGTGGTATGACTTGGCCATTTGGTAAGGGTATTTTGTAATTTTATAAGAAATGTCAGATTATTTCTCAGAGCGGCTGCACCATTTACATCCCCAACAGAAATCTATGAGGGTTCCAGTTGTTCTACATTCTTGCCAGCACTTGGTATTGTAAGTTGTTTGATTATTGGTTTATTTTTAGTCACTCCAAGTGCATGAATCGTGGCATCTTGTTGTGGTTTTAATTAGCTCTTCCCTAATGACTAATGATGTTGAACATCTTTCTGTTTGCTCATTTGTCCTCTGTGTGTCTTTTTTTTTGGTGAAATGTCTGTTGGGCTTCTGTTTTCATATTCGAGTTTCGAGTGTTTTTTATATATTATGGATACACATCTTTTATCAGATGTTACTTGCAAATATTTTCTTGCAGTCTATGTCTTACGTTTCATTTTAATTTTTTAAAGATGTTTTGATGTGGACCATTAAAAATTTTTTGTTGTTTTATATTGGAGTACAGCCAATAAACAGCGTTGTGATAGTTTCAGGTGAACAGTGAAGGGACTCAGCCATACATGTATCCATTCTCACCCAAACTCGCCTCCCATCCAGGCTGCCACATAACATGAAGCAGAGTTCCCTGTGCTGTATAGGAGGTTCTTGTTCATTATTCATTTTAAATATAGCAGTTTGAAGATGTCCATCCCAAACTCCCTAACTGTCCACTGGCTTCATTCTCCAACCCCCAACCATAGTCAGTCAGTGCAGTCAGTTCAGTCACTCAGTCATATCCAACTCTTTGCAACCCCATGAACTGCAGCATGCCAGGCCTCCCTGTCCATCACCAACTCCCAGAGTCCACCCAAACCCATGTCCATTGAGTCAGTGATGCCATCCAACTATCTCATCCTCTGTCGTCCCCTTCTCCTCCTGCCCTCAATCTTTCCCAGCATCAGGGTCTTTTCAAATGAGTCAGCTCTTCGCATCAGGTGGCCAAAGTATTGGAGTTTCAGCTTCAGCATCAGTCCTTCCAATGAACACCCAGGACTGATCTCCTTTAGGATGGACTGCTTGGATCTCCTTGCAGTCCAAGGGACTCTCAAGAGTCTTCTCCAACACCACAGTTCAAAACCATCAATTCTTCAGCACTCAGCTTTCTTTATAGTCCAAATCTCACATCTATACATGACTACTGGAAAAACCATAGTCTTGACTAGATAGATCTTTGTTGACAAAGTAATGTCTCTGCTTTTTAATATGCTGTCTAGGTTGGTCATAACTTTCCTTCCAAGGAGTAAGCATCTTTTAATTTCATGGCTGCAATCACCATCTGCAGTGATTTTGGAGCCCAGAAAAATAAAGTCAGCCACTGTTTCCACTGTTTCCCCATCTATTTGCCATGAATCAAGATTGCCGGGAGAAATATCAATAACCTCAGATATGCAGATGACACCACCCTTATGGTAGAAAGTGAAGAGGAACTAAAGAGCCTCTTGATGAAAGTGAAAGAGGAGAGTGAAAAAGTTGGCTTAAAGCTCAACATTCAGAAAAGTAAGATCATGGCATCTGGTCCTATCACTTCATGGCAAATAGATGGGGAAAAATTTTTATCACATCCAAGGTAAGAGAAAAACCAAGTAAGACGGTAGGCACTGAGAGAGGACATCAGAGGGCAGACAGACTGAAACCACAATCACAGACAACTAGCCAATCTGATCACACGGGCCACAGTCTTGTCTAACTCAATGAAACTAAGCCATGCTCTGTGGGGCCACCCAACCATAGGTTCATCCTCTAAATTTGTGAGTCTCTATCTGTTTTGTAAGTAAGATAATTTGTATCATTTTTTGGTTAGATTCCACATGTAAGGGATGTCATATGACAGATCTCCTTTTCTATCAAACATATTTCACTCAGTATGACACTTTCTAGGAGACATGGATCATTTTTAAAGCCTTTATTAAATTTGTTGCAACACTACATCTGTTTTACATTTTGGTTATTTGGCCTCAAGGCATGTGGTACCAGGTAGGAGATGGAAATTTCCAGAGAAGGCGGTAGTGATGCTCAGAGGGGACTGAGATACCTTAGAACATCATTGAAGCCCAAGTATTAGAGGAGGAAAATAGTGGCCACCATCCAGTTGCACAGCCAGAATTAACATTATTCTCCTGGAGCATCCTGAAATAACTGATGGTGAGGATGATTTTCAGGGGATGAATGCCTTCCATGAGTGGCAAAGTTTGGACTAAAGTCAGCAAAATATGACTCCTCTAGGGTGTTGAGTTTAAATTCCATTTGCTTGTTGGCAAAAGGCAAGAACTTGTAAAGAAGGTCGAAAGAAAGGCCTGGAGAAATTAATGAGGCAGCATACTAAACAGGGAAAGAACAGATGCTTCGTAAACTCATGTTTGTCCAAATAGATATGGCTTGATTATCTACCCTAATTAAAAGTTACTTTGTTAATTTTTAACTTAATAGGAAATTGTTATTCGAACAACAAGCATAAAGGTCTTCCTGATGCCCACAATACGCTGTGTTTCTGAGTTTTTTCTCTGGCTTTGATCTTTCTGTATTGATTCCTCTTCTGTAGCCTTTCCTGGGTCTTTCTCCTCTGATTCCTTAAAAAATGTATTTCACTCTTTCTCTCCCTCACACAAAAGAAGTGAGACTTCAGGGCTGAATCAGTGCAGGTGTTTGCCTTTCTACCCAGCCATCAACCAGAACTATGCTTGGAAGCCCACCCTGTAGGTGGCTACTTGTCCGTCTGGATCGAGACAGAGCTGATAGGGAGAATAACATTCTTTCCAACAAAGGCCTTCACCCCTGACGCTGACAAGCAGCATGATGGATAGCTTTTGAGAAGTGCCTGATGTGCTTTCATTTTCCTCCCGGAAAGCTGAACATTGATTTTAGATTATTGAAGAGCAAACTCATTCTAGAATGCTGGGATGCTCGTATGTATTTGGAATTCAGTAAAATTGGAACTTGGTTGAATGCAGTTGAGTTCCTGATGTGTGTTTTCGGGCTCACACAAGTCATGAGAAGAGATCTGTATCTGGGTCATGTTTTAGTCCAACAGGTGATCTTGCCGGAGAAGCTATGTGGTCCTGATAAAGGTGTGTAAGGTAAACACCATCTAGAGATGTATTGGAGGCTCAAATCAAGGCTTAATGTAGGGAGAGTTCTCGCAACATCAGAATGTAAATAATTTACTTTACTCACTCATTCAGCACCGAGAGGGGAGGGAAGATTAATGGGTGGTTTTAAAGAAAGTCCAGTTAAAACCTCTGCCGCCCTCATGTCATGGAAGCAAGAGCCAGTTTAATCTAAACAAAAGGGGTGGCTCACCCATTTGGGCTGGGCCGAGAGACCACACGGTGGCTGAGAATTGCCCATCAGCAGGGTCCCTCTCTTTACAGCCCATTTGTTTCCATTTGCAGTGAAAAAGGAGATGCTCTTGTAGAGGTTAAGTCACTAGGTTATTTGTTATAAACTTTCAGAGAGGAATGGGTTTGAAACAAGTCTTAAGTGTTTCAGTGACAAATATTTAATGTCACCTCTGAGATTTATAGCACTTCTGTTCACCCTTGGAAAGCTTTTAGTTCAGTGGCAAAGGTTACTGGGGCTTGTCCAGCTGAGGGAAGGTTACTTCTGCTGTGGTTTCATTGTTTTCTCACGGGCTGGAGAGTATTCCAAAATTTCTGTGATGAATAATCACTCATTCCACTCACATCATCATTGGTCCTGCAACAGCGATTGTCCGTGGAGACCAATTGAAGGCGTTTAAGTGATGCTGGCATCTGATCTGTTGGTGTCTCGCACCTCCGCAGCTGGGAGGCAGGGAGGAGGTGGGCAGAGCTGATCCCCGCAGCCCAGCAGCTGCAGGACCACTGAGCAGGCATGCCCAGCTGTTTGAGCTCTGCCGCTTCTCTGTCTGGAGTACCTTTGCTGTTGCCATACTTGCATGAGAATGATCCAAATGTTGAAGCCCTCCTACTTTATGGCCAAGGTCCGGTTTCCTTCTAATATCTAACTTTGATTGAAAAGATCACCCCCCATGGACTTGATCCCAGGAAATTGTTGCTGTTGTTCAGTCACTATGTTGTGTCTGATTTTGAGACCCCACGGACCACAGCATGCCAGGCTTCCCTGACCTTCACCATCTCCTGGAGTTTGCTCAGACTCATATCCATCAAGTTGATGATGCCATCCAACCATCTCTTGGGCCTCCTGAAAGTGTGCCCCAGACACTTTGACAAGATGCAGGGTATCACACGGTGATGCTGCTGGGCACCTCGAGGTCATGGCTACCTGCTGCTGGTGACCACACTGCCACCACCTGGCCTTGGTGTGGGGAATGGTGATACAGAAAGGTCTTTCCTCCAAAGACAGGACTTAGATGGAGGTATGATTCATTGATGGATACTAACTAAGATCACTTCCGGCTTGCCCCGTTTGCTCCATGCTGCACAAGCAACAGCTAACAGTTATGGGGTGTTTCTCAGGGGCCAGGCTCTGTTCTAAGCACTTCGTGTGTGTTAGTCCACTCATCTCCACAGCAACTCTGAGGAGTGTGCTATTATCCCCACTTGATGGCTGGGGAAACTAAGATACTAAACTAAGGCAGGATTCAGTAACTTGCCCAAAGGCACACAGCAAGCACAATGGGATCTGAATCCAGGCTGCCAGACTCCAGAGCCCCTTAGTCACGCACCTTCTAATCTTTTCCTCGCCGAGAAGCTCCTGGCAATTCTGTGCCTTCAACTCAGACCCCCAAATGGACAAGGAAGTTCCCTGTTAGTCTCCTTTAGAAGATGATGAACAGCCTGTGTCTTCTGGAAGAGACTCGACTTCTGCACACAGAGTGGAGCCTTGCCCTTTCATTCTCCCAAAGATATTCTCTCATCCTCCTGTCCATTGATCCATTTCTGTTACCCTATGTCACTATTTGTGTTTCCCTGGTGGCTCAGATGGTAAAGAATATGCCTGCAATGCAGAAGCCATGAGTTGGATCATCCCTGGGTCAGGAAGACCCCTTGAAGAAGGAAATGGCAGCCCACTCCAGTATTCTCGCCTGTAGAATCCCATGGACAGAGGACCTGGCAGGCTACAGCCCCTGGAGTCACAAAGAACTGGGCAAGACTGAAAGACAGAGTGCATGCACACACACACGCAAACGCACACACACACACACACATTCACGCCACTATTCAAATTGTTGTAGCTTATATAAATATGTTAATGTTAATTGTATATAAAATACAATGCAACATTCAGTGCATTGTAAGATTATAAATAACATTATGTAATATACTATAATGTGTCAGATCAGATCAGATCAGATCAGCTGCTCAGTCGTGTCTGACTCTTTGCGACCCCATGAATCGCAGCACGCCAGGCCTTCCTGTCCATCACCAACTCCCGGAGTTCACTGAGACTCACGTCCATCGAGTCAGTGGTACCATCCAGCCATCTCATCCTCTATCGTCCCCTTCTCCTCCTGCCCCCAATCCCTCCCAGCATCAGAGTCTTTTTCAATGAGTCAACTCTTCACAATAATGTGTCATAAGTATGCAAATTAATACCTACTCTGGAAATCTTCTTCTCATGCTAAATTTTTTTTGGTTTGGTTTGTGTTCTATTTTTAGAATAAATTCTGGATTCATGTCGATGTATGGGAAAACAAATACAATATTGTAAAGTAATTAGCCTCCAATTAAAATAAATAAATTCATATCAAATTAAAACAAAAAATGAAATCATTAATTTGTTAAAACATCTTCTGCCACTTTGATTGGAATTGCACTGTGTGTGCTCAATTGCTTCAGTCACGTCCGACTCTTTGTGACCCCATGGACAGTAGCCCACCAGGCTCCTCTGTTTATGGGATTTTCCAGGCAAGAATACTGGAGTGGGTTGTCATCCCTCTAGGGGATCTTCCCGACCCAGGGATCAAACCTGCATCTCCTGCATCTTCTGTATTGCCAGAGGATTCTTTACGGCTGAACCACCAGGGAAGTCGAGAATTACATTATCTTACAGTATAACTGGAAAATCATGTCCATGCTGAGTATTCCAATCAAGGCCACAGCATACCCCTTCATTTATTCAATTAAACCCATATATATTATGCCCTAATCTTGAAATTCCTAAGTATTTTATTGAGTTGACTAAAAAAAAAAAAGTTCATTTAGAGTTTTCAGTAAGATGTTAACCAAAAACCCCAAATGAACTTTTTGCCAACCCAATATATTTATATGTTAATGTTTCTTCTATTATATTCTAATTGTTTCACTGCTTGTACATATAAACATTAATATATTTTAAATTAATATTCTGTCTCGCTTTTCTAATAACTATTCATATGCATCCCTTGAATTTTCCAGGGGATAATCTTATTATACCTAAGAGTTTTCTTTCTTCCTTTCCAATATGTGCAGTTCTTACTGTTTTTTTCATCTGGTTACATTGCCAGTTTCTCAAGGACAATGTTAAGTCAGTCCATCAGCCAACTTGACATCCCAAACTCACCATCACCCAGCAAGACTCAAGCTCTGAGCTGCACTGCAGACGAGCCAGGGGTGAGGTGCCCTAATCTGGACTCTTCAGGCATGGCTCCATGCTTTAGGTTGAATCCAGGTGCAGAATTTTATTTATTCTCTCTTTACTCTGTGTTTGTATTCACAAGTGTGCCTCTTGGCTTTTCAGTGTAACAGCTAACATTTAGGCCAATGTGAGTCTTCTGCTATTTGGAGCCCAAAGCGTCCATTTGACCCATGTTTTGTCCAGATATTCTTTGTAGACCTCCAGCAGCCCGTGGCTATCACTTCTGTGGTCTTTCTCAAGTTCTCTTTGCTGACATGAAGCCATCACCATTGACTCCCTCTCCCAATACGGGGAAGGTTGGAGACCAAAATGCAATTTGAGTGGAGCATACAAGAGGGAGAGATGGTGGTCTACAGGCACTTACCAGTGTAGACAGAGTTTTAAATGTGAAGGGAGCTGATGAAATGTCCAATGCAAACACCTTTGAATTTTCCACTGAGGACAGGAGTCCTTTTCTATTGCAGCTATCTAAAATATTGTTTCAACTTCTGCTTAAATTTTTAATGACAGGGAGCTTAATTATTTTGAGAATATTTGACCTCTCCTTCCTCTTTTTGGTTTATATCCAGACCCTTAGACAGCAGTCGAAGAAGGCTTTCACATCAAGAGTTCCAAGCCCTTGTAAAGAGGTGACACTCAGCTCTTGAGGGGGGATGACCCCTGGGCTTGTGTGAGGTTTGGCTGGAGTGAGCCATTCTCAAATGCTCAGCTGTCCTCACCTCTCTATCTCCTTGTCTGACCCCTGTGATTCAAGCTTGCTGACCACCCCCCACACATTCTTACCCCATGATGTCTTATCTTACACTTTTAGAACTGTCATGCTGACATGCCACCTCAAAGTTGTTGAAAATGGACCACCTTGTTCCCCACTCTGCTTCTCACTGCCATCAGCAAACACCCCCTAGACCATCAACCCATCGAACGCCACTGTTCCCAACTCTTCCTGGCGAAGAGGAAAACTCCCAGGTCTTGCAAGACCAAATATAGGGACTGCTAAGAATATGTGAGCGTTGGACCACAAAGAAGGCTAAGCACCCAAGAATTGGTGCTTTTGAACTATGGTGCTGGAGAAGATTCTTAAGAGTCCCTTGAACTGCGAGGCGATCAAACAAGTCAATCGTAAAGGAAATCGGTCCTGAATATTCGTTGGAGGGACTGATGCTGAAGCTGAAACTCCGATACTTCAGCTACTTCTTGCAAAAGCCAACTCATTGGAAAAGACTCTGATGCTGGGAGAGATTGAAGGCAGGAAGAGAAGGGGATGACAGAGGATGAGATGGTTGGATGGCATCACTGACTGAATGAACATGAGTTTGAGTAAACTTCAAGAGATGCTGGAGGAGCCTAGTGTGCTGCAGTCCATGAGGTCGCAAAGAGTCAGACACAACTTAGCAACTGAACAACTACAACAAAATATATGACCCATTTCCTCTGAACTCTGAGTGAATCAACTGACCCTCATAGATACTAACATTTAGGCATGTACACATCTAGAGTGATTTAAGCCCTGACCTTCTACTTGCTTCCAGACTCGCTCACCTTTGTCCAGTACCCTTGGGAAATTCACACAACATTTATTTCTTGCTGTAAAAACCTTCTTGGAAACTTCAGAGGCAGTCAATTATCTATTTCAAGACGGAGGAGGAATAACAACGGTATTAACCTCACCACTGTGCAATCTCACCTTTGAAAGTGGAAATTTTTCAAAAGGGCAGCTTTAAAAGCTCAGCCTCCCTGTAAAAGGTAGATTTTCCCATAATCAAGTCTGCCATTAACCAAAAAAAAAAAAAAAAATGGCAAAAGAATTTTATCATTTCAGGAAACCTCTATGTAAGTGTTGTCTTTTTATGCTTTTGAGTGTTTTCTGGCTTTGCTCTTTGGTATCAGTGCTTCTCCATAAAGATCACAGCCCAGAGAAGATTGAGAAAGGAAGGCATGTCTCTGCTTTGCAGTGACCTTGACTGACAGCGCTTTACAGAAATGACCAAATTCAACCTGTTCAGATTCAAGCTCATGCTGGGAAGCTGGACCCTGCAAACACTGAGCCATGGAGCAGACCTGTGTGATTTGTGGGGTCTTCTAAAGCATGGGTTGACATTTATTTTTTCTGTGAGAGGCCAGATAGTAAATATTTTAGATAGCCTCTGTTACATCTACTCAACTCTGCCATTGTAACACCAGAGTAGCCACAGACTACTCATTTATAAATGAATGAATATAGCTATGTCTCAATAAAACTTTATTAATTAAAAAAAAAAAAAAGGACAGGGTCTGGTCCTGGTCCATGGGCTGGAGTTCGCCAATTCCTGGTCTAAAATATACAGTCCAGGATAGGGAAGGAACCCTTTGCCCAAGTCTGAGGGTGGATCCCCCTCAGCCCAGGCAAATCGCTTGACCATAACTCTAAGCAATAAAACTTTATTAATTAAAAAAAAAAAAAAAGGACAGGGTCTGGTCCTGGTCCATGGGCTGGAGTTCGCCAATTCCTGGTCTAAAATATACAGTCCAGGATAGGGAAGGAACCCTTTGCCCAAGTCTGAGGGTGGATCCCCCTCAGCCCAGGCAATCGCTTGACCATAACTCTAAGCATCTAATTTCAGGACTAAGGGATGGTTCCGGTGCCAGGGATTTGCTTCTGTCCATCCCTTCATCTGTGAATCTGTCATTGTTTAGTCGCTAAGTCATATCTTACTCTTTTGTGACCCTGTGGACTGTAGCCTACCAGTCTCTGCTGTCCATAGGATTTTCCAGGCAATAATACTGTAGTGGGTTGTCATTTCCTTCTCCAGGGGATCTTCCTGACCCAGGGATCGAACCCATGTCTCCTGCATTGGCAGGCAGATTGTTTACCACTGAGCCACTAGCAAAGCCCTCATCTGTAAGTGGAAGCATTTGAATGTCACAGAGGCTCCTGATTTTTGCTGTTGCCAACACTGCTTCCCAGGGCAGGGAGGATTTGAGCAAAGTAAAAGATGAGATTATTAACTTGTCAGCATCTTTGTCTGATCTATAGCATGAATGAAATGATTTCTTCTTAATGAATGCATTTCTCAATAGTACTCAGCACCCGTCTTGTTCTGCTTTGTTCTGGGAGATTCATAGATAAGTGTGGTCTTTGTGGTAGTTGCACATGTTGTCTGAGGTGTAATTTGCTGTCATAAATAACTCCTGTTATTCTGCTCTAGATCAAACATGAATGAAGTGCAATCCTGATTCTTCACATAAACACAGAAATGATACAGAAGTATGAAAGTGAAAGTCGTTCACTTGTGTCCGACTCTTTGTGACCCCATGGACTTTATAGTCCATGGAATTCTTCAGGCCGGAATGCTGGAGTGGGAAGCTATTTTCTTCTCCAGGGGATCTTCCCAACCCAGGGATCAAACCCAGGTCTCCCACATTGCAGGAAGATTCTTTACCAGCTAAGCCACAAGGGAAGTCCAATACATATGCATATGAGCTCCATTTTAACCCTTATTCTGGGCTGTTGTGACATTGTGAATTTAACATTTGTTAAGTAGCACACACCATGACCCTCTTGTCTTGGGTGGCCCCACAGGGCATGGCTTAGTTTCATTGAGTTAGACAAGGCTGTGGTCCATGTGATCAGATTGGCTAGTTTTCTGTGATTATGGTTTCAGTGTGTCTGTCCTCTGATGCCCTCTCGCAACACCTACTGTCTTACCTGGGTTGCTCTTACCTTGGACGTGGGGTATCTCTTCACAGCTGCTCCAGCAAAGCACAGCCACTGCTCCTTGGACGTGGGGTGGCTCCTCCTCGTGACATTGTACAGGAGACAGGGATCAAGACCATCCCCATGGAAAAGGAATGGAAAAAAGCAAAATGGCTGCCTGGGGACGCCTTACAAATAGTTGTGAAAAGAAGAGAAGTGAAAAGCAAAGGAGAAAAGGAAAGATATAAGTATCTGAATGCAGAGTTCCAAAGAATAGCAAGGAGAGATAAGAAAGCCTTCCTCAGAGATCAATGCAAAGAACTAGAAGAAAACAACAGAACAGGAAAGACTAGAGATCTCTTCAAGAAAATTAGAGATACCAAGGGAACATTTCATGCAAAGATGGGCTTGATAAAGGACTGAAATGGTATGGACCTAACAGAAGCAGAAGATATTAAGAAGAGGTGGCAAGAATATACAGAAGAACTATACAAAAAAGATCTTCATGACCCATATAATCACAATGGGATGATCACTCACCTAGAGCCAGACATCCTGGAATGTGAAGTCAAATGGGCCTTAGAAAGCATCACTACGAACAAAGCTAGTGGAGGTGATGGAATTCCAGTTGAGCTATTTCAAATCCTGAAAGATGATGCTGTGAAAGTGCTGTACTCAATATGCCAGCAAATTTGGAAAACTCAGCAGTGGCCACAGGACTGGAAAAGGTCAGTTTTCATTCCAATACCAAAGAAAAGCAATGCCAAAGAATGCTCTAATTACCACACAATTGCACTCATCTCACACGCTAGTAAGGTAATGCTCAAAATTCTCCAAGCCAGGCTTCAGCAATATGTGAACCATGAACTTCCAGATGTTCAAGCTGGTTTTAGAAAAGGCAGAGGAACCAGAGATCCAATTGCCAACATCCGATGGATCATCGAAAAAGCAAGAGAGTTCCAGAAAAACATCTATTTCTGCTTTATTGACTATGCCAAAGCCTTTGACTGTGTGGATCACAATCAACTGTGGAAAATTATGAAAGAGATGGGAATACCAGAGCACCTGACCTGCCTCTTGAGAAACCTATATGCAGGTCAGGAAGCAACAGTTAGAACTGGACATGGAACAACAGACTGGTTCCAAATAGGAAAAGGAGTACATCAAGGCTGTATATTGTCACCCTGCTTATTTAACTTATATGCAGAGTATATCATGAGAAACGCTGGGCTGGAAGAAGCACGAGCTGGAATCAAGATTGCTGGGAGAAATATCAATAACCTCAGATATGCAGATGCCACCACCCTTATGGCAAAAAGTGAAGAGGAACTAAAAAGCCTCTTGATGAAAGTGACAGAGGAGAGTGAAAAAGTTAGCTTAAAGCTCAACATTCAGAAACCGAAGATCATGGTATCTGGTCCCATCACTTCATGGGAAAGAAATGGGGAAACAGTGGAAACAGTGTCCGACTTTATTGTTTGGGCTCCAACATCACTGCAGATGGTGATTGCAGCCGTGAAATGAAAAGATGCTTACTCCTTGGAAGGAAAGTTATGACCAACCTAGATAGAACATTAAAAAGCAGAGATATTACTTTGCCAACAAAGGTCCGTCTAGTCAAGGCTATGGTTTTTCCCGTGGTCATGTATGGATGTGAGAGTTGGACTGTGAAGAAGGCTGAGCACCGAAGAATTGATGCTTTTGAACTGTGGTGTTGGAGAAGACTCTTGAGAATCCCTTGGACTGCAGGGAGATCCAACCAGTCCATTCTAAAGGAGATCAGTCCTGGGTGTTCATTGGAAGGAATGATGCTAAAGCTGAAACTCCAGTACTTTGGCCACCTCATGCGAAGAGTTGACTCATTGGAGAAGACTCTGATGCTGGGAGGAATTGTGGGCAGGAGGAGAAGGCTGGATGAGGATGAGATGGCTGGATGGCTTCGCCGACTCGATGGACATGAGTTTGAGTAAACTCTGGGAGTTGGTGATGGACAGGGAGGCCTGGCGTGCTGCAATTCATGGGGTTGCAAAGAGTCAGACACGACTGAGCGACTGAACTGAACTGAGCTGAAGTAGCACACAGGGTACCAGATGGAGAGCTGAGGTCCAACAAGACCAACGAGAAGTTGAAATAGAGAAGCTGATGACTCACAAGTCCTGGAGGAAGCGCACATGGGCCTAGATGGCTGCCTGGGGAGGCCACGGCAGGTGCAGAGAGGCAGAGGCACAAGCCTTTATTAGGGCCTGGGGGCAGAGTGCTTTGCGCTTCTTGGGATAAAGCTGGAGATGTGTCAATGCAAACCAAAAAGAGTGGAGTTTTCGTAAGCCTCATGGGAGCCTTATCTAAAGGGTGCATAACTGGGAGGCCCTGGAAAATGAAAGAGACTTAATCCCAGGGGCTGTAGGAGATTCATATCAGGAGCTTACCTTTACCTGTGACTCTGCAGACTCCTGTCCAGGGCGTGTGTTTGCCTGAATGGCTGCCGTTGGTCTGTGGTTGCTGTAGGCTGCTTGGCCACATAGTGGAGGTTGGGGCAGCAAGACTATGGAGGAGCTTAGCTAAGTCTCATCATGTGCTCTACAAATGTCAAGGTGGACCAGGGCTAGGCTATCTCTTGGTTTCTGATGTGATCACTTAGGTGGCAGAGGTGACAGCGAGTTTGGAATACATTTGCTTTTGAAGAGCTTTTGAAAATCCAGTAGAGGATGCTAGTAAACATTTGGATACTCAGAGGGGAGGTCCGGGTGGATGAAGACACGTGGTCAGCAGCCCTCAGTGGCTGAGCCTGTGGTGCTGCTGGAGATCTCCTGGGCAGAGGGATGAAGAGAGAACCTAGAGCCTGAGACCCAGCCTGGGGGCACAACCCCATTTAGTGGCTGGGTCAGGAGGACATGCCTGCTAGAAAGGATGCAGAGAAGAGGTCAAGGTGGTAGAGGAAGGCTTAGAGAAGGAGAAGTCAGAAAAGCTGAGAAAGGAGTGACCCTAGAGGGTGGCTTTGATGAATTGTGTCCCACAAGCTGAGGAATGGATTTCGGTCCCCGGAAGTCAACAATGACCTTGAGATCATCTCCATGAAGTTGGAGGATGAGGATTGGGAAGCCTTGATGGGATGGAATGAGGCACGTGTGAGGCCTGAGATGTGTGGATGGGGAAGTTCAACGCTGTTGAAGGGAAGGAGGAAATAGAATGGGATCTGTAGAAGGAAGTGGGATCAAGGGTCTTTTATTTTTGAGGATAAGAGGGGCTTGAGGTATTTATGCTGATGGAAAGCTTTCCCCTGGCAGAGAGAGGTTGATGATAAAGGAGAGAAAAGAAATCACGCATACATTCTAAAATCACATGGAATCACTCTTTTTTTAAGTCTCTGATTCTTCAAGTGGGTTCAAAAAACAGCATGGCCATCTTGCCTGGAGAGACAGCAGACAGAAAGACCCTGAAGAAGCTGCGGGGTGAACCCCCACCCTCGCTTACAAAGGTAATGGTGTCTACCCAGCAGTCGGTGTTCCGATTCAGTTGCATACAAAAGACGCTTTTGTTATTTATCCTTCAGAAAATGAATTACATTTAAAATAGATCTCATTTTTGATCTGGAGGCTTTGATACTCTCAGCCAGCTAGAGAGAAATAGCTTGTTGCTCTCTTGGTTCACTGGTGTCTTAACAGCAGGATTTCAAGTTTCACAAATGTTTCTCTCCCACATGGGTATCTGACATGCTCTTCATCACTGCTTTACTCGATTAAAAAATGTCATATTCCACAAAAAAACTGCATTTAGGACACAAGGGTCTCTGAGTGGCAGAGTTTTCAGAAAAGCTGTCATTGCAAAATGAAATTTAGTATCTTAGCGAAGGCACCAAGCTGGGAAATTTACATACTATCACGAAGCAGGACTAGCTGTCTGGAATAATTGAAAACCATGGTAATAACATGAGTTGTCCCAGGGAGTAATGTTAGCAAATGTAATAAACATTTTCCAAATCCAAGAGCTTCTATTTTCTATTTGCTGCACAGAGATGCTGTTGACCTCACAACGAAATATCTTCCTTGATGTGCTTTACTCTCCCAAATGCTGATCACCATCATCGTCAACACCATTTGGAGCAATTATCGTGCTCAGTGTTTATATGCACTTTCTCATTTTACCTTCACAACAGTCTTGAGAGGTCATGCTGCTGTTTCCATTCAGTGGAGGAAACTGATGCACAAATAGGTAAATTGCTTCCCTAAATGTCACACACACCACGAGTAAGTAGTGGAGTTTGCATTGGGCTCCAAAATCACTGTGAGGGGTAACTGCAGCCATGAATTAAAAGACACTTGCTCCTTGGAAGAAAAGCTTTGACAAACCTAGACAGTGTATTAAAAACCAGAGACATCACTTTCCCAACAAAGGTCTGTCTAGTCAAAGCTTTGGTTTTTCCAGTAGTCATATACGGATGTGAGAGCTGAACCATAAAGAAGGCTGAGTGCCAAAGAATTATTGCTTTCAAATTGTGGTGCTAGAGAAGATTCTTGAGAGTCCCTTGGACAGCAAGGAGATCAAATCAGTCAACCTTAAAGGAAATCAACTGTGAATATTCATTGGAAGGACTGATGCTGAAGCTCTAATACTTTGGCCACCTGATACAAAAAAGTGATTCATTTGAAAAACTCCTGATGCTGGGAAAGATTGAGGGCAGAAGGAGAAAGGAACAGCAGAGGATGAGATGGTAAGATAGCATCACAGACTCAATGGACACGAGTTTGAGAAAACTCTGGGAGATAGCGAAGGACAGGGAAGCCTGGCATGCTGCAGTCCGTGGGGTTGCAAAGAGTCAGACACGACTTAGTGATAGAACACCAACAATTTATGTGACCTCAGTTTTTATAGAAGAGAAATCGTGGACAGTTGTTGAAAAGAGAGAATACATTGGGCAGTTTGGGCTTTGGGAGACAGAAACAAAACAAACAAACAAAAAAAAACCCAGCTCACCAAAGTGAGGCCAATTTAAAAAAAGGAGGATTGTTGAGGATGAGCTTGTCTTCAGCATCTTTGTCTTCATCCTTGGGTGACATATAAATCATGGTTTCCATCTCCAAGGAGTTTGTAATCTAGCTGGAGAGAAAATTCAGACACGAAAGAATGAATAACCACCCATGAAACACAAGCTAAATTCCACTTTGTGGTCCAGGCAGCATCAACTACAATTCAAGTCAAGGACCGCAGAGAGCTAGAGGAGCAGAGAAGGATTCACAGAGGAGGGCAGACTTTTGTGGGACCTTGACTGGGCCTCACATGATGCTGCAAAGTGGGACATCCATTCCAGTCAGGAGCATTGGCTTTAGAGGGCTGGCAGGTTGGCTGGAGAGTCGTAGGTCCTGTCTGTCCCAAGCATGAGTGCTGACGGTAACATGGAGTCCTGCATCTTTCTCTTGGCAAGGCTGCAAGAGCCCTGAGTCAGCTTGGGATCCTTGGTTGCATTTTTACGAATCACTAGGTTTTAATCTAATCACTCTTGAGTAAGAGTTAACAGGCTTGGGTTCCTTTATTCCCGAAAGAATGGATGATATTTTAATGGTTCCAGAAAAGAGGACAATGAGGCTTGCACTATATGTGGGCTGTTGGCTAAGAATGCTCATTTCCTGAAACAAGGAAAAGATGTGAAAAGAAGTCTTCAAGAGGTCCCTGGGCTGCTTGGAGCCGCCCTGCACCACAGGACCAGTTTGGGCATCTGTAAATGCTCGATCAGAGCAAAGAGGTAATTTAACTTAATGAACTGAGAATGCCTCGCAAGAATCTTTGAGTTCCTCCCAGCCTGTGACTTACCTTAACTGCCTACTAAAAGTAGAAAAAATTTAATGATTTTTTTCCCCTCTCTATCTTTTTCTTTAAATTTAACTCATTACTGATTTTACCTCTGTTTCCATATAAGTGTCTTAAGATAGATCTTGCCCTAATACTGCCAGACTAATCTTCCTTAATTACAACTTTTATTGCATTGTTTTCCTGCTTAAAACCTGCAATGGCTCCCTACTTCCCACTATAAAGTCTTCTTGATTTACAAAATTGTTATCATCTCTCTGGTTCTGCCTCACACACCAACTATATTCCATTCTAAGCTCTAAAACACACAGTTCACTTGACAAGCTGCCCTAAATGAGCCACAGGAAGCGTCCTCAGGGCATGGGTGTTTAACTATTATTTTGTCATATTTTCACAAGGGGCAACCTGATAACCTGGTCAGATTTTACCCCAGCGGCATCACCGCAGCTCTATTTTTACCATCTTGAAAACGTCTCCCTACCTTCTCTGGTATTTTGATCTCCCTGCCTATTAGCTGGAATTTTCCTCAATCAGTGGAGCTTTGATTCTGTATTTTCACCAAAGCCTCTTTTTTCCCATAGCGCATTTGATCAGCCTTTGCAAAAACTAAACAGCTTGTGTTTTGTCAACATCAATTCCCAGTTTAGATTAGCATCATTAATGGCAAAGGAAGTGCTGTTTGGCTGAGCACTGATAATTAAAACGGCAAACAGGGACCTGTGTAATTCTGTCCATGTTTTGCATGGATATTGGGATGAAGACAGGTCACAAGGACTTTTGAAACAGATGGTGACTTGAGGTCAGTCATCACCCACTACACTCAGGTACCAAGTGAAATTGCTGAAAAACTGTTAGTGACTCAGTCGTGACTGACTCTTTGTGATCCCATGGATTACAGCCCACCAGGCTCCTCTGTCCATGGGATTTCCCGGACAAGAATACTGGAATGGGTTACCATTCCCTCACCTAGGGGATCTTTCTGACCCAGGGATCGAACCCAGGTCTCCTGCGTTGCAAGCAGATTCTTAAGCCCTGAGCCACCAGGGAAGCCCCTACTGTATAGCATAGGGAACTGTATTCAATATCTTGTAATAACCTATAATGGAAAGTAATCTGGAGAAGAATATATGCATATATATGTATATGTGGGCTTCCTTGGTGGCTCAAAATAGTAAAGAATCTACCTGCAATGCAGAGTTCGATCCCTGGGTAGGGAAGATGCTCCAGAGAAGGGAAATGGCTGCCTATTCCAGTATTCTTACCTGGAGAATCCCATGGACAGAGGAACCTGACAGGCTATATAGTCCATGGGGTCGCAGAGAGTCAGACACGACTGAGTGACTAACACACACACACACGTATAGCTGAATCACTTTGCTGTACACCAGAAACTAACACAACATTGTAAATCAGCTATATGCCAATTAAAAAAAAAAAAGGACATGAACTTCAGGGGGAAACTCTCAGGGTCTTTCAGAGGAAAACTTCAGGTGACAGAGGAGCAGAAGCCTCCTGAAGCAAGCGAGGGCCTGAGGCGTAAAGATGGGAGAGAAAGAGAGTTCTAGGCAGAGAATATAGAGTGAATACAGGTTCCTTATTTGTGTCCATTTTGCCTCAACTTTTCTTAAATTTCTTGAGTTAGTAATTTATTGTCAGTATTGCTTATTTTTTAGTGAACTTAAGGCCATGCTTTTTGGTCTGTGTATTGTCTCGGTCATGTCCTTTATACAATGCTTAATTTCTAAATAATTTATAATTGCCATTTTCATGTACTTTTTGGCCTAACACTAGTTTACAAAAAACAATTTGAAATGTCCCTATGTGGTTAGATTGTTTTGGACCATCCTCTTATTATGTTTTAATTTCTTTTTGTTTTAATCCCAGAGAATGTAGCCCAAATTTCCCCTTCTTAAAATCCATGTTAGTTTTATTATGGTCTAGTGGTGATGAAATTCAGTGACTCCACGTTACCCAACTTCACGGGCTCCAGTGCATGTATTTACAGGCATTAGCCCCACCGAACTTCTTTCTTTTGCTCGAAACCACCTTTTTCATCTAATTTTGGGGGCCGTGAGTCATGCTGCTATGGGAGACTCTTTCCTCTCCTACTCATTGTGTTCGTCGGGGTCCTTCAGAGGAAAAGAACCAACAGAATGCATGTGTGTGTGTGTGTATATACAGAGTTAAAGAATGGGCTCATGTGATTACAGAGGTGGAGCCACCCCAAGATCTGAAATCAGCAGGATGGGGACCCAGCAAAGCCAGCGTGTAGCTCCAGTCTGAGTCTGAAGGCCTGAGAACCAGGACAGCCAATGGCATGAGTTCCAATTAGATGACCAGAAGGCTCGAGAATCAAGAAAAGCCCATGCTTCATTTTGAGTCCAAAGGTTGGAAAAGACTGGTGCTCCAGTTCAAAGCAGCCAGGAGGAACAAGAAGAATCCCCTCTTGTTCAGCCTGTTTGTTCTATTCAGGTCTTCAGCTGATTGGGTGAGGCCCACACTCACTGGGGAGGGTCATCTGTTTTATTCAGTCTACATACTCAGCAGTTTATCTCACCCGGAAACACCCACACAGACACCCCACAAGAGTGTTTGACCCAGTGCCTTGGCACCCTGTGGCCCAGGCAAAGCAACACCAAAAATTTACCATCGCTTATGTAGCTTTCCTTCTAGATCTCAAATGATGTGTTGCTTCCTCCACGATTTTTGCTGGCCCCTCCCAAGATGATGTTAAGGGCTCCTGCTATGTGCCCCACAGCATCCTGTTCATCCCCTGCCCTGACCTTTGGGTACCACCTCCGTTGGCTTAGTTAGTTGACTGAACTGTGCCCTCACTTCCTTTAGTTCTCTGATTGAGTGACACCTGATCAGAGAGGCTTTTCCTGAACACCATTTCTGAAAGAGCATCTTACCCTCTCACCTTCCATCTCTAATTATCATCCTTCACTGACATATCTATGTGTCCTTATTATTATCAGTGTCCTTCTTTTAGAATCTAAGCTCCATGTAAGCCAGGGTTTGGTCTGAAGCATCCACTGTGCACTCATTCTGGAAGAGTGTCTGGTACATTGGAGGTATTCAAGTAATATGTAATAAATAAAATCCAGGGGCTTCTGTAGTGGCTCAGTGGTAAAGAATATGCCTGTTAATGTCAAGAGATGCAGGAGACATGGGTTCGATCTGTTGGTTGGGAAGATCCCCTGGAGAAGGAAGTGGCAACCCACACCAGTATTCTTGCCTGGGAAATCCCATGGACAGAGGAGCCTGGAGGGTTGTAGTCCTTAAGGTCACAAAAATATCAGACACAACTTAGTGACTAAAACAACTGTAAAACCCAGAAGTAAATAAAAATAATTTATTATGACTAAGATTGTTACAGAGATGTAACAATGGCTCAACTTTAGAGAATATGCAGAATATTCCAGATGCAGTTCATAGACAAAAGATTTTTAAAATGTGATGATATTTGTAGATGTCAAAAAGAAAGGAATTGCAAAAAAAAAAAACTCACAGAACTAAAAGAAAACAATAAAAACATACAAAAACCCAAACTTTGGCAATGTATAACTGGAGGATTTATTCCATAAATGGCAAAGAAACCAAAAACCAAAATCATAGTAATGGCAAAAAATAAAAGCCTTATTATTAAAATAGCACAGGGTTCAGTAACCCATGGTTCATGAGTCAAATCGAACAATGCTCATTGTTTATTTATCACCCATGGCTGTTTTCATGCTACGTGACAGAGCTGAGTGGTTGTGACAGAGATGGTGTGGTCCCCGAAGCTGAAAATATTTAATACCTGACCCTACAGAACAAGAATGCTGACCTCTAACAAAGAACAAAGCAAAAATCCAAAGAACAAATCCAAAAATCCAAAAATATAAGGTTGGATATTATCAACCTTATTCTGGAATTTCCACCCAATGCAGTAAATATGAGATGTAAATAAGAGATATTAACTAGCAGGAAAAAATAGAGAATCTGTACATTTAGTGCAACCCCAATTAAAAGACCAGAAGGTTTCTTTGTGGAAATTGGGAACCTGATCGCTATTCTTTTGGAAACGTATCAGGCCCCAAATAAGTAAGTCATCCTTAGAGAAAAACAACCTAGTGAGATGTATTCTACTGGATATCAAGGTTTACTATAAAAGTATGGTAATGAAGACCAGGCAGTATGGACCAAAGGCAGTGGAATAAAAAAAAAGTCCAGAAGTAGACACACAAGGACTTCCCTGGTGGTCTAGTTGCTAAGACTCCACGCTCCCAATGCAGGGGGCCAGGGTTCAATCCCTGGTCAAGGAACTATATCCCCTATGCCGCAACTAAAGATCCCACATGTCACAACAAAGATGGAAGATCCCATGTACCTCAAGTAAGACTTGAAGCAGTCAAATGAATAAATAAATATTTCAAAAAGAAAGAAATAGACACACATACATGGTCGTTCAATTTATGAGGAAGGTGAATTGCAGAGCAGTAGTGAAGGGATAGTCTTTACAAATACCTTAATTTTGGTGAAGTGTAAGAATTGAAATTAGAAGTGCGATAAATTATTCTTGGATAATTTAGATATGTGTCATTTTAATGTATGATATCCTCTGATGCTTTGTGGTTTTAATAGCAATACAGGTAAGGGAAAGATCTGAGATTTCGAGATTCAGACAAACGTAGTTGATGTTTATGTGTAAGGCTGAGGGATCGCCACCTCTGTAGGAGCTCAGACAGACTGTACAAGTCCAGCTGAGCAAATGCTTGAAGACGCCCTTTGAGACTCACACTGTTCAAAGATCGGGGGAGCTACTGAAGATATGAAATGTGGTTCACTTTTCCAGGGATTTTAGCGCTTACATGTGATGATCAAATCAGTGCACACAAAAAGAGAAGGAAAAACATGGGTGCCAGGAAAAGATTGATTCAATATGTGGTCAAGAACACTGAAGAGAAGAGGCGTTGGGCTGGACTCCTGTGTTAGCCCACCACCTCCCAGAGAAGGGGGTTTGTGCTGAACCTTGCAAGCTCTGTAGGATTTAGAGAAGTGAATGCGAGGAGGGCAGAGTTATTGCTAGTGAAGACAGACATGAGAAAATCAAGAGATGTGGAGATGAGCATTGTATTTGTTTGCATGCTGATGGAGATGTGCGTATGTGTGTGCAGACAAACAGCAGAGCAAGATGGAACATTGACATTGAGTAAATCCTGTTCATTAATCTCCGGTTTAAAAAGCCCAAGAGGAGTGGGAGGGAGAGGGTGGGATGACTGAGAGAGTAGTACTGACATATATCCACTGCTGCTGCTGCTAAGTCGCTTCAGTCGTGTCCGACTCTGTGCGACCCCATAGACGGCAGCCCACCAGGCTCCCCCATCCCTGGGATTCTCCAGGCAAGAACACTGGAGTGGGTTGCCAATGTGTAAAACAGATAGCTAGTGGGAAGCTGCTGTATAGCACAGGGAGCTCAGCTCTGTGCTCTGTGATGACCTAGAGGGGGCTGGGGGTGGGGGAGTGGGAGGGAGGCTCAAGAGGGAGGGGTTATATGTATACCTATGACTGATTCCTGTTGTTGTATGGCAGAAACTAACACAACATTGTAAAGCAATTATCCTCCCGTGAAAAAATAAATAAACTTTTTAAAAAGCCCGAGGGGAAAAGCTCGCTCTCTGAATCCTATTCTCCAGCTCTAGTTGCATGGTTTAAGAGACTATGGGGATTATCAACAAAGGAAAATAATGTGGAATTTACCTTTTTTTTAAATGCAGAGAATCAATAATAAATGATTCTTGTGGTTAAAGGGGTTAGGCTTCTGCCTTTCTGCACATTCAAGGTTAAGTTAATAGTGTTTGTGGAAGTCTCGGGCTCCATCTGTTCATTCTCCTGCTCCAGAGAAGGACGAGGTGAATACCTTCCCCCGCAGGTGCCACCTGATCACACTGTACTAATCGTCTCTCCCCTCCAGCTGCCACCTGCCCTGGCTCCCACCCAAAGACCCCAGCAGAAACCTTTAGGGAAGGTGAAACCCTTCATTAATACCTCTGTGAGCCTCACTCCCTGGTCCTTCACTGCTCTCATGAGATTTCTTTCCCGGCAAGAGTGCAATGTGTCAAGCCCAGTAATTGGGCCAAATGATACTGTTCTCTTGTCCTGTGTTCACAGCCATCAGTGAGGCCCCGTGACTACTCACAGAATCTCCAAGCTGAGACCCAAGAGACTGTGGTCCAACCAGCGTCTTACAGATGAGGATATGAGTCCCGCAGAATGAGTCGCCCAAGAACACACAAGAGATGGGAGGAGAACAAAGACAGGTTCTAGTCTGCTGTTCCTGCACTTTGCCATCCTGTCTTAAGCCTGTCTTACTGGGCATCACTCTGTAGCTATGGTTTCTGCATTTGTTTCAAATCAAAGCCACACATTTGTAGTAAGTTTACAAGGCTGATTACATTGTGTTACACTTGGTGCAATCCCTTGTAGGGTGGGTCCATGAAGTCTGGCGCTCAGGCGAGCCACCCAAAGTGAATAAAAGCTGGAAAGACTTGTCACTTGAGGAACTCTGTTAGAATCGTCTTCACTCTGGGACATGTGGCCCCCAGACGAGGCTTATGGTGAGGGTTGATTCTGAAACATGAAGAATGTTTCTTTTCTCCAAAACTCATCACCAGTTTAGATGAATTTACAGGAAGAGTGATCAAGTTGGCAGACTATCAAAGCATTGAGCTGCGTTCAGAGCATCTGGGAAATTAAAAAAAACCATGAAATGCAAATGAATGATGTTCAGCACCTCGATCAGTGTGAAAACATTTATCTCACTCTGGCCAGTATTTGATGGGCCATGGAAACTAGAAAGGATGTGATGCCCAGCTCCTCTTTCTTTGTAGAGAAACCAAGAACAGCCCTGAGAGGGCGGGTGATGTCCAGGGACTGAGTGGGGTGACATCTTTTCTAAGACCCCTGGTCTAGTGTTGTTTTTAGTGTGTTTGTGTTAAAAATAAAAGCTTACATAAAGTGGCATCAAGTTGTCCAAACTTTAAGAATATAATATTCTTAAAAACCTTGGAAACCACTCCTTTAAACTCTCAGATTTTTTCTAAACAGAGAGTGACTCTGACATTGCTCAATTCTCTGAACAAAGGCATGTACTAGGATGCTCTGATGTTTTCAAGAATTTTCATTTGCCTTTAAGCATCAAAAAGAAAGAAAGAAAGAAAACGCATTCCTGTTCAAACGCATTTCTGGGAAACAAAGAACTATGTCACTCAGCACCATCATCATTTCTCCGCCTTAAGAAAAATAGGAGAAAAATGACATCATACCTAGACAGCATATTAAAAAGCAGAGACTTTACTTTGTCAACAAAGGTCCGTCTAGTCAAGGCTACGGTTTTTCCAGTAGTCAGGTATGGATGTGAGAGTTAGACTATAAAGAAAACTGAGCGCCGAAGAATTGATGCTTTTGAACTGTGGTGTTGGAGAAGACTCTTGAGAGTCCCTTGGACTGCAAGGAGATCCAACCAGTCCATCCTAAAGGAGATCAATCCTGAGTGTTCATTGGATGGGCTGATGTTGAAGCTGAAACTCCAATACTTTGGCCACCTGATGCGAAGAGCTGACTCATTTGAAAAGACCCTGATGCTGGGAAAGATTGAGGGGGGGAGGAGAAGGGGACAACAGAGGATGAGATGGTTGCATGACATCACCAACTCAATGGACGTGAGTTTGGGTAAACTCTGGGAGTTGGTGGTGGAGAGGGAGGCCTGGCGTGCTGCAGTTCATGGGGTCACAAACAGCTGGACACGACTGAGCGACTGGACTGAACTGAAGAGGAGTTTCTCACCAGTAGAAAGTAACCACAATTCCTAAAGAGTGGATGGGTTAATATATGGTACTGATGTTTTTCTTTCTGACTTACTTCACTCTGTTTAATAGGCTCCAGTTTCATCCACCTCATTAGAACTGACTCAAATGTGGTTTTTTTTGTAGCTGAGCAATGTTCCATTGTGTATATGTGGGAAAAGGAGAGGGTGGATGATATGGGAGAATAACATTGGAACATGTATATTACCTTATGTGAAATAGATGACCAGTGCAAATTTGATGCATGAAGCAGGGCGCCCAAAGCTGGTGCTCTGGGACAACCCAGAGGGATGGGGTGGGAAGGGAGGTGGGGGGATTCAGGATGGGGGGAAACATGTACATCCGTGGCTGATTCATGTTGATACATAGCAAAAACCATCACAATATTGTAAAGTAATTAACCTCCAATTAAAATAAATAAATTTTAAAAAGAAGGGTGGATGGGTTGCTAGAAGGGAACTAATCCACTTCTTTTCTCCTAAAGAGCCTTACTTGTCACCATTCCAGGTAAATTAGTACTCTCTTTGTTCTTAGAACTCTTCAGAGAGGGGGATATTCTATTCAACAACACAGAGTCCTAGAATCTCAGATCTGCCTCCCTTGTTGTGAAACCAAAGCAAACACCACGCACTCCAGGTCTCCTTGTTTTTCTCCTTCTTGATAAATGGAATCACTGTTTCTGGTTGTTCAAGACAAAAGCCTAGGACTCATCCTCGAAGCCTCCCTTTATCCTACCACCTACCCTTCCCCACGGCTCACCCCGTTGCTCCCATCTTTCCTCCCATCCATCCCAGCCCACACCACCCTCCGCCATCTCTCAACTTCTCCACTAGCTCCCTCACTAGTCTCGCTGTCTTCGCTCTTGTCCCTCTGAAACTCATTCTCTGTACAGAAACCAGAAGAATCTTTATCTTTTTTTTTTTCAATTCAGTAGTTTAATTTTTTTCATGAAGATTTTATGCTTTCAGGACAGTTTTAATTTCACAGCAAAATTGAAAGTACCTCAATTTCCCAAAGACTCCCCTGCCCCCGAAATGCACAGTCACAGATGGTACATTTATTATCAACCCTCCACCACCACTAGATGTTACATTTACTATAATTGATAAGCCTTTGTGTGTTAGTTGCTCAGTCGTGTCCAACTCTTCGTGACTCCATGGGCTGTAGTGCACCAGGCTCCTCTGTCCATGGGATTTCCCAGGCAAGAATACTGGAGTGGGTTGCCATGCCCTCCTCCAGGGGATCTTCCCAACCCAGGGATCAAACCCGGGTCTCCTTCATTGCAGGCAGATTCTTCACCGGCTGAGCCACCAGGGAATCCCCCCTATGTAGACATCTCATTGTCCCCAGGAGTCTATAGTTTAGAGCATTTGGTCCACTCTCTGTGTTGTGCATTCTATGGGTTTGGACGGTAGGATCTTTTAAAAACACAGCTCAGATCCTGTCTCACTTTGCTGAAAACCTTCCACAGGTTTCTCACTGTACTGGAAATAAGGACATTCCCACCTCAAGGCCTGGCCCTTTGTGTTTCTGAAATTTCCTGGGCAAGAATACTCTCTTCTCTACTCTTCACATGGCTGGATCCTTTGGTTCAAAGGTCAGGTCCTCCCAGAAGTTTCTGTAACAAAGCCCATCTAAAGGCAGCCAACTCCACATTCCTGTTCCAGCTGTCCTTTAAAAAATTTTTCAGAGCTGAGCCTAATCTGTGTATTTCCTGTCTCTTACACGTGTCTTTTTTCCCCCACGATAAGTCCTTGCCCCACAACTTTATTCCATATGAGCATATAGTAAGCACTCAACACACATCTGTTGAATGTTGAAATAATACCAGGCCATACCAACAGTTTCCTGTGCATCATGCACAGGTACCTCATACCACACTTCATCCTCACAGCGACCCTAAAAGTTGGGTTCCATTATTCCTTTTTCGTGGGCTTCCCACGCAGCTCCAGTGGTAAAGAACCCATTTGCCAATGCAGGAGACATAAGAGATGCAGGTTCGATCCCTGAGTCAGGAAGATCCCCTGGAGGAGGGCATGGCCACCCACTCCAGTATTCTTGCCTGGAGAATCCCATGGACAGAGGAGCCTGGGCTAGAGTCCATGGGGTCGCAAAGAGTCGGACATGACTGAAGCTACTAAGCAGGCATTCCCATTTCGTAGATGGGAAAAACCGAGATGCAGAAAGATTAAGCAACTTGACTAAAGTCACACAATCAATGGGATTTATACTCAGGAACCTGGTCGAGAACCCACACCCTAAGCCACTTGGCTATGCCGAAAGGATGAGTGATGTTTGGGTAGCTTCTTCCTCCTGGACTCCTTTGTGTTTAGAGTTTAGGGGATAAGAATTAGAGATTACAGAAAAGAGGTAATTGTTCCTTTGGGGACTTCCTAGCAAAGGTCCCTCAATTCTTTCTCTAACCATTGCCTGGGGACCCTATGGTTTCTGTATGATTTCATCACTGTTCCTCTTCTATGGTTTTCCCAGCTCAGGGCTTCAGCTCCTGTTGAGTCCTGTCCAGTCCAATGTGTCCTCAGTCATGTCCAACTCTTTGCAACCCTTTGGACTGTAGCCCGCCAGGCTCCTCTGTCCATAGGATTTCCCAGGCAAGAATACTGGAGTGGGTTGCCATTTCTTCCTCCAGGGGATCTTCCCGATCTAGGGATCGAGCCCGCATCTCTTGCATTGTAGGCAGATTCTTGACCCACTGAGCCATCAGGGAAGCCCTGTTGAGTCTTGCCCTCTATTTAATTTTTAAAAATGTCTGTTAAAGGCTGTCGCCTTGTGGAAGCAGTGGACCAGGAACAGATGAGGAGTCAGAAGGGGTGGGGTCTGCCAATAACTACAGTGGAAGCTTTTCTTCATCTGTAAAATCCCAGAAACAATCTCCAAGGTCCATTTCTAGGTTTACAGTATTATGGCTCTGGAGGTGTTTTATGTAGGACTTAGCTGAGGGTTTTTTATTCCAGGTCCTCTTCTGGACTGCTTCCTCTCTGTTCACCTTCTCATTTCATAGGTCTTACACATCAAGGTTAGAACAACACCGTAAAACAAACCAGACAAATTCTTCCCATGCCAAGGCATTTAATAGCATTGGCTTAGACTCTGTGACTCCTCCCACCGCCTGAAAATTTCTTAAGTGAATTCATTCATTCATCCATGTATCTCACAAATGATTACTGAGCACCTACGTGTGTGAAGGCCTAGGCCAGACATTGAAAGTGTACATGGTCTGATCATGGAGCCGGTAGGGATTAAGTTACTAATAAACATCACAGAAGAGAATGTAAGAAGGCAGCCGTGATAGGCACCACCAAGGGCAAGTATATGGTGGTGTGAGGACAGGCACTGGTGTGGGGTTGACTTAATTAGCCAAGTTAGTGGGATTGTTCCTGAAAAAGTGACAAGCTAAGACCTAAATAGTGGATAGAAGTTCACCAGGAGAAGAGAAATGGTGAGAGTGTTCCAGGCAAAGAGAAGGATATGTGCAAATGTCCTGTGGCAGGATATGGGATTGCATATTCCAGGGCTCAAAGAGCAGCATTGTGCAGAGCGTGTAGGGAGCTACTAGAGGAGGCAGGGATGACTTCCTTGAAAAGGAGGGAGCTGAGATCAACTGCATGAAAGAAGTCAAGGACCAGACCATCTCAGACTATTGCAGAAGATACCATTTTGCCAACAAAGGTCCATACAATCAAAGTTATGATTTTCCCAGTAGTCGTGTATGGATGTGAGAGTTGGACCATAACGAAGGCTAAGTACCGAAGAACTGATGCTTTTGAATTGTGACGCTGGAGACAACTCTTGAGAATTCCCTGCACTACAGGGAGATCAAATCCATCAATTCTAAAGGAAATCAACCCTGAATATTCATTGGAAGGACTGATACTGAAGCTGAAGCTCCAAAACTTTGGCCACCTGATGTGAAAAGCTGACCCATCTGAAAAGACTCTGATGCCGGGAAATATTGGAGGCAAAAGAAGAAGGGGATGGCAGAAGATGAGATGATTGGATGGCATCACCAACTCACTGGACATGAGTTTGAGCAAACTCTGGGAGATAGTAAAGGACAGGGAAGCCTGGCATGCTGCAGTTCATGGAGTCACAGAGTTGGACATAAGTTAGAAATTGAACAACAACATTCTCACCCATCAGAATCCTCAGATGTGGTTCCTCCTTAAGCAACCTGTGAAAACATTAGCTTGGAGAAGGGACAACTAAAATCCATTAGGGATTTTTTAAAAATCAGGTCTGTATAACTGTGCTGAGAGACCTCCTTGGAGTCAAGAAGAACGTCTCCATCAGTTGGCAGTTGGCAGTTGGCAGCAAGTCTTAGACAGGAGGAATCCAGTAAAGAATTCTTTCGTGTCCTGCCCTTGGCTGGCTGTAACCCAGAGGATGGCTGTGTGTGTCCTGGCAGGCTTCCTGTTCCCAGTCAACCAGATGAAGATATACAGAGGGGACACAAACGATTTAGTAGGGAAAGAAAACCAACAGATCAGAGCCATGACCCAAACCCAGGAGACTTTGCCTTCCAGTCGTTCTGAGAGAGAAATCAGAGGTTGTTTTCCCTATAGACATAATACAATCAAAGTCTGCATGTTCCAGAATAAAGTTTAGAGACAGTAAATGGAGGGCATTCAAAATAGTGGGGATTGCCCATTCTTCCCCATTCTGTATGACTCACACTGGATCAATAATCCAAATGACTTTTCTTCTCATTAATCCCAAAATGGAAAACTTGGCCAAACTCACAAGGAGGGGAGATGGTGTGTAGTAACTGAATTCAGCATCATATATGTTAAGTGGCCTCACAAGTTTAAAACAAAATAACCTGCTTTACAGACTATCTATAATTCCCCATGGCAAAGGAGATAATTAAAATACTTACTGGGGATTTCTAAGCAAAAAAGCACCTCTGCCTCCATCATCTGGAAATTATGAGGCGGGCAGGTTAGTGCTCTTGTGAAGTGTGAATGTTAGTGTGTTAAATAAATATTTAAAAAAGGAACCTGCTTGACAGTTATTTTTAAGAGTCTGGCATATATATTTTTCCTTCATTCAAAGAGCTCAAAATTGGCTTAAGTGGAGTTTAATTGAAAAAGTTCACCTCAAGAGTGTGATTAAGCTTGGAAAATTTGAGCCAATAGGGGAATTTTTCATAAAACCATGACCGAGTGGAAATAGTGTTATAATGGAAGCCTGTGTGTAATGGGCACTGTTAAAATTATATATATATATATATTTGACCATCAACAGGTAACCGACTTACAAGGTTATGATTCTCTGAAGGGTTTCTGGTGATATTATAAGCTATAGGCGCAAAGCTCAAGTCATCAACATTTCTAAATAGAATTACAGTTAGATTAAAAAATATTTCTGCTATAATTATATACCAGGCGTGGTTTAGGATCTTATAATTAACTTCTCTACATACAGATTTTGGCTAAGTAGTAATGGGTGATCAGATTCACATGTAATGGAATCATAGGATATTCGAACAGGAAGAAGCCTCTGATTTTCTAGTTTGTCTTCATCGCTAAATTCATAAGGAAAACAAGTCAATATGAAAAGCAGCAATCTTGCCAACAGAGACTGCTGGCGTTCAGGTGATTTGTGAACACAAAGGTTCAGGGGAGAGAACAAAACTCCAGTGTCTTTGCCCAGTACTTTTCCTAGTTTGTAATTTTGATGCTCTTTTGGTTGGCTTCAAGCCTGCAGCCCATAGGGAATTCTAGAATTTTAATGTAAGAGGAGTGTAGGGGTGTCTATTTGGTTTGGAAAGGAGTGTGCAAACAGCCAGAGACATGTTCTTCAAATTTGAATGTGAATCTGAGGTATATCAAGTCTAGGATGGGGCTCTAGGAAGCTCCCAGGTGATGCTGACATGCTTGCTGGTCCTCCAGTCTCACTTTGAGGACTGAGTTGCAGGATCTGTCTTAGAGATGGGTTTGCATGCAGACACCAAGTATAATTCAGACTGTGTGTCTATGAAGAATGTCCTGGGGGTGATTGATGAAGATTAGAGGTAGCCCCTTCCAGTGGCTCTTGGATTGGCTGTTGAGTGAGTTCAGCTACCGGGGCTTATTAAATGCAATGGTAAGTAAGACCCATCAGTAATCTCCAGACTCTTACTGTCTGGAAAGGTCATCTGCCCATCTTTAGAAAGGAGTTTGTTCAACAACCTGAATTGTGAGTTTTTATATCTCTTGCCAAGTTTGAGATGTTTCCCACCATTATTTTTCAAATACTTTTCCTACTATCCTCCTGGAATGCCAATAGAGGAGGGAAATTTTGTTTTAGTCCCACAGGTCTCTGAGGCTCTGTTCATTTTTTAAAAAAAATTCTGTTCTCGCTGATTAATTTCTGTCTTTCTATCTCTCAGTTCACTGAGTTGCTCCTCTCTCATTTCTATTCTGCTGTTGAGCCCATGGACTGAGGTTTTTATTTCAGTATTTTTCTGTATTTTCTCTTTACTTCTTATATTAGTTGTATTTTCCAGTTTTAAAATGTCCATTTGGTTCTGTTTCTTTGCCAAGGCTTTCTGTTTTCACACATAAGTTAGAGATAGGTTAAAATGGTTCTAAATTACCAGCTAATTTGATGAAAGTGTCTGTGTTTTGATGGCTGATAAGTGGAGATGAAGTAATAAATGAAACAACCAAATACAATCATAAATGAATATGTGGTAGAAATGGGGTATATTCATAATACATTTGATTTAGAGTAATGGTCATAATGTAGCTACAGTCCATTGGATCACAAAGAGTCAGACACGACTGAGTGACTCACAATGGTATATACGATATAATGGTCATACTAAGATAGGAAATATGAAAAGTCATTAGGAGAATTTTAAGGTTAGATGAGAAAGCACCAGGAGAAACTCTTGGTTTTCCTGTAAGTGATTAGAGATGCCTTCATGGAAAACCAAAGATGCTTGAGATTCATCGTTACCTAGCAGAGGATCTTTGTGTTTATTTTCTATCTCTGTATAACATGTTACCACACACTCAATGACCTAAATAACACACACTTATTATCTCTTAGTTTCTGTAGGGAGGATTCCAGGCACAACTTAGCTGGTTCCTCTGCTTAGGGTCTCACAAAGTTGTAATGAAGATATCAGTCAACATGTAATCTCATCTGAAAGCCCAACTGGGAAAGAGTCCATTTCCGAGCTCGCTCAGGTTGTTGGTGGAATTCGCTGTCTTGTGGTGGGCAGACGGAAGCTCTATCTTCTTTCTTGACTAAAGACTGCCCTCAGGTCCGAGTGCTACTTGTAATTCCTAGAGACCACATCTGATTCTCAGGGACAACCCACTATTCTATGCCACGTCTCCCAGCCTGGCCACTTCCTTTATCAAGCCATCAGGGATGGCCTATAGAGTGAACCTGTTAATTAGATGTGAGTTACGTAATATTTCATAACCATGGGAGGGATATTCCCTCACTTTGGCTATGCTTTATTGATAAGAAGCAGGACATAGGACCTACTTCTAAGTCAAGGAGAAGGGTTTATACAAAAATGTGAACACCAGGAGGCAAAAATCATTGCTAGGGTGGTATGGGTTGTGGTGGTTGACCTTAAATCTGCCTGCTACAGCCTCCAAAGAGAGAGGATAAACACACAAGATAAGTCTTCTTTGCACTTCATTGAGAGTCTCTTGGACTGCAATGAGATCAAACCATTCAGTCCTAAAGGAAATCAGTCCTGAATATTCATTGGAAGGACTGATGCTGAAGCTGAAGCTCCAATACTTTGGCCACCTGATGCGAAGAACTGGCTCATTGGAAAAGACCCTGATTCTGGGAAAGGTTGAAGGCGAGAGGAGAAGATGACAGACAAAGGATGAGATGGTTGGATGGCATCACCGACTCGATGCACATGAGTTTGAGTAAGCTCCAGGAGTTGGTGATGGACACGGAAGCCTGATGTGCTGCAGTCCCAAAGAGTTGGACACGACTGACCAGATGAACTGAACTACACCTTAATGTGTATAACGTGACCTTTAGCAAGTCACTTCTCTTTTTCAAAGCTTTTTCTCCAGAAAGACTCTAGGACAGCTGTCTGTTTTCAGGTTATTTGGAGCCAAAGGAGAACTATCTTGGCTATTACTAAAAATGATACTGAGCTCAATGAGGATAATTTAAGTCACATTTTCCATCATTCCACTTCATTAGAAGGTGTAAATCTTGGCTTTTGTCTCAACATCTCAGATTGAGGCTTGTCCAGGGCTTCTCACAGAAGCCGGAAGATGTGTTGAATGAAAGTCAAGCAGGTACAAAGGAAATTGTCATTGGTACAAAGAAATTGGGTAAGAACTTAAACGGCCCTTACTTGGCAAGTTTTACCTAACTAAGGAAACTAAAAATTTACTTGGAAAAGTTGATCAAATGCCAGCTAGAAAGCAAGTTGCATAAACAAGCCCTATAAAGAAACAAGTCATGAGTTTTCCATTTTGATTACAGTTTTTTGAAGCAGAGAATTAAATGTAAAGCCTGTTTTTTCTCTTGTGCAGCCCCTCCACCATGAGACTATTGAAGTCCTTTGGAGTCCATATATATATATATATTTTTTTTTTCATCCCTCAATTGTGTTCACAATGGGAGCATCTGTGTGTCCAAACAAACAAACAAGCGAGAGATTAATGAATTCACCTTTAACCTTCTAAGTATTTATTCTGGGGCTCAGGGGGGGAAGCGTGTCTGTGCCAGTGAAAATTCCAAACCCGTCTCTGATAATTTGGTGTTACAGATAGCTCTGTCAGCTGCCTCATGCAGCACAGAGAGCATTGCCTTTCCCCTGACTCCAAGCCTCCTAGCTCTTTCATTCCTCTCTTCATTCAGATGGATTGTGTCTTATCCCTTTAGGTTCCTCTCTCTAAAAGAGCTTCTTTTATCAATGATATTAGCTGCCATTTATTAAGCACCTACTACATCACTGATTGTGTTTGGCTATTTTAACCATCGTCATCCTTATCTGTGATGACCTAGATGGGCGGGATGGGGGTGAAGGAAATGGCAACCCACTCCAGTATTCTTGCCTGGGAAATCCCATGGACAGAGGAGCCTGGTGGGCTACAGTCCATGGGGTCACAAAGAGTGAGACATGACAAATGACTGAGCATGCACAGAATATAGAAAATTGAAACCAAGGTAAAAGAAAGCCCTTCCCCCTAGAAAAGGAAACTTGGGCCATTGGCAAGAGGCAGGCAGCTGGAGTGGGTTGCCATTTTCTCCTCCAGGGGACTTTCCTGATCCAGGGATGGAACCCAAGTCTCCTGTGTTTCCTACATTGCAGATGGATTCTTTACTCACTGCGTCACCTGGGAAGCCCTTTAGTTCTGTTGATTAGAAGTGGACTCATTGGAAGGCCTCTAAAGGTGCTACTTTAGCAAGTCCATTTTATTTGTAATGCTCCTTACAGGGACTGCTACTGGCTTCTAGGATGCAGTGTTAGCAAGGCTTCTGAGGCTAAAGTGGAAGCCACCAAGGCAGAGTTCCCTGTTTACTGGCAACAAGCCCATCCCACACTTCTACTCAGTCTTCACAGCTCTGGGGACTATGATGCACCAGAAGTTCAGCCACACTTGTACACAATCTTTAGGGCTCCAGGAGCTACGATACATCGGAAATTCAGCTACCTGTCATTTGTTTTCATGCCGTTTAATCTGATCGTGCTACCCTCTTATTTATTTGTGGACTCGATTACATTTTTATGGTCTGGCTTGCATCCTCTCCCCCACTCCCTGCATCTATTTTCCTGGTTGATAACATTTTAAAAGGACATCTGTTGTGCTAAAGATGTCTTTTTTACTTAGGATGCAAAGTCATTGGGAAGTGTGGTAGCAATTTTTCTTGAGTAATAACCTCCCCTATCTTATCAAACCAGGTTTTGGTTGCAGGAAGGCTTTGTTAATCCAGTTGTTGTTTACTTTTGCCATTTGTTGGCTGGCTGAATGGGTAATGCCCTCTCACACCTCATTCTGACTTCTCACACGTTTCAGCTCTGAAGAAGGGGTCTGGAGTCTATGGGCTTCCACTATGACCAGTACGCATGATCTGGCTTTCAAATCCCCAGCTCCAACTGGTTAACCTAATATGACTGGTCCACTTATAAGAAGAGAAAAGACACAGGCACACCCAGAGAGAAGACAGCCTCCTGAGGTCAGAGGCGGAGTCCTGAGTGATGCATCTGCCAAGCACAGAGCAACGCCAAGGATCCATGGCCATGCCAGCAGCTCAAAGAGGGAAGGAAATGATCTTCCATACAGTTTTCAGGGCCGTGTTGAAACTTCAGTGTCCTGACTTTTAGCCTTCAGAATTGTAGATGATAAACTTCTGTCATTTTAAGCCCTCTCCTGTCTGCCGTACTTCATGACTCCAAATCTAGGAAATTAAAATAGACCACCATTCTTACCTCCTCTCTCTGACTTGCCCCCAGCCACATTGGTCATCTTTGTCTCCCTCAAGATGCCAAGCTCACCTTTCCCTTTCTTTGGAGGAACACACGTTTTCTGCTGATGTTACAATCTGACTCCTTCCTGGCATGTAGAGGACAGCTTAAATCCCACCTCCTTGCAAGAACTCCTTGGACCACTACATGCAATGTCCTCATCGACTACTATTTTTTCCCATGCCACTTTACACTCTGTTTTGATTCCCTGCTTAGAACATAACAGTGCAAGTAACTTTTCTTATTTGTTTGTTTGTTAGCAGGGTTCATGTCTACATGTGAAAGTGAAAGTCTCTCAGTCGTGTCAGACTCTTTGCGACCACGTGGACTATACAGTCCATGGAATTCTCCAGGCCAGAATACTGGAGTGGGTAGCCTTTCCTTTCTCCAGGGGATCTTCCCAAACCAGGGACCGAACCCAGGTCTCCCACAGTGCAGGCAGATTCTTTACCAGCTGAGCCACAAGGGAAGCCCTACATATAAACATCTATATATAAGCTCCATAAACCAAAAGCCTTTTCTCTCCTGTGAACTCCTATATCTCTTTCACCTGGAGTTTCGCCCAAACTTTGTAAATACTCCATGAATATTTTTGTTTTTTTCAAATTAATTTTTATTGGAGTATAGCTCGTTTACAGAGTTATGGTACTTTCTGTTGTATAGCAAAGTAACTTGGTTATACATACATACATATTTGGGCTTTCCAGGTGGTTCTAGTGGTAAAGAACCTTCTTGTCAATGACCCAGGTTTGATCCCTGGGTTGGGAAGATCCCCTGCAGGAGGGCATGGCAATCTACTCCAGGGTATTCTTGCCTGGAGAATTCCATGGACAGAGGAGCCTGGAGGGCTACAATCCATAGAGTCACAAAGAATTGGACGTAACTTAAGCGACTTAGCACATATACACATCTTTACTCTTTTTAAGATTCTTTTCCCAAAGTCATTACAGAGTATTGAGTAGAGTTCCCTGTACTATACAGTAAGTCCTTATCAGTTATCTAATTTGTATACAGTGGTGTGTATATACATACTATTATGAACAGTTTTTGAATAAATGCGCCAGTTAAAAAAATTTTTTTTAAAGTCTTTACCAAAATGAAGCTGGTTCAAGAGACTGGATGATAAGAAGAACATCAGCAATTCAATGAGTCTTTGAGATGGACACTAGAAGCTTTGGATGAAAGGAGAAGGGGTTCTCAGAAGAGGATGCCGTCCCATGGGTGAGAGGAACCTCAGCCCATGCTTAATGCTTAACCTCTGATGAAAGGGACACGGTTGGTTGTGCTCCATCAAGCCCACCCTTTCCCTCTGCAAATATTTACACTCTGAGCTCCTCCTCTTCCAGGGCTAACAGGAGCCCGGGAGAGGCTGTTGCTACCAGGGATCTAATGGAGACATCCCAGTGCTGTTAGCACAGATGGTTGTCATATGTATGCAAATGAGGCACAAATTGAATTTGGTGTCCCCTCTCACCAGCTGTCCTGTCCAGGGAGGCTCCCACAGCAGCAGAGGAGCTGCTAAGACACCACTCATCTGTCACCACAGATTAATTACAACGAGCACATTAATCACCATTTGTTTCTAGCACAAAGGAAAATATCTTGTTTTTCAAGTACGTCCTGTTAAAAGGTGTCCAGCCTTGTAGAAACAAGGCTCAACAAGGGCACGAGACTTCACCAGTTAGGAATAAGAGGCCAATGGAGGGATGAAAGCCCCAGAGTGCACGCTCTCTGCCGGTGAGTATTGAAGGGGAGGAGGGAGGCTGACGACCAGTTTTCACCTTACCAGATGCTTGGGCAGCCCAGAGTTTCGAAGAGTTAATTTTGCTTAATGGAGCCTCAGAGAATCAGGAGTCCACAGAAACTGATGTTTTAGATGATGGTGATGACGAAAGTGGTAATGGTAGTGATGGGGGTTATGGGGGTGATGGTGATGATGGTGATGATGATGATGGTAATGGTGACTATTATTTGCCCAAAAGGCAATGGATAGGGCACTAGTTGAGAAATCAAGGGACCCAATTTCAGCTCTGGACATATATCTAGTTCTTATTTAAAAACTGGATTAGACTAATGACTTTTCATCTTTTTTAGAGAGTCAGAACCCACTTGAATATTTAATGAGTGCAATGGACTCTGACACCATAAAAATCTGTATGAATAAAATTTTATATACAGTTACAGTGTAACTGAAAATGGGGTCCAGCTGCTCACTGCTCAAAAGCCAATAAAGAGGCAAGATTGGTAGAAAGGAAAGTTTGCTCTGTTTTGGATGCTGGCAATGAGTGGGGAGGGTGGATGCCTGTCCAAAGACTGACTTCCCCACTACAACCGGGGGGCAAGAGCTTTTCTAGACAGAGGGAGGGCCTACATGCAAAAACAGTACAGTCAGCTCTGACAGTCATCTGGAAATTGGTCATTGGTGGTCTGACCAGCATCATCTTGAATGTTTTAAGTACAGTTAGTCTGCAGTTCCAGGATCTATTTGTTCCCATTTTCTTGAGGCCAGTTCTCTGAATTGTGGAAGTTTATGTCATGGCTACAGTCTGGTCATCAGGTAGTTAACTTGCCCACCTGTGGAGATTTCAGTCTCTGCAAAACAGCTCACAGGACATAGCTCAGAATATTATCTATACTCGAGAGGGAACTAGACATCCTTTGCTTAATGACAAAAGTATTATTATTTGGTATCCTTTGATTGTTTTCCTTTGTTTCTGCATATTCTCAAAAGATGGGGAAAAATCAGCTCACCCCTAGAAGAGTACTGATTACATAAATTATCTTCAGCATAGAACACAGATGTTCTATGCTCAATCACTAAAAGTCGTATCCAACTCTTTTGCAACCCTATGGACTGTAGCCTGCCAAGCGCCTCTGTCCACGGGATTTTCCAGGCAAGAATACTGGAGTGGGTTGCCATTTCCTCCTCCAGGGGATCTTCCCAACCCAGAGATTGAACCTGTGTCTCATTGGCAGAGGGATTCTTTATTACTGAGTCACCTGGGAGGCCCTTGTATGGTCACCTGTACAAAGGAACACTACACAGTAATTTTAAAAGGATGGTTGAGATGCCCATGTATTGACATGAAAATATGTCCATGGTATAGTAAATGGGATGACCAAAAAGACTTCAAAATACTATCTCTTTATTGTAAGATCTTATTGATGTAGATATTTATAGAAGCCATCCAATGGAGAAGGAAATGGCAACCCGCTCCAGTATTCTGACCTGGAGAATTCCATGGACAGAGGGCCTGGTGGGCTACACACCATGGGGGTTGTAAAGAGTTGGACACGACTGAGTGACTAACACTTTCACTTTTCGGATATTTATAGAAGCCATCAGATGGGGATATCCTCACATTCCCATCCCCAGATTTACATAATAATAATATATAATATATCAGTTGCTCAGTCGTGTCCAACTCTTTGCAACCCCATGGGCTGTAGCCTATCAGGCTCCTCCATCCATGGGGTTTTCCAGGCAAGAGTGCTGGAGTGGATTGCCATTTCCTTCTCCAGGCGATCTTCCAGACCCAGGAATCGAACCCAGGTCTCCCGCATTGCAGGCAGATGCTTTACTGAAGACCACTCAGGAAGGAGTGTATTTGGGGAAGCTCGTCTGCCTGTGTTACTGATTTCTCTCAGAATCAGTTTATGATTTACATACCACCAGATTTACATACCACCCGTGATTCGTCAGCCTATCCTGCATCTACCACGATGGTCCAAGGCCCGCATCAAGGACAGTCATTCCACATCTGGCCTGCATCTCCTCCTGCTCTCTCGGGAACATCACTCTTACAGCTACCACCATCTTCTCCTTCATTGTGGAATTCTTCTTTACCATCAGGCCATTCTCATCAGTGTGGTCAGGAGCTCTCCCTTTCCCTGATCCCTTCAGCAGCTGCTGCATCATTTACACTCGTCTATTCAGAGCTGAACTCAAAAATGTCACAACGGGGCTGTTTCCACTTCAGCTGACTCTAATGTGGCTCCCGTCCCTGTCACTCTCATCAAGGTTGCAAACTGCCTCCTGTTGCCAAATCCTTTGGTGCTTCTCTAAGTTCAGCAGCTCATCTCAGCGGTGTGTTGTACCATCAACCTGCCTCAGCTCACAGCCCTTCATCCCAGCCTTTCCTTTTCTTCAGTGGCCTTTACTTCTTAAACTGAGGTCTGCTGTTGCCCGCCTCCGAGCTTGGTTGATTCCTCTCTTCTTCCCTGGGTTGGTTGTTCTTAACTCTGCTTGCCCATCAGCACCATCCGGAAAGGTTTCTACATGCTGTGATGCTGGGACCCCAGACAAGGGGGATTAGACTCTCCAGGTGACCCTTCTGTGCACTCAGTTCCATAGATTTGCATATTATCCTCAAGAGACCAAACTGCTACTATGTGTGTGTGTTAGTCGCTCGGTTGTGTCCGACTCTTTGCAACCCCATGGACTGTAGCCCTCCAGTTTCCTCTGTCCATGGAATTCTCCAGGCAAGCATACTGGAGTCGGTTGTCATTCCTTTCTCCAGGGGATCTTCCCGACTCAGAGATTGAACCTGGGTCGCCTGCATTGCAGGCAGATTCTTTACCATCTGAGTTATCAGGGAAACCCATTGAAAGATTATGTGCATTAGTCACTTCCCATTCACTCAGGAAGGAAGCGTATTTGGGGAAGATCATCTGCCCGTGTTACTGATTTCTCTCAGAATCAGTTTATGACCTGTGCCCAGAAAAATCAATCTCGAAGGCACACTTGTTTATTACCCAAAAAGCATCGCCCTGCTTGATCACCCTTCTTTCACCAGGCTTGGCAATGAATAGCTCTCAGCTAGTTTCCAAAATAAAATCCACCCTAAACAAATGAGGACTCGCCTCCAGTAACACTTTTGCGAGGGATGTGTTGCAGCTTTGGGGGCGTAAAGGATTGAACCCAGGACGACATCACCAGTGGTATACTGTGTTGCATGGCTCCTGCTTTAAAGCAGGAAGCATACATCGGGATGTTGAGGTTCTGGCATGTTTATTCTTTAAAAACCAGCCTGGTTACCTTCGCATTACACCTGGCAGGTCTCAGCTGGTGTGACACATCCGATTAGCTCAGGAAGCTTCTGCAAGGGTGAGGAAACCAGAAAGAAAGCAGGGGGTGCTTCTGACTGGGGACCCACCACTATCTGCTCACCTTGCTGAAGGGCAGGCTGATGAATCCTCCACAGCCCACCTTGCTTTGGACCTGACAAGGGGGACCAAATCACAGAGGGCTTTCTCCGGAGGTAACTCCATTGCTCCCAGGCTGGGAAGACTTTAGTTACCCTGTGCTCTGAGCAAGAATTGGAGTCACTGGGTGTAATGAAATAAAGGCCTGGGTTCGGACGTATAATAATTATAAGTAAGGTCTGGGGTCCTTCACTTGCCTCTCCAAGCAGTAGAATATGATGTAGTTGGGAGCAGGGAGTGGGCATGGAAAAAGCTCAGATCAACCCTCTGGCCTCATGACCCAACACACAACTGCAAACGCTGTGTGTTTCTTTTACTTTTATTGTTGATTTTGTATGTGGAATATTACTTAGCCATAAGAAGGAATGGCTTTGAGTCAGTTCTGGTTTTGTGTGTGTGTGTTTCCGTTTTTTCTTTTGGCTGTGCCACACGGCATATGGGATCTTGGTTCCTTAGCCAGGGATTGAACCCATGCCCTCTGCAGTGAAAGCACAGGTTCTTAACCCCTGCACCACCAGGGAAGCCCCAGTTCTGTTTTCTACATAACTTCTTATACTCTTGTTGGCTTCTTCTTCCAACCTTCCTAATAATGGTGATTATTCTGCTTCTGTATCTTTCACAAATGCTCTGGAAATAACACAAGGGTGCTTTCCACAGCTTATCAGAGAGCAGGATTACAAGTCTATGAAGACCCGCTGGTGGGACTCTGCCCCAGGTTCAGAAACCAGGGTAGGGGTGGCAACATGTGATTTAACAAGTGTCCCCCACCTCCACCCCCGGGGTGCTGGTGTTGGTCAAGGTTGAGAACCCTTCCATGAACCACATTTCTCTGTCTCCTGTATGATACAAAACAGCCAGTGACATCGCCTGTCTCTTGCATGCCATGGGTTCAGCCACGATGAGAAGTCTGAATTTACTGTCATTTGTTCTCAAATTAGAATTTACTCAGAAAGGACCCATTGGGCTAACCCAGTAGTTAATAATCTGCCTGCCAGTGCAGGGAACACGGGTTCCATCTCTGGTCCAGGAAGATCCCACGTGCTGCAGAGCAACTAAGCCCGTGTACCACAAGTACTGAGCCCGCAGGCCCTGGAACCTGTACTCTTCCATAAGAGAAGCCGCTGCAATGAGAAGCCTGCGCTTCTACCACAGGTAGAGAGTAGCCTCTACTCTCTGCGACTAGAGACAGCGCATGCGCAGCCACAAAGACCCAGCAGAGCCAACAAATAAATAAATAAATACATTAAAAACGGAAAAGGGACCTTCTGGATGGAGCTTGGATGAGCACACGACTTCTGGGACATACACTGTAAGTGGAAGGTGAACATGGATACAGAAGGCAAGTAGCATAGCATAAACATGTTTACTCCAGTGTCCAATCAGATAAATGATCAAAAAGGGGCAATGTCCAGGGAAATGACGCTGGGAAAGCAGTCTAATAATAAGCATGTGCTTACGTGCTAAGTCGCTTCAGTTGTGTCCGACTCTGTGACTTTATGGACTGTAGCCTGCCAGGCTTTTCTGTCCATGGAATTCTTCAGGCAAGAATACTGGCCTGGATTGCCATGCCCTCCCCCAGGAGATCTTCCCAAACCAGAGGCTGAACCCGTGTCTCATGTCTCCTACATTGGCAGGCAGATTCTTTACCACTAGTGCCATCTGGGAAGCTCTAATAATGAAAACAGATGTGGTTAGAAGAAGAATTTGTAGCAGCAGTGGTAACAAGTACTAGAAGCAGTGGTAACATCTACCAATCATTCCGTATTTACTCTGTCAGGCTTAGAGCTTACCATGTTTTTCATGGATTATTCCATCTAATTCTCACCACACCTCTAGAAAGTAGGTACTGTCAATATTCATATTTTACAGAGGAGGAGCTGTTTAGAGAAACTATTTGAGGTGACAAAGCCTGTAAGCAGGATAAAACTGTCAACAACCTGAAGTTTAGCTCCTGCCATGTTCCAACTTGACAACTTGTCTGCTGCTAATGGCCACACACCTTAATCCATCGGGTTGTTTGAGACTGGACAAGGTGAAGTTGAAATCCCATCCGTCTCCCAGTCTGACAGACAGTCTGCGGCCATTTGGTATTTAAAAATTTGGCCCGATGCATCCTGCATCGCAGAGCAAAACAAGGAAGGTGCTGGAGATGTGGGATTCTCAAGGGCAAGTTTGTTTTTGAGACTCTGGAAGTATTTGAAATTTACTTTGTCTAAGCTCCAGCTGGACACTGAGAATTAAAAGCAGTTTGTGTGTGTGTATGTGTGTGTGTGTGCTAAGTCGCTTCAGACATGTACGACTCTTTGCAACTCATGGACTGTAGCTTGCCAGGCTTCTCTGTCCATGAGATTCTCCAGGCAAGAATACTGGAGTGGGGTGCTGTGCCCTCCTCCACTAACTGCCCCTAACATGGGAGACCATAAGTGGAGAGCAAAGGTGGACTGGAGAAAGAGTTTCAGTGACCGAAGCAATGGGACTCTGCCTGGAGACCTGATTGGAATCGCAGAGCTTTCTCCTGCAGTTCCCCGACTCATGTGCTTCCACAGCTTTATATCTGTTAGCAACAGTCTGAGATCTGGTATCCTGGATGCATCAGCTCTTACATGTTAAAGTAGGAAGGGAAGCTGTTCCAGGAGAAACTATGGGCTTGAGTTTTGGGTTATCTTGCTTGGCCAGCAAATTTAAACAACCTTATACTTCTTTCTCTCTTTTTAATTGAAGTATAGTAGATTTACAATATTATGCTAACTTCTGCGGTACATCAAAGTAGTTCAGTTATACATATATATATATTCTATTTAAAATATCCTTTTATAGTTTATCATAGGATATATAATTCTGAATATAGTTCTCAGTGCTATACAGGAGGACCTTGTTTATTCATTCAATATATAATAGTTTGCATCTGCTAATCCCAAACTCCCACCCTATCCCTCCCCACCTCCCTCCCGCTTGGCAACCGTGAGTCTGTTCTCTATGTCTGTGAGTCTATTTCATTTTGTAGGTAAGTTCATTTGTGTCCTCTTTTAGAGTGACATCGTATGGTATTTGTCTTTCTCTTTCTGACTTAACTTCACTTAGTATAATCTCTAAGTCCATCCATGTTGCTGCAAATGGCTTTATGTCATTCTTTTTTTATTGCTCGTAATATTCCATTGTGGGGCTTCCCCAGTAGTTCAGTAGTAAGGAATCTACCTGCCAATGCAGGAGACTCAGGTTCAATCCCTGGGTCAGGAAGATCCCCTGGAGAAGGAAATGGCAACCCATCCACTCTTGCCTGGGAAATTCCATGGAGAGAGGAGCTTGGCAGGCCACAGTCTATGAGGTTGCAAAGAGTAGAACACAACTTAGCAACTTAACAAGAACAGCAGCAATATTCAGTTGTGTTTATATGTCCCACACCTTCTTTATCCAATCCTCTGTTGATGGACATTCACGTTGTTTCCACTTCTTGGCTATTGTGGACATAGGGTTGCGTACAACCTTATACTTTTTATTCATTGAGTCCTTTTGTTTATTCCCCCCAAGTTCTTTGCAGCCTCAGCCTCTCTCCTGATGCTCCAAACATTTCTGATTTATCTTCCTGGAACTTCACAGCACAACACCTCTCTCCCACATCCCATCACCTGTGATCCTCTCAACCCTCCACCTCCTGTCCAGCAGCTTCTCCAGCACCCGCCCTCCCACACGCTTGCTTTGAGGTTCCCTTTTCCCACTTTTCAGCTAGTTCCCCCTGTTCAAAGTGAACAGGATCCCAAGCCCGTCTGTCTCTCTCTCTTTCTCCCCTTCTCTCTTCCTCTCCTTCTCTCTCATCCAAGAAGCAACTATCCAGAGAACCCCAATCTCCTCCTTTCATAGCACCAATAAAAGTACTCAAGGGCATTTTGTTTATTAGGACCCATGCAGGCTCATATCTTGTCTAGAACAGCCAGGAACCACAGATACAATGGGGAGCTTTTTATCAGGGTCCCCACAGGGTATCTTGTTATGTTTTAATGGTCAAGACTAAACTTAATTCAAATCCAGCAGGCGTTATTAGAAGTCATGTTGGCTAGCATGGCTTTATTGCTCTCATTTTTAATTATGAAGTGTAATAAGGTCACATTTCTGGAAATAGAACTCAGTAAGATACATGGGTTTAATTTGTAAAAGTAATCTCCCTTCATAGATGATATGTTTCATTCCACTTCAGCTAAAACCCACATCAATAGCAGAAAAATGTAACAGGCTTCAATTAGGCTTGGTAATCCTCCTCCACAATGATGAATGGGGAAAGAAACAGAAATTCACATCTTCATCATGTAAAGACTCTGATGATACAAAATAGATTGGCTGTATTTATCTCTCTGCTGCAGTCCACGTCTTCTTGAAAGTTTGTAATATGATAAAACGATTTTAATAAAAAGGAGGTGAACAGGATCCCTTGGAATTGAGTCAAGAAGCTTTCAACTAGGCAGCACAGAGGATCCAGGAGATCTTTTACAAACTGGAGGCTGGGGTTGCTCTGTGCTTGGATGGGCTTGGCTGGAAGGCATGGCATCTGGAAGAAACTTTAGCTTAAAGGAGCTGATGAAGAGCTATTTCTGTGAGGAAAATGTTACTTATAAGCTGCTCAGGGTCAAATAGCTCTCAGTCAGGTATAGAAATGGTATAGCTTTTTTAAAGCCCTACTTTAAAAAGTAGTCATGTATGGTTGTGAGAGTTGGACCATAAAGAAGACTGAGCACTGAAGAATTGATGCTTTCAAACTGTGGTGTTGGAAAAGACAATTGAGAGTCCCTTGAACCTTAAGGAGAGCAAACCAGTCAATCTTAAAGGAAATCAACCCTATATATTCATTGGAAGGACTGATGCTGAAGCTGAAGCTCTAATACTTTGGCCACCTAATGAGAAGTTGACTCATTGTAAAAGCCCCTGATGCTGGGAAAGATTGAAGGCAAAAGGAAGAAGGGGAAGACAGAAGATAAGATGGTTGGATGGCATCACAGACTCAATGGACATGAATCTGAGCAAGGTCTGGGAAATGGTGAAGGACAGGGAAGCCTGGCATGCTGCAGCCCATAGGATCACAAAGAGTTGGGCACAACTTATTGACTGAACAACAACAACGATAAAAAAGTAGAGTGGGATTCATAGCTCAGCAGGTCTCATTGATTCAGGAAGGGAAAGGGTATGAACAGAAGATCCAGGTTTTAAACTCAGGTATGTATCCTGTATTATGCACCTGCGCCTTCTCAGTCTCTTTTTACTTCTCTGTAAAACAGGAAAATGCAGCTTGATCATGATGGTGGTTTTTTCTCATTTCCATGTCAGTTCATCAGTATCTATAATGAGTGAATCCTGGCTATAACTTATATAAAGACTGATAGCTATTTTAAAAAAGATTATAATTTTATTTCTTTAAATTTAATTTTTATTTTATATTGGAGTATTGTTGATTTCCCATGTTGTGTTAGTTTCCAGTGTACAGTAAAGTATCTCAGTTATGCATATATCCATTCTTTCTCAGATTCTTTTCCCATATAGGTTATTATAGAACATTAAGTAAAGTGCCCAGTGCTATACAGTAGGTCCTTGTTGATTATCTATTTTACATATAGTAGTATGTGTGTGTTCGGAGAAGGCAATGGCACCCCACTCCAGTACTCTTGCCTGGAAAATCCCATGGACAGAGGAGCCTGGAAGGCTGCAGTCCATGGGGTCGCTAAGAGTCGGGTACGACTGAGCGACTTCACTTTCACTTTTCACTTTCATGCATTGGAGAAAGAAATGGCAACCCATTCCAGTGTTCTTGCCTGGAGAATCCCAGGGACAGGGGAGCCTGGTGGGCTGCCGTCTATGGGGTCACATAGAGTCAGACGCGACTGAAGCGACTTAGCAGCAGCAGCAGCAGCAGTATATGTGTGTTAATCCCTAACTTCTGATTTATCCCTCCCCACCTTTCCCCTTTGGTAACCATAAATTTGTTTTTTTTTTTTTTTTCTTCTTTTTTTTTTATTTATTTATTTTAATTTTATTTTATTTTTAAATTTTACATAACTGTATTAGATTTGCCAAATATCAAAATGAATCCGCCACAGGTATACATGTGTTCCCCATCCTGAACCCTCCTCCCTCCTCCCTCCCCATTCCATCCCTCTGGGTCGTCCCAGTGCACCAGCCCCAAGCATCCAGTATCGTGCATCGAACCTGGACTGGCAACTCATTTCATACATGATATTTTACATGTTTCAATGCCATTCTCCCAAATCTTCCCACCCTCTCCCTCTCCCACAGAGTCCATAAGACTGTTCTATACATCAGTGTCTTTTGAAGTCTGTGCATGCTTGCGTGTGCATGTGTGTGTGTGTGCGTGCACATGTGTGTGGAGGGCTGTGGGAATTCTTTCTCTGCCTTTCAGTGTGCTGCCCATTCTGGTTGCTTTAATTTGGCTTTCCTCAAGTTACCACTCCTAGGCCTTCATGCCTCTTATCTCTCTTGTACTGAGTGACTCAGACTTGTCTGAGCTCCCAGACATTAGGGTATGTCCCTAAATGACATATCCACACTCAGCAACACCAAAGGCCAGGCCCTATGGATAGAATCCATTGGTGTAAGAAGGACAGGGTCATCACACTTCATCAAAATACGTTTTCTAAGCGTGTGATGCAATCTGTCACATGAGAACATGTTGGGTGAAAAACATATTCTCCATTGCCTTAACATTTAAAGACATTCAGGTAGAATGTCAACATATTTAATTTATGCATGTATGTACAAGACATTTTTAAAAGATTTTTTTGATGTGGACATTTTTAAAGTCTTTAAAGAATTTGTTACAATATTGCCTCTGTTTTATGTTTTGGTTTTTTGGCCCTGAGACTTGTGGGATCTTAGCTCGCTGACCAGGGATCAAACCCGAACCGTCTGCATTGGAAGGCGGAGTTTTAACCATTGGACTACCAGGGAAGGCCCCGTACAAGACGTTCTGGGGCTTCTGGGTGCCAAGGATCTCTGGCTTATTAGAGATTTGCTATTCCTCCATCACCTACCGACTCATTTGGAAAAGACTGTGATGCTGGGAAAGATTGAAGACAAAAGGTGAAGACGGTGGCAGAGGATAAGTGGGTTAGATAGCATCATGGACTCAATGGACATGAGTTTGAGCAAACTCTGGGAGACAGTGGAGGACAGAGGAGCCGGGAGTGCTGCAGTGCATGGGGTCACAGTCAGATACGACTTAGCGACTGAAGAAAGACATTACTCTCCAGCTGAAGCTACCTAAGGCTCAGCCCTCAGACCCTTTTGCTGTGCTGTCTTGCCTTAAACTGCTGTCTCCCAAACTACTGATACACAGAAATTCTGGCATTTCTACTGTGGTAGAAAATTAGTGAAAATGGTCCCTGCTCTCAAAGAAATCATAGTCCTGTGGAAAGACAGGCTTTTATACACTGTGGATAATAGAAGACAGTCTAAAATCAGCCCTCAAATTGATATCCAAACAAAGTACTCAGAGCAAACATGGGGCGGAGTGATTAATCGTGGCAGATGTTTACCAAGAGTAATGATTTTAAGAGTCATCACGCTTTCTCCATCACACGGGCGATGCTAATCCCAATTCATTCATCATCAAACCTCACCTTGCTCGGCCATTTATCTTGACGGCAAACCCAGCTTTATTCTGGGAAATCAGTCAACTCCATTTATCCTGTGACTGCAGACGCTCAGAGAGGATAACTGTCCTGAGCCATATTTCATTCTCGTCCACTTACATGGGGACCAGCATCTTCCCTGGTGATCTTTTAAACTGGGAAGGTTTTTAATTTCATCTGAACCGGAGGCTTGGTGATAAAGCAGCCCCATAGCCCTGACTTATATTCTGGGACAGCCACGCTTCCTTGTCTCTGGTCTCACCTTTTAGAGAAATGAATATTGGGTACCTTCCTTTAGGAGTCTGGCTCAGATGGTAAAGAATCCGCCTGTAATGCAGGGGCCACAGGAGATGAAGTTTCAGTCCCTGGGTTGGGAAGATCCCCTGGAGGAGGACATGGCAACCCACTTCAGTATTCTTGCCTGGAGAATCCCACGGACAGAGGAGCCTGGTGGGCTACATTCCATGGGGTCGCAAAGAGTCGGACACAAGTGAATCGACTTAGCACACATGCACCTAAGGCGTAAAGATGAAGGTGGTAAGATAATTGAAGTGGATCCCTCTTTCTCAAGAAAGAAAGGCCAGAGTTCCAGTAAGCTGAGATGATGCAAGTGTGGAGATGAAGTAAGAGGGAGGGGGCCCAGATCAATGGATCACGAAAACACGGAAAATAGAGAAACAGATTCTAACTGAGAGGCTGGGACCAGCTCAATTCTCATTCCTTTATTAAAATAGGAAGTGCTGCTTCTTCTTGTCCAGGCAGACCTTTTCAGCTCTTCATGATAACGAGTATTCTTGTTTCCCAAATGACTTAATGATTCCTCTCAACTAACCTGTTTTCACAAAGAGGTGTAGGTCTTTTTCATTGTGGAGAAAACCTCCATGAACCTATCAGCTTCCTCTGGTTACTTCTTCTTTCCTTTCTCAACCCAGCATCTCAAGTTGAGCCCTCACGATACCCTTCACCAGGGCTGACACCACGCTGTCAACAATGCTTCTTCAAAGTCTGGGTATCTTCTCACCACCTTGCTTTAGCCTGCATTCCTTTCCCTCGATAGCCCTTGAATGGCTATTGTTTATGGATCATGATGCTCATTGTTAATCTGTATTTCCTCTTCCTGTTCAAATTTTGTTGGCTCTTTGCAATTTGGATGTGGTTTCAATTAGAAACCTTAGTCCAAGGGGTTGGCAAGCTACAGTTCAGTTCAGTTCAGTTGCTTAGTTGTGTCCAACTCTTTGCGACCCCATGGACTCCAGCACACCAGGCCTCCCTGTCCATCACCAACTCCCAGAGTTTACTCAGACTCATATCCATTGAGTTGGTGATGCCATCCAACCATCTCATCCTCTGTTGTTCCCTTCTCCTTCCACCTTCAATCTTTCCCAGCATCAGGGTCTTTTCCAGTGAGTCAGCTCTTCACATCAGGTGGCCAAAGTATTGGAGTTTCAGCATCAGTCCTTCTAATGAATATTCAGGACCGATTTCCTTTAGGACAGACTGGTTGGATCTCCTTGTTGTCCAAAGGACTCTCAAGAGTCTTCTCCAACAACACAGTTCAAAAGCATCAATTCTTCAGCACTCAGCTTTCTTTATAGTCTAACTCTCACATCCATACATGACCACTGGAAAAACCATAGCTTTCGAAGCTACAACCACTTAGCAAAATTGGCCCGCTGCCTGCTTTTGTAAATAAAGTTTTATTGGAACACAGCCATTCTCGTTCTTTTATGTACTGTTTACTACTGCCTTTGTGCAACCACAGGCAGAGGTGATTAATTGCAATATAGTCCCCAAAGCCTAAAATACTTAGTATCTGGTCCTTTACCGAAAAAAACTTGCCAGGCTAGGAGTTAATGTTTCTCATAATATCATAGGCTCAATGTGATCCCCAGTTCTTTTAAATTTTGATAAACTGATGGCAGACTTTGGGAAGACTACATTCTCTCCTAAGAATTACTGGTTCAAAAAGTTGAGAGAATCCCGATACAAGAAGAGACACTCATATTTCCATTAACCTGTGCTGCAAACCAGGGCAGCCACATGCTCACAAAAGACCCGGAAGATATGACTGACATCAGACACCCCTTGCTTCCTCAGGACTTACTCTTCTCTTTCCCTGGAAAGAACCCTAAGTTCTTGTTACTAGTACAGATAGTGCCTAGGTCGTTGAGTGACTCTAGGGGTTGCTTCCTCTTCTGTGGACTCTGTGTTGTTCTGGTGAAGGCAGCGTGATGCGCTGTGAAGCACCGTATTTGTCTCTGTGAGGGGGTGGAAGACCACTGCCTTTTACTATGAAGTCTTCTGTTCTGTTTGAATTATTTTTCCTTCCTCATGGGTACATGTTACACTGAGAAAGTCCCTGGAAGATAAGTGAGTAGTGAGAAAAACTGCACAACTATTGCTACTAACAAGCAGTTATTCATAATGGAATGCTTATGGAAAATGTTATAGACACGCACCCACACAACTTGTTATAATGATTGCCTCTGAAGAAGGTATGTGAAGGCTTTTGGCATACACTCCTTTATGCTGTTTGTTTTCATTTCATTTGCATTGTGTTGCTTTCATTTCATCTTATTTTGCATTTATTATCTACTTCATAAGTTCAAAACAAAGTGAAATGAAGGTCATTCCATTGAACACAAAAGCTCCTAGAACTGGAAGGACTCTCAGAAATGAATGGGTTTAAACTTCCTCCTTAATTCAGAGGTATTTAAATGTTGAGAAGGCACCCAAGTGACGTCTGATATCTCTATTAGAAGCCAGACTGCGTGACTGCATAAAATCTCCGTCCGGGCTGTTGACGTGGCCGCGGCTGCCGGCGGCAGGTCAGGGAATCCGGGGAGGTAATGACTGGATGCAGTCACCACAGTGACAGAGGAGGGAATGAGAGGTTTCCTGTCTGTGGCAGGTTTCTGCTTTTGTTTCAAAAGCCCTTATCTCTGTCAGGTTGGGTCTGCCTCCGCTCACCTCACAGCTCGCCAGGCTCTGGTTTTTTGCTTCTGTATCGGCTCCAGCCCCAGACAGTGCCCCTGTCTGCCCTGCCTTTGACCTGCAACATCTCTTTATTTCCCAAGCACTGCACCTCTGTCCTCAAGTTCAGCCACTTTACTGCTTCTCCCACCAGGGAACAAGAGGTCTCGTTGTAAATGCGGGTCGTAAATAACCACGAGGTCACAAATGGGCAGTGAGAGTTGGCAGCATGAGTGATGGGGTGGTGGGGGCAAGAAGTGAACATTTATCCGGGTGGAGCGGAAGAGCACATTTGTGCGGGAAGAGGGATGAGAGAGGAAGTAGGACTGAGGGTCCGTTTGGAAAAGGGAAGCACCAAGTTCAAGACCTCCAAGGGCAGAGCTAAGAAAGAAAAGGAGGGAGGAGATAAACATCCATTTGCTGACTTCCTTCTGTGGACCAGAGGCTCTTTGGATGGAATCTCATTTAATTTTCTCAACCCTCCCATTTTGCAGCTAAGGGCTCTGAAGCTTACGGGAACTAAATATCTTGACAAAGACCCACAGCTGGCAGGTGGAGACACAAGGATTAGAAGAAGAGGATGTATGTCAATCCCATTCTCCCAATGCACCCACCCCCTTTCCCCTCTTGATGTCCATACATTTGTTCTCTACGTCTGTGTCTCTATTCCTGCTTTGCAAATAAGTCCCCCTGTACCATTTTTTCTAGATTCCATATATATATAAATATACGATATCTGTTTTTCTCTTTCTGACTTATTTCACTCTCATGACAGTCTCTGGGTCCATCCACGTCTCTTCAGATGGCACAAGCTTGCTCAGTTTCATGGCTGAGTAATATTTCATTGTATATATGTACCACAGCTTCTTTATCCATTCCTCTGTTGGTGGACATTTAGGTCGCTTCTATGTCCTAGCTATTGTAAATAGTGCTGCAATGAACACTGAGGTGCATATGTCTTTTGGAACGATGACTTTCTCCAGGTATATGCCCAGAAACGGGATTGCTGGGGTTGACTACGTGTACACTACCGTGTATTGTTGTTGCTGTTCAGTAACTCGGTCGTGTCCAGCTCTTTGCGATACCATAGACTGCAGCATGCCAGGCCTCCCTGTCCTTCACTATCTCCTTTAGAGTTTGTCCAAAACTGTGACTGTTTTATTGCTTGCCTAGCTTGTAGTTGATGCTCATTTTGAATGAGTGAAATAGTCAATTTTAAAAATGCATCATTAAAGCAAATCACAAGTGTGGTCTTGCACAACTGGGAAGGCTAAGACACTCCCTTGCACAGACTCCTTCCCTTGTACATGATCTCAGTTACTCACTGTAACTGAGGTTGTGGCTTGTCTGGGTACGTCATCCATGTGCCACCCTGATGAGGTCTGACTATGACCTTCCCCTTCTAATCAGAGATCAGATCTAACTTGCTGTCTTGGTTTTTCCTTTCTGGTTTGTGTCTCTGTCCCTTCAATTTCTTTGCTCCAGCTTACAATTTTAGGTGCTGCTGGCAAGCTATTCCCTTTCTCCCATGAACTAAATATCATGCTTGATAGAGGTCTTTGCTTGGAAAAATAAAAAAGGAAACAAGGAAATATATGCAGGGCAAACAAAATCCCTGTGCTCTTTGGACTCCCCATAAAGCCACTCTGGGGCGGCATCCTCGTTCCGCCCTGCACGGCTGGCTCTGGTGCTCCAGAAGCCATTGTCCTACCCGTGTCGCAGACCCGACTGTGATGTTGCCCGGCTCAGCTCTGGGCACTGGGCTCTGCCGGGAGGATCTGAGTTCTTCCATATAGTGAGTCAATCTGGGCAGACAAATCCTGCTGAAAGGAGTTATAAATTGGGGATTGTGAACCTCTCCTGCTGAGAGGCACTAACCGTTTATAAGGGAGAAAAATTGATAAACCCCCGGGTATGATTTTTTGTTTCACTTCACTCTGGGGCCAGCTGTGAACAGGAAACGACTGTAAACAGCCTATTAGCAAAACTGCTTCAGTCAAAAGACCGCAAGGGAAAGTCGTGAGCAATTGTTACGTCAGCCAGGGCTTCCCACGTTGTTCTGAAAGGCAAGAACAGTGGAATGAAGCTCTGAGGTACACCCATGCTGCCAAACACAAAACTAAATAACATCCGCAGATGCTTTGTGAGGATGGAAGCTTACAACACCATGATGAGCCCACCTCTGTTCCTCCTTTAGTTCTCAGAGAGGAGACCGCTCTCCACCCCTGGGCCCTCACACACTCCTGTGGGACATTTATTATGGGCCAAGCGTGCAAGGAAAGGAAAATGGTACCCAGAGATGCACAAGATGAGAAAGTGTTAGTCATTCAGCCGTGCCAGACTCTTTGCGATTCCATGGACTTGCAGCCCACAAGGCTCCTCTGTCCATGGGATTTTTCCAGGCAAGGATACCGGAGTGAGTTGCCATTTCCTTCTCCAGGAGATTTTCCTGATCCAGGGATCGAACCTGGGTCTCCTGCCTTGCAGGCAGATTCTTTATCATCTGAGCCACCAGGGAAGCCCAAGATGAGAAAGTGCATTGCAGTGGCAAGCCATGAGTCCACCCAAGTCCCCGGTGGGGAGGCAGAAGAGAGAAAGTTCACTCTTTCCTGAGTTGTTCAGAGGAGAAAACAGAAGGACACATCTTGTGAACCTAGGCATGAAATACGGGGTGAGGGGAAGAGAGGAGACAGAAGGTGAATCTGCACAGAAGGGGCAGCAGAAAGAGAGGCTTTGGGGAGAAAATTCTCTGATGGGGCTGGGAGTCATTTTAAGGGCAGTTTGCCATTGTGTGTGTGTGTGTGTGTGCGTATGTGTGCGTATACGCACGTGCACACGCTCAGTTGTGTCTGACCCTTTGCAACCCCATGGACTATAGCCGGCCAGGCTCCTTTGTCCTTGGGATTCTCCAGACAAGCACATTGATACCTGAACATAAATTAAGTGGAAAGATTTCAAAAATTCAAATGTGAGTGAGGCTGGGCTGTGTCTGAAGTCTTATTATTTTTCAGTTGGATTCCACAGAGGATACAGCGGCCTCGGACAGATCTGCGGTTTCAGCAAAGCAGCTTGGTGCCTCGGTGCTGGAGGTAGGGGGTGCGGTGCCGGCTTCCTTGGGGCCAGTGTCCCTTGGCCGTCCCTCCTTCTAGGGTGGATGAAATAAAGCTCTCTTTACTGCCAGTGCCCCCTGGCACGGCTTCTCAGAAGGTAGTCCAAACCCGAGGCCCCGGGGGCACCCTAGACCACTGGAGATCTCTGTGAGGCCAATGTGAGCCTTCGTCTCTTTGGCTGGATTTCAGACCCAACACCTCGGGTCCCAGGGAGCCTGGCCTGACCTTGTGGAGGGTTGTTTATTAGCTGTTCTGCTAAAGTTCCATTCATTGGTTTAAATAAACAACTCGCATCTAACTCAAGGCTCTCCCCTGGCAGCCTTAAATCAAAGGAAGCTTCTGTTATACTTTATTACTTTAACTTTGTGAATTTGAATTAAAAGGAGGGGCAGCCAAGACCAAATTGTTTTATGACTCAGCTGCAGCCCCGTTACAAGTTCAGCTAAAAGCCAGTGTTTGCACCCCAAAGCCCTTACCCCCTGCCAGTGTTTTCATTGTGCAAACCCCTTTAGCATCAGGGCTGCAGAAGAGGAGGTTTGGCATCAACTAAGCAGAACCATTTTGAATGGATGTTTTGAGGTTGGAGGTGGTGAGAAGTGCAGAGAGACGCAAGGGCTCAGGACCAGGCTCTGGTCTCCACCTTTCCGTGACATAGCTCTGTGACACTGGGCAGTCACTTTGTAGCTCTAACCTTCAGTTTCTTCTTTTGGTGAAAATTTTAGAACAGGCAAAATAATTTTCATGTTCCTTTTAGCTTTAAAATTCCATGGCTCTGTGATTTCACAGACAGCAATGATGTAATCAGAGAGAGAGGTCAGATGTAAAAGGCCAGATGAAGTTGCAGTGGCATTCAGTCTGTAAATCAGAGGGCATCTTCTAAGAAGTTGTAGCAAGAGAACACATCACATAAGAGTTATTTCCGACCCCAAATCAGTTCATTTTGCAATAAGGGATGCAGAGAAGGGTGTCAGATTTGGGAGAAGGTAAAACAGACTGAATGTGTGCTGCAGGAGATCTGCAGCTGCAAGGGTAAGGGTGTTGTTTAGGGCGATTCCAAGCTTTTTGGCTTGTTGGTGCCAAGATAGGAAATATGAAAGAAGGGACATGTTTAGGCGACTACAATCATTAATTCATTTTGGAATATGTAGAAAACCTTTATCTGGATTTGAAAAGCAGATAAAATCTTCAAGAATCTTTAAAGTCCTTATTAATTTAACACTTAAAGCAGCATATTGGAGAAGGCAATGGCACCCCACTCCAGTACTCTTGCCTGGAAAATCCCATGGACGGAGGAGCCTGGAAGGCTGCAGTCCATGGGGTCGCTAAGAGTCGGGCACGACAGGGCGACTTCACTTTCACTTTTCACTTTCATGCATTGGAGAAAGAAATGGCAACCCACTCCAGTGTTCTTGCCTGGAGAATCCCAGGGACGGGGGAGCCTGGTGGGCTGCCGTCTATGGGGTCACACAGAGTCGGACACGACTGAAGCGACTTAGCAGCAGCAAAGCAGCATATATTCCTCTTACAAAAATTAGAAGCACAGAAAAATCAAAATATACAGAAAAGCCTACTGCCCATAATTTCACTGTACACACAGAAATAATCACTATACTTTAGTGGGAAAAATATAATTCTTTTCCCTCTTAGAGAAATATGGTCAAGAGCCAAGAATGGTGATTTGTGGCAAGCTAATCTACACAAAGTATATGGACACACACACACATATATTTTTCTCAATATTTTAAAACATTTTCCAATGACGCTATAGCTTTTAATTGTGCACATTATTCATTTCGAAGTTTTGAGTTGTTTCCATTTTTTCTATATTAAGTACTGTATGGATATCCTTATACCTAAATTCTTAGTCCAATTATTTCAAAAATATAAATTATTAGAAGCAAAGTTCTGGATAAAAATATGTAAACATTTTTAAAGGTCTGATCCATACTGCCAAAATGCCTTTCAAAAGTTGGACCAATTTATGGTCCTAGAAATGTTATATTGAAACATGTTACTCATATCCTTGTGGACTTAGGGAAATGTATTTCTTTTTAATGATTATCAATCAAAGTTGCTCTTATATTTTGAATGATATCATACTTTAAAATATATTTATCCATCATGACTATTTCTTCTTTGGTAAACTATCTTTCCAAGCTTTTTTTCCTCTTTTTATTTTAGATGGTTGGTTATCAGTTATTGATTTTTAGAACTTTTAATATATTATGAATTTAATCTTTTTTCCCTGCATGAACATTATGATTTTTTTTTACTCAGATTTATCTCATTTGTTTAAGGTGTTTTGTGACTTATGTATGTATATTTTAATACATAGTGTTATTTTAATAATTTGTTATGTAATAAAAAGTGTATATTTTAGTACACTTTGAATGTGTATCTTTTCATGTATGCTTTTGCTTTTAGTTGCACCCCACTCCAGTACTCTTGCCTGGAAAATCCCATGGACGGAGGAGCCTGGAAGGCTGCAGTCCATGGGGTTGCTGAGGGTCAGACACGACTGAGCGACTTCACTTTCACTTTTCACTTTCATGTATTGGAGAAGGAAATGGCAACCCACTCCAGTGTTCTTGCCTGGAGAACCCCAGGGACGAGGGAGCCTGGTGGGTTGCCGTCTATGGGGTCACACAGAGTCGGACGCGACTGAAGCGACTTAGCAGCAGCAGCAGCAAATATGTATAAAGGCTAATTTTTATAAATTATATAAAGATATTTTCTGATTTTTAAGTTGCTTTTAAATATTTTCACCTATAATTCATTTCAACCTCAGTTTGACGTAAGACAACAACTCTGTCAAGGATAAGCCATCACCTGGTGAATTACATCATATATCTATTGACTTAAAATACCTCTTTTAGCATATTCTTGTTGTTCAGTCACTAAGTCATGTCCAACTCTTTGCAACCCCATGAACTGCAGCACTCCAGGCTGTCCTGTCCTTCACTATCTCTTGGAATTTGCTCAGATTCATGTCCATGAGTTGGTGATGCTATTTAACCATCTCATCCTCTGCCACCCTCTTCCCCTTTAGCCTTCAATCTTTCCCAGCATCAGGGTCTTTTCTAATGAATTGGCTCTTCGCATCAGGTGGCCCAAGTATTGGAGTTTCAGCTTCAACATCAGTCCTTCCTATGAAAATTCAGGATTGATTTCCTTTAGGATTGACTGGTTAATTGACAAATTAATAATGATGACCTCAAAATTTTAAACACCAAACTTCAGTGATAATTTGGGGTAACTTGACCATCCTACCAGCCTGGGACATGTTATTGGTAGAGAACGTTTAGTGGAAAATATTTCAAAAGGGATTTGAGGCCAGAGTTTTAACACTTGCTAAGTCCAGGGCTTTGAGTCACTGCTTAAAAGGATTTTGTTTTAAAGTTCAGGAGAAATTGTGCTTTTTTTCTCCCCTAGCTCTACAAGGCTGCATGTTACCAAACTCTCAATCAACTTAGAGTGACGATAACAGGGAGAAAATGTTTCTCCTAGAGAAGCTGTGATTCCTTCTATCTGGCTTGCAGCCTGGCTACCGTGGAATGAAGATCATTCCTCTTTTGTGGGATATTGCTGAGAAAAGTAGGAGGCGGCCAACATACACCAACATTCCGACTGTCTCCTACCATTTCCTCTAATTATTCCTTTACCTTTGCAGTACAATAATCCCTGTATCTCATTTTCATCCTGTTTGAATAACGCTCAGGCCTCATATCGCCCCCTTGCATTTCATCGTAGCATCTTCACTCTGATCTTAACCTGGGTGTTTGACATCAGTTCAGAATAGCCAGAATAGCTCTTCTGAATAGCCAGAGCGGGGTTGGTGATGCTTTAAGACACTGCAACATGGCAAGGTGACTTCTCGGCAGCTCTTCTCTGCATCTGGACACCTGCTGTCCGTGAGTGGTGGCCACTGCCTGACACAGCAAGGAAGTCTCCATTGCCTCTGCTGGCTCCAGATTCCTTCCTACGTGTTCTAGGCCAGCTGCAAATCCCACAGGACTTCTTCCCAGATCCCGTCACTCATCCTGTGGGGGGGGTGGAGAGGACGAGATGAACTGCACAGAAGCCCTGCCATTTCACCCATTTAGAGCAGCTGAGGAGAATCCCCTAAAGCCAGCAGGGATCAATTGTGTGGAAGGCAGTTTTTGCATGGACGGGGAGTGAGGATGGTTTCAGGATGATTCTAGCACATTTCATTAATTGTGCACTTTATTTCTATTATGATTACATCAGCCCCACCTGTGATCAGGCATTAGGTCCCAGAGGTCGGGGACCCCTGGTCCAAAGGAAGCAGCCCCCTTTGAGCCTCTCAGCCTGCCTCCACTTCCAGCCTCCCCCAGCCCAGAGACAACAGAAGTGATAAGGGGGCAGCAAAGCGGTCCCCTCCACGTGTCTCAGGAGGACCAAACTGCTTGCCAAAGAAGACGAACTACAAGGCCACCAGGCTGTCCTTACCCCTGACCTTCTCATCGTCTCTAGCTTAGATTCTCACAATAAGCATCAGCCTCCCGTTACGGTGATGCTTAGAAAGATGTCTCCTCTGTTTTTAGGTTTCCTTAAAACAGTCAGTGGGACCGCAGTGGGGGAAGGGAGAGGAAGCCAGCCCTCCAGACACATCCTTATCGGGTGCTCCCATTCTAAACCTTCACCACTCCGGGGAAGATAGGCAGGGAATCTCATGGGTGGGGAGGCTCATTTTCCATGTAAAGCAAGAAGTCTGGGCCATTCTGAAAGGAACCCACAACTAACCTGGGTTTGGCCTCACTTGCTTTCCAAGAACTCATTGTGGACAGGGCAAGAACTAGACCTAGGAACTAGTGGATGGACAGGGAAGGGATTTAAAATGGGCAGCGTGTGATTTGTATGCAGACTGAGCTACAGATTCCGTTCCAAACTCGGGGGACACCAAGCCATCCATGGCACGCAGCCTGCCACCTTTCCGCAGTAGGCGGCACTAAATCCTGTGTTGCCATCAAGGCAGGATGTTTTCTCCCTTCATGAGTCAGCTTGGGATGCAAAATTAGACAGACATTGCAATGGAAAAATCCCCCATGCCTCCTTTAACTCTTTCCTTACTCCAACCTCTCCTTTCACAGTTTCAGTTAGTGTCTTTGCCTATTTGGAGAATATTTTATGATTACGTTTTAAGAACAATCCATCCATGACTGACTGCCCGAAACTAAACTGAAGTAAAATAAAGACATAAAGAACAATGTTCAGAGAAGGCCATTAAAGTAGCTTTTATGTATTTATTTTTTTGGTTCATATGATTCTTTTTTTTAATATAAATTTATTTTAATTGGAGGCTAATTACTTTACAATATTGGCTTGGTTTTGCCATACATCAACATGAATCTGCCATGAGTGTACGCATGTTCCCCATCCTGAACCCATCTCCCACCTCCCTCCCCATCCTATCCCTCTGGGTCATCCCAGTGCACCAGCCCTGAGCATCCTGTATCATGCATCAAACCTGGACTGGCGATTCGTTTCATATATGATATTATACATGTTTCAATGCCATTCTCCCAAATCATCTCACCCTCGCTCTTTCCCACAGAGTCCAAAAGACTGTTCTATACATCTGTGTCTCTTTTGCTGTCTCGCATACAGGGTTATCGTTACCATCTTTCTAAATTCCATATATATGCGTTAGTATACTGTATTGGTGTTTTTCTTTCGGGCTTACTTCACTCTGTATAATAGGCTCCAGTTTCATCCACCTCATTAGAACTGATTCAAATCTATTCTTTTTAATGGCTGAGTAATACTCCATTGTGTATATGTACCACAGCTTTCTTATCCATTCGTCTGCTGATGGACATCTAGGTTGCTTCCATGTCCTGGCTATTATAAACAGTGCTGCGATGCACATTGGGGTACACGTGTCTCTTTCCCTTCTGGTTTCCTCAGTGTGTATGCCCAGCAGTGGGATTGCTGGGTCATATGGCAGTTCTATTTCCAGTTTTTTAAGGAATCTCCACACTGTTCTCCATAGTGGCTGTACTAGTTTGCATTCCCACCAACAGTGTAAGAGGGTTCCCTTTTCTCCACACCCTCTCCAGAATTTATCGTTTGTAGACTTTTGGATAGCAGCCATTCTGACTGGCATGAGATGGTACCTCATTGTGGTTTTGATTTGCATTTCTCTGATAATAAGTGATGTTGAGCATCTTTTCATGTGTTTGTTAGCCATTTGTATGTCTTCTTTGAAGAAATGTCTGTTTAGTTCTTTGGCCCATTTTTTTTATTGGGTCGTTTATTTTTCTGGAATTGAGCTGCAGGAGTTGCTTGTATATTTTTGTGATTAATTGTCAGTTGCTTCATTTGCTATTATTTTCTCCCATTCTGAAGGCTGTCTTTTCATCTTGCTTATAGTTTCCTTTGTTGTGCAGAAGCTTTTAATTTTAATTAGATCCCATTTGTTTATTTTTGCTTAAAATTCTATTTGGGCTGTGCTGGGCTCTTGTGTGGGCTTCCCTGGTGGCTCAGCTGGTAAATAATCCGCCTGCAATGCAGGAGACCAGGGTTCAATTGCTGGGTTGGGAAGATCCCCTGGAGAAGGGAAAGGCTACCCACTCCAGTATTCTGGCCTGGAGAATTCTGTGGACTGTCCGTAGGGTGGCAAAGAGTCGGACACGACTGAGTGACTTTCACACGTTTTTTTCCACTCTTCTGGAGGGTCGAGGAACTCGAGGGGCAGCTGGCCTTGCCGTGGGCCCAGGCTGACTGTTGTCTGTGATTCCCTGATGGGCCTCTGCTCTCGAAGGGAGCTCGATATGAGTCAGCAAAGCCCTCATTAAGTGAGTCACACCATTAATAAAAGGTGCAGATTGCAAAGCAGTGTTTATTTCAGTGTTGATAGAAACCAGGGCACAGAGGCCTTGAATCGAAAATAACCTTGGGCCAGACACACTGAACCCGGGTGGGATCTGGAGTCCCAGGCTCACATTCCTTCCCAAATGCAATCATTCAGATATGTGGCTTTCTTTGTCCCGCAGATGGGTGCCCTACCCCCACCTCCAGGGTTTGCCCCCGCTTGACAGCTTACAAAGCCCATCCACTTACTAGTCCCTTGTCCTAACTTGAATAAGCCTTGGAACACTGATTAGGTGGTGTCCTCAATGAACAAGTGACAGTCCTGGGTCAAGAATCGCCACTCTGCTGTCCACGCTGTGTGAACGTAGGTCACTTGCATAGCCTCTCTGTGTTTTAAACTGAGTACACAGCCCCAGCACTCTTACTACCTTGAATACCCTCCAATCTCCTCAGGGCTTCCCAGGCGGCTCAGTGCTAAAGAATCTGTCTGCCAATGCAGGAAACGCAAGAGACGTGGGTTCAATCCCTGAGTCAGGAAGATCTCCTGGAGGAGGAAATGACAACCCACTGCAGTATTCTTACCCAGAGAATCCCATGGGCAGAGGAGCCTGGTGAGCTGCAGTCGACGGGGTCACAAGAGTTGGACACGACTTAGCAACTAAAATGCCACCATCCCTGGAAGCAGTGGCACTGAAGCTGAGATCTGGCAGAGGAATAGAAGTCAGCCAACTGAACGTGGGGAAGAAACTCATTTCCCATGGGGGTGAATGATGCCACGGGCAACGGGAGAGGACGTATCATTTCCAGGGAGCAGAGGCTCAAGTGGGACAGGGCCAGCAAGCCTGGTAGGAATTTTGGCCCTTATTTTAAAGGCAGTAAGAAATGAGATTTCCCTGGTGGCTCAGATAGTAAAGAATCTGCCTGCAATGCAGGACACCTGGATTCAGTCCCTGGGTCAGGAAGATCCCCTGAAGAAGGACATGGCAACTCACCCCAGTATTTTTGCCTGGAGAATTCCATGGACAGAGGAGCCTGGCGGGCTACAGTCCATGGGGTCGCAGAAGAGTCAGTCACGACTGAGCAACTAAGACTTAAAGGCAGTAACTCTGTTTCCAGGATCATTTTGACTTAGGTGATTTGATGTGGTTCTGGTGTTGACATCACCACATTTCAACACATGGCGAGTCTGACGCAGGAGTAACACACACCTCTTAGCAGGGAAAAGCACTCTTTCATAACCAAGCAGTGTGTCCAACATTAGGTACACGTGATTCTCAGGTCAGGCCCAGCCCAGGAATAGATCTGCTTTGTATGTGATTTGGTACGTTTTCAAGTTAAAAGCTTCATCACTATAAAAGTATGAGGGGAAAATGTGGATGACTATTTCTATAATCCTAGGGTAAGTAGGTAGAAAAATATAGGATAACGTTGAAAGAGGTGCCTACACAAAATTAAAACTTTTCTTAGCTGCCAGAAAAGAACTACAAATGCTAAAATATAAACAGAAATGAAAAGGTTTTGTGATTACGGAAATAGATAATAATATAATTGTATAATTAAAAACCCAGGGCTTCCCTGGTGGCTCAGTGGTAAAGAATTCGCCTGCCAATGCAGGAGGCGCAGGTTCTATCCCTGGTCCAGGAAGATCCCACATGCCACAGAGCAACTAAGCCTGTGTGCCACAATTATTAAGCCTGTGTTCTAGGGCCCAGACCACAACTACTGAGGCCGGTGCACCCTAGGGCCCATGTTCTTCAATAAGAGAAGCCACCGCAATGAGAAGACCACGCACTGTGTGAAAAGTAGACCCTGTTCTCCTCAAATAGAGCAACGTCCATGCAGCAATGAAAACCCAGCACACCCCCCCAAAAAAACACTCTGAATGCACAGGTAGTTTTAAAAGCAATGGGAACGGGATGAAGAACTTGTCAGATTAATGAGTGACTCATGAAAGAAGAAATACTCGGAATACACGAGGGCAGTGGACTGTGTGTTTGGTTGAGTGACATGTATATGCTGAGAGCATAGAATGGTCTGGTGGATTGTAGGTGCTCTTTGTTGCATGAATAAGACAGGAAGATCTTTTGCTTCACTCCACTTCACCCCCAGAGGATGGGGATGGGGGTGCCGGGGAACTAACACCTGTAGAAGCAGTCCTCATCCAGTCATGGACTGGAAATGAACTGTTGTTGCTGTTGAATTGCTAAGTCATGTCTGACTCTTTGTGACCCCATGGACTGTCGTCTGCCAGGTTCCTCTGCCCATGGGATTTCCCAGGCAAGAATACTGGAGTGGAGTGCCATTTCCTCCTCCAGGGGATCTTCCCAACTCAGGGATTGAACCTGTGTCTCCTGCATTGGCAGGCAGATTCTTTACCACTGAGCCACCAGGGAAGCCCTGGAAATGGAATCCAAATGCACTAATATACTTGTCTCTCAGATAGGACCACTGAGAGTGGTGTTTCACTTGGTCCGACTGATACCTCCAGCAGGACTGAACCCCAGCTGTTCACGGTGGTGACCTTGCTCTTTTTTGCAGTGTGTATCGACTTCTTTCCCTACTCTCTTACTTCCCCTCTCTCCTAGAGCTGCTTCTTAGATTACTTCCAAAATAAAGGACTTACAAGGACTTCCCTAGCGGTCCAGTGGTAGGTATATGACTTGATCCCTGGTCAGGAAGCTAAGATTCCACATGTCTCATGGCCAAGACAACAAAAAAACATTAAAAAAAAACAGAAACAGTGTTGTAACAAATCAATAAAGACTTAAAAATGGTCCAGATCAAAGTAAAGGACTTATATCCTAATCCTACCTCAGCACTGCCTTTAGAGGAATTCAGCTTAAGACAAAATGTACATTTTAGGAAGAAAAGGTAATGCATGCATCACACTCCTTCTTTATACTCTTCAGAATTGTCTAAATATACAATGAACATGAGATTAAGAAAAAATAAAACCAAGCCACCACCACCATGAGAAATCCCCATCATATCAAATTTCCATTAACTTCCCATGCTTTTTCTTAGGAGTTAGAAAAAATGCACAAGTAAGATAAATTAATATACTTCTTTCCCACTAAAAACAAGGAAATCATGTTGGTGTCTATGGTGCAAATGATAATTTGGAAGATGCATTAAAACAAATGGAAAAATAAGCGAGAGCCTCAAAATGTGGTAGCATTTTCCAAGTTTGATCGTGAAAGGAGACCATGAAAAGAGAAGCTCTCTCTCTCATTTCCTCCAAGTGAGCTGATTTGATGGGGGAAGGTTATGTTCATTTCAAGGGGACCAGTGGATATGAAGCAGGAGTCATCATAGGTTCCACATCTGTCTCCCTCCCACCCCTCCATCCGTGGCTCCAAGAAAAAGATGGAGAAGCTGTTCATCCATGCCTTCCACAAAGGCATCACTATTCTTTGCCAATCCCTGGGCTAGGCTGGAAAAAGAAGGCCTCAAAAGGTATACAGGTCTCTGCTGTCAAGGTGCTGGTGGAGAGAGAAATGGAAAACAAGCAACTGCCTGAACATGGGTATTTTATCAGGACATGTCCTTTGAGGGCAATAAGTGGAGGAATAGGGTGAATGGTCAGGTCAGAGTGAATTTGGTTTCTCTTCTAAATCAGTGGAGAGGGAAATTCTGCCAGGAGAAGTGTCATTCAATCTAAGACTCGAGAAGGTTACCAGCTGGGAAGACCTGAGGAAGTTTCCAGGCCAAGAAAGTCTGAGCGCTGGCTGAGAACTTGCTCTTTGAAAGGACCAGAAAGGAGATTAGAGTGGGTCTGGAGAATGGCAAGTGAGCCCACTTCATAAAACAAACAAAAAACCAACCCCAAACCATACTCAATACCCTGAAGTTTAGCATCAGACACAATAAATGGTTATACCAACTCTTGGCGAAGATATGAGAAAGAAAGGACCCTCTCCTGTACTGTTGGTGTGAGTACATATTGGTACAGAATTTGTGGAAGGCAACTGGGTAATGCTTATCTAAATTTGAAATATTCTTTTCCTTTTTACTTCATTTATTTCCAAAGGGTTGAGAAGATCCCTTGGAGAAGGGAATGGCAACTCACTCCAGCGTTTTTGCGTAGAGAATTCCATGGACAGAGGAGCCTGGTGGGCTACAGTCCATGAGGTCACAAAGAGTTGGACATGAATTAGCGACTAACACTTTCACTTTTCCCTGGTGGCTCATAGGCAAAGAGTTCACACACCAACACAGGAGATGTGGATTCAATCCCTGGATGGGGAAGATCTCCCGGAGAAGGAAATGGCACTCCACTTCAGTATTCTTGCCTTAGGAAATCCCATGGACAGAGGAACCTGGAGGGCTACAGTCCATGGGGTCACAGAGTCAGACATGACTTAGCAACTAAACGACAACAACTTCCACAGGGCTTGCAATTTTACACTCATGGATTACTTCTACATTTTAAAAAAGCTATGACAACTTTAGATCCACTCTTTGGGCATGTATCCCATCGGGACACATATACCAACTAAATGCCTATGGAGCGATGGAAGGAGGTGCATAAAACAGCAGAGGGTCTAAAACCAAAGGAAGAAGAGATATTTTAAAGTAGAACTGAACTCAACTCTTTATTGTGGCCATGAAAATACTGATCTAGTGGAAGGCCAGAGTCTAGAAGGAACCAGCTTGTGACCAGCTTCTTGGTTTAATTAAAAGTGTGTTGCTGAACAGTGTCCAAGTCAGGTCTTTCTGGCATTTCTAGGTCTTACCTTTGGTTCCCAAACTTCTTACCATTTGTCATGCTTTACAGCCACCCCACTAGGAATAAACATGGTTGGTCTGTGTGAGTTAAACACACAAGTGTGTGCCAGTGCTTCTGTGGCATCATTTCCCCTAGGTGATCCAAGAAGGAGCTTTGAGCCCCAGAGTGGCCTGTCACGGAGGCCAGTTTATTGCAATCAATTTTTCAGTAACTCCCAACTGGGCCAGAGTCAATCCAATAACAAAAGATGAAAGTGTCTAAACCTATTAAACTTCCAGGTGCCTGAATTTACTTAAATCACACATTCATTTCCTTCCCTGATCTCACTGCTAAGCTGTCAAAGCTCCATCCATGTGTCACCGAATCAACTCTTCTGGGGTCAATTACATTGAATTGCTTTGCTATTAATTGGATCACAGCCCAGCAGACTTAATTCAGTCTTCAACTGAAATAGTCCCTGATCCCATCACCCCCATGTCCTTTCTCTGAAAGCAACACAAAGGCATGTGTTGTTGGATTGTCCTCCTGGAGGCCAACCTTAAAATCCAGGCATGTTCTCTAACAACCCAGCTAGAGGAATGCTGAGCATAACCACTTGTGAGTGGATAACTGGTGCAGGTTCCTGGATCAACTATTTCGCTTGAGTCATAATGACATAGTGCTGCCTTTTTCCCTCCTCTTCGCAACCCAGAGCCATCAATGTAATGGTTTATTACTTCTTCAGTCCTCCTTCCAATCCCCGTTGTTTATCACTCTCCATCTTCCAGAATGGAATTTTCTACCACCTACCCCAGACTTCTTTCGTTACAGAGTTAAATCCTGTTCATCTTTAGCACCTTTGCAAATGCCCACATTCTCTCCCTCCAGTTTCCTGCTTTTAATGTTCTCAAAAGCCCGCTTTCCATCCTAACTGATTGGAATGATTCCAAGAGGCCTTTCAGAAGCATGGTGCGTGGTATCTGTTTTCACTAAGGAAGGAGTGTGGCATCTTGAAGGAACAATGAAAGATTCTACTTCACAGCAGTATTTTTGCAGGTTTTAAAAACACCTGGATATATTCTATGATATTCTTGATGCTAAGAATTTCTCCTCCCAAATATGGATCTAACCCACAGCTGGAAATAACATGCACTCCAAATCCCCTTGCCAAAGAGTTAAATATCTTCCCAGCATTTTAAATCATTTAAAGGCACTTAACCATTCAAAATGGTATGAATGTTCCTTCCACTCACATGGAAAGCATTGAACAATTGACAAAGAGCATTAGAAGGGCTTCAAAACCAAAGCTAAGGGGAAAAAAAATATCAGGAAAGGCAAATAAATGCTGCAGAGATTTATGAATGAAAATCTTGAACAAAACCAGAGGAAAAGGCTTATCAGAAATGAGTGGACAGTTCTTTGGTCTCACACTCGAATGGGCGAAAATTCATTTCTTCCGGCTATATATGCAAAGACAAAAACAGGCTTCTACAAAACGAATAAAACATAAACACCACAGAACAAATCAGGTGTTTTTTTTTTTTTTAATGGGAAGTACATCAAATCATAAAAATATGACAGTGGAGCATACCTGGGGGAGAGCGGGAAGGAATGTACTTTTTTCTCTGCTCAAGGCTGAGCGCCGAAGAACTGATCCTTTCGAGTTGTGCTGCTAGAGAAGAGTCTAGAGAGTCCCTTGGACTGCAAAGAGATCAAACCAGTCAATTCTAAAGGAAATCAACCCTGAATATTCTTTGAAAGGACTGATACTGAAGTTGAAGCACTGATACTTTGGCCACCTGATGTGAAGAGCTGACTCATTGGCAAACACCCTGATTCTGGGAAAGACTGAAGACAGTAGGAGAAGGGGAATGACAGAGGATGAGATTGTTGGATGGCGTCACCAACTCAATGCACGTGAGTTTGAGCAAACTCTGGGAGATAGTGAAGGACAGGGAAGCCTGGCATGCTGCAGTCCATGGGGTCACAAAGAGTCCCAAGACTCGACTTAGTGACAGAACAATAACACACAACCTCTACAGTCCAGGGCAGCATCATCTCTCACCTTGTCAACTACAAAACTGCCTAATTAGACTTCCAGCTCCCACTTTTGCCATGACAATCTTTTCTTCAAATCACATCACCTCCCTACAAAAACCTTGTAATGACTTTCCCTTGCTCTTAGAGTAAAACCTAACTCCTCTTTGATCTGGCTCCATGACTGTTTCTGTAATCTCACCTTCAACTATCATTTTGTTGACTATGATGCAGACACATCGACCTGTTCTTGGTCCAGCTCAGGGCTTTTTCATGTAGCATTTCCTCTGTCTAGAGCATGCTTTTCTTGGCTATTTTTGGAGGTTCTCATATTTTAAGTCTCAACTTGAACCTCACGGAATCCCTTCCCACTAACCTACCTAAAACCGATGCTTTTCATCCTCAGTCACTTTCTACTAATATTACATTCATGCATTTTATTTTGTCATGGCTCTTCTCACTGAAGATTTTCTGTTTACTATTTTTCACTATTTGTTTCCTCATTGGAACAAAAATGTCATGGGAGTAAGGGCTTTGTTTTATTCTGCAGTTACATCCTCAGTGTTTCAAACTTTGTCTAATAAATATAGCCTTTCATAAATATTATTTGAATGAATAGATAATGGATTTAAAGTCCTGCTCTAAAGTATAGAAGCATATAGTCAGAACTATCCATTAGTGAACCAAACACAGTAAATTCATAATTGTACATCATGGAATGGCTGTCTAATGAGGACCATAAAAGTAATGCTTTGGCCTGAGAAGAGCCCAGAAGCATGTTGTTTTGAGGGATATGACTTCCTTCTTGTGCTGTATGCACTCAAACTATTCTAAAGTGTTTGCCAAAGGTTTCTGAGGATCAGAATTATGTGAGCCACCTGTAAACATACAGCCTTCAAGACTTGGTCATCAGAGGTATAGAAATGGTGAATCCAAGGTGAAGCTTGAGAGTCTAAATTCTTAGCAAGTATTAGGTGCATTTTTTTTTTTTAATCAAGGAGGCTTGAGAAACACTGCCTTCCAGCAGAGATTAAAGACAGGGCTACAGCTTTGAACCCCAAAGTCCAGGCTTCAGTCTCATCACAATTAAATTGAAATACTTGGGAATGGGAATCAGGCATCTGTCTTTTCTAAAATTCTCCATGATTCCAACAATTGTTCAGGCTGAGCAGAACTCTTCTAAATCCCCCATTCTCAGACTTCAACTTGCCTGTGAATCATCTGCAGAGCTTGTTAAAATGTAAGTGCTAATTCTGTAAATCTTGGTTGAAGTTCAAGATTCTGCTTTTTTGGTTTTTTTTGTAAGCTCCCAACAGTATTGATGCTGGATAGCCTCAGACCTCTCTTAGAGCAACAAAGTTCTAGTGGATCCACTAAGGTGCCAAGCCTGGTGTCTTAGTCCATTACAGCTACGATGAAACAATGCAACCCAGCCGCTTAGGAACATCAGGAACTTGTGTAGCAGCCCTGGAAGCTGGAAGGCCAAGATCAGGCTGCCAGCATGGTCAGAGGAGAGGATTTTTGCATGTCACAGACTTATTGTATCTTCACTTGGCAGGAGAAGCTAGTGAGCTCTGTGGGGTTTCTTTTATTAGAGCATGAAACCCATTCAAGGGGGCTCCACCCTCAAGATCTAATCACCTCCCCAAAGCCCCATCTCCTCACACCATCACTCTGGGGGTTATGTTTCAATCTATGAACTTTGGGGGGACACAAGCATTCTGTTTATAACACAGTGTATCCTTGGTCGTGTATACAGCGTAGAGACCTTTAGGAGTTCATGGTGAGGTAGGTGATGGCACTGGTGGGTGTGGCAACTGTCTCCACTCTCTTGTTACAACTAATGATTTTTGTTACAGACACACTTTCCTCCTGGGGTTTGGGGCTGAGAAATACAATGCACTTGAATTTCCTTGATGTTTTCATTCATAAATACAGAAAGGTCTACTTCATAGGAGGTGTTTCTTACTCTTCTGTGGATAGGGAAGAAAGTGTTACTCGCTCAGTTGTGTCTGACTCTTTGCGACCCCGTGGACTATAGCCCACCAGGCTCCTCTGTCCTTGGGATTCTGTAGGCAAGAATAGGTTGGAGTGGGTTGCCATTTCTTTCTCCAGATGCAGATGTGAAAAGCACTCTAAAGCAAGAATAGAAACATTGTATGAAAAAGTGATGTTTCAGAGTAGGATATCAACTCCTCTATCTTCTAAAACAAACCAAACTTCTCAAAACTGTTCAACCTTTTAAATGGGTAGATTTCTGAGATGGGAGAAAATCTTTCAGGCAGTCTTGGTACATCATTTGTTTGTGAGGGAGTTCAGGACACACTGCACTTTGGTACATTGTAAAGCTTAAGCTGAAGGAATTTGAGAAAAGCAGGAAGGTCACACTGACCTTCCCATACTCTTGTCCCTGAATCGGATCAGAAAGCTCCCATGAGGAAGGTACCCTCCCCTTATTGGGAGGAAAGAAGACGTTCTCATGAGCAGAGATGAGGAACATGGGGCTGAGGAGACTGACAAACAAACCTTGTTAAACTCACCCTTATCCTCCTTGTTAATTCTTCACCATCCCTGGTCCACTCATTCTTCACAGAATTTTTTTTTTTTAAGTCCAAAAGCTATAAAAGCTTCCTGCTCTGGATCCTTTCCTGGGTCTTCATTTTCTTGTGAAGGCTTCCATGGACATGTGAAAATTCCAGACAACATTTATGCTTTTCTCTATTCCTCTATCTTTCTCAGTTTAATTTTCAGATCCATCCAAGAACCCTAAGAGGGTTGAGAAAATTATTTTCCTCCCATTCCACTTGCAATCTTGCATAAATAGTTCTAAGTTTTAAATCCAAGTCTTGATTCTAGAGACACGTACATATTGGTAAAGGTGATGGTCAGTGTCTAGGGCTTACAAATCTGTCACTGCAAAGTTGGTTATAAGCAGAAGCTGTGATTGTGAAAAGGAAGTTTCCCTTGACTGACTCTGGTCAAAGGCCATGACTTTATAGTCAATTAGTTAGACCTTTGGCAGTTTCATCACCAAGCAATAGATCTGATTATCTTCTTAATGACCTACATAATCAGACCCTTTATTGATAAAGTCCCTGCTTCCCATTTGACCATAATGAGAGGAGAAGGGGAAAAAAGATTGATTTCTTTGGTGAAGACTAATCTGTGCCCTTAAAATACGAACTCTCTGGGGAAGTGGGGAGGTGACATGATTCCATTTCAATAGTCCACTGACTCCAGAGCCTTGAACAGTCCTGTTCCTGGAGCTTGAATAATAGGTGCAAAATGATTCAATATAAATCAAATAATACTCCAAAAAAAAAAAAAAAAGGTATTCAATGTGAGAAGCATTGTCATGACTGGACATTTTGTTTGTTTTTTCAGTCATTACAGAGAACCAGAAAAATTCAAGTAAGATGTCACAAGTTCTGCTAGTGGTAAGAGAATCTCAGTTAGTCTAGAGAGGTGGCATGCTTGACAGAGGTATTTTCACAGAGTGGAAATAAAACCAACCTTTGCACTTGCTAACGGTTCAGCATTAATCAGACTTCCTCAGTAATTTAGGGGTCAATTCCCCCATGTCTAAAATTGAAACTCTAAGTCCTTTCTGTTTTCAAAACTCCACAAAGCTGTGTGTGTCCATGTGCTCCAGTAATGGATCGGATCAGAAACTGGAGGCTTGCAGCTTTTGGTGAACAGAGCTTCGTTATTGGATGGTCCCTGATGGATGGCCAACTAAGTGCAGATATCACCACGTGTACTCTAACCTGTCGGACTGAGAGTTCCTGCTTTGCTCTGAAATGAGGAGGGGATGTTTGCACTCTGAACTGGGCTCTGCGAGTACTTCTCACTGGGTACAAACTGACTCCATGAAATAAGAGGACTCACAGTCCCATAGATGTTTATTCAGACCCTTGCAACCAACCCCCCTTTCAGCGCCCCTTTCAACACTGTTGTGAAAACAGCGAGGTAATTGCCAAGTTCAATCGGCTTCCATGATGTCATAAATGGAAAGACCTATGAATTGCTCCATTGCTAGACATTAAGGCAGGGGATGATGTCATTCCTTAAAAATAAATAAGCATAACCTAATGTCTTTTTATTAATAGTCGGCTAATTGCTGCATCAGAAGAAGGAAAGCTTTGTAGACGAGAATGAGAAACTGCCCCTGACATCATGCCCACAGCACAAGCGGAACCTTATTCTCTGGGTGTGCACACACACACGCAAACCCACACACACACACACGCAACCCCCCCCCCCCCCACACACACACAAACCCACACACACAGGGGTAAAATGGCTTCTTAAATAATGAATCTCTAGATAACACTCCAGTACATGCGGGTGGAGTGTCAGCAATCTGATTGGCTCACAGCTGGAAAAAATGAGACAGACATGACAGATGTGATATATAGAGAAAGCACTGGCTTGAGAGGCTCCTCTGCTCTAAGAATCACCCCACTTGCTGTCATGGGGAGCCCTTCATTTCAGACCCCACAGCCGAGTACGTCTTACCTGTGCTCTCTCGTGTGTTTCTTCAGCTGTGATGTCACAAACACAAAATCTTGGTAAGATGAATTTTGTTGAAGAAAGAGAGAACCAATGGGGGGAAAAACATATCATTAAAGGAAAGAGATCAAACCAAGGAGATCCAACCAATTCATCCTAAAGGAACTCAACCCTGAATATTCATTGGAAGGACTGATGCTGAAGCTGAAGCTCCAACAGCTTGGCCACCTGATGCAAAGAGTCAACTCATTGGAAAAGACCCTGATGCTGGGAAATATTGAGGGCAGGAGAAGTGGGAGACAGAGGAGGAGATGGCTGGGTGGCACCACTGACTCAATAGATACGAATTTGCACAAACTCAAGGATGGTGAAGGACAGGGAAGCCTGGTGTGTGGCAGTCCATGGGGTCACAAAGAGTCAGACAGAACTTAATGACAGAACAGCAGCAAAACAAAAGGAGAGCTTGGAAGTCCAGGTGATGTAGAAAAATCAGATTATCCAGCTAGTATTACCCTTAAGTATTTATGGTGTAGTGACTAACGTTCTTATCATCAATGGGCTTGAATGCAGCATATTTTCTTCCCAGATTGATTCTGTCTCTTTCTCATCTACTCTGAATGTGTTTTGCAATGATTTTTGTAGCACCAGGAAAGAAAAAGAAAAGAAAAGGTCTTTTCACAACTTCTGGACTGTGTCCATCGTATTGCCTCGGACACATGTCATAAAATACTCGCTCAAATTGAAATACACGACTCACTGTTAATGGAAACACAATCCCACGTGCAGTCCCATGTACAGTGTTGAAGGAAAGGTGCCTCTGCTTTCCAACCTGGAGTTTCTGATGCTACATAAAATGGGCAGGCATATCAGTTAGGGTGGCCTCTCCACCTAGGTCATTGCCGTGTTAAATAAAGAAGTTGGATGCTGTCATCAAGGGAAGACAGTCTTGTAGTGTACCAGCAAGCCAGGCTTCTAGGTAACCTTTCACCTTCAGTTCAGTTCAGTCACTCGGTCGTGTCTGACTCTTTGCGACCCCATGGACTGCCACATGCCAGGCTTCCCTCTCCATCACCAACTCCCGGAGCTTGCTCAAACTTATATCCATCGAGCCGGTGATGCCATCCAACCATCTCATCCTCTGTTGTCCCCCTCTCCTCCTGTCTTCATTTTTTCTCAGCATCAGGATCTTTTCCAATGAGTCAGTTCTTCACATCAAGTGGCCAAAGTATTGGAGTTCAGCTTTCAGCATCAGTCCTTCCAATGAATATTCAGGACTGATTTCCTTTAGGATGGACTGGTTTGATCTCCCTGCAGCCCGAGGGACTCTCAAGAGTTTTCTCCAACACCACAGTTCGAAAGCATGATTATTCGGCACTCAGCTTTCTTTATAGTCCAACTCTCACATCCATACATGACCACTGGAAAAACCATAGCTTTCACCTTGGATAGCTTTTAATCTTGAACCACAACTGGAGGACTGATGTGTTAAACAGAATAAAAAACTTATCAAAAGAGCATGAAACCATTCTTATGGCCCCTCTTGCCGGGTGATTGTAAATACAGACAATGGCTAAGCTCTCCCACCACCGCAGAGCCGAAATGGACCCACTGAGATTCCCACCACCCAGGGACTGAACCTACATCTCCTGTGTTTTCTGCATTGCAAGTAGATTATTTACCCACTGAGCCACCTGGGAAGCCTATTATATATGATTATCGTACACCTAAAACTAACACAACTTTGTAAATCAATTCCACTTCAATAAAAAATAAATAAAAAATTAAAATTATTGACCTCAGTAATAGTTGGAGTCAGGGAGATGAGTTCAAAGTGCTCATCCGAACCTCTGGTTATCAAAGTGTGTCCCTATTGTTAAAAATGCAAATGTAAAATATCATGTATGAAATGAGTTGCCAGTCCAGGTTCGATGCACGATACTGGATGCTTGGGGCTGGTGCACTGGGACGACCCAGAGGGATGGAATGGGAAGGGAGGAGGGAGGAGGGTTCAGGATGGGGAACACATGTATACCTGTGGCGGATTATGTAAAGTTTAAAAATAAAATAAAATTTAAAATCTTAAAAAAAAAAATGCAAATTATGATACAGGTTCCATCAGTTTCAGAGTCAGAAACACTGGGGAAAGGGCCCGGGGGATCCGAGCTTTAACAAGCCCTCCAGGTAATTCTGCCACACGCTGACATTTGAGAACCACGGGTCTAGTCAGTGCTCACACTTCATGAAAGCAATTCTCTGAGAGTCCTGTGATCCCCATGCCTTTGTCCCTCCCGCCCTGGTTGCACCCTCCGTGATCATGGTTCAGGACTACTAGGGATGTGTGTGCCCAGTTGCTCAGTCGTTTCTGACTCTTTGTGACTCTGTGGACTGTAGCCCACCAGGCTCCTCTGTCCATGGGGTCCTCCAGGCAAGAACTCTGGATTGGGTTGCCATTTCCTTCTCCAGGGAATCTCCCCAACCCAGGGATCGAATCCATGTCCCTGCACTAGAGGTAGTCTCCCGCATTACAGGTAGATTCTTTACCCTGGAGCCGTCAGGGAAGCCCCCAAGACTACTAGAGGCCCCTGTAAGTAGGAAGGAGAAGGTTTGCAGTACCTAACAGCTGTGGGACTTTGGGCAAACACAGCCACTTTCCGCTCTTCTGTTTCCATATCTGCACAATGAGATGCGGACCTAGAGGACCTGCAATGCCCCTTAGGACTAATATTATGCGACGCTGTGAGCTCTCAGTGCTGCTGCTCTAAACCCTAAATACGGACCGCTGCTCTCAGACAGCATGTTACTGGCCTTCAGAAGGATAAGGGGGTCTGAAAATACTCCTCCAGATAGCAGCACAATGAACCACTGAAGCCTTGTAGATAACAAGACCCTTAGCCCAAACTGCCAGTGATGTCCCTATCCGAGTATCAGGGAAAGTGAGAGATCACAAAAAATACACATTCAAGCTTATCCGTCTGCATTCTTGGGGCACAAACTCAAGACAGCATATTTACGCTGCTAAAGGCGACAAGTTCCCTGCATGGATTATTTGCTAGTCACTATTGAATGATTCAATGTAAATCCGGAAGAATTAATATTATAATGAGGGTGTGTAATAAGTTTGTTCAATAATAACACATAATAATAAACATGAGACCCAAAGCACTGGAAAAGATTTTGGAAACCAGACGATATATGTATTCGATAGGACAGATGGCTTCAGGCTCATTTTATTACTTTGTCTTAAAAAATTTAGTGCTTTTTATGGAAAATTTTAAACAGATGAAAAGTAAATATAATAGAATACTGAACCGGTGGCTCAGTGGTAAAGAACTCACCTACCAATGCAACAGACCCAGGAGATGCAGGTTTGATCCCTGGCTTGGGAAGATCCCCTGGAGGAGGAAAATGGCAACCCACTCCAGTCTTCTTGCCTGGAGAATCTCATGGACAGAGGAGCCTAGAGGGCTATGGTCCATAGTGTCACAAAGAGTCGGACAGGACTGAACGACTAAGCAGGCACGGAGCAACTTTAGGACAAAAATTGTCCTCAGGAAATGTGCAAACAGTGAGAGTTGGAGAATCAGGAGATGAGAGTAAAACCCAGAGCTTCGAGGATGGTGGGTGTCAGGACCTAAACGCCCTTCTTGCTGAGGATTTGGAGAAAGCGCTGGGCTGGGCTCTGCGCTTGGCCTTGGCCTTGGCCTGAGTCCTGTTCAGTTGGGGTCAAGCCCTGATAATAGCATGGACATGAATGAGCACCGACCACCCTTCTGAACTCTTCCCTCGCTTCTAACTCCAGTGCAACTGTCCACCAGGCACCCATGTATCCTATTGTGTAGACCAGTAACGAAGACCCTGAGGGCTGATGCCGGGCGGTTGGGGAGGGTTTGGGCGGGGGGGCATCAGAGGGGATTTGAATCCTGGCAGGAGCTTCCAGAGCCTGGGCGCTTTTCCACAGAAACATGTCTTCACCTTCGCAGGATTCCAGGCTAACCCCCATGTCTTACAGATCAAAGAGGAGAGAGAGGAGGCGGCTTCCTGCTGACAGATAATTCTCTCAACTTGTACTGGGCAAGCCATAAAATAAAATAAAAAGACTGGTGCCCCACCCAGGACAAATTAAACACAGATCTCAAAGGAATAGGGGCTGTGCATGCTTTGAAGCTCTCCAGACGATTCTAAGGCGCAGACAGAATTGAGCATCTCCTGAGAGTGGAAGGGGCCTCGGGTAAAGTCTGTCATCTGCTTTGAAATCCCAGCTCTGTCACTGGCATCTCCTCACCTGTTCTATGGGGAGATATCTTTTTATTCAGGTGATTATAGTGCAGATAATCTTTTGAAGACTTCTGCCACATTGCAGGTATTCTGCAAACTGTAGTTATTCTTCCTGCTATTAGCTGTTGACGTTTCCAAAGTTAGAATAATGGATTTTATTTTCCTTTGTTTTCCAATAACCATAGTCTATGATAGCCAGCATTCGCAGCTTCAGTAGCACTTTGGAGTAAAGCTAACGTATTAAAGGGAGAGGCTGTAGTGATCAAACCAGTCAATCCTGGAAAGGAAATCAACCCTGAATATTCACTGGAAGGACGGACGCTGAAGCTGAAGCGCCAATACTTTGGCCACCTGATGTGAAGAACTGACTTATTGGAAAAGGCTCTGATGCTGGGAAAGATTGAAGGCAGAAGGAGAAGGGGATGACAGAGGATGAGGTGATTGGATGGCATCACTGATTCAGTGGACAAGAATTTGAGCAAACTCTAGGAGATAGTGAAGGACAGGGAAGCCTGTCATTCTGCAGTCCATGGGGTCACAAAGAGTCGGATACAACTTAACAGCTCAACAAGAGTAGTAGTGATCTAGTCTTGTGATCTAGAAAATTCAGCCACATTGACAAGGATAGTGAACCTCATTGTCCCCCAGATGTCTTACATCTGTGCTCAGTTCAGTTTAGTTCAGTTCAGTCGTTCAGTCGTGTCCAACTCTTTTCGACCCCATGAATCCCAGCACGCCAGACCTCCCTGTCCATCACCAACTCCTGGAATTCACTCAGACTCATGCCCATGGAGTCAGAGATGCCATCCAGCCATCTCATCCTCTGTCGTCCCCTTCTCCTCCTGCCCCCATCCCTCCCAGCATCAGAGTCTTTTCCAATGAGTCAACTCTTTGCATGAGGTGGCCAAAGTACTGGAGTTTCAGCTTTAGCATCATTCCTTCCAAAGAAATCCCAGGGCTGATCTCCTTCAGAATGGACTGGTTGGATCTCCTTGCAGTCCAAGGGACTCTTAAGGGTCTTCTCCAACACCACAATTAAAAAGCATCAATTCTTCAGCACTCAGCTTTCTTCACAGTCCAACTCTCACATCCATACATGACCACTGGAAAAACCATAGCCTTGACTAGACGGACCTTTGTTGGCAAAGTAATGTCTCTGCTTTTCATTATGCTATCTAGGTTGGTCATAACTTTTCTTCCAAGGAGTAAGCGTCTTTTAATGTCATGGCTGCAGTCACCATCTGCAGTGATACATCTGTGCTCAGTAAAACCCAAATACCTCCATCCTGACCACCAGAGAAGCTTGTGTTTTTTGTTTGTTTGGTTGGTTTTCATCATTTTCATAAAGCTTATCTATGTGAATTGGCCTTTTTGGAAGAGGCTAGCTAACCATGGGAAGACTCAAGATAATGTGTTCTCAGAACTTATGGTTGCTGGAGGGAAGGAAGAGGGGAAGGGGTAATTAGGGAGCTTGGGATGGACATGTCCATACCACTATATTTAAAATGGACAGCCAACATGGACCTGTATATTACAGGGAACTCTGCTCAATGTTATATGGCAACCTGGATGGGAGGAGAGTTATTGGGAGAATGGATACATGTATATGTGTAGCTACGTCTCTTTGCTGTTTCTACCTGAAACCATCACAACATCGTTAATTGCTATACTCCAATATGAAATTAAGAAGTTATAAAAAAGACAGCGTGTTCTCTGCTTTCCATAATTTGAAGGGCTTTTGACAGTTATGAAGCTGACACATTTTTTCATTCCTTGAATCCACAGAGGGCTCCACAGAGACATGGCCTGATGTGGAAAGGAAAGCTTTCAGCGTTTAGTGTGTTGGACATTCTCCAAGTTTGGAGTGGCCGTCACCTGCCTGACTCACTTCACTTGGTCTCTTCCCAGACTGATTTAATATTTCTCTGAATTCCCTGATTCCAAAGGACCCTGTGTCCAGAGTGACTTTGTATTGCCTCACCTGGGCAGGGCATAGGCGGAAACTCTAAGGCTCTCTAGGTCTTTAACACTCCCTGGTTGTGGGAGAGAACATTTTCTTGCCAGATCACCACTCTCAAAACAAACTCTGGACGGGAAGCCCTTCCCCTGATGATCCTCCATCCTCCCTTGGCTGTGGTGCCCTCCTGGGGGATGGACCTTCTCCCGCTTCTGCCCCGTTGAGTCTGTGTGTTTTATTTTATTTCACTCCCAAGGGGATTTCTGCTTCAATGATGTTAAAGTGATCACTCCAGAGAGTTTATGTATTCTTCCACTTTTCAGAAATCCACCTTGGATTCTGAAGTACCTACACTCAACACGTTCAGAGCTGGAAGAGGCTGAGGCCACAGTGTATACTTTTCGCTGTGTCTTGAGAGGATGGATAGACGTGTCAGTCGGGCTACATGACTTACAAAGGTAGACAGGCTATTCCACCCTGAGAATAGTACCCACTTCAGGTGCTGCCCTTGTGTTGTTGTTTAGTTGCTCAGTTGCTTCCGACTCTTTGTGACCCCATGGACTTTAGCCCGTCAGGCTCCACTGTCCATGGGATTTCCCAGGCAAGAATATTTTGGACTGGGTTACCATTTCCTTTTCCAGAGTATCTTCCCGGCCCAGGGATGGAACCCACGTCTCCTGCATTGGATTCTTTACCAAGTGGATTCTTTACCACTTAGCCACCAGGGAAACCCAAGAGGCATAAAGAAGAACGTTATAGATACTAGAGGTTTTACATGTATGAAACGCATCAGATAGCAGAGTCCATGCAGAATACTGTGCCTGGGAAGAAAGATGACGGGGGTAATTTGCACACGGCCCTGGAAATTAGGATTCAAAGAAGTAAAATTTTAAAGGGCAAATAGACAGATGGGATGTGCCTAAATTCTCAGAGGCAAAATACATCAGGCCTATTGATGCAATGGCCAACAGAAGATTTGCCACAGTAGAAGTTTTGTATCTTTACAGCAAAATGCTGTAAAATAATAATAGATGTTTAGGTTGGATCTGATTCGGCAAGTGCTCAAACATCAAACTCAGTGTTTGGAGTTTTGCATGCATTGGGGAGCCCTCAAAGGCGTCTGAGCTATTATAAAAGCAATTTGGCTTCATGGATAGTAGGAAAGCAGGAATGTAACATTTTGTCATTATTACACAAAATAAATTGAAGCAGAAGTAAGCCCCATCTATCTCTATACCAGCATCAGAAAATATAATTAGAGGGAAAAAGCATCATTTAAATGATAGCCAGCAACACACTGTAGATATATTCTAACATCATTTGTCAACGGGCATCAAATTAAATGGGGGAAAAAAAGAACATGACTAGCTTATGTCTCCAGTAAAGATATTTGAAGTTGTTTATTGAACTGGAATTCAATCTCCATAATTTTGTGGCTCCCTCTTTTCATTCATAATAATTCATCTCTATAATTAAAGCCTAATGAAGCAAACAATTTCTTCTCTTCATAATCAACTTCATCTGTGTGAGTGGCCAACATTAAAATAGAATCTTTCCAGTAAATGGATTCAGGGCTCCTAGTTAAAAAAAAGAAAGAAAGAAAGAAGGAAAAAGAAATCCTCGTTCTTTTGAAATTTTGTATTTTACCCCATTAATTAGCTTTATTTCCTTAAGAATGCTAGGATGTCATAAAGAGGACCAAGAAGGATTCTAATAACCTCCAGGACTAGAACAAAGCTAGATATTATTAATTTAATTAATTGATCTGCTTGAAATCCAAGACTGTATGGTGTCACCCATGATCTATTGAGGACCTTTTTCCCTTGCATGCTTTGTCACTTAGCAATGCTGAAGATGGTAAAGATAGAATGCAAAATTTCCATCTTTGTATCCTCATTTAAAATTTAAATATCTCTTGGAAATGCAAGGCATGAAGCCATTATCAGCTAATGTCTTTGGACATGATTAGTAGACATCCAGCTGGGACCACAAAGAAGATTCAGGCCAGGCTCCTGTCAAGGTGAAGGCCCAGCCAAGAGAAGATTTTGCAGAGAGACGACTTTAAGGACAACCTTTTCAGTCTCTACAGCATCAACCAGTCAAGTCCCTTCAAAGCTTATCTATCATCCCTTTCGCCTGGGCGTACACATCAGAGACTGTCAAGTCCAAGCGGTCAGCATTTTTGCTAGAAAAGTTTGTATTATTGAAATCATTGAAATCATTGTAAATAATATTCTAAATACACTGCTTTGCCTATGATAGTATCCTTTCTGATGGTGCCTCAACAACCAAGGTCTTAAATGGTGCTTGTGATCCCAATGTAGCCACAGTTATGACCTTTTTGCCCAACATTATGATTCTTCTTAAAAAACTCAAACCAGTGTTGTTGTTGTTGTTGTTTTTTAAAAAGATATTTCATACATTGACTAAAAAAGATGCACAATGTGAGAGGGAAATGCAGAGGTTCAGTATTGAAGAAAAGCAGGCTTTAGCACCTGTGTAATCGTTTCTGTTCTGTCCTCTCTGTTGACCTGAAGTCAGGAACTCGGTCTGTGCCCTTCACTGTGGTTTCCCCAGGACCAGGCACATAGGTGGATGCTCAAAAAATACCTGCGGCCTGACATTTGGAAAGTAGGCCTAATCATGAAGGAGAAGGTTTTACCAGATAGATTAAAAAAAAAACAAACCATTTTGAGGAACTTCCCCAGTGATACAGTGGATAAGAATCCACTTGCCAGTGGAGGGGACACGGGTTCAATCCCTGGACCAGGAAGATTCCACATGCCTCGGAGCGACTAAGCCCATGTGCCACAACTACTGAGCCCACTGAAGCCCGTGGCACCTAGAGCCCGTGCTCCACAACAAGACGAGCCATCACAGTGAGAAGGCCAAGCACTGCAGCAAAGAGTAGTCCCTGCTCACCGACACCAGATCAAAACCCGCACGGCCACGAAGACCCAGCGCAACCAAACATGAATAAGTAAATACATTATAAAAACGAGTAGCTTGAGAATCACCCAGTCAGCTTCCACAATCTGCTTCATGTGTGTTTTGGGAATCCAAGGGTGACAAGGGGAACCAGGCCTTCAGTTTCATGCATTCTACAAAAATCATGTCTGTGTTTATGTGGGTCCTTTGCCAGTCTTATGAAAGGCATGAATAGCACTCTGAGTGCAGACATGAAGACAATCCTTCACCCCTCCCTGAATCCACAGCCGATACAACTTGATTTTACAGCTCCTCCAGTATAGAGGAAGGATTTGTTCTTCACCCTTGACTTTGACTTGGCCTTGTGACTTTGGCCAGGAGCTTACAGCAGAAGGTCCGGTGTTCTGGGTCCCAGCCTAAGCCTCTGGAGGCCTTGTGGGCTTCTACCCACTTGGGAACCTGCAGCACCGCATGTATAAAGCCCTGTTCCCTGCTGGATAATGGAAGATACATGGCTCGGTCAACCCGCTATTCCGAGCAACCAAAAACCAACCGTAGGCACGTGAGTAGGGCCATCAAAACCTGCCCTTTGATGACCTGCCGAACCAGCCTGCTGTGAATCGCAAATGAGCAGATCCACCTGAATGACTGAGTAGTGAGCAGTATTAAATGCTTAGTATTTTAACACATTATTGACCAGGGACGTATTAATATGTTTTTAGAGAGAAACACAATTGACATCCCTGTACCTGGTAGCTCAGAGAGTAAAGAATTGGCCTGTGATGTAGGAGACCCAGGTTCAATCCTTGGGTCAGGAAGATCCTCTGGAGGAGGGACTGGCTACCCACTCCAGTATTCTTGCCTGGAGAATTGCATTAACAGAGGAGCATGGTGGGCTACAGTCCATGGGGTTTGTAAGTCCAAAGAGTCAGACACGACTGAGCAACTAACACTTTTTCACCATATGTTACAGCTTACAATTGATCAAGCATTCATGATACAGCTCAGAATTGTCATTATCATTCACATTTTGCTCTGTGAGGCCTTTTTCCAATCTTGTGTATATTCTACAGGTAAATTTTTCTAAAATGATGCCCGGCAAAATGTGGATTGAATAAGAATTTTTCAGTGAATTTTATGCAAATACTGTCTTGATTGTCCATGTGACATATATACTACTGTCTCAAAGGAAGATAGTTCTTCAGAATATAGTTCTGATTCAGACAATGTGAATATTAGACCAAGAAAAAGACAATAAAAACCTTAGTGATTGATTCTGATACATAAAGTGGAAATGAAACCATGGTGCTGGGGAATGCTTCTACAAAAGAGTGGATTGGAGACAACATTTCACGGAAATGAGAGGACTTTACAGGAGTGTCAGGTTTGACTACTGAGTGTAGTAACCCTCAGAGTGTAGTGAAATAACAGAATTAATTTTGGCCAGGCAAAATAAAGATCACCAGCCACAGGTATTAGCTACTGCAAAAATTCCCTGATCAGTAACGAGGAGGGAGAGGGTTGGATGGCATCAATGGACATGAGTTTGAGCAAACTCGGGGAGACAGTGAAGGCCAGGGAAGCCCAGCGTGATGCAGTCTATGGGGTCTCAAAGAGTCAGGCCCGACTGAGCGACTGAACAACAACAAAGTCACTGGGTCATGAGGTGGCTTGTTATTCAGCAGCAGCTAACAGATACAGCAAGGAAAAGTGGTTCCTCATCTCTGCTTTCCCTCATAATCCATCACTTTTTCTCCCCAAATGTTCCCCATTGTTCCCCTTGGAGCTTCTCTCCCCAGCCATTTTCCCGACAACCTTTCTCTTTCTATTATTCATCCTTTAAAGCCTGCAAGTCACATTGCATGTGAACTTGCAGATCACCACTGAGAATTGAAAATGGAATCTGAATACATATGAAAAGGCATTTTTTTTTTCAGTGAGAAGCATATCATGCAGGGGCTAATTGTGTGTGCACGGTCGGATGGCTGAACATGCCCCGGAGAAGTGTCTCCACCTTCCATCACAGCATGCTCATAAATAGGAAACTCAGGAACGGTGTGTGCAGCCCACTGGGAACAGAGCAACCTCGGGCCAGGGGCTTTCCAGTGAGCTGCTTAAAGGCAGAAAGGAGGTGGGAAGCTGCCCGCCTTTCCTGGTGCACACAGATTGCAGGTAGGACGTGTCTCTTGCTGCCATCCAGATGAATAAGCTCATGAGGAGGTCACAGAAATGGGAGTGTTGCCATCAGAAGGAAGCCCGCTTTAGTCAACAGAATTGCATCTCTGCCTCAGACTGCCATTTCTCACTGAGCTGTGGGACCCAGCACGAGGTGCCATTGTCAAGGCCAGCTTTAGCCCAGGTGAAAGAATTAATCCGTTTCTGCATAAAAACAAAACAAAAAAGCCCACTAATTATATTTGCAATACAATGTTTTCAACATATTTTCTTTCCTTTTTTTGTTTTTTTTTTTTAATCTTTTGGCCACACCACAGAGCATATGGGATCTTTTTTCCCTGACAGGGATCAAACCCATACCCCTATTTTGGAGGTGTGGAGTCTTAACCACTGGATGGCCAGGGAAGTCCTCTCAATGCATTTTCCGATTATTTACAACTCTTGATCTTTACATTGTGAGAGAAACAACCGACGATCCAAGAAATTAAATGACTGACTCCAAATCATGAAGCATTCCAGCAGCTGGGTGGCTAACTACCCTATGCTTTAATTTCCTTCATTTTATTAGTTTAACAAATATTTCTTGCTCATTTACCAAGGGCCTTGTATAAAGTGCCATGTATAAAAGGGCATCCCTGGTGGCTCAGACAGTAAATAATCTGCCTGCAATGCAGAAGATCCGGCCAATCCCTGGGTCAGGAAGATCCCCTGGAAAAAGGAATGGATACCCACTCTAGTATTCTTGCGTGGAGAATCCCAGGGACAGAGAAGTCTGGTGGTCTACAGTCCTTGGGGTTGCAAAGAGTCAGACACGACTGAGCGATGAAGCACATGTACAAAGTGGGGACTGTCTCTTCAGATGATTTGGAATTTTTTCCTGGAATTTTCTTTAATTGTTCACTGTATAACACATATGAAATCTGAATTGCTAACTGAAAAGGAAAACTTGTTTTAGGAAGTTACTCGCTTAATCTAGTACCAGCATAACAAAGTGACAATACCTATCACAAGAAACAATTTTAAATATTAAGTATAAAATGTTAAGTGTTGATTTTAGCTATGTAGAATATATCACAAAAGGTAAATATAGGGTTCCAAAAGGCAGCTCATAGAAGACCTGCTGGGTTCTTCAGATACCGAAATTGTAACCTTTTGAAATAATGTGTAGTTTTCCTACTTGGGGGGCAAATTCTATTCTCAAGAGCATTGTTAACTCTTGTTTGTAAACATGTTGACTTTCTCCTAATATATGCCCTGGGTCAGGAGAAAACATTTGTGTGTTCAGGGTGAGATAATATCCTTTAGATTGTGCTTTTATTATCGTACATGCAATCATGTCTTCTACTTTCAAATACTTGGAATGGGATTCAGAAACGCATCCTTCCCTGTTTACAGTGGAGCCAGCTGCTAGCAGAGAAATCTAGGATGAGATTAAAGGGACGTTGGTATTTTCTGAATTTAAATATTTTTTAAGGAAAAATGACAGCTACTGCAAAAATGATTATAGAGCTGGTGTGAATCCTTCGTGATGAGCAGCAAAGCACTTATTAGTAAAAGCATGATTTGAAACTCTAAATGAAATAAATGGTCCAGCTTTGAGTGTTGACAGGAGTCAATGGACCAAATTTGCATTTACTGGGGAACTACCACGCTCGCCTGCAGTTTTAGGAACGGTGTTCCCACCAGGTGAGCCTAAATCAGAACTGAGTCCCTCTTTGTCCCTCTTGAACTCAGGAGTCTGGTTGGAAACAAAAGAACTGTCTAGAAGGTAGTCTGTGTCAAGATGCCAGATGTGTGGGGGCAAACAGGCCTGAGACAGGAGGGAAGCTGACGGAAGGTGTGAAGCAGAGATGTTACGTGAAATCCAGGGAAATCGGCAAGGCCGTGTTGGTGTGTGTGAGAGAGAAGGCTCAGGCCTTACTTAAATGAGATGACACGGAATCCTGCAACTCAGCAGGCAAGACGCTGATTCAGGATAATGAACGGAAGCGGCTGATACAGACCTCCTGGTGTGGAGTGAGGCAGGCCAGAGCATTGGAGTCTGGGAAATGTCTCTGAGTTCTCAGCTCTCTCTTGTCCACCCACAGCCCCTGGCTCTCTGGATCCCTGCTTCCCCCTCAAGCTTCTAGCATGCCCAGGCTGAGATCTCTAGGAGCTGTGCTCAGGGTCTGCTGTCAGAGACTTTGCCCATCACCTGACCTGTTGTGGCCCCTACAGCGGGCACTGGCCCCTGTAGGTCACCCCACAGGGCAGGGCCCACCCACCCCTTCCAGGTCCCTCTGTGGCTTTTCCCACTCAAGACCCAAGCTGGAGTCCAGGGTGGGGAAGGTCAGAAGAGTGACAGCAGAAGCCCAGGGAAATCCCGGGTGGCGTTTTTGACCAATGAGTAGTTTGAGTAACATGCCCTGGACAAAAGCAACAATTAAAAGGCTTGAATGAGTCAAAGGTTTTGTAACTCAAGAATCACCCAGTTCCCCCATCACACACAAACACACACCAAATCCATAAGATTCTTATTTTGGCCAACTGGTCATGGACCTTATTATAACATTAGATTTCTCCATATCTTGTTTTTTCTTAAATATATATATATATATATTTGGCTTTACTGGATCTTAGTTGCAACACTTGAACGCTTAGCTCTTGCATGTGGAATCTTAGTTCCCTGACCAGGATAGAACCTGGGCCCCCTGCATTGGGAGCACGGAGTCTTAGCCACTGGACCACCAGGGAAGTTCCTATGCTTGTCTCTGCATCAGGATCAGCAGAGGTGCTGGTTAAATATGCAGATTTCTACACCCAGTTGGTTGCTCTTTGTCTAATTGCATCAGAGATCTGAGGGTAGGACCCAGGAACCCCAACTATTAGCAAGGAGCTGGATGGATGAGAACCTTCAAGTATTTCACAGCATGGTGACCTGGAGTTGGAGGAGCTCTGGATTCGTCTACAGGTACCTGAGGTTTACTCTTCTTATGAAATCTGTTAGCAGCACCACCCTAGAGGGTCAGGTTTTCCTACCCACCTCTTAGCTGGTAACATTAGACCAATACTTATCGAGCACCTACCATGCAATAGGAACATTCTGGGTCTGCAGATAAAGTAGGAAAAAGTCCAAGTAAAAATCCTCGCTCCTGTGGAGCTAGTCTTCAAGTGTGTGTTAGTCACTCAGTCATGCCCAACTCTTTGCAACCCCACTGTAGCTCACCAGGCTCTTCTGTCCATGGGATTCTCTAGGCAAGCTGCCAGGGAAGTCGTGTGGGAGGGCTTCAAGTGGGAGGAGACAAATAATAAACAAGTAAAATGGATAATAGTTAGAAAGTGGTAACTGTGGAGAAAATGAAGGGTGGGGTGGGGGTGGGGGACAGACTGGGGCGCGGGGGGAGTGGGAAAGCTGGAGCTGAGCACAGGGGTTGCGGTTTTCAGAAGGGCTTCCTGAAGTCATCTCTGAGAAGGCTACAGCTGAGTCATGACCTAATGAGGGAAAAAGTAAGGATGCTTTTATGGACTGAATATTAGTAGAAGGAGCAAGCTCCTGTGTTGAAGTCCTGGAGAAGAACCTTACCTCAGGGTGAATGGTACCTTAAGTCTCACTCATACCAGACTTAGCTGATATTTAAATGTGACGTTGGGGTTAGGGTTGCTGCTGGAATGGGTTAAGACTTTGGGGTTATCAGGATGGGGTGAGTGTATTTTGCATGTGCAAAGTACATGAATTTGCTGCTGCTGCTGCTAAGTCGCTTCAGTCGTGTCCGACTCTTCACGACCCCATGGACTGCAGCCCACCAGGCTCCTCCATCCATGGGATTTTCCAGGCAAAAGTACTAGAGTGGGGTGCCATTGCCTTCTCCATGATTTTAGGGGGTCCCTATTTTTGAAGTTGTTTGGTCACTAAGTTAGGCTTCTCTGGTGGCTCAGACAGTAAAGAAGAGCCAGCAATGAAGGAAACCTGGGTTCGAAAGATCCCCTGAAGGGCATGCCTACCCACTCCAGTATTCTTGCCTGGGAAATCCCATGGACAGAGAAGCCTGGTGGGCTATAGTCCATGGAGTCACAAAAGAGTCGAACACAACTGAGGGCCTGAATACACACCCAGAGTATATATGTTAATCCCAAACTACTTTACCCCACCCCCAACTCTAAAATTTTCAAAGTAGCTCCAAACTCCTAAAGTTCTTTTCTCTGAAGACTTCTGTAAACAATGTTTTCCTTCAGACCTTTCACTTATAGCAAAGATCGTTTTCTTTTGTAACTTTCAGATACAGTGGTGTTGCTCACCTAAGTCCCATTGGACCAGATCATAAAGGAATCTGGAACTCATAGAAGTTCATGCTACACCCACGCCACCCCATTCACACCATGACATATGTCCAAGTGTGAAATCTCCCAATTTTTTGAGCCCTCCGCAGTCCCCATGTGTACAAAATGGAAAGGGAAGTTGGGAAACCAGAACCAAGTTGTTTAATTAAGTCTTCCTAATTGGAAACTTTTTGTAAATCAAAACTTGATTCTCCTGGTTAATTCTGCTTATAAAACTTTGCAAATTAAAACCTAATGGAAAAGAACTAAAAAAAAATGAAAGCGTTGAAAAATTCCCAAACACCACAATGAAAAGCTATTCTATTTGTTCAGAAAGTTTACTGCTAGGAAAATCTCATAACTTATTTAATCCCCTGCAGCTGGGAAAAGCAGTTTAGGTGGATAGAGGAGACCGTTAGAAGGCTTTCTAAAAGGGCAGGGGGACAGAATTGTATTTCACTGTGCAACATAGCTGTTCAAAGTTTAAGGAAGACCCAAAGATTTGATTACAGGTTTGGTAAAATATTGATGAGGACTCAGTTCCTCCTCTGAATTCTAAGATGGTGTAGGTCTTACTTCTCTTACAGGTCCTAAAGAATAATAAATGCTAGTCACTCAGTTGTGTCCGACTCTTTGTGACTCTATGGACTATAGCCTTCCAGGCTCCTCTGTCCATGGAATTCTCCAGGTGAGAATACTGGAGTGGGTTGCCATTCCCTTCTCCAGGGGATCTTCCTGACCCAGGGACTGAACCCCAGTCTCTCGCATTGCAGGCAGATTCTTTACCATCTTAACTACCAGGGAAGTCCAAAGAATAATAGGCAATAGAAAAGGTAAACAAAAATCCCACATGATGAGAGCAAAATGGTTAAACAGGAGCAAAGCAAATGAATTCATCCTGATCTTTCCTACTATGCAGGCTCAGAAACAGACATACAATGTGATTAGTCATATTTCTAAATTGGTTCTCAACAATAGTTTGGACATGTAGTCAACACAGGTGATAATGCAAACTCACAGCAAGAAATGTGCATCGTCATTTATCAATTAGTAAAAAATAAAGCAATTTCTGAATATTCCATTTAAAGGAAATCTTCTTCAAATCAGCTAACATTTAAATAATATAAAAGGTCTGCGGTGAATTTCTGTGGTTTTGGTAAGCTCAAATTCCGTTCCCGCTCTTCCAGCAAGTATCCCATCTCTTCCTTTATGACAGAGGATGAGATGATTGGTTGGATAGCATCACTAACTCCAAGGATATGAATTTGAACAAAGTGCAGGAGATACTGAAGGACAGGGAAGCCTGGCGTGCTGCAGTCCTTGCGGTTGCAAAGAGTCAGACACATACGGCTAAGTGACTAAGCAACAGCAACCACCCCTGTCACCTCTGGAGGAGTTGGTGGGCACATGGCCGTGATCTCAGGGAGAAACACAATCTAGAGCAGGTCAATTAAAACAACTCACTAGTCAGACATTGTCAAGAATCCAAACAATGACCACAGAACCTCTGATCCTTCTCTTGGGACTTTTCACATGCAGAACGGGGAGAAACTGTCTTATTTCTCCTTTGTCTGCAGTTGTTGACTCAGGATGGTTCCAGGTTGCAGATCCCTGGTCCGTGTGTTTTCCATGTGACAAGAACTTCACGGAGGAAGAGGTAAGTGACCCCAACACATAGACAAGTAGAGATGAGAAAAAAGGGTGAACAAATAGGTTACTCAAGAGTAAGAAGACTCAAAGGCTTCCTTGCTGGCTCAGTGGTAAAGAATCTGCCTGCCAAGCAGGAGACATGGGTTCAATCCCTGGGTCAGGAAGATCCCCTGAAGAAGGAAATGGCAACCCACTCCAGTGTTCTTGCCTGGAGAATCTCATGGACAGAGGAGCCTGGTGGGCTACAGTCCATTCGGTGGCAAGAGTCAGACACAACTGAGCAACTACACAACAAGAAGGACTCAGAGTGAATACCACATTCTTCTAGTTATTAGATTCACTCAGTCCCAAACTCACTTTTACCTCCATCCCCTCTTTACATGACCCACTAAGTCTTTCTCTGGGCTTTCCCGATGGCTCACATGGTCAAGAGTCTGCCTGCAATGCAGGACACCTGGGTTCCACCCCTGGATTGGGAAGATCCCCTGGAGGAGCGCAGGGCAACCCACTCCAGTATTCTTGCCTGGAGAATCTCATAGACAGAGGAGCCTGGCGGGCTATATAGTCCATGGGGTCATAAAGAGTCAGACACGACTGAGCAACTAAACACAGCACAGGTCTTTCTCTGTGTTTGTCTTTCTGCCTTTGAAGCCAGGAGCCCTGACTAAAGGAGTTAATTCCCTTGTGATAGCTAAAACTCAGGTTTTATGTAAGAAACAAAATCTACATACATATATATGTATATAAAGCATAAATTTTCTATCTCTTCCCCCAAAAATGATAAGTTAGAAGAAACAGTGTCATGACTTTTTTAAATATTTATTTGTATTTATTTGGCTGTGCTGGGTCTTAAGTTTCAGCATGCATGATCTAGGTCCCTGATCAAGGATCCAACCCAGGCCCCTGCTTTGGAAACACAGAGTCTCAGCTGCTGGACCATCTGGCAAGTCCTGGTTTCATGATATTTTTAAATCCTGATAAATTCTCTAATATTGTGTCTGCTTTCCCAATTACTTTAATTTGAACAGCATCCTGTTTAGAAAAGACACAGTCACCTGAAGCAGCTTCAGTCAATGCTGATTTTGGATCAGTGGGCACCTGACATAATCTATTTTTAAAAATGAAGGCAAAGAAATTTAAAGACATCCAGAATTGTAAGGGTATCAGATTTTTTTTAAAAAATCAAACTATTTAAATATTATTTTTAAGAAGTCAAAGAATAAGTGTATATGTGGCAGAAATCACACATAAACCCCTCAGGGATGAATGGGGAAAAAAAAATCCCCAAAACTGTGCTTAGGTTATGAAAGTGGAACTTGTGGCCTGGAACATAAATTTCAGGGTCATTATTACAATGAGCTTCAAAGAGTACTTGATCTGAGAAAGGAAGCAGGGATGCTGGTTTGGGAAACTGTTTTGATGACTCAAGGAAAGTGGTTTAATGAAGAGGAAGATGCTAATTTTAAAGCTGCATGGGAAAAGTCTGAGCAGCATCCTTCATCATATTTGAATGTGAAAGTAATATTTCTAAGTTAAAGGATTATCTTATAGAGTACATATCTTTAAATACCCATATGTCCCTTGTTAATTAATTTTTGGGCACAAGGCTTTATTTCTTCATCTACATCACTAACTTTTTTTTTTTAATGTGGACAATTTTAGAAGTATTCATTGGATTTGTTACAATATTGCTTCTATTTTATGTTTTGGTTGTTTGGCTGGGAGGCACAGGGGATCATACATAGTTCCCCAACCAGGGATGGAACCCACACCCCCTGTATTGGAAGGCAGAGTCTTAACCACTAGACTGCAGGGAAGTCCTCTATACCACTAACATTTTAATTGGCTGATATTTTATTTTCTTCCATGATTTGATCGGGAAAATGGAGCATCAACTTACATACATGATGTGTGTGAGTGTAGCATATTTATTCAGTTTAGTTCAGTTCAGTCACTCAATTGTGTCCGACTCTTTGTGACCCCATGAACTGCAGCACGCCAGGCCTCCCTGTCCATCACCAACTCCTAGAGCCTACCCAAACTCATGTTCATGGAGTCAGTGATGCCATCCAACCATCTCATCCTCTGTCATCCCCTTCTCCTCCTGAGCTCAATCTTTCCCAGCATCAGGGTCTTTTCAAATGAGTCAGCTCTTCGCATCAGGTGGCCAAAGTATTGGAGTTTCAGCTTCAACATCAGTCCTTCCAATGAACACCCAGGACTGATCTCCTTTAGGATAGACTGGTTGGATCTCCTTGAAGATTTATTAGGTATATATGCTTAGCATGCTGGAGAAGACTCTTAGAGTCCCTTGGGGAGCAAGGAGATCACACCGGTCAATCCTAAAGGAAATAAACTCTGAATGTTCATTGGAGGGACTGATGCTGAAGCTGAAGCTCCAGTCCTTTGGCCACCTGATGTGAAGAACTGACTCATTGGAAAGACCCTAATATTGGGAAAGACTGAGGGCAGGAGGAGAAGGGGACAACAGAGGATGAGATGTTTGGATGGCATCACTGACTCGATGGCCATGAATTTGAGCCAAGTGTGGGAGACAGTGAAGGTCAGCGAAGCCTGGCATGTTGCCATTCATGGGATCGCAAAGAGTTGGACACGACTTAACTACTAAAAAACAACCAATAACAACATGCTTAACAGGAGGAGTGCGGGACACAATTCAAGGACTCAGAAGTATAGGTAGAATGTGACCAATAGTTTTGGCGAGGGGCAGCAGGCAAGCCGGCCAGGTAATCCAAAGTTTGTGAGCCTGAACTCCACCTGAAACGGTTATTCAGGGTGAGGTTTCTCTGGTTTCACATGAAGTAAATTTAAAGGTAACTACTGAGCATCAGGGCCAAGAAAAATATTATAAAGCTCTCTGCACATATTTAAGTAAAATTCTGCCAGAATCCCTCCCGACCTTACCCCAGGCCTGTGTTTGTCCAGGGACAGAGCCGGACGCTAGGACCTCACCCAGGCGTTTGAGTGGCTGAAACATGGCAGGGAAGATCAGGGAAGTGCAAAATCCATGACTCCAGTGTAATAAATGATGGAAAAGAGAAGGCGTAGAGAGTGAGGTAACGTTCCCTGTCAGGGGCTGGGAATACCGTTCCACCACAAGCAAACAGTGTGTCTGTGTCTTGCTGCCTGGTCCCTCGGCTGTTTTTGCAGCTGAATCCTATTTTCCCAGCTGTGTCTGTCACCGCTGTCCCTGACGGTCATCAACAGCACACACGTCTGACCCGCCAAGGGGATGGGTCCCCCTGAGCCAGGCCTGACACTGAGCACTCCAGCTGCCCCCTCTCACCTGTTAGGTCAGTTCGATTCACTGTTTAGTGGGCAGCACTGCGTTCATTGTTAGGGCTGCAAAAAACAGAACAAAACAATGCTCCTTCCTTAAAGAGTATGTTAGGGAAAACACAGCATATGGATAAAAAGTAAGTGAACCGTCAGAGAACGAACCAAACGACTGGTAAAGGGGAAGGGATAGTTAAGGGGTCTGGGATGGACATGTCCACATTGCTATATTTAAAATGGATAACCAACAAGGACCTACTCTGTAGCACAGGGAACTCTGCTGAATGTTACATGGCAGCCTGGATGGGAGGCGAGTTTGGGGGAGAATGAATACATGTATATGTATGACCGAGTCCTTTCTCTGTTCACCTGAAACTATCACAACATTGTTAATCAGCTATACTCCAAAACAAAATAAAAAAGTTTTAAAAAAAGTGAGTGAATCCTGAAGGTGAAACTGCATGATACCAAATGAGATCAAGTAGCAGGTAACAAAGGTAATTATTCCATGCTCAATGAACCCATTATTTTTAGGCACGTTGTCCAATTACAGTTTACCTGCATCATCTGAGAAAGTTATGAAATGGATACCAAAGTCCATCAAATGTATACAAACAGTTTAATGGGAGGCGGGAAAAACCCACTTTGAGTATGACCACCTTCCAAGTATTCATTCTCTAAGGAGAAATTAAGATTTTCAAGTTAAATATCATAGAAATAAATGAAGGTGTTCATCCTCTGATATTTCATATTCTGCTCATTCTCAGGATGCTGTCTTTTAGAAATGTCTGGGTGACGTCAACATTCCTTTTCAAGTTGCAGAACTTCCCATCTTCCACCTACTTGAGTAAAAAAAAGTACGTAATCTAAAGCAAAATAACCCAAACTCTTTGATATCTTCTACACCTTTACAGCGTTCAAGGGCTGGTAGAATCTGTGAGGTATCCCAGAATCTGGACCACCCACAATATACTGGGAAATAAACAAGAATTCTCCTTGCCCTCTAGCAACTACTCATAATAAAAATATGTTTCCAAAACTCAGTACATGGTTCCTGCAGAGTTTTAACGATATATTGGAAAAAGAATATAGAGGAAGAACATGTGAAATGAAAAAAAAATTGTCAACGCCTCAGGACTCAGGACGCCAGGTGGATTCTTGCCGATGTTTACCATCCAAAACCTGGGAGCCTAGAATAGTTTCTGAGAAATCTCCCATCAAGTAACTCTGGCAACACTGATACTATATTTTGAAGGGAGAAATGTTAGAGATATTTCTTTCTTCCAAAATTTGCAATGGTCTCAGTGTTGAAGTCACAGTATCTTTTTTTTTAACTTTTTATTTTATGTTGGAGTAGAGTTGATTTAAAATGTTGTGTTACTTTCAGATGTGCAGCAAAGTAATTCAATTATATATATATATATATATATATATATATATATATATATATACACACACACACATGTATCTCTTCTTTTTCAAATTCTTTTCCCATTTTGGATGTTACATAATACTGAGCAGAATTCTTGTGCTACACAATAGGTCTTTGTAGGTTATCCATTTTGAATATAACCTTGTGTACATGTCCATCCCAAACTCTCTAACTATCTCTTCCCTCTACCCTTCCCTTCTTCCCAACCCTGTAGCCAGAAGTCCACTCTCTAGGTCTCCAGTCACGGTGTCTTATTTGAGCCGTTCTTTTCCCCAGAAAGTATGATGACACTTTGTAAACTTTGTGATTTCTATTTCCCTTTGAGTATCGTCCTCAATGTCTTAATCTTGAACTGAATTCAGCTCTGGAAGGTTACATCCAAACCCCTTGAGGAGAAAAAGTAATAGATTATGAGGCTAAGAGTTTGACATCAACATATACATACTGCTGCTGCTGCTGCTGCTAAGTCGCTTCAGTCGTGTCCAACTCTGTGTGACCCCATAGACGGCAGCCCACCAGGCTCCCCCGCCCCTGGGATTCTCCAGGCAAGAACACTGGAGTGGGTTGCCATTTCCTGCTCCAATGCGTGAAAGTGAAAAGTGAAAGTGAAGTCGCTCAGTCGTGTCCGACTCTTAGCTATATATTAAATAGATAAATAACAAGGACCTACTGAAGAGCACAGGTAACTCTACTTAATAGTCTTTAATAACCTATAAGGGAATAGAATTGAAAACAAAATATAGTAACGATGAGCAATAATTGCTCTTGTAATTCAAGTTTACACACAGATAAAACTGTACAAAGTCAAAATCAGGGGGATTAGAGAGTGGCTCCTTTTTGCCCTCTTTTCCATCTAGAAGACATTTCCTGATTTCAGTTTACTCAGCAAACATCTATTAGGCAAGTAACAGTCAACTTGATATCATTCAACTCCACTTCGTCACCCCCAGAGAAGCCACCTTTTCTCCTGTAACTTCAGACTCAGACTTGAGAAACGACCTTCAGCACTTGGAGTTAATAATCGTGGAATGCTGCCGGGATATAACTTAATGGGGGTGGAATCAGCTGTAACTGTCCTTGTTGGTGGCATGCACCAGAGGTGAGTCTTTCTGAACACACTCCCACTGCTGTTAAGGGATTTGGGGTCCTGGCAGCAAACCGAGATGGCAGCTAGAGCTCTGATGTTCATTTCACTTTCTAATGTGGCTGCACATCTCCTTCACTTTCCTGTCTCTCCTAGTCTCCTCTTTAGAAAACAATTTGTTTCATTCTCTGAAAGCTCTTATTAAACAGAAAAAAAAAAAAAAAAGTAGAGTCAGAGCAGTTTGAGCAAACTCCATAACTGATAAGGGTTTGGAGTGTTTGAGATCCAAAGGTGGGGACGCAACCTGCCAAAATCACAAGTTCTAAGGTATTGCTCAGGCCGTTAAATTAATCATGGGCAGTATACTAAAAATTGTTGTTGCTGCTCTCTGGTCCAGGAAACAGTGTTCTCTGGCAGCAAATAGTTTTTAGATGTGTCCTCACGTGGCTGATGCCAAAAGAGAGAGATACACTTAAGGAACACTCCCAGCAGTGCCAGTGGTTGTTGCCAATGATCAGAAAGAGAGCCCTGAACGTGCTGAGGTCTTAAAGGTTTCAGTGAATGTTTTGTAAGCAACAGGAGGGCTTCCCAGATGGCTCAGCTGTAAAGAATCTGCCTGTGATACAGGACACACAGGAGATGCAGTTTCGATCCTTGGGTTAGGAAGATCCCCTGGTGGAGGAAATGGCAACTCAGCCCTGTATTCTTGCCTGGGAAATCCATGGACAGAGGAGCCTGGAGGGCTACAGTCCATGGGCTTGCAAAGTGTCGGACATGACTGAGAGCAACTGAGCACTGAAAGTAATATTCTTGAAGGAAGGCTCTGTTTGGAGTTAATTTACATAACAAAATGGCCTGGCCTTTAACAGCTGTTGATAAACCAATTTTCCAAGCCCCAGGTAATGCATAGCAAGTATTAGTATTCACTGGATAAACGAGAAATTGATTTCCCTGATTGTCTTAGAATAAAGCAAATACCAAGTCTCTGGCCCAATTTCCCCCTTCAGTAACATCAACCAACATCCTCCTGCAAATGTTACCAAGTGGCTAATGCTACCCAGTCCTCTATGTTTTAGTATCTTAAGAGCTAATCCTTTTGCAAGTTGCTTATGACTCATTTGGGAGGCTGAGTTTACACATGTAGGAATAATAAAGATAAATTAGAACCTGCTTTTAAAAAGCAGAGGATAGAAATAGGAGTCAGGTTTTTCAGGAAAAGTTATTGAAAGAGGTTGAAATGCACTAAGGTCTTAAGTATCTGGGAAAGCCAGCCAAGACCAGTAACTAGAAGGTGGTGGATGGGATCATATTCTGGTTCTGTCCCCTTCTGGTGGTGCTGAACGAGCATATGACCTAAGGATGTACACATAGTCATCCCTTGGTATCTGTGGGGTACTGGCTATAGGACTGCCACAGAAACCAAAGTCACAGATGCTCGAGTCCTTTAGTGAAGTCTCGAGTTCTGAATTCACTGATTCAACCAACTGCAGACCATAAACATAGTATCCAGCTACAGTTGGGTGAATCAGCAGATGTGGCATTTGAGGATATGGGGAGACCAGCTGCAATCAGTGTGACTGTCTCTTCCAACAGCCCCCTTCTGAGGGACTCCCAGCCTGGGGCACCCACAGTACCACACTGTGGAATGTTTTGCCTGGAAAAGCTTTTCTCTTGGGGATGGGCAAGATTCTTTTCCTCTCTTCCTAGAGTTCTCTCCTCAAATGCCACCCAATCAATGAGGTCATTTCAAACCCATTTATAGAAAAAGAGCAAGCCCCTCCCTCACTCCAAATTAGCCACTCAGCAGGTTCTGTCCCCTTGCCCTGGTTCATTTTTCTCTACTGAACTTCTCGTCTCCTGCCAAGGTATGTATTTCACCATTTGTTTTTGTTTGCCACCCTAATAGAATATATGTTCCTTGAGTTCAAGCACTGCCCTGTTCCCAGCACTTATTTACTGAGGACACCCAATAAAATTTTTTGAATAAAAAAACAAATTATAATAACAGATTTAAATATCAATTTTTTTCCTTGAGCATTTCAGTGCTAAACTTATAAATATTATTATCCCTTTCATAAAATCTAGTACATTTTAACAAGCATCTTGAAATATGCCTTTGATTAGCATATGATGAATGTAGTTTGTTAAATTTCATTAAGTATTTTAAACTGCACTTATAAATTAAATATATTCGACTTTCTAATTTAATATATGCCTCTAATAAGCGAAACTTCCCTAATACAGTAAATCCAATAAATTAAACATAACTACAGAAAATCTTTTCTGAAACCTTCTAGTTTTGTATGCAAATATAGTAAAAATTTTTTATAATCTTTCAACCAAATATTACATGTCTAAAATACATTACTCAGCTTTGGGATTTAAATTGGTATCACAAGACTATTTGTCAGATTAATAAATATGCCAATCTCTCTTAGACATACTTTAAGTATCACATATGCACAGATTATTCCTAAATTAATCAAATGCATATTGTGGAACTGATTTATCCCTTCCTTCTAACTTTCCAGACTATTAAGACACACCCACTAAGGAAAAAATATGGCAATAGTGGGGGTTGTCATAGCAATGGGCTGAGTTTGTATACAAGTCAGAGAGTTTAAACCAGGATATGAAATTTCGTGGTTCCCCAAACGCTCATCATTATTTAGCCTTTTTGAAAGTTCATTCCCTCTGAGTGTCAGGGAAATCTCACAACCCATGTCCTTGGGTTCAACATACTCAGTTATCTAGAGGATATTCTCGTAGATGCAGTGGTTATCACGTTCACCTCACAAGATACACTGTTACCTAATTCTTCTTTTTGATTTCAGAGTGTCCTCTGCCCTTACCACCTCCCTCCTGTCCACCATCCTTCACAAACCTAGTTTGCTTTATCACTTGATGGGATGATTCAAGTAATTTATTTCTAGCTTGATTCGTTTAAAAAGCATTTATTTATTTGACTGCACCAGGTCTTAGTTGCAGCATACAAGATCTTCACTTGCAGCATGTGAACTCTTAGTTGCAGTATGTGGATTCTAATTCCCTGACCAGGGGTCGAACCTGGGCCTTCTGCATTGGGGGCATGGAGTCTTAGCCACTGGACTTCCAGAGAAGTTCCTTCTTGCTTGATTTTTTTAAAGACTTGATTGTTGGGTAGCATTGTCACTTGGTGAGCATGGGGATGCAGGGAGGGTCTCTGGAGCCTGGTGAGAATGTAGGAAGAGGGCCAAGAGATGTCAGGTGATGACGGTATCCTATGAGCAGTATTCTGGTGGGAGCTCCATGGCCCCTCAGAGCCGTGGGAACAGAGCTTCTCTTTGAGATCCCGTGAGACATCAGACAAACGTGGAGGGCACTACTTTCTAGAAGCCTGAAGGTCTGATTCTGAAGGCGGGGCCAAGAAACAGGGCAGTTATTTGTATTAGTCACTGCTACTCTGATTCCGTCTTTATCCTGGGTGTGAAAAGATTAGGGGAAATCAGAGCTGATTTATTTTTAGAAAAATTTGTTGTGTGTCTGCTCTGTTTCCAATACTGAGATATACATAGTGATACAAAGATGGTCAGTCATTAACTCAAAAAACTCCATTGTATGGGATTTCCCTGGCAGTCCAGAGGTTAAGAGTGCCTGCCAGTGCAGGGGACACAGGTTCCATCCCTGGTTGGGAAAGATCCCAAGATCTTAAAGATCCCAAAGATACCAAGGGGCAACAGAGCCCAGGCACTGCAGCTGCTGAGTCCATGCTCTAGAGCCTGTGCTCTGCAACAAGAGACGCCACTGCAGAAGCCTCCACACTGCAAGAAGAATAGCCGCCGCTCACCAGAACTAGAGAAAGCCCACTGGCGGCAACAAAGACCCAGTGCAACCCAAAATAAATAAATTAATTAAAAGTTTATTAAAATATTAATTTTAAAAAACACTATAGCAGGAAGTCTGGGATGTGTAGGTGCTGCCTGTTATCACAAAGGATGATATTATGATTGAAACATGGAGTGTAGTTACTGTGCCAAGCCTGGTGCACTTGCTCAGTAAAGATCTGCAAAATGAACAGACGGTGGAAGGACAGTTGAATGAATAAATGTCAGGTGCATGTTAGAACTAATAAATGCTTCAAGAATCCAGAAGGTAGAAGAAATAGACTGACCCGTCTGGAAATAACTGTGAAATACTCTTTTGTGAGTGATATCTGTATGTTTCACGCTGTAGAGAATGGCCTCAGCCACTAAATGATATAGAAGGTGTGCTCGTAAATATCACATGAAACAGAGGGAATGGTAACAAATCCCCAGTGTCTGAGATAAGAAGTTCAATGTTAAAGAAAGGAGAGGAATAAATATTGCATGGGGACTGTGAATCCAAACCGTCTGAGGACTGAGAACAGTGGCACAGTGGTTCAGTGACATGGGAAGCAAGGGTGTAAATGATGCCAACAGGCAGAGGGTGAACTGGGGAAAGTCTATCTGCCCGTTGAGCTCAGCAGGCTCTTTACACTTTCAGTAAGAAAGAAACTCTTTGAATATCTGAGAGCAGCCTAATGCTTTCCGGAGAACTAGCTTCTCTGTCAGCAGCCTTCCAGAAACGGCTCCTAAAGAGATGCCAACTTGAGTTGAGAGTTTCTTTTGTATGGGCTTCTGAACTCCTGGCAGGTAATTCAATCAAATTCCACTCTCCACCTGTCCCATTTTCCTCTCACCCTTGCCCCACCTGCCAAGAAAGAAAGATAAATGGAAGCCAGAACTAACGGAAAGCTATTCGGTGAATTACAGTCCCGTCGCAGATCATTGCAGCTGGAGCCTATGGGATTCGGGTTGTTTTGGGTCATCGCCAGTCCAGGGATTCTGTGAGGAAGCTACAGACTCCAGCTGTCTCATGGTGTCTTGTCTCAAAGACTCTGAAGTAGAGGTTGTGTGGCTGCTGCTCCTGGCACAGGGTGGAGAGGGAAAGGAGTCAGGTGGACTTGTGTCAGCCTCATTGAGTCCTTGCTGAGACCACCTCCAGCTCTGTGCCTGCTGTTGCCAAACACCGCAGAGTATTAACAACCATGCCAAGTAGATTGTTTCTAGAAAGGATGAGTCTGGGCGGGTATCAGCTGTCCTAACAGAGATGAGCAAATTGGAGAAAATAAAATAAAAAAAATAATGCCAGTAAAAAGCACCTTTCTACAAGGTCAATGTGCATGCATGCTCAGTCGCTCAGTCGTGTCTGACTCTTTGAGACCCCACGAACTTTAGCCCACCGAGCCCCTCTGTCCATGGGATTCTCCCGGCAAGGATACTGGAGTGAGTTACCATGCCCTCCTCCAGGGGATCTTCCCGACCCAGGAATTGAAAGTTTCTCTTATGTCTCCTGCATTGGCAGATTACCACCAGTAACACTTGGGAAGCCCACAAAGTCAATGCCTGTTTTTTAATAAAGGGGCTTCCCTGGTGGCTCGGATGGTAAAGAATCTGCCTGCAATGCAGGAAATCTGAGTTTGATTCCTGGGTTGGGAAGATCCCCTGGAGAAGATCATGGCAACCCAGTCCAATATTCTTGCCTGGAAAATTCCATGGACAGAGGAGCCTCGCGAGCTACAGTCCATGGAGTAACAAAGAGCTGGACACGACTGAGCAACTAACACACACACACACACACACACAATAAAGCACTCCTGAATTACTCATGTAAACACTGAGCATGTATTTATGGAGTATTTATGTACTGAGTATGCCAGAGACTGCAATAAGTCATGAGGTCATAATGATGAAAACTCTTGGCCTCTAATTTATGGAGTTTGTGATCTACAATTCCAACAACATGCAGCTATTACAGAACGACGCCATGAGAATTCACACGAGGCAGCAACTAACTCTTCCTGTGAGTCAGGGAAGTCTTCTCTTTTGGGATTCTGGACCCAGTTTCAGTGTGTGTGTGTGTGTGTGTGTGTGTGTATGTGGTGGGTCTCTCACACCAGTAAGTGATTCTCCAGACACCAACTGTGTTTCCTACAATTCAGCTCCATTCTGACACTATCTAACCAGAGGTAGAACCAGATCCCACAAGCTAAGGGTTCAGCTGGACAAGCCTGCTCTGTGCCCCCAGTTCAGATACCAGCCTCAAGCCCAGCTTACCACCTGTGCTTCTGGCTGACCAGCTGTGGATTCTATCAGGAAAATGTAGGCATGGGTTCTAATTCTGCCACTATATGGGTCTATGGCTTTGGCAATGTTAGTTTCTTCTTTTCTTAAATTCTCACTTTCTGTAAAATGTGGAGAAAAGACTTGCTTTAAGGGATTATTGTATTAAGCAACTGAGGTAAGGCATTTGGCACAAGGTCTGATATATGACAAGCACTTTAAGAATTATATTCATTGTTGTTTTGTTGTTCTTATTATTGCTATATTTATTATTCTAAGGGAAAGAACACCTATCAAAGGGGAGAGATCCTAGAATCAACTTAACAACAATAGTGTAACAGAGTTTCTGAAGCAGGAGATCCCAATATACCATGAATAAATTTGTTTCTAAGTGTAGGAAACCGTTTTCTCCTCTCTCAGTTTCAGTCAAGTTTCTTCTTTCAACCTCCATCTCCTTTTCTTTGTCTCCGTTTCTACTGATGTTCCTGGGTTCCATCTCTGGGTCGGGAAGATCTCCTGGAGAAGGAGATGGTAACCCATTCCAGTATTCTTGCCTGGAGAATCCCATGGACAGAGAAGCCTGACGGGCTACAGTGCATGGGGTCGCAAAGAGTTGGACCCAACTGAGCATGCACTCACATTACTTCCTCTTTAATTCTCTTAAAAGAAACATCAGCTCATATTCATTATTATTGGTCGCATTCTGACTCTGGTTTTTAAAACCATAAAGCCTTCTTTGCAGAAAATTCTCTGTTGAAAATTCCAAGCTGTTTTAAAAAGACGACAATTAAAGTTAGTTTCTTCAGGGGAAGAAGATAAAAAGCATGGACACTACTTCACTGAGCCAATTATTCTCTTGACACAATTTAATTATCTAGTGCAACAAACCAGACAACTTTTCTGCCTGGCCATTTTAATGGAGTTTTGACACCAGGAATTTAATTAAGTTAGAAGATCCCAAAAAACCCTTAGAAGTCAGACAATCTCTTTCTGGAGCATTGAGCTAAAAAAATTCATCACTTACGAGCAACATTATTAAATGAGGTTTATTACTCTATCAGTGGACTAAACCTTATTTCTGATGGGAATGCAGCTATTTTAGTTATCATTTTAACTATTTAAAGGGCTGTTGTTGTTGTTGTTTTTAAGATTCTAAAGGTTACCAGGAAGAGCACTTGAGGATTAAAAACAAAACAAGTAACAAGCAATTATTTATCCACATACAAGAGGCAAACTTTAAAAGCTAGAAATAATCTTAAACAAGTTGGAGACTTTTATTACACACACATATTCAATATATATTATGTAAAATGAAAATTTCCAAATACATACATACATACCTGGAAGGGTGCATGAAAGTAGTTTGTTCAAGGTCACAGAACAATTTAGAGGCAGAAATGAGATTAGAGTCCAAGTCTTCTATTGCAAAATGTAACATTAATTATTATCATAAGAGTCACATTCCTGGTTACCTTTATGATTATCTTCAAGAAGGAAAGGGATGTTATGAGGAAGGGGATGTGTGGGAGCTCCAAGGGGCTGGCTCTGTTCTATTTCTCCATCTGGATAATGGGTATATGGGTATTCATTTTATGATAATTCATTAAAGTAGACACTTATGTTTCATATACTTTTGTATTATGTTATTAATATATATTTAACAATCTCAGAAAGTTAAATAAATATATACATATCACATAGATATATAATATATGGGCATTTATCTATATTATATGAAAAGCTATATATAGCTATTTCATGAACATATAATAGAGATAGAAATAAACATTATGTATATACAGACATACAAAGATATATATACACACACAATGTTCACTGATGCTGAAGCTGAAGCTTCAAAACTTTGGCCACCTGATGTGAAGAGCCGACTCACTGGAAAAGACCCTGATGCGGGAAAGATGGAAGGCAAGAGGAAGAAGGGGATGACAGAGGATGAAACGGTTGGATGGCATCACTGACTCAATGGCATCACTGACTCAATGGACATGAGTTTGAGCAAACTCCAGGAGATGCTGGAGGAGCCTGGTGTGCTGCAGTCCATGGGGTCTCAAAGAGCTGGACACAACTGAATGACTGAACAACAATGTTCACACTTTATCTGCACAGTCTAGTCCTTATATCTTGTTCCCCAATACACAATTAATTAAGTGATATCTAAGACAGAGACAGATGTTGAGACCAGCCAAGAGCTAAGCAGCTCCTGTGGGATCAGTTTTGAGGATTCAAGCCACAGATCCCTAGTTCCTTAAGGAAGCAGACTCACAGGGGTGGGACCAGGTTTTGAGGTGGAATGTACCAGAGGCAGTGTGCTCACCTCCAACATCTGTTTTTCTCTTTTTTCTCCACAACAATAGAATTTTTAGCCAAGCCAATGACTGCCCAGAACAGAGTATATTTCTCTGTTAGCTCGCAGCTAGGCGTGTTCATGTGGCTGAATTCTAGGCAACAGGACAAAACTTGAAGAGTTTCATGGTTGTTCAGTTGCTCAGTTGTGTCCAACTCTTTGTAACCCCATGAACCCCTGCAGCATGAAGTTCCCTGTCCTTCACCATCTCCCAGAGTTTGCTCAAACTCATGTCCACTGAGTCAATGATGCCATCTAACTATCTTGTTCCTTTTTAGGAAACAATGAGTTGGCACCTTTGTCTTTTCATTTTTTCCTCCACCCATCTGTTACCTGAAAAGCAATCTGGGCCCCAGAGGGTTTTGTGAAACAGAGCTGCCCTCCCGCCCCTGGATTACATACCTCTGGGATTTTATGTGAAAAAGAACAACGTTGCTGTCTTGTTTAAGCTGCTGTTGTGTTAAGTTTATACATTACAGTCGTCTCTAATCCTAATTAACTCACGTGTGCTTCTGCTGTTGGGTAAGAAGTGGTCTGGTGTGTGATGTATGTGAAAAGCTTTAGTGGATGTTTACAGCTGTAAAGGGTGGAAGACTCCACTTAAGTAGGCATTTATTAGCAGAGACAGTAATAATTAAGAAACCATAAAACCAAGGCTATCATGTAGTTTCACATAATAATGCCCTAAAGGCATTAGATGAATTTTATTTTCTTTCAGGAAAGATACTTAATATAAGTTTCTTAGATTATGTTGACAATTTGTATTTGTGCCATATATATTAATAATAAAGAAGCTAAAGTGTGCAATCAGTCAGTCAGTCAGTTCAGCCACTCAGTCATGTCCGACTCCTTGCCACCCCATGAATCCCAGCATGCCAGGCCTCCCTGTCCATCACCAACTCCCGGAGTTCACTCAGAGTCACGTCTATCGAGTCGGTGATGCCATCCAGCCATCTCATCCTCTGTCGTTCCCTTCTCCTCCTGCCCCCAATCCCTCCCAGCATCAGAGTCTTTTCCAATGAGTCAACTCTTCGCATGAGGTGGCCAAAGTATTGGAGTTTCAGCCTCAGCATCAGTCCTTCCAATGAACACCCAGGACTGATCTCCTTTAGGATGGATTGGTTGGATCTCCTTGCAGTCCAAGGGACTCTCAAGAGTCTTCTCCAACACCACAGTTCAAAAGCATCAATTCTTCAGTGCTCAGCTTTCTTCACAGTCCAAATCTCACATCCATACATGACCACTGGAAAAACCATAGCCTTGACTAGACGGGCCTTTGTTGGCAAAGTAATATCTCTGCTTTTTAATATGCTATCTAGGTTGGTCATAACTTTCCTTCCAAGGAGTAAGCGTCTTTTAATTTCATGGCTGCAGTCACCATCTGCAGCAATCTTGGAGCCCAGAAAAATAAAGTCAGCCACTGTTTCCACTGCTTCCCCATCTATTTCCCATGAAGTGATGGGACCAGATGCCATGATCTTCGTTTGCTAAATGTTGAGCTTTAAGCCAACTTTTTCACTCTCCACTTTCACTTTCATCAAGAGGCTTTTTAGTTCCTCTTCACTTTCTGCCATAAGGGTGGTGTCATCTGCATATCTGAGGTTATTGATATTTCTCCTGGCAATCTTGATTCCACCTTGTGCTTCTTCCAGCCCAGCGTTTCTCATGATGTACTCTGCGTATAAGTTAAATAAGAATAAGACCTAACAGAAGCAGAAGATATTAAGAAGAGGTGGCAAGAATACACAGGAGAACTGTACAAGAAAGAGCCTCACGACCAAGATAATCACGATGGTGTGATCACTCACCTAGAGCCAGACATCCTGGAATGTGAAGTCAAGTGGGCCTTAGAAAGCATCACTATGAACAAAGCTAGTGGAGGTGATGGAATTCCAGTTGAGCTATTTCAAATCCTGGAAGATGACTCTGTGAAAGTGCTGCACTAAATATGCCAGCAAATTTGGAAAACTCAGCAGTGGCCACAGGACTGGAAAAGGTCAGTTTTCATTCCAATCTCAAAGAAAAGCAATGCCAAAGAATGCTCCAACTACCACACAATTGCACTCATCTCACACACTAGTAAAGTAATGCTCAAAATTCCAAGCCAGGCTTCAGCAATACGTGAACCGTGAACTTCCAGATGTTCAAGCTGGTTTTAGAAAAGGCAGAGGAACTAGAGATCAAATTGCCAACATCCGCTGGATCATCGAAAAAGCAAGAGAGTTCCAGAAAAGCATCTATTTCTGCTTTATTGACTATGCCAAAGCCTTTGACTGTGTGGATCACAATAAACTGTGGAAAATTCTGAAAGAGATGGGAATACCAGACCACCTGACCTGCCTCTTGAGAAACCTATATGCAGGTCAGGAAGCAACAGTTAGAACTGGACATGAATAACAGACTGGTTCCAAATAGGAAAAGGAGTACGTCAAGGCTGTATATTGTCACCCTGCTTATTTTAAAGTGTGCAATAATTCATCCCATATAGTTAAAGATCAAAAGTCAAATATCTAAGGCCCTGCTAGTTACTTCAAGAGTATTGTCTCCAAATGCAGGTTTGGACTCAAATCCTGTCTCCATTGCTGCATAGCTTTCAATAAATCATTTAATTTCTCTAAGTTGCAGTTTCCATCTCTATAAAATAGAGATCACAATAAAGCATCTATTTTCCATTTTTTAAAATGAGGATTAAATGAGTTAAATGATTAAATGATATGGAAGGCAGGAGGAGAACGGGACGACCGTGGATGAGATGGTTGAATGGTACCACCAACTCAATGGACATGAGTTTGAGCAAGCTCCAGGAGTTGGTGATGGACAGGGAAGCCTGGAGTGCTGCAGTCCACGGGGTTGCAAAAAGTTGGACACGACTGAGCAACTGAACTGAACTGAACTGAAATGAGTTAAAGTCTGCAGTCTTGGCACCATGGCTCCCTCCGCAGATTAGCAGTCCCCATCACCAGATGCCTGGAGCACACCTGTCCCTGGTCCTTCTCCTCCTCTGGCATCTCCGTGCAGGTTGGGGTTGAGCAGGACACACTGATCCCAGGTGTACACTGAGGTCGAAGGTCATCAGGAACCTCCTTCAGCATAGCTGTCTGCACGCTCCCCTGAGACCCCAGAGCCTCCCTGTGGCTCCCCTGCTCTGGCCCTGCATCCGACGCACCTATTCGATGTTCTGCTTCCTCCCTTGAGTTTGGTCAATTTTAACTTGGACTTCCCTATGCCCTTGTGGGTGGACGCTCCCAGCGTCCTTTCTTCATGCCTTGCCTCACAATGCAAGGCATCATTTTCTAATTTGAAAGCAACAAACAAAGTAGGAAAGGGTATAAGGTTTTCTCCTAAAGATTTTGCCTTTATCACAAACCCTTTCTATTCCTTTAGGAACATGTGTGGGGTTTTTTATTTGTTTGTTTTAATGTTTGGCTGCACCTTGAGGCTTGCAAGATCTTAGTTCCCTGACCAGGGGATAGAACCCATGCACTTGGCAGCAAAAGTGTGGAGTTCTAACCACTGGACTGCCAGGGAATTCCCAGAACATGTGTGCTTTGAAACACTATTAGTGTAGGAAATTCCTCTTTGTCCACTTGCTTCTCATATTCCTTCTCTGAGAACTAGCACATCATGGCAGATTCACTTGAAATAGGAGAGAGTAAAAGATGGAAATACCAGGACAAACATCTGCCAACCTTTCAAAATGTTACCCACACTTTAAAGCACAAACCGGCTGTATGACAGAGGGGAAAGGATGTGTCCAAAGTAATTGGTGGAACTGAAATGGCAATGATAGATTCTACTTGTAGATCCTGTGCTAAGGAAATTCAGTTCAACGAGTTTAATCCACACGAGCCAATTAATACATTGAGTTTTAGCTATAGTCATTATTCTGTAATGTGTCCATTCATCTTGGAAGTAGAATGACAACTCACTATTGAGATGACAAACATCCATCAGCCTCAACCGGATGGCGTGTGATGGGTTAGCAAAGCTTCAGTGGATCCAAAATAGCTGTCGGAGCGTCCGGAGGGAAAGCTCTCAGTCTTTCTTCAGAGCACTTAGGAAGCCTGATCTTAGACCTCTCTTATGCCCCTTTGCATATCACTGGATTGCCTTTCTACTTTAATCACCTCATTTTCCAGACCTGAAATGGAAGCTAGAAATTAGAAAAGCACCATTCCTAGAACTCTATACTACCCCGCAATTAACTTTCCACCTTCCTGCTCTTTCTTGATTCATGGACTCTTTTTGAAGGTACTGGGATGGATATGGGATGAAAGTAAGAAGATGCGGTTTTAACCAGTTCAAAACAAGAAAGAAATTATAATTTTTAAAAACAATCCAGAAACTGGAATTAAAAAATAACAGCAGCCTGTATTAATTTAACTGAAGAATAAACAGGTTTATACTTTCCAGTTTCCCCTGAGAGCAAACCTGATTTACAGCAGAGAACAATTATTGTAATTCATAAGAGTGACATGAATCATCAATAAAAGGTCAAATGAAGTTTAATATAGTCTGTCAAGGGCGTTTGAAAATTATGTAGTGCATTAAAATATTTTATAAAATTGTAATTAAAAAAGAAAACCTTTGTACAAAGCAGCATGCCTTAATTGTCTGGAAAGCTGACTAATGCACAATGCTTTCCTGCCCAATGATATTGGATAAATGAGATAACAATTTTTATCATCAGTTACAAAAGATATGACTTATGAAGACAAGACTTGGACTTGCTTATCTCCCTTCAACTCTGTGGTGGAAAAAGATGTTCTCTCTGGTAGTCCAGTGGTTAGGACTTGGCACTTTCACTGCTGGGACCTGGGTTCGATTCTGGGTCGGGGGAATAAGATCCCCGCAGCCCCATGGGCAAAAAACAAAAACAAACGAACAACAAAGTGTGCCTTGATAAGTGACTGTGAGCTCATGGTCTTAATTTCTAGTGGTCAACACTACTATATTTCCCATGGCTTTGCCCAGAAGTGTTCATTGGAAATTTACTTTTAAATTATAAAATGAGGGCAAAAGTATAGGAAAAAATTATTTCATATGGAAGAGAAAACAAAAGTCCTGATCACGTGTATATATGGATACATACATACTTTTTCAGATTCTTTTCCATTATAGGTTATTACAAGATATTTTGCTACACAGTAGGTCCTTGTTTATCTATTTTATAAATAGTCATGTGTCTCTGCTAAGCCCAAACTCCTAATTCATCCCTCCCCCACCCCTTCCCCCCTTTGGAAATGATAAGTTTTTCTTTTTTTTTATGTCTGTGGGTCTATTTCTGTTTTGTAAATAAGTTCATTTGTATCATTTTTAGATCCACATATAAGTAATATTGTATGGTATTTGTCTCTTTCTGACTTACTTCACTTAGTATGATAATCTCTTGGTCCTGCCATATTGTTGTAAATGGCATTGTTTTGTTCTTTTTATGGCTGAATAGTATTCCATATCTGTATATACCACATCTTCTCTTTTCATTCATTCTTTGATGGACATTTAGGTTGCTTCCATGTCCTGACTGTTGTAAATAGTGCTGAAATGAACATTGGGGTGCAGGCATCTTTTCAAATTAGAGTTTTTGCTTTTTTTCAGGAGTAGAATTGCTGGGTCATAGGGAAACTCTCTTTTTAGCTTTTAAGGAGGCTCCATACTGTTTTCCACAGCGGCTGCACCAATTCACATTCCCACTGGTAGTGTAGGAGGGTTCCGATTTCTCCACACCATCACTAGTATTTCTTATTTGCAGACTTCTTGAGCTGGGCTTTTTTGGAGACAAGCTTTGAGTGCCAGAAGAATAAGGCCCTGACTGAGTACTCACAGCATGAAGTGAGTGAAAACAGAGAAGTATGACCTAAGTCATCCTTAGTAGCGATGATCTAAGCCTAGAGTTTTCAACCCAAAGACATCAAGTTTGACCAGCTGATATGAACAGAAGCACAGAGAACATGACTAGTGTTCAAATTCTAGTGGGTCCTTGTACTGTACACTCTGCTTCTTTTTGTCCCTCATGGAGCTCCTGGTTGGTGAGGCCAATGGTGCAGAGGAATATGTGGGATTCACAAAACAGAAGGGTATTATGTTTCAGTTTGGGGTGCAGTTCAACAAGGCAGCAAGTTAGAAGAGAAGTCTTTTACGTTCAGAGTGTCTCCAGGGCTGAAAAATCAATAGTGGAATAAAGTATGATACAACTGTCCTGGAAAACAGTTGAGCAGCTCTTCAAAAACTCAAACATAGTTACCATGCTGTGCTGTGCTCAGTTGTGTCCTACTCTTTGTGACCCTGTGGACTGCAACCCGCCAGGCTCCTCTGTCCATGGGATTTCCCAGGCAAGAATACTGGGGTACGTTGCCATTTCCTTCTCCAGGGGATCTTCCCAGCCCAGGGATCGAACCCTCATTCCCTGCATCTTCTGCATTAGCAGGTGGATTCTTTACCACTGTGCCATCCTAGAAGCCCCAGAGTTGCCACATGACTCAGCAATTCCCACTCTCATTGGTATACACCCCAAAGATTTGAAAACTGGTGCTCAAACAAATGCATACATACGGGTGTTCATAGAAACACAATGCATAGTAGCTAAAAGGCAGAAACAACCCAAATGTCAATCAAACAAACTACTGAACTGACCTTGGGTCATTCATACAGTGACCTCACTTAGGTCCAGAAATATAATATATTTGTACAATTGCATGGTGTTCATCCATTAAAAAGGAATAAATTACTGGTAACCTGCTAAAATGCAGATGAACTTCTAATACCCTATGCTGAGTGAACAACCTAGACACAAAGCGTCACATGCATGATTCCATTTATAGGAAACATCCAGGAAAGGTTAATTCATAGAGACAGATTGAAGAGCAGGGGTTACCAGGGAATTGGGAGGGGGACCAGGGAGTGACTTTCTCATAGGTACTGGGATTCCTTTTGGGAGCGAGGAAAAGGTCTTAAACCTAGACAGAGGTGATGGCTGCACAAACTCGTACATGTCATCAATACCACCGAATTGCAGTGATTGAAACGGTTAATGGCTAAATTTATGTTATGTAAATCGTACCTCAAATTAAAAAAAACAAAAAAGATAATGATGATCAGATGTCTCCAGGCAGAATGGACCTGAGACATTCCTGAGAGAGACCCAGGAGGACGTTACACAGTTTTGTGTCCTTAGTATGGCTCAAAACTTGGCTGAGCGTAGGCCTGTGTGGTTAGGAAAAGGGTGAGCTTCCTGGACTGGGTTTCAGAATGAAGTGGAGGATGTACAGGAATAGATAGAAATAACCAAAGCTTAGCGAGGGCTGTATGTGGGCCGGCAGAGGCTGGCCCATGAATCCTGATGACCGCGAGTTTGCCTCCTTTCTCACACTCTGGAAACCCTCAGAACTTAGATCATCTCCCCCAGGAAGCATGGAGGCGGAGGAATCTCAATCAAGCATGTTAAATACTAAGCTGACCATGGTTAATTCATACAGTGACCTCACGTAGGTCCAGAAGGGCCTCAGTTTCCTTGGAAATGGCTACCACACTGGCAGGCTGGGCCGGCGTCACATACCCAGTTGAATTACAGGAAAAAGTTTCATTTTCTTGAACGCTGAAGTCAGCCACGGTGGAACATGAACTTGCAATAAATCTTGCAAGTGTGTTCCCCTTTTCAGTATTTCCAACAGCATCTCACGACCACAAGACCCATCTGGCTGATGACAAGCAATGCAGTGGGGAACTCCTTTGTCCACAGAAGTAGGTTTTATTGGAAGTCTGTGTGTGGTGAGGGCAGGGAGGTTAAAAGGAGAGGTTCCTGAGTTCCCAGGAGGAGAGCTGAGGTTTTGAGACTGAGAGGTGGTGGGAAACGAAGCCCACGGGAACGCAGGGCTTTGGCAGGACTGCAGCTGGAGTGATGGATGAGCACGTGGAGAACACACCTGCCGCAGGCAGGTGAGACCAGTGTCTCTGCCAGCCTGAAGGACACTGCTCAAATCCTCCTCTAGGTCAGCTTTTACTCTGCATTTTGTGTTCCCCCTTGATTGCTACCAGTCTGCGAGAGGGCTTAAGCCCCCAAAGAATAGTCTGGACTTACAGGGGAAACAACCTTGGCCTGGGAAGGAGGACGACCCCCATCTACACCTGAGTAACCAGCCTTATCTCTCACAACTCACAGTCCACCTAAGTTTCTACAACAGCTTCTCTCCATTCCTACACCACCCTGCTCCTTCTGCTTTGAATGTTCAATCGCTACTCCACTGTCTTTGTTCTAGCCATTCTATAGGTTACTAGTGGTAAAGAACCAACCTGCCAATGCAGGAGAAACAGGTTCCATCCCAGAGCCGGGAAGATCCCCTGGAGGAGGGCATGGAAACCCAGTCCAGTGTTCTTGCCTGAAAAATTCCATGGAGAGAAGCCTGGGCGGGCTACAGTCCATAGGGTCATAAAGAGCTGGACACAACTGAGCTACTAAACACAACACACACAGAAATACCAGGGAAGTTGCCACTTCCTTCAAGAAGTCTCCACTGACTTCTCCAATCTGGGTGACACACCTTTCTGCTGGATTCGGCAAATGGCGTGTTTACTCCCATTTTGCTGCTGCTGCTGCTAAGTCACTTCAGTCGCGTCCGACTCTGTGGCGACCCCATAGACGGCAGCCCACCAGGCTCCTCTGTCCCTGGGATTCTCCAGGCAAGAACACTGGAGTGGGTTGCCATTTCCTTCTCCAATGCATGAAAGTGAAAAGTGAAAGTGAAGTCGCTCAGTCGTGTCTGACCCTTAGCGACCCCATGGACTGCAGCCCACCAGGCCCCTCCATCCACGGGATTTTCCAGGCAAGAGTACTGGAGTGGGGTGCCATTGCCTTCTCCCACTCTAGCCCTTGTCATTTTGATTGTAATTCAAAGTTTCCCCGTGGAGACTTTCTCTGTAAAAGGCCACATAGTAAATATCTTACTTTGTGGGCCACAGATGGCTTGGCATGCTCTTTTTCATTTTAACTCTTGTATTTTATTTTCCTTAGGTTTTTTTTTTACCCAACCTTTTAAAATAGTAAAGCCCAGTTCTAGTTCACTCTGTGTGTGTGTGTGTGTGTGTGTGTGTGTGTGTTGGATGCTCAGTTATGTCCCACTCTTTGTGACCCCATGGACTGTAACCTGCAAGGCTCCTCTCTCCATGGAATTCTTCAGGCAAGAATACAGGAGTGTTGCCATTTCCTCCTCCAGGGACTCTTCCCACCCAGAGACTGAACCCAGATCTCCTGCATTGAGGGAAGACTCTTTACCTTCTGAAGAGGCCGTTTGTTCCCGCTGGCCATAGTTTGCTGATGTTTGCTCTGGAGGTAAACTTCTTAAGGGTAGGGTATCATATCTTCTTTTGCTTTGCATCTCCAGTGTAGGTGCCGCCCCTGCAGAGTGCTCAGAATGTAGACCTGAGCTCAGCTGCGAGCTGTATGTTAAGGCTGACTTTTCCTAAACTATTCTGCTTCCTTGAGTCTTTCTCATCTCCAACCACCCTACAACTTTTTGCCACTTTGTGTGTTTCAGTTTATTAAACTAATTCCTTCAAGTTCAGCTGCTCCTCTGTCAACATGATGCCTTCAGTACAAGGCTCTGCCATGAAGTCCGTGAGGCTTTTTTTTTTTTCTTTTTCGAGAGAGAGATTATAGAAGCATGCACATGGCTGCCTGTTTTCAACATGGAAAAGGTTATTTTGGCATGGCCAGTCCCTGAGAACTAATGAGTGCTGAGAAGGTTTTCTTTGTGGGAGCTCTCCCAAGCCCAAGTTATAAAACCCAGTTTCAGCCAGGAATCTGGTTCTTAAACGGATTGCACATTTCACTTCCTTCTCTGTTTTAAAAGCATATTTCAGTAGATTTTTTAAAATGGAGATATGCTGAGTTTGCCTCAGGAATACAATCCCTCTAGGACCCAAACAGGACTATGATCTGGGGACTTAAAGGCAATCACCCCTCTCTCCTATTATCATTGCATCACCTGACATCTCTGGACACGTTCCCAACACCTGAGAAGTAGCCACCTGTCACCTTGACATGGTGAGAAGAGATAAACAGGAGCACAGTCATGGAACTGTGGTCTCATAAAATATATATATAGGACTCCTAATGCAATATGGCCATACAATCCATAAAAATCCCTCATATCCATTTTTACAAACAGTCTACATCAGTGACTAAAACAAAGCAAGAAGCAACGACAAAATGTACACCTATAAAAGCAGGCTCCGGGTGATGAGAGATTCATCATAGGTAAACCCTCAGTGCAGCCAAAAACACTTACTGCCTTTCTCTGTAGCCGGTTGGAGACTCTTTCTTTCCGGCCCATCTGTACTGTTTTTACAGCAGCCTTGCATACTTACAGAGTGACAGCATGTTGCTTTGTTGCTACAAACAGCTCCCATAAATGTTGGAGCCAAGTGTGTCTAAACATTACAGCATATTAAACACCTTTAAGCATGATCCATAACCTTGTAATTGGTACCAAAATAACAAGACTTGTGTTTTCAATGGGAATTTGACTCTGTGATTGCTGCTGTCGATCTGTTCCCCGAGCACGCAGCTGGGAAAGTGGGTCATGGGAAAAGAATGGCTGTGATTGAGGCAAGGCACCTTGAACTCTTAGACCCTAAAAGTCATCTGGGCCGATGCCCATCTTTGATTGATGAGGAAACCGAGGCCAAGTGGGTTCTCTGACTGAGTCAAGGATTCCTGACTGTCTTTCAGCTTTCTTTCTCTTTCTTTTAATACTTATTTACTCATTTGGGGGGCTGTGCTGAGTCTTCATTGCTGCATGGGCTTTTCTCTAGTTGCAGCGAGTGGGGGCTACTCCCCAGTTGTGGGGCACGGGCTTCTCATTGCAGTGGCTTCTCTTGTTGCAAACACGGACTCTAGGGTGTATGGGCTTCAGTAGTTGCGATGTATGGGCTCAGTTGCCCCAAGGCATATGGGATCTTCCTGGACCAGGGGTCAAACTGTGTCAGATGGATTGGCACCTGACAATCCATCCATTGGCAGATGGATCCTGAACCACTGGACCACCAGGGAAGTCCCGTGCTCTTTTCATTTAACAAAATGCTCTTCTAGAAAAAGAAAAAAAACTTTTCTTGGTGTAAATAATAATTGCATCAGCTTGGAAATGACACAAGTTCAGTTTGAAATTCATCTCTGTTGGTCTAGGAATATGATGAATGGGATTTGGCTTTTGTTTTTGATTGGCAGCCTCCCAAAACATTTGTCTTTCTAAAAACATCTTTCTGAATCTGCTCCAGGTCCCCAGATCTTAATCTTTTCTTTAATTGTGATCTCCACAAGCCTTGACTAAGAGGAAATATGTTACTAAGAGGAATTGTGAGGTGTTACAAAGGATGCAGGTGGACATACAAATTTGAGCAAGCTCCTAAAGCCCACTTACCCACATTCATTCACACATTTATGTACAATCCACTTTGTACCAGTCTCCTCATCTGGAAATGAGAACGAACCCTAGCTATTAGGGTCATGAGAATCACATGAAATTACATTTAGAGATATCACCTGATTGTTTTCCACATACAGGCAGTTAATTCTTATGGTAAATATCAAGAGATGTAAAAAGAGATGTGTTATAATGTATATAATTATTGTACATTTAGTTTAAATGTGTTGCTGGTGGGAATGACAACCCTTTTTTTTTAGACTAAATTCAACAAACATATAAGTAGGCCTCAATGAACAGGTTTTGAGAGATCAAAAAATAAATTCAAAAATTACAATATAGTCCTAATTCGTGACACTCTGGAGCATGGAGACTGGTACATAATTGGTTCTCAGCCAGTATTAGGGAAATTATAACACAAGATGTTACCACTACACTAATTGGAGTATATTCTTAATTAAAGATGGGTTGACAGCTCCCAATGAATCTTTAAACATAGTTACTGAATATGCTTGTTAACTGACATCACATCCTATTAAAACCATTTTCACTATATGTTGTAAGTTCTTTTGAGAACAGTGCTTCTGTTGAGTTGCTCAATATAAGTGATCAGTTTTCTGAAACTTATAAATCTTCCCCACATACTTTCTCCATCCTTCATCCCCTATTCCTGTATCATTTCGTTAAAAAATTTTTTTGTTTTACACAGAAAATTGGCAGCCCAATTTCTGAATTCACCACCAGGATAAAGCCCGAGATCCTTGGCTGGGATCTCCTTGTGATGGATGGAAGGCAGAATGTATGATGTCCTAACGCTGATATTAATTTGGAGGAGTCAGGTTCTGATTTACCAGGGTCTTGTGAACGAGAATCGGTCATTGAAAGCCTTAATGTTTTTGTTTTATTTTGTCTTTTAATCTCCATCCAGGCTTGTGATTGAAAAATGCTTTCAGGACCCTTGCTTTTCTGGCCAGCAAAAAACTTAGGAAAACGATTCTCATGTGGGGAACACACAAGGAAAAAATGGATGTGTTTTCTTCAACACCTGTTTTCATTAAGTAAGGGGAAGGAAACGAAAGAACTTTTTAATGCTTATCAAGTAAGTGCCAGAAGCTTACATATGTTATCCCACTTTATCTTTCAACTCAGAGAGGTGTAGATACTGTGGTCCTTGTTTGGGACATCCTCTCTAAGATTTTAATGAAATAAGATTTATCTTTTAGAATTAAACTGTTAATGAATTTTACAGGACTCAAGTAGAAATGAAAAATCACAAGAAAAAGAGAGAATAGTGTTTAGATCAGCACAACATGCAATCATGTTCATGTTAATTGATGTTCTTACTAAATAACAGTGTCCTGGGATAAAGGTACAGATCAGCCACAGAAGTTCAGACAAAAGAGGGACCCAGAGATAAACAAGAGCTGTCAGGGGAAAAGGAGAAACTCGACCAATGAATCGGGAGGAATCTTGGTCCGTTGCCAGGTTCTCCATTTTGTGGAAATGTACACCTGAGGCTATATTAACTCGATTCCATCAAACACCCAACCAGCTTCCCTTTTTCTGATTTCATGCTCAACAAACAAACCCCTGGTTGTAATTTGACTTCCACGTGGGTTTACCTACAGGAAAAGAAAGTTGCTGACTAAGCAGCTGCGAGGATTCTGGTCCAAGTCTTATTTATCTTGGGAGATTAATAAAATGGCTTTCTGATTTTATATGTTAGTCTTGTGATTGGTTACTATAAATAGATCCTCCTGGCATAATCAGGTTTCTGAATCTACCAAGGAGAGACCCACATTGTGGATGGGAGAGTATTCGTCAGGTAGTTCATGCCAACTTGTAAGATGTCACTGGAATTAACCACTCTACCTGACACATATTACTTCAGCCAGGTGATAAGACTTGGCATCAATATTGATACTATGTAGGCTTTTGACAGTGTGATGGAATTGCACTTTATCTCTGTGGTCTTCCTTCCAAATAACTAAAATCTCTGCCTAATCATGAGGAAAAGATCAAACATTCTATAGAATACCTAACCCAAACTCACTGAACTGTCAGGGTTGTCAAAAACAATTAATATCTTGAGAAGCTGTCACAGCCAAAAGGACCTAAGACAACACACAACTAAATGCAATGTGATATTTTGGGTGCCTACATGAGATTGTGGAACAGAAAAAGAATGTTAACTAAAAACCAAAGAAATCTGCATAAAATTTGTGTCTCAACATCGAAGTATTGACATTGGTTCACTAATTGTAACAAATGTACCACATCTTTATGGTGGCCCAAGAAATCTGTTTAGATTATGCTGCATTTAGGAAAAAAGTACTTCTTATAGACCATGCTATGCTATGCTATGCTAAGTCATTTCAGTCGTGTCCGACTCTGTGTGACCCCATAGACGGCAGCCTACCAGGCTCCCCCGTCCCTGGGATTCTCCAGGCAAGAACACTGGAGTGGGTTGCCATTTCCTTCTCCAATGCATGAAAGTGAAAAGAGAAAGTGAAGTCGCTCAGTCGTGTCCGACTCTTAGCGACCCCATGGACTGCAGCCTACCAGGCTCCTCCGCCCATGGGATTTTCCAGGCAAGAGTACTGGAGTGGGGTGCCATTGCCTTCTCCTCTTATAGACCATATGTCCTATTAAAAAAATTGTTTGTGTTGGAAGTTGTGTGTAAATCTTCACCTTATTATAGTTAAGAAAACCATATGAAGAGTGAAGAAGGCTTACCTAGACCTCACAAGAGAGGAGAGGCTTTGAACAGAAAAGAACTTGAGAGGTCAAAGCTCACCCTGAATTTGTCTGATATGTTTTGGAGACTTATAACTGAATTGCTTGGATGAAACAATCTGTGATGTGATTCTCTGCTTAGTAACTCAGGTGCTTGGGAAAGACATCACTGTGGGTTAGTGTGACATGCTGTTTGCCTGGAGGAGGAAGGTGATGAAATCTAAGCTAAGATCAATGCTTGTGGACTGCAGATGTGGTTTTCTGAAAGGCAAGTAGAGACTATTTAAAATAAGAATAAAAGAATATACTTTTCTCAGACAGAAGGAAAGGAGGCTCTCAAGATAGAGAACAAGATTGTGAACTGAAAGATACTTCCTAAAGGATACGCCAAAGACCTCCTCTTCATCACCCATCCACTCATCCATCCCTCTACCCATACATCCATCCACTCATCCATCCACCCATCTACCCGCCCATCCATTCACCCCCCACCCTTCCATCCACCCATACACCCATCCATCCATCCACCCATTCAACTGTCTTCTCTTCATTCGTTGTCTTATCTGGGGCTCTGGGCACAATCCTATTTCATATTCCACTCTAAGTTATTGTTTCCTCTGTTGGATAAGAATAGTTATTCCCAATGCTGTCATCATATCTGCTATAAGATTTGTATGGTTGGGCTGGAGGAATTAAGAAATACAAGAGGAAAGGGAAGTACCACTCCACGTTTTCCAATCCCCTGATGCCAGCATAGCAGCAGCAGAACCACCTGAAGGAGGATGACAGTCTCAGAGTTTCCGTTACCAGCTGGCAGTGCAGTGAGAGTTGTCCAAGAGGCAGCAGAAAGCAGCGGAGAGGAATATGCAACCCAGAGAAGCAGCTGCCCGTTGGAGCAAGAAACCGTTTTAAGACAAATCCCCCTCTCCCAAAATATGGAGGAAGGTAAGCCCAGTACTTGGGTTACACATGGATTATGTCAGATAATATATATTCTGCACATAGTAAGCACTGGATATATGGTAGCTATTAAAATAATAATAATAAATCTAAACGAATTCCACCTGGGACTATTTATCTGCGGAGGAATCTGGAGAGAGGTAAAGCAGATCTGGGGGGCTCTGGGAATGGAGTAACATTATTTAAAACATCAACAAATACTGGAAACATAGAAACATTGAATGCCAGAGCTGGGAAACCTGAAGAAGCATTTTAGGTCAACACTCTCATTTTACAAATACATAGACTGAGTCCCTGAGAAGTCAAGTGACTGGCTTGAAACCGTCCAACATCTGTAGCAACTGAGCTGGACACGCTGACTTCCAGTTGACTGGGACTTTATAAAAATCGTTTTTAAAAAAATCATCCAAATCTAAGGTCCATAAATAAATTCAAGAAAATTCTGGATAATGGCTTTCTTAGATTTAGCTTAATGGGAAGTTATTGGCAGATATTGTCCCAGAAAAGTGGAACCATTCAGTGGGAAAGAAAGTGCATTAGGGTTTCAGTGATAGACTTGAATTCTTAAAGGAATAAAAATTCTTCCCCAGAAAATGCTGTAAAGATACCCATTTTGTGGGTGTCTTGAAAACTTAATTTTCTGTTTTCCATGTTCATACAGTCAGGAAATCTTGCTGAGATGCTAACAAGGGTCTGTAGACCTTCTCCACCCTACAGACATGGGAGCATGCACAAGAAAAATGGACAGAAGCCCAGCGTCATCAGGCTCGTGGTCCATGGGATAAGGAGGGAGCCCCAGGCCAGCAGGTCCTGAGATCAGCTCCGGGGAGAGAGGCTTGTCTTGTGTGTCCATCAAAATCCTCTATCTCCACTTGGAACCTTTCAACTAGGACCATCTTTTGTCAATAAACATTCATCCTGGGAAGCAACCTTACAAATAGAGAAACACCATCACTGTTGGGAAGTCTTTGACCTCAAGTTTCAGAACCAAGACTAGAACATAATTTTTTTATTTCTAGATCTTCCTGGAAGGTCATGATGTTATAGCATCATTGTCAATTCCAAATGAAGGGATTGTTGTTGTCAATCCCAATTGAAGGGACCAAATTGAAGATCAAGATATTACGGCATCACTGTCAATCCCAATCCCATCACACAAAGGTCATTGTTATGTCTGTGGTCCACTGGTATATTTGCCCTTTAGGTCTGGTTCACGAGATCAACTCTCTCTGAAGTAGTGGAACTGAGTAGTTTAATATGTTCTCTCATTACTCTAAATCCTGGTCAACCTCTTAATGACCCAAACTAGCCTATCTCCTAAAGTTTATTATCCTAACCTACAAGTTCCCTTGGAAATCATGTAGGTCGGAGCTCATACAGCCTACCTGAGCTTCTAAGTATGCAAGCCTTGTCTTCCCTTGTCTCCTAATTTTTTTTTTCCCCCTTTGGTTGTACCACACGGGTGTTAGTTCCCTGACCAAGGATCAAACCTGGGCCCTTTGCATTGGAAGTATGGAGTCTTAACCACTAGACTGCCAGTGAAGTCCTTAGGTTTTCTTTGTACTAAATGTCTTGCCAGGTCAGGGCCCCTCAACAGAGATCCTTACTTCAAGTGCTGCCTGGAAACTACTAATTGATGCCAAAGTTTTTTATTATTGCTGTTGTTGGTTTTGTTTTGTTTTGTTTTAAGGAAAACTTCCTCCTACAACAGGTGCTAAACAGATTATACAACCTTGGGAGGGATGTGTGTGGCATCATCGGGCATTTTTACAACTATAACAGCTATTCATGACATCCCTTGATTGACATCTAAGTTTGGTATGAGATCTGGTGCTAGCCAGAAATTCCCAACTTGGCAGATTTTAATGCTGCTTTTTAAGTTGCCAAGGATTTTGAGGCTGCTGAGTATGGAGGGGAGTCTAAGTGATGCATGTCTTCTCATCCCATCTCTGTTGTTTATTCAAAAAATACATACTGAGCTTATAGCATGTGTACGAGGCCATGAAAATGCAACATGGGGTCAGATAGTCTGGAATCCCCCCACAATGACACTCATGAGAGTTTACAAGAGCATTTGAGGCAGGCCACAGAGCCTTAGAAAAAATAAAGTGATTCCTCATCAAAGAACATGTGGAATTTCAAATGCAACTCACTCAGCCATTAGGCATGCTGACATATTTACTGAGGGAGTCAAAATTTTAGCTGTAAATAACATGACTCTCGCCATCTCGGAAAGTCTTATGAAACCCATCAAATGAATGTTTGGTGAGTATCTGGATCAAAGGAAGCCATCTTAGGACATAAGAAGAACCTTATAGGGGACCCAGACAGGAAAGAGGCCATGCATGTGAAAGCCAGGTTCAGAGGGCTGCCCCGTGGGAACTGTGCAGGCTCGGGGAAGCTGTCCTGAAAGACTTATCTGGGATGGCCTTGGGAATCAAGTGAGATATGAGGTGGGAATGAGCTAGTGATGAGACAGTTCTGAGCAGAGACATCAATGAAGAGCAATGGAGACCAGTTTTGGTCATGGACTGAAGAAACCCTGAGCATATTTGCTTTGTACAAAAGGAGACCATACTGTCTAAAGTTCTGCTTCGAACTCCATGACCAGCTTTTCTATATCTAATATCAGTTTTGGCTACAGTATTGCAAGCTAGTCCTCCCAGGTGGCATGGTGTTAAAGAATCTGCCTGCCATCGCAGGAGACGCAGCTTCGACCCTTGAGTTGGGAAGATCCCCTGGAGAAAGAAATGGCAACTGACTCTAGTATTCTTGCCTGGGAAATATCATGGACAGAGTAGCTTATAATCCATGGGGTTGCAAAGAGTTGGACATGACTGAATGTACACTCTGTTTAAAAAAAGTTCAGTTTTATTGCATTTCTCTAGGGACCGGCAGAAGCATTGATTACATGAATGACTATCTTGTGCTTTGTTCTAAACAAAGTATAACTTACAAAATCTTTGAAGTTTATTTACCATCAATTTGGAACAACACTCTGAATAGCCATTCCCTTAATATGCAAAAACTTACACAGTTCAGTTCAGTTCAGTCACTCAATCGTGTTTGACTTTTTGCGACCCCATTGACTGCAGCATGCCAGGCCTCCCTGTCCATCACCAACTCCTGGAGTTTACACAAACTCATGTCCGTTGAGTTGGTGATGCCATCCAACCATCTCGTCCCCTATCATCCCCTTCTCCTCCCACATTCAATCTTTCCCAACATCAGGGTCTTTTCGAATGAGTCAGTTCTCCACATCCGGTGGCCAAAGTATTGGAGTTTCAGCTTCAGCATCAGTCCTTCCAATGAATATTCAGGACTGATTTCCTTTAGGACTGACTAGTTTGAGCTCCTTGCAGTCCAAGGGACTAAGAGTCTTCTCCAACACCACAGTTCAACAGCATCAATTCTTCAGCACTCCGCTTTCTTTACAGTCCAACTGTCACAACCATACGTGACCACTGGAAAAACCATGGCTTTGACTAGATGGACCTTTGTTGGCAAAGTAATGTCTCTGCTTTTTAATATGCTGTCTAGGTTGGTCATAACTTATCTTCCAAGGAACAAGCATCTTTTAATTTCATAGCTGCAGTCACCATCTGCAGTAATTTTGGAGGGCCCCCCCAAAAAAGTCTCACTGTTTCCACTGTTTTCCCATCTATTTGCCATGAAATCATGTGAAAGTTTACACATGAAAACACAATTTAAATAACTTGAAATGTATTGCTTTCCATATATCTTAGTGTATTTTTTTTGTCATATTCGATTTGACTTTTGTTGTTGTTGTTCAGTTGTTAAGTCCTGTCTGACTCTTTTCAACCCCATGGACTGCAGCATGGCAGGCTTCCCTGTCCTTCACTGTCTCCCAGAGATTTGGCTTTAGAATGACGTTTTTCATTTGATGAGAGTAGTGTGGGAATCACTTTATTTATGCAATACAGATTTAAGGGGAAAAAATATCTTTGTATTTTTTACTGCAGAATCGTATAAACATCCATGATGGAAAAGAGGTTTCCATAGATAGCCTGCAAATCAGTACTTTGCCAACAAAGATCCATCTAATCAAAGCTATGGTTTTTCCAGTAGTCATGTATAGATGTGAGAGTTGGACTACAAAGAAAGCTGACTGCTGAAGAATTGATGCTTTTGAATTGCTGGAGAAGACTTGAGAGTCCCTTGGAAAGCAAGGAGATCCAACCAGTCCATCCTAAAGGAAATCGGTCCTGAATATCCATTGGAAGGACTGATGCTGGAGCTGAAACTCCAATACTTTAGCCACCTGACACGAAGAACTGGCTCATTTGAAAAGACCCTGATGCTGGGAAAGACTGAGGGCATGAGGAGAAGGGGGATGACAGAGGATGAGATGGTTGGATGGCATCACCAACTCAATGGATATGAGTTTGAGTAAGCTCTGGGAGTTGGTGATGGACAGGGTGGTGGCATGTTTCAGTCCATGGAGTCCCAAAGAGTCGGACACGACTGAGTGACTGAACTGAACTGATACCCAGACCTTGTGTCATCAGAAGGTGCTATGGACTCAACTGTGTCCTCCCACCAAATTCATATGCTGCTGCTGCTAAGTTGCTTCAGTCATGTCCAACTCTGTGCGACCCCACAGATGGCAGCCCACCAGGCTCCCTTGTCCTTGAGATTCTCCGGGTAGAACACTGGAGTGGGGTGCCATTTCCTTCTCCAATGCATGAAAGTGAAAAGTGAAAGTGAAGTCGCTCAGTCGTGTCCGACTCTTAGAGACCCCATGGACTGCAGCCTACCAGGCTCCTCCATCCATAGGATTTTCCAGGCAAGAGTACTGGAGTTGGGTGCCATTGCCTTCTCCACCAAATTCATATACTAAAGCCTTAACTTCCAAGGTGACCATATTTGGAGTCAGGGCCATTTTGAAATTAATTAAGGTTAAATAAGCCTCTTGAGAAACCTATATGCAGGTCAGGAAGCAACAGTTAGAACTGGACATGGAACAACAGACTGGTTCCAAATAGGAAAAGGAGCACGTCAAGGCTGTATATTGTCACCCTGCTTATTTAACTTATATGCAGAGTATATCATGAGAAACACTGGGCTGGAAGAAGCACAGGCTGGAATCAAGATTGCCAGGAGAAATATCAATAATCTCAGATATGCAGATGACACCACCCTTATGGCAGAAAGTGAAGAGGAACTAGAAAGCCTCTTGATGAAAGTGAAAGAGGAGAGTGAAAAAGCTAACTTAAAGCTCAACATTCAGAAAACGAAGATCATGGCATCTGGTCCCATCACTTCATGGGAAATAGATAGGCAAACAGTGGAAACAGTGTCAGACTTTATTTTGGGGGGCTCCAAAATCACTGCAGATGGTGATTGCAGCCATGAAATTAAAAGACGCTTACTCCTTGGAAGGAAAGTTATGACCAATCTAGATAGCATATTGAAAGGCAGAGATATTACTTCGCCAACAAAGGTCCATCTAGTCACGGCTATGGTTTTTCCAGTGGTCATGTATGGATGTGAGAGTTGGACTGTAAAGAAAGCTGAGTGCCGAAGAATTGATGCTTTTTAACTGTGGTGTTGGAGAAGACTCTTGCGAGTCCCTTGGACTGCAAGGAGATCCAACCAGTCCATCCTAAAGGAGACCAGTCCTGGGTGTTCATTGGAAGGACTGATGCTGAGGCTGAAACTCCAATACTTTGGCCACCTCATGCGAAGAGTTGACTCATTGGAACAGACACTGATGCTGGGAAGGGATTGGGGGCAGGAGGAGAAGGGGATGACAGAGGATGAGATGGCTGGATGGCATCACCGACTCAATGGACATGAGTTTGAGTGAACTCCAGGAGTTGGTGATGAACAGGGAGGCCTGGTGTGCTGCGATTCATGGGGTCGCAAATAGTCGGGCATGACTGAGAGACTGAACTGAATTGAAGATCATAAGTATAGGACACTGTCCTGATAGGGTTAATGTCTTTATAAGAAGAGGAAGCCAAGAATAGAGCTCTCTCACTCTCCACACACAGGTGAAGGAAGGACCATTTGAAGACACAGCATGAAGGTGGTTATCTTCAAGCCAGAAAGAGAAATTTCATCAGGAACTGAATTGTGACGGCACCTTGATCCCAGACTTCTCGCCTGCAGAACTCTAAACAATTAATTCTGTTACTTAAGCCACCCAGGAGAAGGTGTTTTGTTATGGCAGCCCAAACTAAGACAGAAGGCATTTCAATAGATAAAAATTTCCAATTTAAGGACAGTCAATAACTGATAACAGTGATTCAGAAACCTGTGCCTGTTCATAAGGGCTATAAGTGCAAATATACCATGTGATGTTGCTAATATATTTATTTGTAACACATAGTAATATTAATGTATATTCCTATTTACATCTTTATAAACATAAAATAGGAAATAGCCTTTCACACATAGAATATATGGAATCTTTTTGTAAAAAGAAGGAATCATTTGTGTAACCGAATGATGAGGTTCCAGTGGTTGATCTTGGAAGCGTGGTTCTTTGGGGAAAATTCTTTCATTTTGTGATTTCTGCATCACTTATCTAGACCAGATCTCTTGAGTGTCATCTTAAGAGCTCTCCATAACATAAATCATGCCAAATGGGTAGTAAAACGTGGTAGAAGGTAATAGGCTGATTTGAACCATTCTTCTTTCTGACAGTTCATGATGATACCTGCTCTGTGATGGTTGTAAGTCACAGAGCTCCGGTCTGCTCATCAAAGTTCTCTGCACACACTCCCATGTAAACTAAAGGGCTCATCAAGACTCACACAGAGCTGCAGAGCTGTAGCCAAAATTCAGCCTCTATACACGCGTACCCAGAGGAATCTCAGAGACAGAGTTTTGGGTGAAGTAGAAAAGAATAGCTTTATCCATAGTGGCTTAATGTCCTCAAAATTGCGCGTCCCAACCTGGAGAGGGTACTGAGGAGATTTATATCAATAGAAATGGCTCAAAAAGGAGCGCGTGATCAGCTCGTGGACATTCTTCTGATTGGTTGATGTGAGGTCAGCATCATCAACCTTCTTGTTCCAGTCAGTCTGATGTCTATGTGTTTGTGGGCTGCACACAGTTAACTTCTCCCTTCTGGAAAGGGTTTATCTGCAAAGGGGCTCTGTGCATATCTTGAGGTGGAACCAGGACCTGCCTCAAGGCTTCAGTATTGTTTCTTGACCAGTCCTCCCTTGTCTCCACTCCCCCCCCCCCTTCCCTGATTTGCTGAACAGTTGCTACTGTTTGGACCTGCCCTTTGGAAATCAGGGGAGATATGGAGGCTGTAATCAAGTTGAGACTCAGCTGGGTCACACATCCAGTTAGTGGCAGGGCCAGAATTGGACCCCAGGACTCCTTCTTCTTGTTGTTTGGTTGCTCGGTGGTGTCTGACTCTTTGCAACCCCATGGACTGCACCTTGCCAGGCTTCCCATCCATCATTATTTCCCAGAGTTTGCTCAAACTCATGTCCATTGAGTTGGTGATGCCATCCAATCATCTCATCCTCTGTCATCCCCTTCTCCTGCCCTCAGTCTTTCCCAGCATCAGGGTCTTTTCCAATGAGTTGGCTCTTTGCATCAGGTAGCTAAAGGATTGGAGCTTCAGCTTCAGCATCAGTCATTCCAATGAAACTTGACTGGTTTGATCTCCTTGTTGTCCAAGGGACTCTCAGGACTCCTACCCTCCTATTTACAGATGCTTCCCACATCTCACAGCCTCCTGGAAAATGCAGAGGAGGGTTTTAAAGAATCCACCTGAGTTTCAGCCATGAGACTCTTTTACTGTTGGACTCAACATGTAAGCAGAAAAGTTATGTGGTTCTTCTTTTCCTCTGTTGAATTATTAACACCAAGAGCTGACCAGCATGACGTTGAAACAATGTAAACTTGGTGTCAGAGTGGGTGGGGGAGGTGCAGAGAACAGAGAGGAAGAGAAAAATCACTGACTTTAGGCAACACTGCCTTGGCTTCAGGGCTTGCCGGCATAGGACCAATTTTGGAAAGGGCTTTTGATTCCTTCCGTGTTAGCTCTTGAGAGTCTTGGAGAAGATGCTGAAGCTGAAGCTCCAATACTTTGGCCACCTGATGCAAAGAGCCGACTCATTAGAAAAGACCCTGATGCTGGGAAAGACTGAAGGCAGGAGGAGAAGGGGATGACAGAGGATGAGATGGTTGCATGGCATCACTGACTCGATGGACGTGAGTTTGAACAAGCTCCAGGAGGTGGTGAAGGACAGGGAACCCTGGCATGTTGTAGTCCATGGGGTCGCAAAGAGTCAGACACGACTAAGTGACCGAAAACAACAACAATGTTAGCTCATCCGTGTGCCCACTGCTCCCTTTGCCTCCAGGCATAAGTAAGAAGACTCCATGAATATCAGCAAAACCCTTGCTTTATCACTTCTTCAGGCAGAAGCATTGTTTCAGATGAGAGGTCAAATTGTAAATGGGATGAGGCCTTCCCTGGTGGCTCAGAGGGTAAAGCATCTGCCTGCAATGCAGGAGATCTGGGTTCGATCCTCGGGTCAAGAAGATCCTCTATGAGAAGGAAATGGCCACCCACTCCAGTACTCTTGCCTGGAAAATGCCATGGACGGAGGAGCCTGGCAGGCTACAGTTAACTGTATGTACTGGGATCGCAAAGAGTCGTACATGACTGAGCAACTTCACTTTGAGGCCGATAGATGGGATGGTAGGTATATGTGTTTAACAGTTTAACCAATTAAAGAAAAGAAGTTTCACATTGGAGAAAGAAAAGAGCATCCAGGTTTTTCTGAGAAATGAATATACACAGCGATATAGGCTTTGCATTGTGACTTGGTGACAGCTGAATTAACTCAGTTTCTCTCCTCCACTGCTTCACTTCACTTCACTCACATTACTTGTCTCCTCGGTGGACAATTGACCTGGTGGCCCTTGCTTTAAAAAATGACATGAATTACATAATATTATTTTCTGCTTACAACTACAGCATGCTCTGAAATTTAAAAAACACAAAACTTTAAAATTAGATTTCTTTATTGCCAGTTGATGCTAGTGTTTGCTCCACTGGACCTGGTCAGAGTAGAGCTCATTATATATACATACACACATACACACACCCTCACACAGGCACCAGTGGTTAGATCTTTTCAGCCCTTCTTTTCTGCACTTGAGCATCACTGATTCTAAAGTATTTCAGCTTTTAGTCCATTGCCAGTTGGAATATAGGCGTTAAATACCTCACTGACATCTTCCTGCTACTCATTCTGAACACTAAATACCTTCAAGGGGATTTAAAATTCTGTGGGCATCACCCTTTCCCTAACAGAGCCAGTGGCTTCGTGAGTGTAGCTCTCAGCCTCTACTGGACCCAGCTTTCAGCTCTGCCATCAACACCAATTTCCAAAAACGACTGAAAAGACTCTGGAAGCACATGTTGACCTCAGTTGTCCCCAGTTCTGTCTCTGTTCAGTGAGAGTCACCAAGAATGAGATGCACCTTGGGTCAAAGCAAACTGCCACAGAAATACAGATCGGACTCTTTTTCTACGATCTGAAACTAAAACATTCCTCTACCGTAAAATCTGAAAGGTCCCGAAGTTTCATCATTTGAAAACAGACAAACATGTTTTTCTTTTAAGAGAAGGCAGCGGTGACCTAAGTGTTTTATATTCATTCTCACCCTGGGGAAAAATATATTCTTGGAAAGTTTTTACTTTTTTGAGCTCATTCCAAGGATGCGATGAACACGGCTCGATTCCGCGGCTGTATTTCATGAAGTGTCATTATCCTTCTGTCAGAGCAACTAATGGATGGCTGGGAGGAAAGACACAATTTGGAGGCAATTAATTCTGCTTCAAGTCCCAATTCACTGATGCTAAATAGCATGTGAAACGCGATTCAAGATTTAGAGGCCAGTGGAAGTCTGCCTGAGCTGCTCCTCTTCTGGGCTCGTTCTGCAAGGAGCCTGCCTTTTGTTCCACTTCCTCTTGGTCCTGTGCTTGGGGCAGTTAGATGGGTGATGGGGCCCCGGGCTTCTTTCTGCCCTGGTTTGCAGTGGGGAGGGAGCCCCAGGTGAGCTGGTGCTAAAGATCACTCCACAGGACCCATCCACATCAGGACACATGCTGCCATCTGCTTGCAACACTGCAACAAAAACACAACATTTTGTTTCCCTCAGTGAGGCTGCTGGGTCCACTCTGCCCTGGAGATGCACCCAGCAAGCCAGAGAGGCTTCACACCAGCTGGCCAGCATTATCCTGGACCCAGGCAGAGCTAGAGGCCAGCCCGAAGATATCACTACTGGGAATACAAAGGCATCAACTTCCGTTCATGATTTATGAACAAGCGGAAATAGTCATAAAGCAACCTCTGCTGAGAGAGGAGCCATCAGCCCACCTCTTTCCTTCTTTCTCTTCCAGGACAAAGGTGCTGCTAGCAGCCCTGGGGGGCAGAGAGTCTGCTAGGAAAACAGCTCAAGTCAAGTGGCCTCCCCTCCCATCAATGCCTTTTAGAAAAGCCACTGGGTAACCCCTCACTTGCCCTGCCTCTAGGGTCTCACGTCAGACTCGGCCGCTCCTCGTCACCTCGGACTCCTCACTCAGCATCCTGTGCCTCTGTTTCCTCGTCTTTCTGCTGTACCTGTTGTGGTTGTTGTGCCCAGAATGATGGACTGCATTAAACGGTGCACACGTAGCAGAAGCAGGAGATGTTAGTTATCAGCCCCAGGTGGGGTTCCACTCTGACCACAGTGAGCGAGCCAGATTGGAACAGGGGGGTCAAGCAAATCCAGGGCACAAAGTCCCAGGGGTGGGCTTAAAGCCAGTGCTTGTGTTCCAGCCCCCACTGAAATCAGTGCGAGGTGGACCCCCGCCCTGACAAGGGGGCCCCGGCTAACACATGGTGGCCCTCAGTTCCTGGCGCGGCTCCATGCAGCTCACATGTATTACCTGCTTGCCAATTTCACCACAGCCCTGGGAGGTTGTAACTATTTGTATCATTTTCCTCATTTCTTTAATGAGGAGGTTGATGTCTTGTGGACATTAAGGAAACTCCTCAGGCTACCTCGGATCCTATGGCTGCCCGACTGGCTTCCAGTGCGTGATCTCAACCACACCACCCTCCACCATTCAGAGTCATGGAGGTGGACAGTCCTGAGGCCAGACGGTCTGAGCTGGGCTCAACCTTCTACAGCCTAGTTGCATTGAACTCCTTCGTTTTGCAGAGGCAGGAACTGGAGGCGAAGAGTCAGTTTTGGACGATGCCATGTAGTAGGGCAGCCTGAATCAGAGAGGTTGCTGAGAGTTCTAATTGTGCCGCAAAACAGCCCCTGACTTCAGAGGGCTCACTAATCACTAAATCACCCCTGGGTTTAGATTCTCACACTTAGGGTCCTGCCTCCTGCCTGCCTCACAAGGTACAGGGAAGACCCCCTGGGTGACGTGCTGGGCATGGTGAGTGCTACCTGGGCGGAGGTGGGGCAGCTGTTCTTACCCAGTTTCATGCAGTTGAAGCGGTGGAGTCCAGAAGTCTGACCTGAAGACTGACTCCAACTCCAGGAGGCCTTCCCCTGCTGTCTGCTGTCTGGAGAACAGAAATGAAAAACAAAGCCAGAGGTCTAGTGAAGCCCCCTGCCTGGATTTCACCCAACACGGTTTCCAAACCCTCAGAGCCAGGGTGAGTCACAGCAATTGGGGCAACAAGAAAAGGGGCTGCCAGTGTAACTCGTGGCTGCCACTCTGGTAAACAGCATTAAAGTTTCTAAAAATAGAACTATCATATGACCCAGCAATCCCACTTCTGGGTATGTATCCAGACGAAACTGTAATTCAAAAGGTCCATGAACCCCAATGTTCATAGCAATACTATTCACAATAGCCAAGACATGGAAGCAATCTACATGTCTGTTGACAGAGGAATAGACAAAGATGTGGTACGTGTATACAACTGAATACTATTCAGCCATAAAAAAGAACAAAATAATGCCATTTTCAGCAACATGGTTGCAACTAAAGATTATAATACTAAGTGAAGTAAGTCAGACAGAGAAAGAGAAATACCATATAATATCACTTTTCTGTGGCTAGATGGACCTGAGGAAATGGCAACCCCGTCCAGTATTCTTACCTGAGAAATCTCACAGTCAGAGGAGCTAGGTAGTCCATGGGGTCACACAGAGTTGGACATGACTGAGACAACTTAGCATATGTACGCATGGAACAGAAATGGACTCACAGACATAGAGATCAGGCTTGTGGTTGCCAAGGGGAAGGGGGTGGAGAAGGGTGACAGGGAGTTTGGGATTAGCAGATGCTAACTAGCATATATAGGATGGGTAAACAATAAGGTCATACTGTATAGCACAAGGAACTGTTTTCAATGTCCCGTGATAAATCAGAAAGAAAAGGAATATGGAATGAATACACACACACACACACACACACACACACACACATATATATGTATAACTGAATCACTTTGAAATTATCACAGCATTATAAATCAACTATACTTCAATTAAAAAAAGAAACAAGAGGGCCTTGCCTATAGGAGGAGCATTGACAGGGCGAGGAGCCCTGAGTCCAAGCCCCGCCCCTCACCCATTGGCCTGGCTCTGTGCCAGAGGAGCCAGTGATCCTCTAGGCATGGCCTGACCTCCCCTTCCCAGACCCAGGGCTCAGGTTAAATTGGTCCTCTTCCTAGTTACTAGATGTCCATTCTCTAAGGCTCAGTTCATTTCAGAGTTCATTGCCAGGTGCCCTGCTGGAGATACACAGAAAGAAGTACACGGGGAACTTAGAAATGGGAAACCTGGAAAGTACCTGGCTACCATGCATGGCTGGGGGTGCACACGACATGGGAATTCTAAGAAGGATGTGGTTAATGCGGTTTGGGAAAGTGAAATGTTGAGCGCTTTGTGTATGTAAATGTGTTTCATCCTGAAAGCATTCTCAGAGATGAACTTAGTTAATTTTGCAGAGGGAGCTTCAATGACAAAAGTCACGTACTCAAAAGGTCAGAGTTAGATGTTGGGATCTAACTATTGAAGCAAAAATCCAAGTCCTTGCTACTATCTCACATTATTTCTCAGTGTTTATGGACTATCTACTGTGTACCAAGTATTCTGCAAAACATGTTGCACATATTAGCTTATTTAATCCTCACAGAACCCTTGGGAGACAGATAATATTAGTCCCAATTTCTAGCAAAAGGAAGCTTTAATAACTTGCCCATGGTCACATCAGCAAGACAAAGAGCAAGATTTGAACAAGATTTGTGGAGCTCGAAAACTATGCTCCTTCAACTACACCCTCATTTTCCCCTTTCTCTCTCTCTCTCTCTCTTTTTTTCCTATAAGTTTTAAACAAAACATTCCCAAATTCCATCAGGAGTTTGACAATAGGCTGCCATTGCTGCAAATGAGCATAATCCTCACCATCCCTACCAGACCTTCTCTCCTTATTTCAGGGACCAAATATTACTTCTCGAGCCCTACATACCTTCCAGGTCCAATCACTTCCTGTGATGGAAGACTTCTAGGTCAAGCAGCAGGTTGGTGTTGTGACCTTTTTGTACTTAACCCATAAGCATGCCACCCACCGCCCCCAATCCAAAGTGACCACCTGTAACCCTTCCTTCTACCTGTGTCTCGCATCCCATCAGTTATCAGATCCCTGATGTTCAAAGCCAGGCTCCACCTTTCCACAGACTTTCTCAAATTCAGGGAACCCCTCAAACTATATCTCTCTTTCAAATCTCTCCATTGACCTTGGGTGCCAGATACATAACTTCCTGAAGAGCAGCATAGGAGATATCAGGACAAACTAGCACAGCATCCTAACTGAAATAGATAGTATGTAGAATGGGGAATCGGAGAAGGCAATGGCACCCCACTCCAGTACTCTTGCCTGGAAAATCCCATGGGCGGAGGAGCCTGATAGGCTGCAGTCCATGGGGTCGCTAAGAGTCGGACACGACTGAGCGACGTCACTTTCACTTTTCACTTTCATGTATTGGAGAAGAAAATGGCAACCCACTCCAGTGTTCTTGCCTGGAGAATCCCAGGGACAGAGGAGCCTGGTGGGCTGCCATCTATGGGGTTGCACAGAGTCGGACATGACTGACGTGACTTAGCAGCAGCAGCAGAATGGGAAATATAGAGAACCAACTGATTTAATGATTTTCTGCCGAGATTATGGAAAGGTGACAAAAATATCCCTTCTCATTCTGAGTCCAGGAAGAAACTTCTGAGCCTTTTCTCTGTAAAGGCAGTAAAACCTTATTTGTCAAAGAAGACTTTTTTTTTTTTTTGATACAAAATCCACAGCCTCTGCATCATTATCGTGTTCATGTGTGTGTGTGTATAATTTTATTTATACGTTTATTTTTGGCTATGCTGAATCTTCACTGCTGTGTGTAGGCTTTTCTCGAGTTGTGGCCCTCTGTTGTATTTGCATTATTAAAACTCTCTCCTTTGATGGTTCTCACTCTAGTATCTTTCTTATCCAACCCAAAAGGTGATGGAACAGCAGTGCAGCAGCAGGCAGGTGGAAAGGAAGGCAGGTCAGTCCAGGAATCGTCAGCCAGACTCTGCTCCTCAGGTGGGGAGACAGACTGTTCCAGTTTGCCTGGGGACTTTCTCAGCCTTGGAACTGGAAGTCCTACATAATGAGAAACCCCACAGACATGGACAAATCAGGAGGGTCAGTCACTCTGTCTTTCTAAGATGAGAATAGAGAGGGGTAAAGATGTAAAATTAGTGTGAAAAAGCTAAACTTTTCCTAGAGTTTCTTTTCTTTGGAACTAAGGAGACTTTCTAGAGATGGCAATCCCCTGGAAGATGTGATAAAAACACAGATTGATGCTTTCAAATTGTGGTGTTGGAGAAGACTCTTGAGAGTCCACTGGATTGACTGGTTTGATCTCCTTGCAGTACAGTGGACTCTCAAGAGTCTTCTCCAACACCACAATTTGAAAGCATCAATCTGTGTTTTTAGCACATCTTCCAGGGGATTGCCATCTCTAGAAAGTCTCCTTAGTTCCAAAGAAAAGAAACTCTAGGAAAAGTTTAGAATATTCTTTGAAAGGACTGATGCTAAAACCAAGGCTTTGGCCCCCTGATGCGAAGAGCTGATTCACTGGATGCTGGGAAAGATTGAGGGCAGGAGGAGAAGGGGATGACAGAGGATAAGATGGTTGGATGGCATCACTGACTCCATGGACATGAGTTTGAGCAAGCTTGGAGAGATGTTGAAGGACAGGGAAGCCTGGCATGCTGCAGTCCATGGGGTTGCAAAGAGTTGGACAGGAGTTAGTGACTGAACAACAACCACGCCCACCCCAGTTTCTGCTGCGGATGTCAGGGTAGAGTAGAGAATCTGCATTCCTGGCAAGGTCCCATGTGATGCTGCTGCTCCTGGTCCAGGGACCCCACTTTGAGAACCACCGCTCTCCAGTTTACAGATCTCCCCTCCAGAAAGTACAGGATTCCTCCGACTGTGATTACACCGGAACCATCTTGCCACTAGGTCTGACCTTGTATGTGCCCACTGAGCCATTTTATTCTTGCTAAAGTCTTTATTGTTCAAATAGAGCGAGTGAGTGCCAGGCCAGTGACGTGGCCACCACTGATTAATGAGCCTCCTGCAGCCCTTGCATCTTCGGGAGACCCTGGCATGCGGCTTTTGCCCTCAGAGCCCTGTGTTCGAGGGGGAAAGAAATGAGAGGTCTCTTTAGAAAGGCCAGAGGGTGAAGGCTGGAGGGGCCGGGCGAGGCTGCAGATCACTGGAGAAAGACCAACCTGACCCTCTCCAAACCCACAACAAAACCTTTTCTTGAGTGATTAGCCCCAGAGAAAGGTGATTTGTTAAAGCCCGGGGTTCACCGCCTTTGTGTCCTGGGCCTTGGACATCTGGCAGGAGCCAGCGAGTCCTCTGATAGCGGGCTTGAGCCCCCATTCTCAGCCAGTGGACTGTGCATCATTGAAACACTGGCTACTTATTCTCATGCTAATCCGTGAACTCGAGAGCAGATGCGAGGCGTTTGGTTCTGTTCTTGAGCACTTGTAAAGAACTAATGCAACTTTTTGAAAAGGGAAGGGCAGGGTTGGGCTGAGAGAAGGGTGAAGGTGAAGGGGGAGAGGGAAAAGGAGGGGACAGGGGTGAATTCCAAAAAGAAGAGTTTACTTGAACGACTTTCTCTCTTGGTGGGCAAAGCAGTGCGTGCAGTTCATGCAAACTCCAGCCAAAGAAGTATAAGACAGGAAATGTGAATTAATATTAAAGCTGTGGGACACCTCCAACTCGCAAAGTGGACGATATTCATAGAATGCAAAGGCAGAAAGACATAGAAGTTTCTCTCCCAATAAGCTCTCATGAGTCTTTTTCTCTCTGTCTTGTGCAAAAACTTCTGGGGCATGGAAACTTTATTCCAACCACTAAAGATTACAGGTGGCACAGTGGTAAAGAATCCACCAGCCAATGCCTGCCAACACAGGAAAATCCCCTGGAGGAAGGCATGGCAACCCACTCCGGTATTCTTGCCTGGGAAATACCATGGACAGAGAAGCCTGGTGGGCTACAGTCCATAGGGTCACAAAAGAGTCAGACATGACTGAGCGCGTGCACACACACCACACACCACACACACACACACACACACACACACACACAGATTGCTTGACAGACTTATGGCACCCTTCGTTTTATAGTTAGAATGCCATTTGAAAATTGAGATAAGTTAAAGGGGAAGCTAGTAGTTGTTCAAAGGACTATGTCTCTATTTTTATATGCATTTCCTTTTTTCTATCGATAAAAAGATATGTATAAATTTATAGAGAGAAGGACAGATAAATAACTTTCAAAGCTGTCAGGCATTTAATACTGTTATTCCTGTGTGATTCATTTGACTAAAGTGCCTATATTATTGATTACATTGTAAATCTGTTAATGACAACATCGATTCTGTGGAATATCTAGATTTGTTTCCTACACTGTCATCAGGAAAATTCTTAAGGAGAAAGACTTATGATGCATTTGCTGATGGTGGACTGTTCCTCTTGCCCAGAATTTGTGACCTATTTAATGCACGCCATGGACACAGGCTGATGTCTGCAAAGCATGCCAACTCAAAATTGTTTACAACTCTCACCCAGATGTCCTCGCCAGGCCACCAGCTAGCATCATTCACTTTAACGGCTCTGCCATGTCAATAGCCTCTTCGTGCTCAGTGACCAGACCGCCACCTTCCACTCTTGAATCTTTCAAGAAGTCTCTGAAGTCAGAGTTGTCTAGGCTTCCCTAGGGGTGAGAAGAACCTGGAATGCTTGTTACACAAAGACCTCTCTAGAGGGCCCTCCACTACAGACCCTTATTCAGTAGATGAGAGCAGGCAGGGGTCCTAGCACACCTGCCAAGAGTCCCAGGTGACTCTGATCAGCAGAAGTCTCTGGATCACATTGTCCAAAAGAGCATGCTTGTGACAGTCGTGGGGTGAGCAGGGGTCTCGCATGTAACCTGAGCTGCATGCCCTCTGCCCCTTCTCTGCTAATGCTGTCCTCTTTTGTTGGGCAGGTGTTTGGGTGTATAGTATTTAGTTGTAATTTTTAAAATAGCACACCTGTTTCTTTCGTGATCTAATTCTTCTGTAGTACACTTGTGTTTAGCCACCTGTGACTTCTGATACCTGGCACGCCTGTTTTCACTGTACCGCCATTACCTGGAGCTTTTGTCTCCTGGTACCTGGTCCTCAGGTCTCTGTCTTGTAGAACGATGGGCACAGGGACATTTGGTGATGAAATATAGAGTACAGTAAGTGTATGGGCTTCCCTGGTGGCTCGGACAGTAAAGAATCTGCCCCCAATGCAGGAGACCCAGGTTCAATCCTTGGGTCGGGAAGATCCCCTGGAGAAGGGAAGGGTAACCACTCCAGCATTCTTGCCTGGGAAATCCCATGGACAGAGGAGCCTGGTGGGTTACAGTCCATGGAGTCACAAAGAGTCGGATACAACTGAGTGACTAACACACACACAGACAGTAAGCGTATAGTATTTAATTGTAATTTTTACAATAGTGCCCCTGTTTCTCTCATGATCTAATTCTTCTTTAGTACACTTGTGTTTAGCCTCCCTTTAGGCGATGCAGTGGTAAAGAATCCGCTTGCCAAGGCAGGAGACACAGGTGGCGCAGTTTTGACCCCTGGGTCGGGAAGATGCCCTGGGGAAGGAAATGGCAACCCACTCCGTATTCTTGCCTGGAGAATCCCATGGACTGAGGAGCCTGGCAGGTATACTCCATGGGGTCGCAAAGAGCTGGATATGACTGTGAACACAAGAGCATTTTCTTTGAGTCAGTCACTGTATAAAACCTTTCATATGTATTAACTCATTTACTGCTCATGTCAACTCAGTCATCATAGATATCATATTACTGTTATCCTCCTGACATAGATAAGGAAACTGAAGCCAGAAGAAATTAGGTAACTTGCCCAAGATCAGCCAGCTGACAGGAGGTGGACTCAGGGTTAAACCCAGGTAGTTCAACTCCAGAACTCAGCATAATATACACGTCAGTTATCCTTTCATATAATCCCTCAGTTCCTCATCTGTAAAATGGGAGTGTTAGATTTGATCTGATGTAACCAAGTTTATTTCTATAATGGGTATATGATCAGAAATTCATCTGTGTATAAATTCCAAGGATTTAAAAATAACTTTTACTGAATGAAGCATGTCTACATTTAGTGATTTTTAGATGTGACTCCACCATGATTCAAATGTACAGGGGGTATAATTTATACCTATTTTCTTTCTGTCAGCAATCCTTCATTATGTCAGTTTGGTGACATCAATTTAATGAAGTGAAAGTTCAGCAGTTCAAAATTGTGTGACTAACGACATCGCACTTCAGTTATAATTGGCACTCAATCCAAGGATGCTAGAGGTATACCTGGCAAGGTTAATTCTGCAAAAGAACCAGTGAGACTGGTGGCGAATACTTGCTGCCCTGTGAGGTCACATGTGTTGGCTCAAGTGATAGAGAACGTTTGGTAACAAGCCTCTGGGACACACTTGGCCCCCAGGTCACACAAGAGCAGTGGGGTAGAGGAGTGCAAGCCAGGCTGATCAGCAGTGCATCCTTACTGATACCTGCTCAGCATTCAAAGTGTGGTCCAGCATCGAAGATGCTAGGTAGGAGACCTGTAAGGCTTGGAGTGGATACAGATAAAGCATCTTGCTAGTATTTGGTGGGGGGTTGCTTGTTTGTTTTTAAGTTATCTATGTATTTACTAGGCTGCACCGGGTCTCAGCTGTGGCACGTGGGGTCTTTAGTTGTGGCATGTGAGCTCTTAGTTGCAGAATGTAGGATCTAACTCCCTGACCAGGGATCTGTCCTGGGCCCCCCGCACTGGGAGGGTGGAGTCTTAGCCACTGGACCACCAGGGAAGTCTCATATAGCTAGTATTTTAGACTTGCCAATTAGTAAAGAGTCTGCCTGCAATGCAGGAGACCCAGGTTCAATCCCTGGGTCAAGAAGATCTCCTGGAGAAGGAAATGGCAACCCACTCCAGTATTCCTGCCTGGAGAATCCTACTAATAGAGGAGCCTGGTGGGCTATAGACCATGGAGTCACAAAGAGTCAGACTCGACTGAGTGACTAACACAAACAGTACAAAAAAAGCAGCCTCTATACTCATAAAAGCCAATTCCTTTAAATAAATGAATAAATAAAACATATGGAGACAAAAATGGATGTAAAGATGCATATATGCATATGTGTATGGGGTTGTGACTTTTTAAAATGTATTTTTTACTCTAGGCCAAGGTCAAAACCAGTTTTAAAAGTACTCCCTTAGGTCTTCTCGTAACCAACAATTGCACCATCTCCAAAAGCCCTGTATCAGCACATGTTATTTTTCTAGTCACTCCCCTCAAAACCATTGGTTTTTACCATTTCTCACTGTTTGACACCCACTCATACCTTCCCTTTGCTCCCACTCAGCTTAGATTCTACAGTTTTGCATGGAATGGTTTTCCTACAATCCCTCCCTTCACTCCCTTTTCTTCTTTGACTTCAGAGTATTTGACAACCTCCATTTCGGAGTCCCTAATCTTGATGCATTTCAGCTGTACCCAGGCAACTGACTGAACACAACTCAAGAAAACACAACTGTGCTGATTTGTTGTTCATGACAAGTGCCAAGTGGGCTTCTGTGCTTGCCGTATTTCCTGATAAACTCACTCTCCTGCTCTTAGACACAGTTTCACACCTTTGTGTTTGTTTTCAATCTCAGGCAAATTCTATCCACAAGGAGGCTAAGGTGCCTGTCTTCGTTTTGTTATATAGCTAAAGACTCCATGACAAACTGTATATTTTCTGACACTTAGTAAAGGTCTCATGAAAGACTTTAATTAACTGGATTTGGGTCCTTTGCCTGTTCATGAGCCAATTGCTATGGCCAAGTTCTGGCTTTTGTGCCCACCCCTCTAAATCAAGCTGGATCCAGGCTTTCCAGGCCACGAGGACCAAGAATGAGGGGGTGCTCATTTCCCAAAGAGATATTTGGGGTACCTACAATGTAAAATGAGACAGACTGTTCTTGCTTTGCATATGAGGTTCATAACACAATGCCCAGCATGCAGCAAAGAAACATTAGCCCGATGCAAACAGCACATAGAAAAGCTTTGGGATGTAGACAAAGTTCTACCTAGATAAAAAGCTAAACCCTAAAAACTTGCATCACTGAACAATAAAAAAATGAAAATAAATAAAATATGATCTCTATTCTTGCTCAAGATTCTAGAACAGACAACAAAATACATCTAAGGAAAGAAGAAAAAAGGAAACAATAGAGTTACAAGCAAAAATCAATGAATCAGAAAATAGAAAACGGTAGTTTTACTCCTCAGTTGTTTTCTCTTTTTTTTATATAAAATAAATAAACGTATATAACTCTGGCAAGCTTAGTTAAAAGTGATGTGTGTGTTGAGTCATGTCCAGCTCTTTGGGATCCCCTGGACTGTAGCCACCAGACTCCTCTGTCCATGGAACTTTCCAGGCAGAAATACTGGAGTGGGTTGGCGTTTGCTACTCCAGGGGATCTTCCTCACCCAGACATCAAACCCAGGGATCCAGCCCGCATCACCTGCACCTCCCACACTGGTAGGAGATTCTTTACCAATGAGCCACCTGAAGGGAGGCTAAACACAAGTGTACCAAATAAGAATTAGAATCATGAAATAAACAGGTACAATATTTTAAAAACTATTATTGAATACTATCCACCATATGAACACTTTGATGAAAAGAATGATTTTAGCATGTTTTTAAAGTTCATTGAGCAAATATTATACAAAGGAAACATAAGCATATTGTCATAGAAAGAAATCAATTACGTACAGCAAAAACCAAGAACGCTCCCTTTTCTGTCTCTCTAGCACTCTTCTTAAAAATAACTACCGTCAAGAGTCGAGAGTTCATTTTTTCTTCCACTGATGCATTTACATATGTGTGCATTTATGTCTTCAGTGTCATATGGGAAAATCTACCTGTGAGATAATATTATCCACACTGCTCTGGGACTTACTTTTTCACTTAAGCAAATGAGTTGATGATAAATCTAGTGTTGACATGTAGATCTATCTTATCTGATTTTACAGCTTCAGCATGTTCCTTAGGAAGATAGCCTTTTATATGACTTAAACTAGTTCTCTGTTGATGGACATTTAGGGTGTTAGCAACTTTCCTCTTATAAACATGAAAAATGAGCATCTCTGCATCTTTGGGCTCAAGAGCAAGTATTTCTTTGGAATAAATTCCTGGAAGATATTTATTTTGATGGAGGGTGGCAACTTGTCTTCCTAAAGGTCAACAACTAACTCTTTTTGATTTTTCATTTTGTTTATTCTTGAAAATATTCTCTGTCATCAACGTTTTTTACTCTGCCAATGGGATGAGGACACCCAGTAATTTATCTCAGGCTTTCACTGCTCCCCAGCAGTAATTTCTATTACATATTGATCAGAAGAGTTAAAAGATAAAGCTGCTTCCTAAGTTTTCATCTCTCCAGACTTGGGAATATTAGTAAAATTTCTCAGGCTTATGTCCATTCACCAGAATGGTCTCTAAGGATTGAAACGAACATAGGCGCAGAATCAAACATTACTGCCCAGCTCTATTCCAATTAGTTTTCCTCTTTTTCTTTCCTTTCTTTCCTTCTGGTAAATTTTGTAATGGGACAAAAGTAGCTTGTTTCTCAATTTTTACTCATTTCTTTAGGTAATGAGTAAAAGAAATTACTGTGAAGATTTTCTGGGAAAGAGATTTTCTGTGAAGAATTTTCCATCTCAAGGGAGAGATGGAGTTGAATCTTTTGTATGAATACAATATTCTCTTGATCCTCACTGATGGTAATAATTTTGTAACTGAAAAGTGTTTTTGTTTTTTTCTTTTCTACAATTTACCTACAGATATTGTTTCTTCTTTTAAGGCAATTGAGTATCGATCTTTCCTGGTGGTTCAAAGGTTAACCAAATGTCATCACTGATGTTTGGCTATTTTGTAACCTATGAAACCAGTGAATTCATATCTTTTAAGTCTTGTGAGATCCTCTGTTTCTCTGCCTATGCTTTTCTATGTAGTTTGGGCACTGATAGGGTTACCAGGTGAGGTGGGCTGGCCCCTTGAGACCCAGAGCCTCTGAGAGCTTCCCCTTGCTGGACCAGACTGCACGCAGTGTGGGTGGGAGGGGCAGAGGAAGAAGGTTGAGCATCTCTCCCGTCTCGTCACCCTGAAGAATTACTCCTTCACTTTAAACCCACCTGTGACTGTGGCCTTGGGACCACACCGCAGCACACTCATCTTACAGCAAGTTGGGTAGCCCTTGGATCCCTGTGTCTACTCCATTCTCCTGGCTTGCTTTCACACACTCAGCAACATTTCTGGTCTACTCATTACACTTTTTCCTTTCCCCTCAAAGGTAATGAGTGCTCAGATTACCACATTGATCTAAATTTTCATGAATAATTTTAAGGAATAATTACTGATTCAAGAAATGGTGGAAAATCTGAATATAGCAACCATGATTTTTTAAAATTGTCAATGCATACCCTTCCCCATTAGGGCTCCAGATCCAAATTGCTTTATGAATAATTTTTATATTACTCTCATATAAATAATTTCTACTCTTGCAGAGTGTGGAGAAAAATATAGACTATATGGAAAAATATAGACTTTTGGGATCATTTTAGAAATCCAGATTAGTCATAATAAAAAAATGACAAAATTGAAAACAATAAAAGTTTAGCCTTTGGAATGAATATTGATATAAACATCCCAAATAAAATTTTAGCAAAACACATATAATAGCAAAATAAAATAATAATAACAGCACTACGTTACCAAGAAGGTGAATGTGCATACACTTCGGCATTGACACACATTGATGTAACATGAAATATTACAGAAAAGAAAGAAAAAAGAACAGGTATCTCAGTATCTGTAAAATATATTAAACAAAATCCCAGTTAATATGTACTTCTACATTTGAAATGAAGTTATCTAGCTCTTTAATAAGATTTTAAAAAATCCATAATGGAAAAAGAACAAACATTACATTTTAACCGTCAAAATACAGATGTATTCCATAAATAACATAAACAGAAGGACATTTGATATTTTATTATTATTTTGCATTTTTTTATAGTTCTAACCAATTCAATGTGGCAAGAAAAATGAATGAGGTAGACAATTTGGAAAGCAGATTTAAAATTTTTGTCTACCAGAGATTAAATGGTTGTCAACTGAAAAACAATGAAACTAGTAAGAGTGTCCACTACGGGTGCTGGTTAATGAACACACGTGGAAAAGGCAATAGCTTGCTTATATATTAGGGGAAAATCCTGAAAATATCTTGAAGAAAGATTTATTTACAAAATGATCACACATTTAACTCACATAGAAATAACCATAACAAAAGATGCAGGAATGTTATGAAGACAATGAAAAATTCATCCTGTGGCCAGGCAATATAATTCAATAGAACAGAGTAATTGTGGCGCTCTAGAATACGGCATACAGTGTTCTTGGAAGGGATTACATTTATATGTATGTATATACATATATATGCGTGTTTGTGTGTGTGAATTTCCTCTCAAGTTCAGTAAATTGAATTAAAGTCCAGTAAAAATGTAAACAGCATATGGGGCGGGGGGTGGTAATTGATATAACAAACTTCAAATTTCTAGGAAAATCAAGATGTGAGAATAGTCAACACATTTTGAAATGCTAGTTCAGGGTTTAGAGTCTCAAAGTGATAGTACACAAGTAATACTGCAATGATAGCAAGTGATCCTCATGGGAATAACAGTTGAGAGTGTGTGTGTGTGTGTGTGTGTGTGTGTGTGTGTGTGACATAGCTGTGTTTGACTCTTTGCAACCCTTTGGACTGTAGCCCACCTTTAGCCCTGTCGGTAGCCCAGGCTCCTCTGTCCATGGGATTCTCTAGGCAAGAATGCTGAAGTAGGGTGCCATGACTTCCTCCAGGGGATCTTTCCAACCCAGGAATTGAACCAGCATCTCCTGTGTTGCCTGCATTGCAAATGGATTCTTTGCCCACTGAGCCATCATAGAACAAAGTAAAATGTTCCAGGACAGATATGAATATGGATCAAGTTAAATGTGGGCTTTCCAGGTGGCTCAGATGATAAAGAATCTGCCTGCAATGCAGGAGACCTGGGTTCGATCCCAGGGTTGGGAAGATCCCCTGAAGAAGGAAATGGCAATCCACTCCATTATTCTTGCCTGGAGAATTCCATAGACAGAGGAGCCTGGCGGGCTATAGTCCATGGGGTCACGAAGAGTTGGACAGGACTGAGAGACTAACACTGTTCAAGCTGAATGTAGGAGAAACATGTCATTTCAAGTCAGCAAGGAAAGAATAGTTATTAGGAAAACTAGTTCATCATTTAAGAAGTTTGAAGATTAACTTGCAATAAGTAGAGAAATTGCTTAGGTAAGAAACATACGCAGAACACCCCTTTCCTGGTAATTTTCCCTGGTCTTGCTCATGATCTCTTAGGATATTTAGTATACTAGATTGAATTTCCCTGTTTATAAAGGGAAAAAAGAGATCTAATGATATACAAAGAAAAAACTACTTTTTAAAATCACTATAGAGCCATTCTAGAAATGTTATTTTTTTTCTGGGCAAATGGGTCTATAAAAACCACATTCTTATACAGTCCGGGATTTGAATTATCCCACATTCTTTAAAAGGGTGAGAGCTGTGTCAGAGGCTAAGCTGTAAAAAGCTCAGACATGAGCTTGGGCTTTTAGTGTTTAATTAGTAAAGATAAGCTTTATCTGTGCAGCCCCAGCTAATATTATGCCAGAAGTTGAAAGGCAGAATGCTAGAGAGATGGGGTGTGATCAGATGGATAAAATGACCAAGTCCATGTGCAGAAACTATCAGCAGGAATGAATCTTGCACTCAGTTGCTTAATAATATGTCTGGAAAAGGTATACTATTGTGTAGAAACAATAAGTGGAACTAAGATTTAAAATAAAAGCCATTTGTTGAAAGTACTTTGCCTCTGTACATCAAGGCATGTTCTAATGAGCTAAGCCTAGTGGTCCATACCTACTTCAGAGAGTGTGTTGTTCAGTCACTCAGTCGTGTCCAACTCTTTGCGACCCCATGGACCATAGCCCACCAGGCTCCTCTGTCCATGGGATTTCCCAGGCAAGAATACTGGAGTGGTTTGCCATTTTCTCTTCCAAGGGCTCTTCCAGACCCAGGGATTGAAGCTGAAACTCCTGCGTTGGCGGGTGGATTCTTTACCACTGCGCCACCGGGGAAGCCCTCAGTGTTCAGTTCAGTTCAGTTCAGTCACTCAGTTTTGTCCGACTCTTTGCGACCCCACGGACTGCAACATGCCAGGCTTCCATCTCCATCACCAACTCCTGGAGCTTGCTCAAACTCATGTCCTTCACCGAGTCGGTGATGCCATCCAGCCATCCCATCCTCTGTCGTTCCCTTCCCCTCCTACCTTCAACCTTTCCCAGCATCAGAGTCTTTTCCAATGAGTCAGTTCTTTACATCAGGTGGCCAAAGTATTGGAGCTTTGGCTTCAGCATCAGTCCTTCCAATGAATATTCAGGGCTGATTTCCTTTAGGATTGAATGGTTTGTAGTAGTTAAGAGAATATAGTGGGCACAAAAAAATCTCAAGTTGGAAATCAAGTATTCACAAAGTAAATTTTTAATACTTTTGAAAGCTGAACTGAATTTCCATTTTTAGTGCCTATTTTAACAAGTGGCAAAAATGTAATCATAGTCCATTCTAGGTACCCTTGGACTATGATTACATTTTTGCCATTTGTTAAAATAGGCACTAAAAATGGAAATTCAGTTCAGCTTTCAAAAGTATTAAAAAAAAAAATTGGCTCAGACTGTAAAGCCTGAGGCAGCCTGTAAAGTCTGCCTACAATGTGGGAGACCCATGGAGAAGATCCCATGGAGAAGGAAATGGCAACCCACTCCAGTATTTTTGCCTGGAAAATCCCATGGACAGAGGAGCCTGGCTGGCTACTGTCCATGGGGTTGCAAAGAGTCAGACACAACTGAGCAACTTCACTTTAACAAGTGGCAAAAATGTAATCATAGTCCATTCTGGGTACCCTTGGGGTCTCCTTCTGTCTCCCCTGCTCCCATCCCCTCATCAATCCCTCTGCTCCCACTCTGTTATCACTTGTTTGGTCTTAGAGATGCTAAGACATCACAGACAGTCTGAGCTTGGGCCATTGTTACCGTCCATTGGGCATCTGTCGAGCTGTACTTTGTCTTCCCTGTCCTTGGTCACAGCGCATGCCTATCACAGTTGCATCATGCCTTGTTCCTGACCACCAGGCTTCTCCAGATCCTGCATCCTTATCTGGACCTCATTGCCTCCTGGTTGTTGCTTCTTCCACGACTCTGGCGTTTGGAGGGGGGAGTTGTTGCTGGTGCTTGCTGCTAAGGAATCCCACAGCCCTTCTCCTTTGCTCTGAGGTGGGGGATATCGTTGAGGCTTGCCCTTTCTCTGGCTTTCCCTGGAGGCCGTTGCACAAGGCTCCTTCGCTCTCAGATTCCCTCGGCTCATCTAGAGAGTCTAGCTCCTGCCAGACATAATCTCTGGAGGAGGGCGGACAGGAAGCATCAGCCTGTTCCTCTCCTACTTTTTTTCTGACTCATATCTCCTTCTCCTGCAACACAGGAAAGGTTAAAAATCTTTGGCACCCCACTCCAGTACTCTTGCCTGGAGAATCCCATGTATGGAGGAGCCTGGTGGGCTGCAGTCCATGGGGTCACTGAGGGTTGGACATGACTGAGCGACTTCACTTTCACTTTTCACTTTCATGCATTGGAGAAGGAAATGGCAACCCACTCCAGTGTTCTTGCTTGGAGAATCCCAGGGACGGGGGAGCCTGGTGGGCTTCCGTCTATGGGGTCGCACAGAGTCGGACACGACTGAAGCAACTTAGCAGCAGCAGCAGAAGTGGAGAACTAAGGAAACTCACTCAGAATCACCTTATCATTCACGTCTATTGTTTATGCCTCACATCCTTCTAAAGTTCACCTAAAATATTAGCTCGGTTTGGATCTTCTACCATAAAAACTATGTTTTTGTTGTTTTTTTGTTTGTTTGTTTGTTTTTTTAGGTGGACCAATTTTAAAATCTTTATTGAGATTGTTACAGAATTGCTTTGGTTGTTTTATGTTTTGGTTTTTTTGGCTGAGGAACCTAGCTCCCCCATCAGGGATTGAACACACACTCCCTGCAGTGGAAAGAAAAGTTTTAACCACTGGACCACCAGGGAAGTCCCTATGATATATTTTAAATAAAAAAAACACCAATATTATAGTGAAACAGAAAAAATTATGGACCAAGCCTAAAGGAGATCAGTCCTGGGTGTTCATTGGAAGGACTGATGTTGAAGCTGAAACTCCAATACTTTGGCCACCTCATGCGAATGCTGACTCATTGGAAAAGACCCTGATGCTGGGAAAGATTGAGGGCAGGAGGAGAAGGGGACGACAGAGGATAAGATGGTTGGATGGCATCACCGACTCAATGGACATGGATTTGGGTGGACTATGGGAGTTGGACATGGACAGGGAGGCCTGGTGTGCTGCGGTTCATGGGGCTGCAAAGAGTCGGACACGACTGAGCGACTGAACTGAACTGAGCATGCTCTACTTTCAGAAAAGAAACAGAGAAGAAATTAAAAAAAAAACTCACATAACCCACCTTAAATCAACTTTTAGCTCCCTGTAATTTATGTAAATAGGTACCATTTTTAAATTAACTGTTCTTAATTATTCTGATGCTTAGCTTTTATTGTACCCAGGCGATTTTGAGAACTTCAGTGATTAGTCTACTGAAAATGTCCCTTGATCCTTTTGCATGTTAATTCACCTCTTGATAAGGTGTATTTCCAAACCTGCACCCATTTCTTTCATATGTCACAAAATCGGAAAGAATTGACTCAGGACAGAAGCAAGATATGTGAGTAATTATCAACCTTTCCAATTATTTTTTTTGCCAAATCAATAATTCATGAAAGTGACCATTTGTCAAGACCTTAAAGTCCTATCCCTCAGGGGAGGTGGGTCCCTGGAGAAATAGAACAAAGAAAATTCCAGATACATGGGTGGAATGTCCCCCACCTGGTCTCAAAGTAAAGCCAGCCCTCACTATCTGCAGCTGAGGCCCCTGTCTGTTCAGAAAACATTTGTCCTCTGAAGTTCCTGACAACAGCGAGCCTTTATAAAGTTTAGGATTACATTTCTTGAAGCGTGTTCTGAGAACAATGAATGTTATGGGATAGAACGTGGGTAAGAGGAGTCCATGGTCCAAGAGGCTTGGAAAACATTGGACGAAGCAAATTTAACTGGTGCCTTTACTAAAACGTCATCTCAGAGACTGTAACATGCTAATGTCTATTGGGAATACTCAAGAGGGTACAGTCTTTCGAATTTATTCTATTGCAGAATACTTTGCTATGGAACACCCGCCAGGATTTGGGATGTAGCTGGGGAAACTCTGGCCTCTTTCAACACTGGAAATGGCAAGAAAAGGCTTGAGCATCCACTTAGAGGAAGACCTGCTAGGAGCAAGCCCCAGCTCCTTACTTGGCCTTTAGTAAATATCATTAGTCTCTCTCCCTCATCATCCTTTCTTTTCCAAACTTCAGAGACTAATACTGGCCACTAACAGCAGTAAGACAGCTTCCCTGGTGGCTCAGCAGTGAAGAATTCACCTGCCAATGCAGGAGACACAGGTTCAGTTCATGGGTCAGGAAGATCCCCTGGAGAAGGAAACAGCAATCCACTCCAGTATTCTTGCCTGGGAAATCCCATGGATAGAAAAGCAGGGTAGTCTACAGACCACAGGGTCTCGAACAAGTCAGGCAGGACTTAGTGACTAAGCAACAACAAAAACAGTGGTAAAAACACTTCTTAATATGGTCTTATAATAATTTTGCTCGTTTCTCAGTCTGGAAATACCACTATGCTCATCTCCACCTGCAACAATCTTACTCGATCTTCAACAAGGTCCTTCTTCAATTCCACTTACTTTGGGAAATCTTGGCCATCTTTCAGGGCATATCCAGGAGCTGGATATGAATCTGGTGAGTGGGCAGCACTGTCAGTCACTCACTGGAATACAGCGCACTGTTGCATTCTAAAGAGTGTGTGCATGTTTTGTCTCATTGAGATTACAAGCCCCTAAGACCTGTGTTTCCCCACATGCAGGACATTGGCTGCTTGCTCATCCAGATCCATGTCACCCCCTGCTTCTGCTCCAGGAGGCTCACCTGGAGAGCTGACATCAACAGGCTCCCAAGCTCTCTGGCTTCCATGATGGTTTGGCCACTGCGGTGCCAAACACACGCTAGATTTTAAAGACTTTGTATGAAAAGAAAGAACATAAATGACCTCAGTCATTTTTATATTGACATGTTAAAATCGCATTTCTAGGTATGTAGAATATATTACTAAAATCAACTTCACCTGTTTCTTTTTACCGTGTTTAGGTGGCTACTAGACATTTAAAATGACCTATGGGGCTTGTATTCACGGCTTATGTTTTATTTCTAAGGTACAGGGCTGCCCTAGGGCTAGATAGGGTGTGAGTGGTTCTGAGAACCCCAGTCTCCTACACAGTGTGGGTGTTTAATACCCACGTAAAGGAAATACCTGTACTTGGAATGTGAAAGCCATGTTGGAGCTGAAGCTCGAAGGGAACTTGGCCACCACCATTTCCAGATGGGAAAATCCAACCATGTTTGTAAACATTTATGGGATTGCACATGTTTTCAGAATAACTTTAAAATTATCTTCTTTTTTTTTTTTTTCTGGTCTTACTTCTGCAAGTCAGACTGAAACACCTAGAGATAAACTAAAATATATTAAAGCTCAACTAGACTGTTGACATCCAGTATTAGGACACAATGAGGCATTAAAGCTTGGCAGGACTTATTGCTCATCCTTGTAAAAGTTCATTGCTTTATGGCAGCAGAACCTAACAAACTCTTCATCAGTGAACAGAAAAGGCTGGGATTGGCACTTCATAAACAGAAAACCACGTCCAGCCCTCAGTATTTATCCAGCTGGCACACATACAGCAATTCCACCCAGGCACCCAGATCGCCCTGGAAAGGTTATAAAGACTTCACTTCCACGTCAGATGGAGCGCGGGAAGGCAGGCGGGCCAAGTTCCCACACTGGGCAGCAGGAGCCCCCCGCACCCCGGCCCCGCGGCCGCGGCCAGCCCTGGGCAGACCCACCGGGCGCCCCGAAAGCCGCCGGCATGGCCTGCAAGGGTGAGGGTGAGGCGGCCAGGCTACCGCCCACATTGCGGGGCATCCTGCTGAGACCAGGAAACCAAGAAATCAGGAACAAATCGGATTGGAATTAAAAACCACCTCATGCAGGTTCCACGGGCCACCTCCCTCCATTAAACAGCAAGGCGATTTGTAGGCCTTTCTGACCCGCTCTCTGAGGAGCGCGCGGAGAGGATGTAGGGTCAGGGGGGGCAAGCGAACCAGGAAACCGCTGCTCAGAAGACATTTAACTCCGCACTGGGGCGCGCGCACGCTCGCGCACGAAAGCACACACACACACACACACACACACACACACACACGCACACACGCACAACAACACTAAAAGAATTCCTTCATCAAAAACTGCGCCTATGGATTTGGAATCGGAGTTGATTTCTTTTAAAAAAAAATTCTGAATTTCTCCATTTGATTCAGTTTTTGGCTCGTTTCCTAAAAGATTGGTCCTTTCCAGGTCCAGGGAAACTTTGATCATCCTAAACTAGCATTCGGGAAACAATGAAATGAAAAAAACAACAAAGCACCAAAAGCTGCTGCGGGCAGAAGGCTTGGCCCGGGAGTCCGCAGTGGACAGCAGGGTAGGTGGGAGGCGAAGCCGCAGCGAAGGAATCCAGTTCGCCCCGGACAGCCGGGGGCGCGGCGCCCGGCGCGGTCCCGGGAACCGCCAACAGCGAAACTTCCGAAGGTTCGCGGAGGTGGGGAGCTGGCGGCTCCGGGGTCAGAACGAAGCGACCCTGGAGGGAGGGACCCCGAGCACAGGCATCGGAGGGGTCGGGGCTGCGCTGGGCTGAGTGGCGTCGGAGTGGTTTGGGAGCCCCTGATGGAGCGCGTGCCTCGCGGGGTGGAAGTCAGGTCCCGGGGATCCGGCCCCCGCGCCTGCCGGTCAGAGGTCCCAGGAACCGCCGCAGACCCCTCCCGGCTCCGAGGGGGCGAGGCAGCCGGCTGGGGTGGAGGGGGCGGGGTGGGCGGAGTAGGGAAGGGGCGTCGCCTCGGTCGCCCCCGCCCTCTCCGCGGTCATTGGGCGGCCGCCGCGGGGTCCGCGCCACCTTCTCCCCGGCGCACCCGTCCGCTCCCCCTGCGCTCCTCCGGGGGCTGGTCCGGCCCCGGCCGCTGACGTCACCGACAAGTTTGCTGCCCTCGGAGCTCCACGTGTGGCGGCGGCGACTGCCCGGGAGGCGGCGGGGAGGCGGGGAGCGCAGTGGCCGCGGCTGCAGACGGGTCCCGCGCAGTCCGGTTCAGCCGCGCCGCTCCCAGGTGGGGCCAAGAGCAGCCGGAGCGGCCGGGCGCGCACGGAGAGGGGCGGACGACTGGGCGCGGCCCCTCTGGTTCCTGCTTCGGCAGAGGGACTCGGGGGACCTCGCCCCAGGGCCGGGAGCGCGCACCCAGGCGGGCCGGGGACCGAGCAGGCGGCGACTTGGAGGCGCTGTCCCCGCCGCGGTCTGGAGCGCGCGGAGCCCAGCGGCCCGGGAGACGGGCGTCCGCTCTCCGGTACCAAGCGAGGGATGCACGATCGCTGAGCTGGGACGCGCGCTGAGAGGCTGCTCCTGCCCGGGGCTGAGACGCACTCCTTCGCCACCCGCCGCCGAGATCCCCGTTCCGGCAATTCTCGGGGACTTGGGGCGCCGAGCGCGGCCCCGGGCTGAGGACTTGGACGAGTCTAAGACGATGGTTTCTTAAGCACGGCATCACGTCCCCTTTCCCGCCCCCTCGACCGACCGGAGGCTGGGATCCCGCGCGCGGCTCTGGGGCCTCCATCTCCCGGAGGAGCCCCGGCTGCTGCCGCCCGGGCAGCTCGCACGGCCGCGGGGGCGCAGGGCGATGTGGCCTCGGTCCAGCGCGCAGGAGCCCCCGGAGGATGTCCCGGCACTTGGCGGAGTCCCGGCCTAGCATGGCCCGCGCGCTGCCCGACGTTGCCTCCGGCTAGGATGGCCCCTCCGGGCCCGGCCGGCGCCCACCCCACCTCGGCCGAGCCGCTGTCCCGCAGCGTCTTCCGCAAGTTCTTGCTGATGCTCTGCTCTCTGCTCACGTCCCTCTACGTCTTCTACTGCCTGGCCGAGCGCTGCCAGACCCTATCGGGCCCCGTCGTGGGGCGGTCGGGCGGCGGCGAGGAGGCGGGGACCCCGGGCCGCGGCGTCCCGGCCGGAGGCCCGGGGGAGCTGGCCGCGTGGCCGGTGGCCGCGCGAAGGAAGCGCCTCCTGCAAGTGCGGCCGCGGCCGAGGCGCCGGCCGCCCGTCCCGCGAGCCGACCGCGAGGAGGCGGCCGGGGAAGAGGAGCCCCCCGGGCTGGCGGGGAGTCTCGGCGGCTCCGGGGCCGGGAGCAGCGTGGCCGAGACTCCGCCGGGGACCTTGGCCCTGCTGCTGGACGAGGGGAGCAAGCAGCTGCCGCAGGCCATCATCATCGGCGTGAAGAAGGGCGGCACGCGGGCGCTGCTGGAGTTCCTGCGCGTGCACCCCGACGTGCGCGCGGTGGGCGCAGAGCCCCACTTCTTCGACCGTAGCTACGACAAGGGCCTCGCCTGGTACCGGTGAGCGGACGTGGGGCAGGGAGGGGGCGGCCGGAGCTCGCGGTGGGGGCCCAGGAGCCCTTGGCGACCCTCACCCAGTGCATCTCCCTCCCCGATTTCATCAGAGGGCAGAGGGTCACCAGTAGCTGTCCTTAAGATGAGGGGTCTTTCCCCCACCCTGCCTCTGTCTAAATATGGCGAAATATTTAGTACTAAACTCCTGTATTTTCGATTTGCCATATAGACATTATTTCCACAATAAAATGGATGAGGGTGGGGGGGTGGATATTTTGGCCTTGGAGATATTTTTCTTTAGTTTTTCGGATTCCTTTCCCCCCAGATAGCCCATCTCTTCATTTTCTCCTACTCTGTGGAAGCAGAGAGAGAAAATGTCCCTGCCAAGTTAGAAACCTGCTCACCAATTACTAGATAAGTAACCTAGTGGATCCTTTCCCCAAGGAAACCTGTTTCTATTTCTCCTTATCTTCTGGGCGGTTCCCTGGGGTTAATGCAGTCTTTGCCATCGCCTATTTATTTACTTATCTTAACTGTTTGCCAGAGAATTGTCCTGGGTGGTAAGTAATATAGATAATTGTTCTGAGTGGTAAGTAATACAGACACTTAAAGTGTCTAGAACTAGACTCTAGGTTTGGCGGTATGTATGTGAGTGTGTTTTAAAAAAGGCTTTGTTGGCAATAACTTTTGTTTAGGGCAAGGAAATTGCACAAAATGCCTTCTGTATTTGTGGGAAAGAGTACCTTTTGTCTCTGGACTGGCAGAAACTTTTCTAAAGATCTTCAAACAATTCCCTTTATAAATGAGGTAGCCGAAATTTTTGTTAAAGGAAGAAAAGTGGGGGAAAAATAGGAATCTTGGTAACACTGTGAAAAAACCCTCCTAATGCAGTGTAGGAAACAAGGCTGATTTAGATCTTAATCTTAAATTTGCCAGTCTTCTCAAATTCAGACCACCTTTAATAACAGAATAAGCCAAACTCTAATAAATCTTAGTGTCACCTGGGTTTTGTTTGCCATAAAATATTGGTGCTTTTTTCTCTCCTTGGAGCATAAGGAAAAATACGCTGGAATTTTCCATTTTCTAAAGTTTTATCTTGTACATTAAATGTGCCTTCTCCTTATTATTTTAACTGAAATGATATTACAAAAGTTACAGCACCATTTAAGTATATTTCAAAAGCCCACTCAATTAGCCATTCATCCCCCAAAGAGAAATGGACGTGATTTGACAAGTTTATTTACTTGAGAGTCAAGCACAGGGAGCAAATTTACAGTAACCCAACTCAGGAGAAAACGGTTTCGTCCTAAAAGTCAAACTTGAACATTAAACATGTTTCAAACAGTAACTTTCCATTTGTTGGAAAGAAAAACAAACAGCCTTCCCGTGCTATGGGATATATATCATTTAAAATCATCAGCCACTTAAAAAAATCCCCCTGTGTTTCTGTCATTTCTGTTGTATCCTCTGGGAAGTTCTTATAAAAATGACCTGTTGAATCTGGAAACAACAGGTCCTTCTTCTTAGCACAAAGGCAGCTCTGTTTTTTCCATCAAGGACACAAGAAAGACGTGATTAAAGACCCCCTAAAACTCTTATCTAAAGCAGTTTGCATTGAATGCGGCCCGGTACATGGCTGTAAGTGAACACATTTCAAGCCGACTGCCCCAAAACATCTAAGACAATGTTGGACTCTGAGGTGCTGTTATGTGGTGAAATATTTAGTACTAACCCCCTGTATTTTCATTTCGCCACATAGACTTCATTTCCACAAAGTAGGATTGTTTCTTCCCGTTTCAGAGATGAGTAGCTGAGGGTACAGTATATTCAGAGAGCTGGATCTTATTTTCCGTGGACCTTTCTGAGCTTGTGTAAGAGAAGGAAGGTTTCAAGGTAACTAGAAACACAAGTTGTTGTTTTTTTTTTTTTTTTTTTTTTTTTTTAAAAGGGAGAGGCAATTTAGAAAAAGAAGAAAAAGTCATAAACTTTTAGGCTGCTCTCTTGCTTGGAAACTGGATGCATGCTGTAAAGTAAATATCTCCTTGGATTGTTTACTTGGGTAGAGGAGTTTTATAAAGCAATTTATGGTGGTTACAAAAATAACTGCACAGTAGACTTCATGGTTTGGTGGATTTAATTTTCTGAGTGTTGGAGCAATGTCTTTGTTTTACCATTTGCAATGGGCTTTTATTGGATGCATAAATTTAAGTTTAACTCAATTACATGGAAAACTCTTATTAAAAAAGTCCAACCTATGGAGGCTGGATTATGCGATTATTTAATGAAATTTTGCCACAGTTCTCTTTCATCTTGGTTCTGAACTTGGAGTTAGATATTTGTGGAAAAGACTGAAGACTTAAACATGAAAAAGAAAATCACACACAGCACCATCTATTAGGCACGTTTTAGCTCTTGTGTATAGGCAGTATTTTAGGTAAAGGGATTCCTTTTAGACCTTCCTCATTCAGTCCCAGAATTGTAATATAGGATTTCTAACACACACTTATGAAATGTCACCTCCACCCTCTCCCACCCGCCCCCCCCCTAACAGGAACAGAAAGAAAACCCTAGTATTTGAGCCCTTATGTGAGTTATTCCAAGCAAAAAAAAAAAAAAAAATCTGTACAATATGTTTTAGATGCTCTTTGACATGGGAGAATCATGCAAATCTAGCCTTGTTTTTTCACCCTGTGAAGTTTCTCTCCATTTGCCAGAATAGTTTGTTGTGGCAGCGCCCCCTACCGTCCTGATGATGGCACAAATCTGTTGCTGATGGGAAGTTTGGAGGAAAATGTCTTGGAAATTGAGTTTGATCGTTTAAAACGCTTGTTGCTAGGACGTGTCAATACATTTCTCTCTCTGGGGAAGAAAATTAATGGTACTTTTTAAACTACATCCCAGAAATAGTGTAATCAATCGTTTCTTCGTTTGGACAAGTGTGTAGCAAAGCTTAAGAAAACAAGTTTATTCAAAATCTCTAAAAAGGAAATTATTCATATTGATTTAAACTGTCCGAATAGTACTGTCAAATCAGTGAAACATAGGGACATTTTACTATGCCAGGGAATTTGTTAATGATAATTTAGGGAGCTTCAATGGAGTTTTCTGGATATGAAACTCTGCCCTGATGGGGTTTAGAAAACATTCCTCATGACTTAATTTAGCCGACATGCTATCAAGGACGACGACAAATGTCTGGCTCACGCATCACTGGAAAGCAGTCCTTCGCCATGCTCTGTCTCCGCGTCCATCGGATGTGTGGCGGGTTCCTCGAGAAAAGTGGGGAATTGTTGCATTAATTTCAAAACTTTAAGATTTCTTCTGAAAGTTAAGACTAGATACCTCTGCTGTAGTTCAAGACCAGGTGAACTTGGAATTCAATAAGAACCCCCCTCCTCCACTCTGCTTGTATATTTGCACCAATTATAATGTATGGTTATTTTTCTCCTAAAAAGATACCTTAGCTTTTATCTTACCTCCTAAGATAAAAAATACCTATTTATAAAGTATTTAAAGATACGTGTGTGCGCTTATACATACTATGTATTTATATATGTATGTATATGTTTGCATTCTGTAGCACTTCAGTCTTTTATTTTGGGACAAGATAGTTAAGTGTTCCTTGTCTAATCTCTTATGCTAGCATGTCTCATTCCTATATTTTGATTCAGTTTTTTTAGTGAGACCGGATGATTTCCACAGAGAAAAATGTTGCCAATATTATTATACTCTGTGGCAGTGGTCCCCAGCCTTTTAGCACCAGGCACGGCTTGGTAGAAGACAATTTTTCCACGGACTTGGGGTGGGGGATGGTTTCAGAATTATCCAAACATATTACATTTATCATGCACTTTATTTCTGTTATGGTTACATGAGCTCCACCTCTGATCATCAGGCTTTAGGTCCCGGAGTTTGGGGATCCCCGTGTAGTATCCAGGAAGATCAGAGGTGACTCAGCTTGGAGTTCAGGAGATGGTTCTTTCCATGGCTTCAGAATGTGAAGCTCTCTGGCCCTTCCCGATCACGGCCTTGTTTATCATCCCGGGGACAGGCAGGCTGAGCAGAGGCCCTTTCAGTTCGTATCGGGGGTGATGGGCGTCTCAGAGCAGCTGGGAGCAGCTGCAGAGCACCCCGTGTTCGCTTTCCCACCCTTGTGAGCCACCAGCCCTTCTGCAGGAAGGGTGGGGGATGAAATTTGAGCCACAGGAGTCTGGCCACCCATGCAAGGTCCTGGGGACTGCCGTCCAAAGAGGCCCTGTGTCCTCAGAGGGGAGTGAAGGACCTTGGAAGGGCTGAAAGGTCGAGGAGGGAAGTGGGGAGAAGCAGCTTTGGGCCCCGAGTCCTGTGTCTTTGGAGGGGGAAAGGGCATCATGTCTTTCATTCATTTGCTCCCAGGAGTCCTTAGTGACTGGACGCGTTCCATCGAGTGGGAGGTTGCAGACGGTGCCTTCGAGACGCCTCATGCTGCCATTTTGTTGGCCCTGGGTTCATCCCCTGGTAGACCTCCCCGGCAAGACAACAGTCTCGTCTCTGTGTGTGTGTGTGTGTGTGCTCATGCACTCAGGTTTGTGCCTGAACCCACATTCAAGAGCAGGCAGCCAGTAGGTGGACAAATGATAGAACTGATAACAGGAATGTTACTTAGTGGTTCGGGAACTTCTAAGCAGTATCAGACTCAAGTGAAACAGGGTCTAGGATATTGAGTCCAGCCATTAAAACAACAACAACAGCAAAGCCATGCTTGGTACAGTCCAGAGTGGGAATGCCTGGTGTGAGTGATTATTCGCTTAGAGCGATGAGCTTCATCACTTGCTGATAGAGCGTATGTGAAGCGCACGGCCATCTAGGAGCAAAAATCCTTTTGTCATCTCCTACCTTCCCTTAAAATAAAAAAAAAAAAAAAACCTAAAAACGGTCTGGCCCAAATATTTGTCTCATGGAAATGTCTGTGGATGGGCCCAGAAAGAGGACATGCCAAATCTGCGTTCTGGAGGGGCCATGAGAACAAAGTAAGCTTTTGCAGTTAATGACAAGAGGGAGTGACCTTACATATGCCAGAAGCTCCCGTCTTAGGAGGAGAGTGTCACAGAGCAAACAAACCCACTTGATATAAACAACTAAGGCTTGCCTGTCTCTACAGGATGCATTTGAACAACTGCACATCACACTTACCATCACTCAGGTTGCTGGGTCGGAAGCTTCATAGATGTAGCGCTTTTCCTTAGGGAAAAGCTTTCCCTTTCTCCACCAAGGAACAGGAACTTAGCTGATAAAGAGCATCATTTTTCCGTGTGCTTCCTAGTGATACTGGACTTCAAGCTTTGAGAAAGTTTGTTTCTCCTTAAGTGATGAATTCTTATTGTGGAAATGAGGTTTCTTATTAAGGCATATGCCTTTAATATTATAACCAGAGGAAATTGCACTTCAGTAATATTTTGGCTGCCTAGTCTTTGCATTTGTAAGAATGTCTTTAAAATGTTTGCCAGCACTTTAAAATCTTTGCTAATTTGATACAGTTAAAAAGTCTCTACAGGCATAGGGATATTGATACAGTTAATAAATTAGCCTATATGAAATAAACTTATGTGAAACCAGAACCTAGAAATTGAGGAAATGCCGAGTTCAGAGATCTGAAGCATATTCCCAGCTGCTTGCCTCCAGTGATACAACTTCTGATTTTTTTATATCACTCATGTGGTCATGACTGTTACATTTAATCTGTATTAAATTGAAAGCTGTATTCCAGAAGTTCAGATTTGCTGTCAGATGGCTATAAATGTGGACTTCCCAGGTGGCTCAGTGGTAAAGAATCCACATGCCAATGCAGGAGACTCAGGTTCCATCCCTGGGTTGGGAAGATCCCCTGGAGAGGGAATGGGAACCCACTCCAGTATTGTTGCCTGAAAAATCCCATGGACAGAGGAGCCTGGCTGTTTACAGTCAATGAAGTCCTAAAGAGTGGGACGTGGCTTAGTGACCGAACACGCACACAAGCGGTAAATGTTTAAAAAAAGAAAAGAGGAAATATTTAGTAAGAAGGAAACTTAGTACTTGACGTTAGGCTTGTGATATTCTTGCAAACTTTTAAAAAAGAAAAAAAATCCTGTTCAGGGACTCTTGAGAGCAGCCCACTTTGAATGTGACATTTAGCGCCACCTAGTGGGAGGGAGAGTCAGCAAGGAACCCAAAGAGCTGAACTTGGAAAACTTCATCATGATCAGAGTATATTTGGTCTCCCCATTTTTTAAAAACAAAAAACAAGGAGGGAAAATCATGTTGGGTAGCACTTACGGCCTCTCTGCCTGAGCCCGCTCTTTCAGGCAGGGAGGTTATCCTTTAGAGAAAAATAAAAAAGACCTGCCTTGACAATAAACCTGAAAAGCAAGGTAGAAGTGATTAGGAGATTTGTATTAGAAATGTGCATGCCTGAAAGAAATACCATATGCCCCAGATTAGTTTTGTTAGTGTGTTTTGCCTCTGTTTCTGAAAACCAGCTTCACATGAAAATACTTCCAGATGATTTTTATTTCAACATCAGTCATGCAGTCTTATTTCTTCCACCCTGTGGGACAGGCTCTTGAGGAGGGTCCCAGGATTCTTAGGGGGTGGCACCCGGAAGCCTGTTTAACCCTTGACATGCCTGAGATACACTTTGGAAGATCTGTCTGTGTGGGACAGTCTTATAGGAAGGTCTTTTCAGAGTTTCCAGCAGGAGACGGCTTCCTGTGAAGCCGTCCAGGGCCTAGGGAGCAGGGTGGGCAGGTACACAATACTATATATAAAATAGATAACCAGCGGTGGACCTACTGTATAGCACAGAGAACTCTACTCAGTATTTTGTAATAACCTATATGGGAAAAATATCTGAAAAAATAGATAAGTAAGTGTATCTGAATCACTTTGTTCTAGACGTGAAATTAATGCAACATTGTAAGTCAACTCAACTCCAGTTTTTTGTTTTTTTTTTTCTTTAAGTAAGCATGGGTAGTAAGGGGCTTATAGGAATGTTACAGTGGAGGAACCTGGCAGACCCTGCCCAATCCAGGTGATGTGGGTGACATCCCCTTGTTTTCCTATGGAGATTCTGTGTATGTGTGTGTGTGTTTGAGTCAGTCAGTCATGTCCAACTCTTTGCGACCCCATAGACTGTAGCCCACCAGGCTCCTCTGTCCATGGGATTCTCCAGGCAAAAATACTGGAGTGGGTTGCCATTTTCTTCTCCAGGGAATCTTCCCAACCCAGGGATCGAACCTGATCCTCCCACATTGCAGGCAGATTCTTTACCATCTGAACCACCAAGGAAGCCCCTGAGATCTTGTATCCCCTGGTGTAGTACAGGAAGGAAGGCTTCATGTGTGGGAGTTTCTGGCCCCACCAAATGCTCAACCCCCGTCTGGTCATGAGAAAACATGACGGGAGGGGGCAGCCACAAAATACCTGAGCAGCATTCTTCACAAATGTCGAGATTGAGACTAGCAAAGTGAGGCTAAGACACTTGTCACCACTGGGAGTGGACGAAAGAGACTAATTACTAACGAGTACATAGAATCGGGTACCGTCCACTGGGTCCCAGGAATAGAAAAAGGGCGTTGATGAAAACCTGAGGGTATGTGACTGGCGTGTGTAGTTGAGTTCATGGTGTCATAGCAAGGTTAGTTTCCTGGTTTGATCCTTTACCAGGGAAGATGATAACCTCGGGGGAAGCTGTCTGGGTGAAGGGGTTTCTGAGAATTTTCTGTACTGTTTTGTTTACAATTTTCTTGTCTAGAATGATCTCAAAACCAAGAGGAAAAGAACATCATTAACAAAGAAGGCAGAGGGGTGGGATGAGGGTTCAAGAAGGGCTCGAGAGGGAGGGCTTATATATGTACTTACAGCTGATTCACGGTGTTCTACAGCAGAAACTAACCCAACATTGTAAAGCAGTTATACTCCAATTTAAAAAAAAAGAACAGAAAAACAAAAACAAAGAAGGCAGAGGGCATGAAGGCTCATTCTGAAACCCTCTACCAAGCGAGCCCCTTTGCTCCTCTCCTCCCAGCTGCCCCCACCCCCCATCACGCCCCCCAGCATGGGCTAGCGAGCTCCCCTCCACGCCAGCACCTGTTGCTCTAGACATGCTGATCTTTCCCTCAGCTTATTTCATAATAAAGTTGGCTCAGGGCTCCCCTTCCTGCTCTCTTGTCTCTGAAACATGGGCAGAGACAGTTTTGTGTTCCTTTTCTGTTCTTTGTGGCTGGCAAGTGTCACATCACGAGGGTATAAAGTCACCAGCCCTGACTGAAGCCCTCTCAGGCTGGAGAGCAAAAGCTTTGATGTCGGTGATGGGTTTTTGAGGACACAAAGCGCTGAAGTTGGAGTCAGAGGAAAATCTGACGTGGGCATCTGGCTTTGTATGTTGTTGCTTCCAATCAAGGAGGAGGAGTTGTCAGGGGTGGGGAAGCTGGCGATGTAGGTTAGAGGGATGGGTGGACCCATGCCTGTGGATGCGCCTTAAGCTGGGATGACAACACAGTCTAGATTTTAGGGGTGAGCTTAAATATTCTTTTTTTAAAAAAATATTTATTTATTTGGCTGCACCAGGTCTTGGGGCAAACGGGCTCTTTAATTGCAGCATGTGGGATCTAGTTCCCTGACCAGGGATCAACCCCGGCCCCCTGCATTGGGAGCATGTCATCTTAGCCACTGGACCACCAGGGAAGTCCCCTCAGTTTAAATAGTCTATCTCTTTACTTGATCTGTGCTTTAACCTTTGGTTTAGACCCTGGCTTGTGAGACCCGCTGCAGCAGTGATGCAGATCTGGAACAGCTGCAGGTGTGCAGGAGAGGCAGGAGAGGAGAAAGTCCAGCTTCCATAGTGCTGGAGGGCTGGACTTGGGCGATCTGGGTGGCTCTTCCTGCTGGAACGGCTAAGCCTGGGATGCCAGTGTTATCAGACTCCAAGTTCCCGTCTGGGCAGCATACTGGCGTTTTCTGCTTCTGTTTTTAAGCACACAGTGGTGCATCGGAGGCTCTGACTTAATAGAATTATGAAAATCTGCCTCAGAACATCTCCTTTGATATTTTTAACAACTGTCAAAATAAAAATTACATTTTTACTAAAGTAAAACAAGAAAACAACTCTGGCTACATCTCGAGACTCAAAGAAGATAACAGTATTTCCTCTTAATCCTTGACTCACTTACCTTGATTGAATCTGTTTTATGAACCTGTGTTGTGCCAAGGACAAGCTATTAAATGCTTGTGTAGATAAAAATAATTTCTATGATTTAATGCTATTCTGGGCTTGTTTGGCATTTTTCCACCTTAGCTGGCATACACTTTTCTTCATGCAGTTTGGAACTTTTTAAATATACCAAAATATTTGAACCTGCAATGTACGTTTGATGAAATGTCATTTTAGTTTCTATTTCATCATTTATTTTCACTCTGATTTGTGTTATTTTCTTCCTTCTAATAACTGTGGGTGGTTCTTCTTTTTCTGATTCCTTGGGGGGTAAAATTGGGTTGTTCATTTGACTTTCTTGAATGCAGGCATTTATCACTATGAACCTCCCTCTTAGAACTGCTTTTACTGCATCCCCTAAGGTTTTGGTGTGTTTCCTTTCCATTTTTATTTGTCTCAAGTTATTTTTAAAATTTACTTTTTGATGTGTTCTCTGACTCATTGGTTGCTCTCTGACTCATCGTGTTGTTCAGACTCTACATATTTGTGAATTTTCTATTTTTCTTCTTGTCACTGATTTCTAGCTTCATACCATTGTGGTCCGAAAAGACACATACCATGATCTCAAGCTTCTTAAATGTGTTAAGACTAGATCCGTGGTCCAGCCTATGACCCACCTGGGAGAATGTTCTGTGATGTTCACAGAGTTCATCTGTAGGCATATCAGAAATCCTGAGCCATCCAATTGATTTATCACCCATCCATTAAAAAATAACAATCAGCATGGGGGAAAAAGTCCTCTTTATTTAGTGGTCCTGATGAGCAAGTTTCCTCCTTCTAAATGGCTGCATGGGGATGCCAAAATATTGTCAGGAATATAATGAGAAGGCGGCTGGCTGCTTCTGGAGGTGGGGGGCAGGGTGAGTTGGTGGTTGTACTCATTCCTTAGGATCTCCAACCCTGTGCTCTCTTTTGACTGTGGGAAACCCCCAACCAGACCGCCCTGAACATGGCTGAGTCATCACCAAAGTCCATCTTTCTTACTCTTTTCTGAAGTATTTCAGATCGACACTTTTATTCTTTAGAAATGTTAATATTCCCAGTCAGGCTATAGCCCAGTTTTTACCCACCAGCACTCTTCTGTTGATCTTCATTATTATTGTTATTAATAACCTTTATCTAATTATTCTGCCAATTGGTCATTAGTAGTGCCAGGCTCTATACTATTAGTGGTCAGGTCATTGCCAAGCAAGACATGACTGTCGATTTGCATTTCTTTGGTTCTTACAATCAGAAACTGTAAAGAAAATTGGAATTAGAAGGTATCTTAGAGATTGTCTTCTGCCTATGAAAAAACAGGGTGCCTTGCCTAAGATTAAACCAAAGACAAGTGCTCAGAACTTCTATTTTTCATGGTAAAATTCTGGAGACTACAACTGGGAAACCATTGCTTGCTCTGAATTATGTAAATTTTATTTTGGAGGATTTATATCAATGGCAAAAATGTTCTGGAGAATGGACCAATTGATAGCATTATTTTCTCTCCTTCCAAGACTGGTGATTAAAACAGTGAATCAAGTTGAGTCAGTGATCAGTTCATCTTTGCATTTCTGGCTTTCATCTCAGATGTTTTCACCAATATTTTGATGCTTATAGATTTTGGAACCCCGCTAGCACCATTGGCCTATGGATCCTTGTAAGTAATTTGTTTCATGGTCATTACCTGTTTGTAAAAGATTAGTGGGAGAAATCCAAGTACAGACAGGAGAACGTTTTCTTTTTTTCTCTTGAGCATTTGGAGTAGGAAGTAATCAATCAAATTATAGGAATAAAATTCCTTTCCCTTTTTCAGAGTTCTCATTTGGATTAGAGCTCTCCTTTCAATAGGAACTATCAAAGTTGCCAGGCTGGTTTGAGTGACAAAGTCAAAAATGGTAGGTTTGTTATGGTCATAAATCTTTGCAGATACTCATTACGCTGAGGTGTTTTAAAAAGCGAACTGGATTAAGCTCCAGTGAAAGTTACATTCCCAGGGCTGACTGCTCCCCTCCCCTCGTCACCTTTCTTAACTGAAGCCATGTTTGTTCCCAGTGGATGCTTTGAAAATTTCTGGCCCTACAAACAGGCTGCAGTGATGAAGCGATTTCGTTTTACAAACAAAGCTGTCGAGTAAACAAATCTGGCATCTGGTTCTTTTTCTTAATTTTCTGCTGGACTTTAATTATTCTTGTAGTTTTCTTTCATCAAATGTTGTGGGATTTTTTTTCTTTTTTAAGAAATAAAGGCTGCTTGTTTTTCTTTCCAATGAGGTCTTTCTCTTTCTTCTTGCTGTAGGAGGACTTGAGATTACAACAGTATCTGTTAAAAAGGCTTTCCCCAAAGCCAGAGGGTCTGCTAAAATGGCCTGCTAAGGTTTAATGATGGAAAGAAAATACATTTAATCTGTTTCATATTTATATGGGGGGAGGTCATGGGGAGCTAATGCTTGTGATGAAAATTCTTGGGGTTTTCAGGTGCACTTGCTCTGTAGCAAAGGGTGGCAAGTTGGAAGCAAATATTGGAGAAACCACTTCTCGGCTCCAGTTGACAGTTAACAGGAAGGTAGACTTCTAATTCGGAGAAGGCAATGGCACCCCACTCCAGTACTCTTGCCTGGAAAATCCCATGGACGGAGGAGCCTGGTAGGCTGCAGTCCATGGGGTCGCTAAGAGTTGGGCACGACTGAGCGACTTCACTTTCACTTTTCACTTTCACACATTGGAGAAGGAAATGGCAACCCACTCCAGTGTTCTTGCCTGGAGAATCCCAGGGACTGGCGAGCCTGGTGGGCTGCCGTCTATGGGGTCGCACAGAGTCGGACATGACTGAAGCGACTTAGCAGCAGAAGCAGCAGACTTCTAATTGCCATACCCTCTGATTTCTCTAAAGAATCTTGAGATATTGATTTTTTAGAAACCATAGTGAGAAATAATTAACATATTCAAAACAAAAACTCAGAAAACCCAAAATTCTGCAAAGAATGGAGTAAATCAACCTCATCTGACCCAGAGCGGCTGCTAGTTTTTAGCCTTTGGCTTGCAGTGAAGATCCGCGTCAGCAACAAAAATCTGGCGCGTACTAAGAGTTTTTCAAACTCTGAATTGCAAGACATTGGTGTATAATAAAGCCAATTACTATTTTTTAATGGAAGGGGTTATAATAGCATAAAATAGGAGAGTGAATCCCAGGTAGTAACCCAGGCAAATACTACCTTGACAAACTTGCTTCAGGTACGAACACAGATAAGTAGATCAGGTGTGTGCAGGAAGGGTGGAGATAAAATGTACTTGTCAGTAGTGGATCTCATTAGAAAAAACTTTGAAAAACACCGGCCACTGTGAGCAGAGGTCCTGTGTGAAAAGACTGCAATGAACATGGCCCTCCAGGAACTTACCTCAGTCTTTGTCCACCTTCTGTCTCCGGGCCCTGGAACTTTACCTACCACAGGAGAGATTCGCTGTTTGTTTAGTGAAACAAAAATGATTCCTTAGGTCATGGGTCAGCAGTTTTTTTCTGGAAAGGGCCAATAGTAAATGTTTTAGATTTTGTTAGTCAGACAGTCTCCATCACAAGTATTCAACTCTGTTTCTTAGCAGGAGAGCAGCCTTGTTGTTTTTCAGTCAGTCAGTCTGTCTGACTCTCTGCAACCCCATGGACTGCAGCACGCCAGGCTTCCCTGTCCTCCACTGTCTCCTGGACTTTGCTCAAATTCATGTCCATTGAGTTGGTGATGCTAGCCATCTTATCCTCTGCCGCCCTCCTTTTGCCTTCAGTCTTTCTCAGCATCATGGTCTTTTCCAATGAGTGGGCTCTTTGCATCAGGTGCCCAAAGTATTGGAGCTTCCTTATATAAATGATGGATGTGGCTACCTCCTAATATGTAAATGAATGGGCTTGGCTATGTCCCAGTAAAACTTTATTGACCAACACAAGCCTTTGGCTCACTGGACATGCTTTTCAGACTTCTAGGACAGGCTAAAAGCTTCATGTATGTCCCTGGACCTTCCCTTACTTTACTGATCATGTAACTCTCAGGTGAGTATCCATCATGGGAGGTGTTGAGGATGCATGATGTAGCTGATGGACTCCCCACAAGGTATCACTCAGAAATTACAGCTCCTCTTGGCCAGATGAGGCTAGAAGAGTCCATCCTGGGAGTGACCTGTGGGAACTTTTTGAAATATGCAGACTTGTGCAGGACGATGGCATTTCATGTAAAAGTGATTCGTGTGCTCAATGACAAACATTTTACTTTAGAAAAGCCATCATATAAGCAGATCCAAGAGGTCTTTGGTCTTTTTTTAATATATAAAAACAGTTTAATAATGCAGTTTGCTGTTTCCTTGACTTCGTAGTTGAGTATGTGCTTAATTTACATACATCTTCCTCTGCGTCTCCATTTTTCCTTCAGTCTTTTGGATGCCCCGGCATCCTGCGATGGGGTCACTTGACCTCTGTCCTGAAATGCAGTCCCACCCTGTGGTTCCAGCCAACAGTCTGAGTTTGCAGGTGAGGAGTGAGACGGCAAACTGGGATCAAAGTGTTGGGAAGGATTTTTGAGGCTATTTCATGGCATGTGTAGGGAGACTAATAATATTTTGATAGAAGCCAATATGCCTGAAATATTACAATTTCAATGCATAATCAACAGTAAACCATTATCAATGAGATATTTTGTGTTTTTCATACAAAATCTTCCAACTCTCAGGTGCCTTTTATTTTTTAACACTTTTATTTTGTAATTTTAAGTTTAAAATTTTTTAGTTGTGCCACATGGCACATGGATTTTAGTTCTCTGACCATGGATTGAACCCGTGCCCCCTGCATTGGAAGGCAAATTTCTAACCACTGCACTGCCAGGGAAATCCCTTTTTTTCTTTTAATTGCAGATTGTGCTCTTTGGGTGGATACTTATGGCTTCCTGCATTAGTTTTTACACACAAGTAGCATCTGATTGATATTCCTATTTAATTTTCTTGAACATTCTGGGAAAAGTGCAGTGGCTAATTTCCAAGGCAGTGCTGCATGAGCCTATTCTAAACTCCATCACAAGGGTAGAAAGCAAAATAAACTTGCTTTAAGATCCCTATCTTTTTGAAAACTCACTCAAAAATTCCCTGAAAGAATGAAGATATTTGAATACTTTGTGTTTTCTCTTACCAACACTGAAATTCAAAGTTTCAACCATGGATATTCTTTCATTGGTGACATCTTATTTCTTCTCGATGAATGCCTAATAGCAGACATTGTAATGCTTCTGATATTTTCCTTTTCGCTGGGAATTTTGGTGATGACAAGAAAGCATTGAAAAAAGGGAGGGGGAGAAAAAACTGAGAAAAGCAAACCAATGTATTCCTACTGTTTGACTCACAAATTTATTGCTTGTGGGAAAAAATTGCTTCTATAGTGTTCAGTGTAAGTTGATGGCAGTCATTTCTGTCTGATTCACAGAGGCTCATGGAGAAAGGACTTGGAGGACATTGCAAGTTGAAAATGGCTTAAAATAAGGATACTCGAGTATCTAAAGTTCAGAAGCTATTTTCATGGCATCTCTCTAGGTTTAGTCTTGGAATGTTGTAACTAATTAATCTATTTCACTGTGGTGGTCCTTTCTAGGTCACTCAGAAACTGAGGTGGTGGCCTTTAAACAGCATGGTGATGGATCAAGGGGATCAATTTGGAGAAGAGGAGGGAAGGGGAGTGTGTGAGATTTGCACAGAAGCGTGGCAACCCCCTGCAGTGTTCTCACCTGGGAAATCCTATGGACAGAGAAGTCTGGTGGGCTACAGTCCCTGGGGTCCAAAAGAGTCAGACACAACTTAGCAACTAAAAAACAACAACAAGAACAAACAAGTTCAGTTCCTAGAGAGTTGAGATTTAGTACAAAGTCTGTGAAACTCAAACAGGAACTGAATATCACAAAACTAAATCCAGTCACACCATTCTGAGCCTACAGTGCCCTTGAGGGCTTTAGTTCAGTTCAGTTCAGTCGCTCAGTCGTATCCGACTCTTTGCGACCCCATGAATCGCAGCACGCTAGGCCTCCCTGTCCATCACCAACTCCCGGAGTTCACTCAGACTCACGTCCATCGAGTAGGTGATGCTATCCAGCCATCTCATCCTCTGTCATCCCCTTCTCCTCCTGCCCCACATCCCTCCCAGCATCAGAGTCTTTTCCAATGAATCAACTCTTCACATGAGGTGGCCAAAGTACTGCAGTTTTAGCTTTACCATCATTCCTTCCAAAGAAATCCCAGGGCTGATCTCCTTCAGAATGGACTGGTTGAATCTCCTTGCAGTCCAAGGGACTCTCAAGAGTCTTCTCCAACACCACAGTTCAAAAGCACCAATTCTTTGGCGCTCAGCCTTCTTCACAGTCCAACTCTCACATCCATACATGACCACTGGAAAAACCATAGCCTTGACTAGACCGACCTTTGTTGGCAAAGTAATGTCTCTGCTTTTGAATATGCTATCTAGGTTGGTCATAACTTTCCTTCCAAGGAGTAAGTGTTTTTTAATTTCATCCATCTGCAGTGATTTTGGAGCCCCAAAAAATAAAGTCTGACACTGTTTCCACTGTTTTCCCATCTATTTCCCATGAAGTGATGGGACCAGAGGCCATGATCTTCGTTTTCTGAATGTTGAGCTTTAAGTCACCTTTTTCACTCTCCACTCACCACTTTCACTTTCATCAAGAGGCTTTTGAGTTCCTCTTCACTTTCTGCCATAAGGGTGGTGTCATCTGCATATCTGAGGTTATTGATATTTCTCCTGGCAATCTTGATTCCAGCTTGTGCTTCTTCCAGCCCAGCGTTTCTTATGATGTACTCTGCATATAAGTTAAATAAGCAGGGTGACAATATACAGCCTTGACGTACTCCTTTCCCTATTTGGAACCAGTCTGTTGTTCCATGTCCAGTTCTAACTGTTGCTTCCTGACCTGCATACAGATTTCTCAAGAGGCAAGTCAGGTGGTCTGGTATTCCCATCTCTTTCAGAATTTTCCACAGTCTATTGTTATCTACACAGTCAAAGGCTTTGGCATAGTCAATAAAGCAGAAATAGATGTTTTTCTGGAACTCTCTTGCTTTTCCCATGATCCAGTGAATGTTGGCAATTTGATCTCTGGTTCCTCTGCCTTTTCTAAAACCAGCTTGAACATCAGGAAGTTCACGGTTCACATATTGCTGAAGCCTGGCTTAGAGAATTTTGAGCATTACTTTACTAGCATGTGAGATGAGTGCAACTGTGTGGTAGTTTGAGCATTCTTTGGCATTGCCTTTCTTTGGGATTGGAATGAAAACTGACCTTTTCCAGTCCTGTGGCCACTGCTGAGTTTTCCAAATTTGCTGGCATATTGAGTGCAGCACTTTCACAGCATCATCTTTCAGGATTTGAAATAGCTCAACTGGAATTCCATCACCTCCACTAGCTTTGTTTGTAGTGATGCTTTCTAAGGCCCACTTGACTTCAGATTCCAGGATGTCTGGCTCTAGGTCAGTGATCACACCATCGTGATTATCTGGGGTATACAAATAACTGCATGGAATCTTCGCTCAGCTAATATCCTGATGAAAATGAAACCAGTCACCCCATAGCCATCTGCACTTGTGCGACAGAACTGGAGAGCGTTTCATTGTATGGCCAGATTACTACGTAATTGCAGCAGTGGAGAAAGTAGAACACTTGAAGGGGAAGAGAAAGAAAAACACTTTGGAACAAATGCCTCGGAGGCCACCGATAAAGGGGCCTAGAGACCCACGTGGAGGGGTGTGAGGTGGGAAAGGTGGTTCAGGTCTGGCTGGTGGGCGCCCTTGTTCTCGGTAGATTCCTCTGGGGATTTTTGTGTGTCATGGCATGATTCATGTCCAACAGATTTGTAAGTGAAGTGAAGAAGGCACTCTGTCAGCGTGCCTGCTGGGATGACTGTCCAAGACAACATAGCTAAAAAAGAGGGTTTGGGGAAAATATGACAAAATGTCAAATGTGATTTCTTATAACAGATTATTGATTTCTTGGGGAGAGAGAACAGGAAAATCATGAGTGGCATGATATGATGTGTGAACAGAGATATACAGATGTAATAGGTGATTATTATGAAGTCCTTACAAATCCTGGTAGCTCAGTTGGTAAAGAATCCACCATCAATGCAGGAGACCCCGGTTTGATTGCTGGGTCAGGAAGATCCACTGGAGAAGGGATAAGCTACCCACTCCAGTATTCTTGGGCTTCCCTTGTGGCTCAGCTGGTAAAGAATCCACCTGCAATGTGGGAGACCTGGGTTCCATCCCTGGGTTGGGAAGATCCCCTGGAGAAGGGAAAGGCTACCCACTCCAGTATTCTGGCCTAGAGAATCCCATGGACTGTATAGTCCATGGGGTCACAAAGAGTTGGACACAACTGAGTGACTTTGACTTCACTTACAAATCTGTTGGACATGAATCATGCCATGACCAATCCCCTGATTGTTATCAAACTACATCAATGGAGATATATATATATATATATATATATATATATATTTGTGCATCCTGAAATTCCCAGACGTAGAGATGTTTGTACCAGCCCCTATAATATATATATAGGGCTTTCCAGTTGGCACTAGTGGTGAAGAACCTGCCTGCTAATGCAGGAGACATAAGAGATGTGGGTTTGATCTCTGTGTTGGAAAGATCCCCTGGAGGAGGCCATGGCAACCCACTCTAGTATTCTTGCCTGGAGAATCCCATGGACAGAGGAGCCTGGGATTCGACAGTCCAGAGGGTCCCAAAGAGTTGGACACAACTGAAGCAAGTTAGTATGCTTCAGGGCTAAGATATGTAGATGTATATGTATATATCTAAAAGTCTGTATTGATGTATAGTTGATTCACAGTGTTGTACTAATTTCTGCTATCCAGCAGAGTGACTCAGTTATACATACATGTATTCTTTTCCATTATGGTTTATCATGGGGCACTGAATACAGTCCCTGTGCTGTACAGCAGGACCTTGCTGTCCATCCATTTGGAGAAATTGTATTTTGACTCTCTTCTTGGAGGCATGTTTCCCCTTCGTTTATACCAAAAAAAAAAAAAAGGCAAATAAATAGTAGTTCATTTAAACAGCTCTGTTAGTACATAGACTTGAACATGGGACTTCCATGCAACTAGTCTTACAGGCTTAGCACAGTTTTAAAGGTTTGAGTGAAAAGGTTCAAAACAGGAAGTTCTTAAAAATTGCATTCTCACTAGATATGTAAACAATTTCAACACAGTGATGTGGGCGTCTGACTTCTGATTGCCTCTTATCAGAACTTAGTAGAATATGCTAGCTCAGTTTTTGAAAGCGTGGGCAAAATCATTTTCCGTAAAGAAAGTACTTTTCGTTCCTCCCTAAGGCCTTACAGATCTGAACTGTTGAACTCAGACTTGAGTAATGATGTCCTATACTTTGCCAAACAAGTCATTTCCCCGTTTACCACATCCATCAGAAGGGGAAGTGTCCCTCAGGACAGACTGTTTCCCAGGAAAGGCCTTTTCGTGTGTATGTGTCTGTTTTCTTAAGTCAAGGTAAGTTGAAAATCAGGGGAAAATTTCAAGTTGGTTTCCATATCGTTCGCAGATCTGAGTCTGTGGGTGTATTTTGTCGGCACCGAAATGCTGAGACATTAATTAAAGAGGAATCTATAATCACAGAAAAATAATGCAGACTGTTTAACAGCACCTGATCATGTAAAAAGGATGAAAATAAGGCACAGTTGCAGCTTTATTAGACACAGCAGCAACTAAATAAAAAATATGTTGTAAATATTTTTTTTGAAAACTTGAAAAATTTAGGCTCAGAATAGTGTGACTGAATTTACTTTTATTGTATTTAATTCCTGTTTGAATTTCACAGAGTTTGTACTAAAGCTCTCCCTAGAAACTGAACTTGTTTGTACTTATCCCAAAATCAATTATTAAGAAATATGTACATGATTGTAAAATCTCATATTAGCATTGGAAATGACCTCCCGAGTCATTTGGCCCAATACTTATCTGATAGACCAAAGTTTATTAATATTAAAACGGCTCCATAGCTACTCTGGTCAACAAATCATCTCCTGATATATCTTAAAAAACTGATAACGTTTGTGTGTGCTCAGTCTCTCAGTCGTGTCCGACTCTGCGACCCCATGAACTGTAGCCCGTGGGCTCCTCTGTCCGTGTTTTCTAGGCAAGAATACTGGAGTGGGTTGCCAGTTCCAACTCCAGTGGATCGTCCTGACTCAGGGATCGAACCTGTGTCTCTTGCATTGGCAGGCAAGTTCTTTACCACCGAGCCACATAGGTTGCCCTTTCCTTCTCCAGGGGATCTTCCCAGACCAGGGATCAAACCCCCATCTCCTGCATTGTGGGTGGGTTCTTTTCCACTGAGCCACTGTGGAAGCCTGAAAGAAACACTAGAGGAACGCAGAAAACTGCACTCAGCTGAACTGAGTCGTGTAAGTCTACATGAGTCTACACACACATGCAGATACATGCCTTACCTGTCCGCCAGCCACCTCATCTCAGCTCCAGTTTTGACTCACATTCATCCATGTCTGGTCAACAACTTTCTGTCGCATTTTTGACAACCTTCCTTCAACACTTTACAATAACTCCCAAGCTGCAATCTTCCCAATGCCTACTTCCATGGAAAACATCAGGGCTTTTTCAAGGTCAAGTGTCATATTTATTGTTGTATCTATGAATTTCTTAACCAGTTCAGGTGTGAAAACTGTGCTACCCTTATTGTTAGGTTCCTACCTTTCAAAAAAGTGTGCCCCTGATAAAGTTCGAGAGTGTTGTACCCTTATTCCATTTTCCACATAAGCTCTGTGGTTTTTATGTTATGATTGTCTATAGTGAGGGATTTGGCAATGTGTACCGTGAGTTACAGCACAGCTGATTATATAGCATCACAGAAAATGTAGCAAATGCGGCACAGACAAGCTTTGTACCAATCTGATGTATTTTTTTCTCAGGCATCTTACTGTGTATCACATATTTTTAAAATTTTGTTGGTCTAATTAGATTCAGGGCATATGCACAGTTTGTTAGGAGTTTTATCATTTAGAAATTTAATATAAACATTTTCTAGCTACATTGTTAGACCTTTGATAAATGTTGTAATGACTTCTAAGTCCTCTTTTAAGAATATGTCATAATTTACTTATCATTTAATCACTTAGCCTTTAATCACTTTTTGCTTCTGTTCTGCTGCTCCGTCGTAACCAACTTTTTTGCGACCCCCTGGACTGTAGCCTATCAGGCTCTTCTGTCCATGGGATTTCCCAGGCAAGAATACTGGAGTGAGTTGCCATTTCCTCTTCCAGGGAATCTTCCCAACCCAGGGGTCAAACTCATGTCTCCTGTGTTGCAAGTGGGTTCTTTACCCACTGAGTCATTGGGAAAGCCCAGTTAATCACTTTTTAATTTGAGGGCTATTTTACACAGTACTTTGATGGATATCTTTGTAGAGCTTTTTGTTATATTGAATCCAACTTGTTTGGCATGAACTCTGAGAAGCAGAATCATAAGGTCAAAGGCTGTGAATATTTGATACATATTGCTAAATTGATTTCCAAAATGATGGTGTGAATTTATACTCCTGGCAGTGTTGTACAGGTAGAAATATGATCAAGTTTCTCTGTTTTCAGGATTCTCAAACACAGAGAGAAAATTCCATCTGAGCAAGAAGACATGAGCCCTGCATCTGCAGGATCAGATGCTCAAAACTGCTCTCTCGTTGCCTCTGCTGGCTCCTACCTTGTTCTTAGCATCCTGGCTTCTTTTAAATCTCCTTCTAAAGTGTCCAGGAGTGTTGTCTGGTCCTTTCAAGTTACACCCTCGAGACAGAGGTCCAGCTGTCCATCCCCTGGGAGACCTGCTCCTGAACCCTTCAGGTGATGACCTGGGACAAGTCCATTCCCCTTGTTAGGACCTCAGTTTTGTTTTCTTAAAAACTGGGTTCGACTCAGTGTTTTCTGAACATATTTGGAGACATCTTTAGAGACATGTTCTCAAGGAATTCATAGAGGTAAGAAAGAAATGGTAAAGGTTGAGGAGAAGGGAGATGAAGGCAGATGAAAAACATCTATCCCTCTATGACTTAGGAGAAGACTGATTTTCAGAATAGCATTTTGTTATGAAACATTTCAGTATAAAGTTAAAAGGATTTTATAGTAAGTGTACATCTACTCACTACCTGCTAAGTCATTTCAGTCGTGTCCGACCCTGTGTGACCAGTAGACGGCAGCCCACCAGGCTCCCCGTCCCTGGGATTCTCCAGGCAAGAACACTGGAGTGGGTTGCCATTTCCTTCTCCAATGCATGAAAGTGAAAAGTGAAAGTGAAGTCGCTCAGTCGTGTCTGACTCTTAGCATCCCCATGGACTGCAGCCTACCAGGCGCCTCCGTCCACGGGATTTTCCAGGCAAGACTACTGGAGTGGGGTGCCATTGCCTTCTCCACTCACTACCTAGAGTCTATTTTTAACATTTTTTGATATTTCTAGTAATTAAAAAAATTTTTTGACCACACCATGTGGCATGCTGGGTCTTAGTTTCCCAACCAAGGATCAAACGTGTGCCCCCTGCATTAGAAGGCAAAGTCTTAACCACTGGGCTGCCAGGAAGTTCCCACTGCTTGTTTTATAACATTTTTTTCTGACAACTGTGGATTCTCTTTTGTTTCACAATCCCTCAGGGCACAGCGACTCTCCTCAGACTCCACGGGGCTCTGGGAAAGTTGGGGTAGTTTTGGCAGTTAGTCACTGAAACCATTGGAGTTGGCATATTGGTACCCAGCACCATCTTGGATGGTACCCAGCACCATCTTGGATGCCCTCTGAGGGAGATTTTCTCCCTGCAGTTTCATAGAGAAGTGCTTATACTAAAATAATGCATCAGTTGCAGAGTGTAAAAGATAAAACTAAGGAGACTGGATTAGAAACGGCACAGGATCTGTAGATCCACGTGAGCCAAGGTCATCAAAGCCATCTCACTATAGACATTCCAAGGTTGCCACCACACAGAGTATGCGGGTGGGATTTTTTTCTTTTGGAATTCCCCTGAGGACCATACAACTCACCAGAACACTGGCTTTATTGCTCTGGGAGGCACACGCTAGTTAGACTACTGACGCTGGTCCTCCAGGCCACCCCCAGCCCCCGCCTTCTCCCGTTAACTCCAGCTGTGGCTCTTGTTCTCAAGACCCATGAGCTTGTGTGGGCTGAAGTCACGAACCCTGAGCTCCCTGGGTTTGCAGACATCTGAGGAGAGACTTTGGATGACAATGAGCTTCTCTTGCCTCTTTGTGCTGCTGAGCAACTCACCATCAAATGCCTGTGTCATCCTTTCCTTCTCTGTAAAACATGGCCAAGAATTTTTACCTGGCTCGAGTTAGAGGGTTGTTGTGATTTTTTTTTTTAAAAATGAGATACTTGGGAATCCCAAACTCCTGTAAATACATGAAAAGTACATGGGGTAAAATGATTTTAAATAACAGTTTGCAATACTGACGGAGGAGGGCTTGGCAACCCACTCCAGTATTCTTGGCCTGGAGAATCCCATGGACAAAGAAGCCTGGAGGGCTACGGCCCACCGGATCACAAAGAGTCAGACGTGCCTGAAGCAACTTAGCACAGCACACATGATACTGAAATAAAAGTAGGGCAAAAAAAAAAAAAAAAAGATTGAAAGAAGATGCATTAAATGCTGCTGCTGCTAAGTCGCTTCAGTCGTGTCCGACTCTGTGCGACCCCATGGACTGCAGCCTACCAGGCTTCTCCGTCCATGGGATTCTCCAGGCAAGAACACTGGAGTGGGTTGCCATTTCCTTCTCCAATGCATGAAAGTGGAAAGAGAAAGTGAAGTCACTCAGTTGTGTCTGACTCTTAGCGACCCCATGGACTGCAGCCTACCAGGCTCCTCCATCCATGAGATTTTCCGGGCAACAGTACTGGAGTGGGGTGCCACTGCCTTCTCCAAATGCTAGCATGCTGAAATTAGGTAGCAGTGATGATTTCTCTTCCTGTTTCCAAAATTGTTTAGACAGTAAGTCCCCTGCAGGGGAACCTTCAAGTTGTGGGCTTTTAAAGATGGGGAGGTGCGTCTCCATGTCCAGTCGTATCAGTTTGCTGATGTGTCTGGAGCACGTCGTCACGTGCATGCGCCCTCTACAAGTGGTGTGCTTGTGCGTCCTCTGCTGTGCTGCGCTGTGTGGAGTACAGCAGTGCAGGATCTTCACTTCAAGCCCAGGCTGTCCCAGACTTCCCAACAGAAGCGAACTTCCCAAGAAATCTCCCCAAACAGAAGCAAGCATAAAAGCAGCAGTGATGTAGCTGCTGCTGCTGTCCTTTTCAAAGTACGGTAAAAATGTTTTAGATTTTGTTCATTTTTAATGTATTATTTGTGTGAGAAGTATTATAAACCAGAGCTTCCCTGGTGACCAGACAGTAAAGAATGTGCCTGCAATGCAGGAGACTTGGGTTCAATACCTGGGTCAGGAAAATCCCCTGAAGGAGGAAATGGCAACCCACACCAGTGTTCTTGCCTGGAGAATTCCATGGACAGAGGAGCCTGGTAGGCTATAGTCCATGGAGCCACAAAGAGTTGGACACAGCTGGGTGATTAACACACACACATGTCGTAAACCTAATAGAGTACAGTATTATATAGCCAATTGTGTTAGTTTGGTACCTAGGCTGACTTGTTTGGACTTACAAACAAATTGGACTTCAAAACATACCCTCAGAATGGAACTCATTCATACATGTAGGGGACTTCCTACCTTTATCGTGAAAAAGTGTATTAGGACTATGCATCTGTTGTTCTCATCATCTTAGGACAAAATGCAAGAAGTGACTTTTGTAGTAGCCAGTGGAAGAGGGAAGCCATCAGTCTTCTTGGGGAGAGACTGGAACATCCCAGAAATGAACCTCCTTTGCCTGCTAGTAGCCCTGACTGCTGATTTATACCTTCTGCAGCCTACGAGCACTTGTTTACTTTGCATCCCTGGCTAACAGCTGGAGTCTCGCAAATGTGTTGAGAATATTTGACTGTCAATAATTCTGGAAGGTTTTATCACGTTGGAGCTGTTGAGAGACTTAGAGAGGTTAGATTAACCGTTAGGTTAACCCACTAGCTCCTGTCTTCTGTGCTGTGCCACTTTCAAGGAGGGATTAGCAGTGCCCGGAATAGAATTCCCAGGTCCCAGCTTCTGTGAGCAGGAAGGTGGGAGGAGTGGGAGATGGCCAAGACCCGATTTAGGATTTTAGAGCAGAGAATGTGGATACCAGCCAGGTGGCAAGGGCAGGCATCCTTGAGAGTCTTGAGTATGCTCTTTGGAAGTTCTGTTTTGCCTTTTTTACCCCAGGGGATTGGATGTACATCAGAATTTTACTTCCAGTCTAGTTTCCTGCATTAAAATTTCAGAAGTTGCTAGTTGTATGAAATGAACATCTTAAAAATCTTGACTGGTCAAGTAAGTCAGATGGAGAAGGAGAAATATCGCACGACATCCCTTATATGTGCAATCTGAAAAGGAATGATACAAATAAACTTACTTATAAAGCAGAAATAAGCTCACAGACTTAGAGAATGAACTTATGGTTGCTGGGGGGAAGGGATAGTTAGGGAGTTTGTGATGCACATGTACACACTGCTGTATTTAAAATGGATAAGCAGCAAGGACCTGCTGTATTGCACAGGGAACTCTGCTGAGTGTTAGGTGGCAGCCTGGATGGGAGGGTAGTTTGGGAGAGAATGGGTACATGTATATCTAATGGCTGAGTTCCTTTGCTGTCTACTTGCAACTATCGCAACATTGTTAATCAGTTATACTCCCATATAAAATCAAAAGTTTAAAAAATTTGAGCTGGAATATAAAGTATAGATCATGGCTGGTTGTACAGAAAGAGGAGAATGGGATGAGCTGGCAGGAACAGGAGTGGTGACTCATCAGATTCAGTCTAGAGTCAAAGCGAGCATCAGGCTTTGTGTACATGATGGCATTTCAAGGAGTCTGCTTTGGGGGACTTCTGTGCTGTGTGCTGACATACGCTTGACTTCACTCATGAGATGTGGGACCAATATAGTCTCATAAAAACAGCCTGTAATTATTTCAGAAACACTTGCAGGGGACGAGCCAAGATGGGAAAAGACATGCTTTCCTTTCGGCCTACCCTCTGCCCTTTAACAATAAACACACAGGAATGTTGCCGAAAATATAACAACCACCACAATGGCTCAGACAGTAAAGAATCTGCCTACAGTGTGGGAGACCTGGGTTTGATCCCTGGGTTGGGAAGATCCCCTGGAGGAGAGCATGGCAACCCACTCCAGAATTCTTGCCTGGAGAGTCCCCGTGGATCGAGGAGCCTGGCAGGCTGCAGTCCATGGGGTCGAAAAGCATCAGACACGACTGAGCGACTAAGCACACAACAAAAACACGTGCACCCAGCCTGAGTCCAGAGACTGGGAATTCCCGCCTGCCGGGCAGTGCAGACTGAGGCTGTGGTGCCCAGGGCGGTTGCCCGGGACGGGGACCTGCAGCCAGAAGGTGGGGGTTCTGGGATGCGGCCTGCATTTGCCAGGAGAGACAATGTAGTGACCCCTACTTCTGCCCAATGCCTTGACAAACCTCCTACTCTTTGACCTCATGGCTCACCTCCCAGGCTCAGAAAAATGTGGCAGAGAACCTTGCCTTCTCAAAAGGGGTTTGGGGAAAAGAAAAAAAAATCACCCACAAAAAAATGCAAACCGCAGGTCTGTATGTTGGCATGTGGTCTGAGCTTATACTTCCTGTGAATTTGAGAAGTATACACTGAGAAGCCGACACGAGACCTGGTCCTAGGACTGTTGAGACCCCTGGTGTCTTGAGCAGGGGGAAAAAAAACTGCTCTGGATTTTCTACAACTTGGTTCCCAAGAGGCCGACCACAGGAGAGGGTGTGGACACCATTAGCAATTTCAGCCACTTGAGAAAAGAAGTCAACCATGAATGAAAGACAGGAAATCTGGCAAACCCCAGGCAGACCTCATAGATATAACACTCTGAAAGGTGCTTACAGCTTGTTTTAAATTATTAAAGAAGTTTTAAAATATGTAAACATTACAATGAAAAAGTGTGACAGCAGAAAAAGATTTGGGAAAGGACCAAAGGGAATGTGGGAGGAACACTGGAGTTGAAAAAGACTCAGTGGCTAGGCTAAGCTGCAGATTAAAACAGAGGAAACAAACAGTAATAACCAAAGGATCAATCTGATAGGTTTACCAAACACAAGAGCCAAACAGCCAGAACATATAGATAACTTAGAGATTTGATGAAATTACCGAAGAGATAACAGGATGGGGGACTGGAAGAGGATGGTTTATAGCCACAGAGAATAGACTTGCTAGGTCCAAGGTACATTTAATAAGATGTCTAAAGAACAGAACATGAAGAACTTTCAGATAGAGTTAACTACACACAGATTTTTGCTGAAACAACTAATAAATGACATATTTTATCAAGAAAGACTGAATCCTTAAGGAAAGCATGATGTAGTAAAAATAAAAGCCCTGTGGAGCCAAGAATTGGGTAAACATGCTAATGCATTTAAATGAAACAATAAAAGTAATAAATGGGTTGGATTATTAATGAGACTAAGAGGTGAAGTGGGGGCAGTGTTGACAGTAATGTTCACTTTTGATTTTCTTAAATTACTCATCAGGCAAACCATTTACATGTAACCACTGAAAGAATAACTTCAAACTGGAGGAAAGTAAAATAAAATACGTAATAAACTCAATCAACCTAAAGGAAATAAAAAAAAAAAAAAATGAGCCAACCCCGCCCCACCCCAAAGAATAGGAACAGTAAAACATACAAATAGACATAGAATCTAGAAAGCAGCAGATAAGATGGGATAAAACAAGTCCTAATGTATAATTTATCAAGCTAAATGGAAATGGATTAAACTCAGACATTAAAAGATTCTCAGATTGGATAAGTTTCTCAGAAAGGGAAGCCTCCATCACAAAGAACCTGGATCTTTGGAGAAAATTTCTACTCCTTTCAAACGTCCTCCATACTTCTGTTTTCTACACCAAGGCATTAAAAATACATGTTGCTGTGCACAGACTGAATAAAGATCAGAGTGTAGAAAAATTATCATTAACACATGTCCTGAGGTGCTGCTGATGGAAGAATGGCTTTTCTTGGATTAACATGAAAAGTTTCCTAAAATCAATGCTGAACTTTTTAGTTTCCTACAGAGCAGTGGTGATGCTGATTTTGGTCAGGGGGACCAAATGTTTCATTGTATAAGAGTATCTTGGGCCATTCATTAATAATTAATTAACAAAAACTCTGTGCCCAGCATCAGTGCTAATAATTACGATTTTGTGACTTTTTAAAATGGGTTTACTGTTTTATTAACATTTCATCTTCACTAAGAAGGAGCTGAAGTATCTGCCTGCTACACGTTCACATTTTTAAAAGGAAGATAAAATGGACAGCTTTAAGGGTGCAATGTATTTGTCATTGCACAATATATTCAGCAGTTAGACAATCTAGGGGATGGTATAATTGGACAGCAAGAAGATCAAACCAGTCCATCCTAAAGGAAATCATCCCTGAATATTCATTGGAAGGACTGATGCTGAAGCTGAAGCTCCAATACTTTGGCCACCTGATGTGAAGAGCCGACTCATTGGAAAAGACCCTGATGCTGGGAAAGATTGAAGGCAGGAGGAGAAGGGGACGACAGGTTGAGATGGTTGGATGGCATCACTGACTCAATGGACGTGAGTTTGAGCAAGCTCTGGGAGGTGGTGAAGGACAGGGAAGCCTGGCGTGCTGCAGTCTATGGGGTCGCAAAGAGTCAGACACGACCTAGTGACTAAACAACAACAAGTAACTATACACCACAAGTACAGCAAAAAGCTCTGAAATTGGAGGGAAAAAACCCACCATTTAGGACTACACAGAGGTCCTTGGCTGCGGACACAATCTCCCCTTGACTTCAGACTTGAGACAAACTGAGGGAGTCTGTCGGTACACAGAAACTCTGAATTCAGAACAAACAGTAACAGGATATATTGGCCAGAGCCAGTTCAGATTGTGGGGCCCGGTCCAAAGCCAGCAGGGTTAGCTGGAGGCTGAAATGTTGCAGCCGAGGTCCAAGAGAGCAGACATCTTCTAAAAATTGCTTATTTCCCGAGAAGTCCCTCAGAATTCATTTTCCCAAACAGGGAGTTTTGTGATTTTTAAATTGCCCTCTCATAGTTGATGAAAAGCATCTAAAGAGCTCAGAAACATATAGTCAAGACACAAAGGCGCTCCAGCCATGCTCTTTGAGGTCACATTTCCACAGCCAGAAAGAGAACTGAGCCCTCACTTGAACGTGGGGGACCCGTGTCTTTTCCAATGAGTCGGCTCTTCGCATCAGGTGGCCAAGGTATTGGAGCTTCAGCTTCAGCATCAGTCCTTCCAATGAATATTCAGGGATGATTTCCTTTAGGATGGACTGGTTTGATCTTCTTGCTGTCCAATTATACCATCCCCTAGATTGTCTAACTGCTGAAGCCAAATGCCCCCAGCATCCCTCCCCCAGCCAGCCTGTACTGGAGCAGCAGAATGGCTGGACATCTGTGACCTTTACTTAGTTTGTCCAGATTCCGACTCCTAGATTACCCACACAGATCCTCCTCCAGTTGCCCTGATTCCAGCTGACGTAACGTCCTTGTGCATCTCAGTCTGAACAGGATGTGGGTACCGGCCAGCACGCGGACCCTTCAGGTGCCTCCAAGAGCGGAGAATTCGCCGTCCTCTTCTGTAGCATACAGCCCTTCTAAGCCCTCCACTTCCCTGGGCTCCAACTTTTGTGTCTTTCAAAACGGTTGTCCCCCTGAACAGATGACCTGTGATCTAACCGTCCTCAAGTTTTGGGTGGCGTGTCTGAAGGGCTCATCATTTGCTTTCCAAGTGGGGTCCATCCATCCCCAGAAAAGACTCTGATGCTGGGAAAGATTGAGGGCAGGAGGAGAAGGGAGTGACAGAGGATGTGATGGTTGGATGGCATCACCAACTCAATGGACATGAGTTTAAGCAAACTCCAGGAGATGGTAAAGGACAGGGAAGCCTGGCATGCTGCAGTCCATGGGGTTGCAAAGAGGCGGACTCGGCTTAGTGACTGAACAACAATGACAGCAATATCCCCAGAGGGAGGCGTGTTGGAACTAGTTTGGGGACAATGGGTTCCCTCCCCGCTGCCTTCCGTCTGCAGTGTGCATCCCAGGCATAGGTATTTTTCCCACCTTCAGTGCAGCCCTGAGAACCTGAGGAACCTGGTTGAGAGCCCCTCTTGGGTTGACTTGATTCCCTTATCCCAGCAAAGTGAGCAAACAACAGCTGGCTGATTCAGCTCCTCAGGCTCTGTATCCACTCCTGATACACAATCCCCTTGTAAAAGAAGCTCGGGCCTTCCAGGCACCCGAAGTTAGAGAAAACTCATCTTTTTTATGAACTCGAATACGGTCCTGTCATAGTAAATATAAGATGGTTTACGGTCACAGGGCACGTCGGCTGGCTTCATAAACCCTGCCTCCTGGAGCTCAGCTGGGTGCCTTGATATTTGACTCTACGGATGGAGCTGGACCCTGGTGGAAATGTTTGCCAGCGATTTCCATCAACGTAGAAAAACAGGACTTACAGCCCATAAATTCTCTGCCCGGCTGGGGGTGGGGGCTGGGGTTAGGTACGGAGGGGCCTGGGGGGAGGGTGTTAAAGGACCTCCATCCGGATAGTGTTTCTCCAGTTTTTGAATCTGTCTTTCACGCTGGACATTTTTATAGGGCCATTCAATCCCAGGATGTAAGGAGATCAGAGTGGGTGGGAGGGGGCGGCAATGTCAGGAATAGGATAGGGTTACTGGCCTCGCCCGCTGTTTGTCCGTGAGTGCCCGGCCGCTGCGCTGGTGACAGGATGTAACAGTGCTCACAGAAGGGGCTGGGGCCTGTCCATCTGTCTGTCGGAGGCAGATGAATCTGTCGGAGCGAGTCACCCTGGACTCCTCTGGGCCAAATCTGTGTCTGACTCATCTTCTGGCACATGTGAGGCTGCAGGCTGCAGCTCCCCCTCCCCTGGACACAGAGCCAAAGACACTGCTGGTCCGGTCCACACAGGACCGTGCAGGAAGGCCCTGGTGGAGGAGACGGGGCAGGGGCCAGTCCCATCACTGGTCCCCGTTGTTTTTTTTTTTGACAGGCTGGGCTTTGCTGGAGGAGTTAGCTGTCCGTAGGGTTGAATTTGCAGCAGGCTTTGGAAGCTGTGGGTGTGTTTCTCCTGCCGGCTCCTGGTGCAGTGTGAACCCTGTCAACGCAAAGAGCTTACCCTCCAAAGAAGCTGCTGGCGGCTGAGAGCAGCACCAGAGCCTCTCCTGGTCACTCCTGATCGGGATCTCTGTGCTGGCAAAATACACAACATTGTGGGTGCTTCAGCGCACAAAAGGGCTGCTGTTTGCGGTTGGGCCCATCTCCCACTAGAATTCCCCGGTGCCTCCAGCCCTGGGGGGGTCTGTGGCCAGTGCCTTTAGGGATGCTCCTGGTCTGGCAACTCCTTGTGAAGAAGGCTTGGGAGAACATCAGCAGCAGGGAGAGAGAAGTGCAGACCAGCATCACCTCCTGAGACAAGAAACTCCCTGACTCTCGGCAGTAGACCAGAATACTCAGCTGCAGCCTGAGTCTGGGCTGCCTTCCACCCAGGGCACTGGGTCCCCATGCTGGCTGCTTTCTGGAGCCACCTGGGAAGCTGGTAATACTGATGCTCTGGGTCTCCTGCAGAGACTCCTGTCTGAGTGGTCCCAGGTGGAGGCCAAAGCTTCTGGGACCATGTGCATGCAGGGTGGGGCCCAGCCCTGCTTAGATGTGTTAGGACCAGAAATGAGGGTGATGGAGACATTTGTTTCTGGTCTTTTGTGCCTCTTCTACACCCACATCCTCTTGGGCTATAAGCATTTAAGGTTTTGTGATTTCTTGCATGATCTGCTGGAATTTGTTCGAATTTTACCAACCTGTTCTCAGCCCACAAACATGAGGAATGCCACTTTAATTCCCCTAACTTTGGTGTCTCTTTCAGTTAAAAGGAGAAAACATTGGAAAGAGTTTTCCTGCAGTTGTTTTATTGTTGTTTAGTCACTCAGTCGTGTCCTACCCCTTTGTGATCCTACGGACTGTAGCCCGCCAGGCCCATCTGTTCATGGAATTCTCTAAGCAAGAATACTGGAATGGGTTACCATTTCCTCCTCCAGGGGATCTTCACGGACCAGGGATTGAACCCCCATCTCCTGTGTCTCCTGCATTGCAGCTGGATTCTTTACCTGCTGAGGCATTGGGAAAGCCCTAATTACTTTGCAGTAACCTTGTCATTTTTTTCAAGTGCTATTTTTGATCTTGGCATTGTGTAAATATTTTTGTGACAGTTACTAGACTTCAGTATTTAGCTTGTCTGATGTTGAAGACTTTTATTCTCTGGTGTCTCCTTTATCCAGCTATTTTTAAAAGATACAATACATCAAGCATAAAAATAATACAGATAATTTCTCATGTACCAGACCTGACATTTTGCCATATTTGCGGCAGACATAGGTACAGAAGGATATAGATGTTTTCAAAGACATAAGCTGGTCATATAAGTTAATGCAAGTCTCCCTGAGTCCCTGTTGGATTCCAGCCTCTCCCGCTCTCCCTTGAGGCAACCACCATCCTGAATTGTTTTTTTAAATCATTCACTTGCATATTTTTATTTTTATTACCTCTTTATACTATAAATAACTGCCCAGTTTTTTTTAAATTTCTATAGGATATTTGAACATGTTATTCCCATTTATCCGTATAGTCATTGTAGTCCTTTAATATTTTCAGCATTTTGAGTCTTTCCAATTTTTTAAAAACCTTCTCTTAAATGAGAAGATTTGTCTTTGATCTACTTCATTTAGTATGATAATCTCTAGGTAGATCCATGTTGCTGCAAATGGCATTATTTTATTCTTTTTATGGCTTAGTAATATTCCATTATTCATTTACTCCTTGGAAGAAAAGCTATGACAAACCTAGACAGCATATTAAAAAGCAGAGACATTACTTGGCTGACAAAGGTCCTTCTAGTCAAAGCTATGGTTTTTCCAGTAGTCATGTATGGATGTGAGATTTGGACTAGGAAGAAAGCTGAGTGCCGAAGAATTGATGCTTTTGAACTGTGATGTTGGAGCAGACTCTTGAGAGTCCCTTGGACTGCAAGAAGATCAAACTAGTCAGTCCTAAAGGAAATAAGTCCTGAATATTCATTGGACGGACTGTTGCTGAAGCTGACACTGCAATACTTTGGCCACCTGATGTGTAGAACTGACTCATTGGAAAAGACCCAGATGCTGGGAAAGATTGAAGGCAGGATGAGAAGGGGATGACAGAGGATGAGATGGTTGGATGGCATCACTGACTCAATGGACATGATTTTGAGCAAACTCCAGGAGTTGGTGATGGACAGGGAAGCCTGGCGTGCTGCAGTCCATGGGGTCACAAAGAGTCGGACACAACTGAGCAACTGAACTGAACTGAATATTCCATTGTATATATGTATCACATCTTCTTTATCCACCCGTCATTGGACACTTAGGTTGCTTCCATGTCTTGGCTATTGTGAATAGTGATGCTGTGAACACTGGGGTGTGTGTATCTTATTGAATTAGGGTTTAGTCTGGATATATATGCCCAGGAATGGGATTGTTGAATCATACGGCAACTCTTTTATCAACTTGCTCTTTCTTAGCCTGTCTTTATCCTTAGTATTTCACAATTTATCCATTTCTGTAAAGTCTACATTTAAGTTTGGTGAGCATAGGGGGCAGATAGCACTTAAAACTTTCTTCAAGTTTTGTTTGTTTACTTTAAATCTTTTTTTTTCCTCTTCAAAATGTACCTCTGCTGTTCCTTTCTATTTAAGGCTTTGTTCCTTTAATTTTGTGGCTTCTCTTTCTAGAACTGATGTCTGTTGTTATCTGTTGACTCATACTTGAACATTCAAGGTTTTATTCAGGCCTTTAATTTGCTCGAAAAATAGGGTGTGTGATTCACCCCAGATAAACAGGAGGTCCAGTTAATGAAAAATCCAGTCTAATTAAGTTATTCCGCAGCTGGGAGGTGGAGGGAAGAGGTGGCATCTCACAGGACCCACCAGAAAAACATTTCCAGCCTGTCCTCTGACCCGTTTGTTTCTGTGAACCTGCTGGTCTCCATGGCTGCTTTCTGCACGGGCTTTAGCTTCTTGGGAGTTTGCTGATTTTGTCTGTTTTCATTCAGTTTGGCCTAGTCGTCTCTAAAGTAGGTGACGTGACTCTGTCTGACCTACTTCCTCTGCCTCTACATGCTCTTTCAGGGAAATTTCCGCTGTCCTGAGGGTTCTGCGGAGTGTAAGCCCTGTTGCCATTGAGTTTCTGAGCAAGTCTGTGCTTATTCTGTGATTTCTCCTTGCTGTCTCACCCTCTCTCCTTCTAGGGAGAGTTGAGGATTTCCTCCAAGGAAGCCACTACTCACTGCTCATACCTGCACTTCACTTAGGAAAGTGCCCAAGTGTCACGGCCTTCGGTACCCACCCTTCACGTGATTCCACTTGGCGCCCTGGCTGCAGAAGTACCTTGGAGCTGAAGGCCGAGGCCACCCTTCACTGTTTTTCAGTGCTGAGCAAGGTTTCCAGATCTTTATCCTCCTTCTGTCATTTTGTCTAAGCCTGGATGAAGGATGTGAGAGGGAGAGATTTTAACGACGTCAGAGCTATCTTTTACCTTCATGATGGGCTCCTTTGCTTTTATACTTAGAAAATCCTGCTCCAGGAGTTACTGCAGGTGCAGCTCTGTTTCCAGGTTCTTATAGAAAATAGAGTATCTTCCTGTGCACACTTAGGTCTTTTCCCATCTGGAATTTCCTTTCGTGTGTGGTTTAAGGTACAGAAGGCGCTTTTTTTCAAATAGTTAAGATTGTCCTGGCACTTTCTGCTGAGTATAATCTTTCTAATTTTCATTATTTCACTCAAAAGGGCCACCTTTATATCATAGATGGATTGTGTCTTGTTTGAATGTGAGATCCATTTTTTACAAATGTATTCATTTATTTATTTGGCTGCATCGAGTATTAGTTGATGTGACACACTGGCTCGGTAGTCGTGGTGCTTGGGCTTAGTTGCCCCAAAGCATATGGGATCTTCTGGGACCAGGGAGCAAAACTGTGTCCCCTGCATTGCAAGGCAGATTCTCAACCCCTGGACTACCAAGAAGCCCCCTGAATATGAGGTCTTAAACTCCACATGTAAGGCAAGTTCTTAGAGACTCAAATACTCCCCTGGGAAACCCTTTGATTGGGTCTGGATTGCTGCAGGGTGACGAGCTTCCACCCCAAGGGTCCCCCAGGGGAGGGGGACCCCTGAGGAGACTGCAGAGGCACAGCATCCCTCCTTACTTTCTCAGGAAGCCCCCCTCCAGAATATCAGGACAAATTCCCTGTAGTATTTCAGGGCATCCTCTCTCTCTGTTGCCAACCTGAATCTGTGTATGTGAAATGGATATTTAATGTTTAATATGACAGCCCTCTGAACAAGGGTGGATCGTCCATCTCCATTGGCAATTCTTAGTCTAACACTGTAGGAACCCTGGGGTCGGTTTACAAGAGCAGGGGTTTGGGGAAGGCCCCTGGAGCAGAGTGGCTGGGGAGGGGAGAACTGCATGCAGACAGCGGGCTCCACACAGAGAAGTGGAGCCCTCAGGGTGCCAGGTGTTTCGGATCAGCAGGAATGTGGGTGGCAAGCTGGGGAGGAGTGGGTGACGGCCCAGGAGAGGTAGGGGGACAGCTGTCACTTCTGGGCTGAAGGGTTGGTTTATTATTTGCTAAGAAGCCAGGTACCTGGAATGGTCTTAAGGGGAATTCAGGAAGAACGATTCAGCAAGGTGAGGGTGCAGGATAGGTTAGAATGATGGCGGTTTGCCTACAAGGAGTTCACTTACGAACAGATCACGTAGTTTAATCCAAATAAGAAGGCAGAGAGGAGCTGAGGGTGGACAGATGCTGGCAGGAGGTGACATCTGTTCCAGGGATAGTGTCTTTCCCGCCACCTACCCCAGCAGATGAGGGAAACCTCGATGAACTTCTTATCTTCCTGCTTAAGAAATGAAACCTTTGCCTTCTCTCTCTTTTGGAGGAAGGCTAAGCATGCTTCTCACGAATTTGCTTCTAATGAGGGCTTGGACATGACAATTTCTGAGTCACCAGCACTGGGTAAAGAAGGCCATGCACTGGTCAGGGCCGTGCAGTGACCCGAGTGCCCGGCGGGTGACCGCAGCCCTGGACACACACATGAACCTTGAGTGCTCAGACGGCCGCTCTGGTCATGGCTGAGTCTGGGAAAACTTGGCGGGTTTGCCGTTCCCCTTGGAGCACTTTTATTTCTCATTTTTATTTTTTAATAAGCCTGATACATTATACATTGCTCATTTACTACTAAAATTGGAATCAGTAGAGCAATAACTGGCAATTACCTCTTTGAGTACTGTGAATTTCCCTGCTACTTGCCTGTAGTCAGCGAAGGCTCCAGGCTGCTCAGACTGCTGGACTCAGGCTGTGGCCTTTGCAGCTGGACCCGTGAAACTCCAAGCCTCTGTCCTGCCTGGTGCACAGACTGGCCACTCAATAGACAACACACGGACCTCTTGTTCACAGGGCTGGCCTTTGGGCCACAGTGATGCTTGCTCATGAGTTGACTCTGCCCCATGGGAAGGGGAAAAAAAAGGATTTTAAATTTACTTGATCGTGAAAAACCAGGAAGCAGAAGTCCCAGGGGAACCAAAAGGCCACTTCTTAAGGCAATCAAGAAGTACTCCTTGCTTCAGAAAAGAAGATTTTTCTTATCTGAGGTGCCTCTGGTCAGCTGATACTGATACTCTGGTCAGAGTATCTTTTGTCTTTTCTGAATGCTTTAGCGTTTTTTTCCCAGGCACAATATGAAATAGTGTTGATTTCTCAAAAAAATATCTCTTTTTACGTTCATCATTCCTAACCTCGTTCCCTTACCCTTTCAAGTTGTTATTGTTGCTCAGTTGCTAAGTCGTGTGTGATTTTTTGCCGCCCCAAGGACTGCAGCACGCCAGGCTTCCCTGTCCTTCACCATCTCCGGGAGTTTGCTCAAACTCCTGTCCATTGAGTTAGTGATGACATCCAACTATCTCATCCTCCGTCTTCCCTCTTTTCCCTTTGCCTTCAGTATTTCCCAGATCAGGGTCTTTTCTAATGAGTCAGCTTTTTGCATCAGGTGGCCAAAGTATTGGAGCTTCAGCTTCAGCGTCAGTCCTTCCAATGAATATTCAGGATTGATTTCCTTTAGGATTGACTGGTTTGATCTCTTTGCCATTCAAGGGACTCTCAAGAGTCTTTTCCAGCACCACAGTTCAAAAGCATCAATTCTTCAATGCTCAGCCTTCTTTATGGTCCAACTCTCACGTCCATACATGACTACTGGAAAAACCATAGCTTTGGCTAGATGGACCTTTGTCACCAAAGTGGTGTCTCTGCTTTTTAATATGCACGCTTTCAGGTACTTCCTTTTAAAGTTGTCACCGTCTTGGCCTAACCACCCACATTGTTATCAGATTTTCCTTAAAATGATACCCAGGAGGAATCTTATTCCTTTGGAAACCCTTACAGATAGGAACTTCAGAGCAAGGGATGATTTAATAATTTCCCTATAAAAATTCCCGACAGAATTCCACAGGAAAATTAGACACAAGACAAGGGTACAGAAATATGGGAGCTGGAGACCCCAAGGAAAATCAGAGATTCAAAGGAAAAAGAACCTTCTCCATAAAGTAACGAGAGTTGGGGGTCTATCTGTCTCATAGATGAGACATCTCATCCATTTGACAGATCATAGGCTTATTCTTTGGTGTTTTCTTGTTGTTTATTTTGCTTTGCTTTGTTTCTAAGACTTTCTGTTGAGTGGCAAATCTGCTCCGGGCAGGACCGAGGCTCAGGCCTTCACATGTTACTCAAGTTTCTGATTTTTAGCTTGTTTCAGAAAGATTAGGTGCAGGAAGCTGTTTAGCCCAATCAGCAGCATTTCCCCTTCTCAAGTTCAAGGGCTCAGATATGGCTGGAAGAGAGAAGGTTTTAGCCATACTTTTTTTTATCTGATGGCTCAAATGGTAAAGAAGCAGCCTTCACTGCAGGAAAGGCGAGTTCAATCACTGGATCAGGAAGATCCCCTGGAGAAGGCAATGGCTACCCACTGTTGCCTAGGGAATCCCACGGACAGACAAGCCTTACGGGTTACAGTTAATGCGGTTGCAAAGAGTTGGGTAGGACTGAGCAACTAACACTTTCACTTTTTTCTTTGCTTTAATTTGCATTTGAGAAGTTCCCCCCACCCAGCCCCCACCCCACCCGCCCCCAGACCACCATGAAAAGTTAGTAATGAATGCAGTACCGAATGGTCCTGATCCTGGAGTTGGGTGGATCACTCTCTCCCCAGCCAGTAGGCAGAGTTTTGGAGACAAACACATTTCAGTACAGATGGGGACTCTTTTTTATAAATACATTTACAAATGAGCTGACAGAGCTAAAGCTAGCCACCTAAGAAGAGGTAGAAAGAACACCCCTTCCGCCCTCCCCACGTCTACTTTTCCCATGCCTTGAGGATTCACACCTTCACAGGGAGGTTGTATTGATCAGCGTCACAACCATATTTTGCCCTGATGTACCTTGGCACTTAGATGATAAGTACCACGGTCAGCCAAGGGAAAATTACAGTGTTTGAAACTAAAATCAGCAATTGCCAGCCAGGTAGCCATCAACTCAGGTCTAAATCAAGACAGTAAGTGTCTGTCAGCTGGACAAAAAGAGGATGAGATGGACGATCCCCTGGAGAAGGGAATGGCTTCCCACTCCAGTATTCTTGCTAGAGAATTCCATGGACAGAGGAGCCTGGGGGAGCTACAGTCCACAGGGTCACAAAGAGTCGGACACAGCTGAAGAGACTGAACGCACAGGCATGTGGTCCTTAGAACAGTGCAGAGGTGAGATCCAAGCTGGGCTTTAGGACCGTTCAGTGGAGAAGGAAACGGCACCCCACTGCAGTGTTCTTGCCTGGAGAATCCCAGGCACGGGGGAGCCTGGTGGGCTGCCGTCTGTGGGGTCGCACAGAGTCGGACACGACTGAGCGATTGAGCAGCAGCAGCAGCAGTGCTGTGTGCTCGGTAGAAGCTGGAAGCCTGTCAGGGGAACCTGAGCATGCTGCCGGAGCAAATAAATGGTGACCTTGCTTTATTTAAAAGATTGCTCCTTTGTTTGTGATCGATATTTTTGCATCAATTCTTATTTCTGAAAATACTGCATAAACATCTTATTTATTCTGATGACTGAATTTTTGGTGCCCTTGAAATTTTACACCGGAGGAAAGTATCTCAGTCGTCTTTCCCGGGTCGTGAATAAATCCCTCAGTTTGAATTTCTCCCTAAACCGAAACCAACCTTTCACTTAGGATTGACTCTCTTAACAGCTTTCATGTATAATATTTGTTGTTTGTTGTTTTAGTTGCTAAGTCACGTCTGACTCTTTTGCAACCCTATGTACTGTAGCCTGCCAGGCTCCTCTGTCCATGAGATTCTCCAGGCAAGAATACTGGAGTGGGTTGCGTGCCCTTCTCCAGGGGATCTTCCCAACCCAGGGATCGAACCCGAGTCTACCACACTGCAGGCAGATTCTTTACGGTCTGGGCCACTAGGGAAGCCCCTGAGATCTTGTATCCCCTGGTGTAATGCAGGGAGGGGGGCTTCATGGGCGAGCTTTTCTTCTCCCCTACCGCCTTGATTTTAGACCTCACGGCCTCCAGACTGTGAGAAAAGAAGGTTTGTTGTTCAAGCCACTCAATCTATATGTTATTGAGTTACAGGAGCCTGAACCGATTGTGACAGTATATAAGAGCAATACAGGGACAGGGTCATTGAAGACAGTGAGACTTGGACTTGTTAGTATTATTAAGTAGCGAGATGTTAAAAGGTGAGGCATAGGGTCAGATGCTGAGGAAAGGGCTTGAGATGAAGGCTTCTTCTCTTCCCCTGACATGGATGGGAGTGGAGGGCAGGTTTCTGTGTAAAAGACAAGGTCGTATGATTTACTAGGTCAGAGAATAACAGTGTTTGGTCATCTCAGAGTCTGGTGTATGTTCCGTGAGGTTCCTAGGCAACCTGGAAAACACGAGTTCCACAGCGGGGTGTTCACTAAAAGTTGCATACCATGGGGTCTTGGAGCTTCATAGTACTTTTTAGAACATCACAGGGTCTAAAAGTCCTTAATATTAAACACATGTATCTCAACTCTCTCTGAACTTATCTGTCTATGAAATCCATGTTTTCATATGCATATATTTTCATTTATTCAGCACTTACTTATTGCACATCCTTACATGGCCCTGTGCTAGAAAGGTTAATTGTTCAGAGAATGCAGTTTGAAAATGATGATCTCATGCAAACTCTTTATTTTTCGGATGAGGAACGTAAGCCCATGAATGGTCAGTAAAGGGAGGACTTAAAGAGAGGGACTGAAGAGGAGGTCCAGTTTCCATAGGGAAGTCAGTGGGGACATTGTCTGCAGAATGATGAAAGCTGAGAAGAGTGACATGGAGCTGGCAAGAAGAAAGTAGGGAGGCAGATCCATTTTTTGCCCCCCGGTGATGATAAAGGAATGAGACAAGATGGAAAAACCTATATCCCAGCTTCAAGGAGAGAGTCTGTATAGCTGTTGTTCAATTGCAAAGTTGTGTCTAACTCTTTGCAAACCCATGGACTGCAGCACACCAGGCTTCTCTGTCCTCCACCACCTCCCAGAGTTTGCTCAGATTCGTGCCCATTGAGTTAGTGATGCCATCTAATCATCTAATTTTATGACACAAGAGTGAGTGGAAGGACTGGTGGAAATGAAGCAGAGAAGTACACACAGGGGATCCCATACAAAAGCACCCCCTAAAATCGATAAGAGGCTGGAAATAACAATCCATCTGATACTTTTTAAGTTACTGGGCTGGATGCCCTGGGTGATGCAGACCGAGCAGGAGGCAGTCCCTTCCAGTACGGAGGTCTCTTCCATGACCTCACGGACAAGGTGATGCCACCCCAGATCCAGGATCCACATTCTTTCGTCTCCTGAGCACAGGTTGGCATATTTCAGAGACCACTCAGCCACGGAAATGGGGCCAGTGGAGTGGGACAGGAAACATGAAAACCTTTTCTGTTAAGAGAGATGCTTAGCCCTCAAGTCTAGAGAAGGAAGAAAAGCTTTCTCAGGTCATGACGGCAAACCAAGGGGAGAGAAAAATCCAGAAATGAAAGCTCCGCCGTGATGATAAGCAAACCATGGGGTGGGTTACTGGGGAAAGTGCTCCCTGGAGTCAGCACAGGGTCCATGTCTCCATTCATTCATTGTCCCCTGGTCTCATTACCTGGACACTCTCTGGTGTCATTAAGATATCAGCGTGATGTAGGCATATCTGCATGGGCAGTTTAATGATGTCTGGGGAAGGCACGGTGTTTATTCATGGGTGATCTTGGGCAGTTGTCAGACTCCAGCCTGGAGATAAAGACGCTGGGTCTCAGGGATGTTAATCCTCCCACTGGCACTTGACAAACACGGGAGCTGGCTATTACCAAACTGATTATTTCCATCATTAACAACCCATCCATCAGTCTCCTTCGCCTGACATGGCCACATGCATTCATCTCATCATAAACAATTATCTGACAAGAGTGCCGAGAATTGGTGCTCAGGGTGGAATTGCCCAACCTGGTCTGCCACAAGATGTAGCAAGCTGACCCCCTTGCTAGCATCCTCATTTCATTAATCAGATTAAGACAACAACCCGCAGAGGGAGCGTCTTGTTAAACAACAATATCCAATCAGGGTTCCTTTGTGTTGCCCGCCTCTGCGGCTGCATTTCCTTTCAGAAGATGAGGCTTTGCAGGTCCCCTTGGAAAACCCACATCTTTGCTCTCCGATCACCCACCCATTTATAATAATTACTCGTGTTCTGAGGAGCAGGGTGTGCTGAAGGGCTGGAGTGATGGAGGCACCATCTGCTCCTTATCGCTCACCTGAGTCAGAGTCTCCTGACATCTCTTCTCCACGGCAACATGAGCCAAGCGGAGCCAGTGAAGAGGCTGGGGCTGTGCCAGAGAAATGATGGATGGAAACAGGGGAGACAGCAGCTCTGCTTCCGGGCAGACAGCCCTTTCCTCCAAAGGGTGACTCATGGCAAAGGCAGTTTTGCCCCAGTTACAAAGGTCGTCCCAGACCTAATCACGAAGGACTGATGTTTGTTTCTGTGTGCCTACAGCTTAGACAGATCCCGTTACACCTAGGGGAAATAGAACCCTCTGTCCTACTTCCCCTCTGCTTTTTCTTCTCGTGTCATGCAAGGTTTCAGGGTTGGTTTGTCAAGGAGTTTAGATGACTGCCTTTTCAATAAACACTTGTTTATGTTTTTAAAGCAAACCTAGAACAAGGAATAAAAACATTCATCCATTGGTATCCAGGGGGGATTAATTCCAGGACCCTCTGTGGGTACCAAATCTGAAGACGCTCAAGTCCCATCTCAGCCTTCCGTATCCTTGTCTCCACATCCATGGATTCAACCAGCTGAGTATTGCATAATATTAATTGAAAAAAACTCCCTGCGAATCCACACAATTGAAGCCCATGTCGTTCAGGGTCAGCTGTATAAACACGCAGGCAGGACATGAAGATTCATCTGATACTCTTTAGGATTTATCTTTAAGAGATGAATATCTTCTTAAAGAGATACTCATCTTTAAGAGATGAGTATCATCTTAAAGACACTCTTTAAGATTCATCTGATACTTTTTGTGCTGGATGTTCTGGGTGATGCTGACATAAGCATACTTCAGAGATACTGCAGGTTTGGTTCCAGATCACCAAGATAAAGAATATTGCAATAAAGCAAGTCATGTGGGTTTTTTGGTATATAAAAATGATGTTTACACTGTGGTCTATTAAGTGCCCAATAACATTATGTCTAAAAATTAGTGTGCATGCTTTAATTAAAAAATACTTTGTTGCTAAAAGTGCTCATCATTCTCCGAGCCTTCAGCAAATGATCATCTTTTTGTAATTCTAACATCAAAGATCACTGGTCACAGATCACCCTAAAAATATAATAATAATCAAAATGTTGGAAATAGCATGGAGATTACCAAAATGTAACACAGAAACATGAAGCGAGCAAATGCTGTTGGAAAAAGGATGCCACTAGGTTTGCTCAAGGAAGAGTGGCCGCAAACCTTCAATTTGTAAAAAATGCAAGGGCGATGAAGCCTCCCAGGTGTAATAAAATGCATGCATATTCAGTCATGTCCAACTCTATGATCCCATGGCCTGTATAGCCCACCAGGCTCCTCTCTCCATGGAATTTTCCAGGCAACGATACTAGAGTAAGTTGCTATTTCCTACTCCAGGGGATTTTCCTGACTCAGGGATCGAACCCATGTTTCTTGTATCCCCTATGATGAGGTATGCCTATGTTTATATATGGGTTAGAGTTAGGGTTAGGGTTTAGGGTTTAGGGTTAGGATGGCATTTCATTTGATGACATAAACAACATGTTGATGGTGATGATTAGTTTTCATTCATATAATGCTTCAATAATAGTCTTGATTTTCACAAGAATTATACCTGCTTTAAAAAAAGATTTTGGGGGACTTCCCTGGTTTTCCAGTGACTAAGGCACCGTGGTGCCGATGCAGGGGGCCTGTGTTCAATCCCTGGTCAGGGAACTAGATCCACATGCCACAACTAAGACCTGTTGCAGCCAAATAAATAAACATTTTTTAAAAAGAAAGACTACATGTAAAATTTTTTTGGAAGCTGAGATTAAGAGATGCCATGCAACTTGCCAAGATCATGATCTGGTTAACAGTCATCTTTGATGAGAGGTCTTCTGAATCCTATTCTTATCACTTAAAGTCATCTTAGACTCATAGCAGTCCAACATTCTACATGATGCTTCAAAATCCTGACAAATGGTTATTTTTGTGAAGGGATCTCATTTCCCTTTGTGTAGAGCTCATTCTTCTTTTGAGTAACTTTAACCATTAAAACATCTTTTTAGTAATTGAACCCAAATCTTTATCTTTATAGTTCTAGCAGATTCTAGATTTCCTCCTAGGAACGCAGAGAAAAAAAAATGAAAAAAAAAATTAGATTTTCCGTGTCCTAGCCCCTCAGATCAAGACCTAATGTCTCCTGGAAATAATCTTCTTTCTGATGATTCCAGATCTTAAGGTTTGATGGTTCTGTATCAGTTTGCTAGGGCTTCTCAGGTGGCTCTGTGTGTGCTAACTTGCTTCAGTCATGTCCGACTCTACGACGCCGTGGACTGTAGCCCGCCAGGCTCCTCTGCCCATGGAGATTCTCTAGGCAAGAATACTGGAGTGGGTTGCTGTGCCCTCCTCCAGGGGATCTTCCCAACCCAGAGATTGAACCCACGCCTCTGGGAACCCTCCCGCCTTGCTGCCCCCCAGCCAGATGGCTCAGCGGTAAAGAATCCACATGCCTATGCATCAGACATGGGTTCGATCCCTGGGTCAGGAAGATCCCCTGGAGGAGGAAATGGCAACCCACTCCAGTATTCCTGCCTGGGAAATCCCTGGTGTGCTAGAGTCCATGGGGTTACAAAGAGTCGGGCACGATTTATCAACTAAATGACAACAACAAACAGTTTGTTTGCTAGGGCTGCTGTAGTAGAAGATCACAGACTGGGTGGCTTAAACAGCAGGAAGGAGTTTATTTTCTCACAGTCCTGAAGGCTGCAAGTCCAACATCAAGATAGCAGCAGGACCTCGCTGCCTGGCTTACAGACGGCCACCATCTGACTGTGTCCTCACATGACCTCTCCTCTGTGCAGGAGCATCCCAGGTGTCTCGGTTTTGTCTTATAAGGACATGAGTCCTATTAGATTAAGGCTCACTCTTGTGACTTCATTTAACCTTCTCTGAATACAGACACTTTGGGGTTTAAAGCTTCAACACATGGATTTTAAAGAGACATTGATCCCGTAACAGATACCGTTAGATCAAGGCTTTCATTTCTTCAGCCATGCTTTATTATACATACAAAAAACTAGAGAAAACCAGCACTTTGCACAGATGCAAAAAGACCTGACATGCATCTTCCTTATTGGAATAACCTTCAGAACTTGTGTCCACCCAATGAGAACTATGTCAACAGCCAACAGAGGGCCACCCCACCATGATGCTTGAAGACTCAACCTAAATCAATGGTGAAACTAATCAAGCTTATGATTCCACTAAAGGAGGAGAGTTCTCAAGGAGCATGAGTCTCTTGGAACTGGTGCTGTTCTGTAGCACAGGATGTAAAATTGGAAGAGTTGGCCCCTCCAGTCTCGAAGAAACTGGACTCAGGCCTGAATTTCTTATAATATGTTTGGGAAGGTGGAGAGGGTAATTATACAAACTAGCTCTTCCATTCCCAACATGTATACCAAGAGTGAGTTGAGACAGTGATGAATTACCAAGGATGAGGTTAGAATAATTTAGTAAGAAGAGGTGGAAATCTGGTCTTTAATTCCTAACCTTTTGAGCTGTGGCTAAAATCCATTAATAGAACACGGATTAAGAAGTCTAAAGTACGATTACTCAGCAGCTCTCACCAGTGAATCACTCTGGCACTTGGGCCAGAATTAACATCTGAGGATTCTTTCAAACTTTATGGCTGGGTCTTTTTTCCTTTTTTTCCCTGGCTTGACTTCTTTTGTAGTCTTGGGCTCTTTAGCACAGAGATAGGAAATGTCTGGCATCCATTCAACACTCATTCAAACCACAGGGTAGAAGTATAAAGGAGGCCTTCGGGGATATTCAGGGTCAGTCTGAATAGTTCATATCATAGATTTCAGTAAAAAAAAAAAAAAACAAAGCGAACTTTTACACCATCAGTAAGGAGAATTGTATCACAATATACAAGTAGATTTAGCAAGATTTACAAATCCACATGTGTTTCTTTAAGCAGTAGATTTCAAATATTTGGTGACCTTAGAACTCTCGGTTCAACTGAAATTTTACACTGAGGCAAAATGGAACAAAGCTGGTGAAAGGAAAGTTGCTGTGCTTAAAGAAGCATGTGAGTCTCAGAGACCCACCCCCCTTTCCATTTCCCTCTTTTGGGTAGCCCCCAATGGAAATAAATGCCAAGATCTTCTAAGAAGATAAATTGAATGCATTTTCTCTAGGAGGTTCTTATTCTACAGTGATTTTCTCCTGATGAACCACAGAGCATGTGTGAGAGGAAGCTGATCATTAAATAGTAAATCACACCTCTCCTTAAGTTTTGAAAAATATTTTGAAAATGATATGTGGTCGTCCAACACAAATGTAGAGATGAAAGGAATCAGATTTTCCCCACTGCAGGAGCTTTTAAAACTCTTTGGCTGTTTAAAGCAAACTGCTGAAACAAGGTATATTTTATCAATTGACCGTGCGTTTTTTAATCCATCACATCTACAGTGTCGAAGATGGAAAGGACCCTAGAAATTGAAATCAAATGAGATTGTTGCATAAAAGTGCTTTGTAACCTGTAAGGCCTTTTATAAGAATAAGCGTTGATGACAATGATGTTTACTTCTTTTAACTGGACATAAAACATTCCTTTGATGAGCACTGCTGAATCCATTCATTGGAGCTCAGAGAATGGAAAAGCATCTTGCCCAGTGTCAAGAAGCTAGAGACACCAATAACACTAGCACAGTATAGATTGTTGCTTGAGAATATTTTGATCAATTAGAAAAGCTTTGTAATCAGAGTCCATCAGAAATGAAAAAGAGAACATTTACTTTCTTTGTATAAAACTGCATGTCATCTATACTAGAGATGTATCTCAAGGAACTGATTTTTGCTGGAACTCAAAAGTCTATCAACCTGGACTTGCAAGTCTAAAATGTTTCCATGGAGGGAATTAGGGCTTACTCATCTAAGCCTGGGTGGCAGGGCAGGTACCCTTTCTTTGTAGTTCTGTGGTGACTTTGTTTTGAAACATATAAGATGGTATCTCATCTTCCATGGTTCATGGTGAGCTTTTAATATCACTAAACTACAGCCCAAATGATCTCTAAGAATCTTTTAGACCCATGGAAGCCCATATATTATTTTTGTTCCTGGAAATTTTGCCAAGAGATTCTTTGTTTGTTTGTTTGTTTTAATTTTAACTTTTTTAACACCAAAAATATTTTGTATTGGGGTATGGTAAAAAAACTAAAAAGAGATTCCTTTTTCTGCGTTGTTGGAAGCCAAGGTTTCTTTTGAACCAAACAGGGCAGCATAAAAACATTATATGTTTCATTCTCTTTGAGCGTGATTATTGAGTAGTTGAGAATTGCCCATGATCTGATTCCACTGTACAAATTTCCTGCTTTATCCACAACTTGACTTCTGGTGATAGGACTGATCTGTAACCCAAACAAATTTGAAATGACTCAGTAATAGCAAATCTGCAGTGTTGTTTAAGGAAAAAGATGCTCTTCAGCAACAGGTCTAACCTGTGAAGTGAAATGATTGAGAATGACTGACCACAAATCTCCCCACTGATCTTTAGTACCTTCCTCTGAGCTAGGACCTCAGTTTAGAGGAACACTGGGTGATAATCTGGGATTGTGTCCAACAATGGCCACCAACAGTTCCTCCCATCCATATATGAGCATCCCTTTCTCCCACTGAAAGGTGGAATCTGATAATCCAATAAGTTCTTCTCCCTTGGATCTGAGCTGGTTGTGTGACTTGCAGGTCACACAAGGCAGAGGTGCCAGTTCCAGACTTAGTTATCCATGTGGAGACCTGACAGCTTCTGCTTTTGCTCCCTTGGCACTCTGACCCACAGTGCAAGAAGGCCCACCCTCTGGAGAAGGAGGTCAGCCGGTCCAGCTCTTTAGCCCCCTCAGCTGAGGACCCGTACTTATGATGTTGTACGGGAAGCTATGTTGTTACTCTAGCCCCAGCTGAGATCCAAGATGAATAAAGCTAAGTGCTAAGTCACTTCAGTCGTGTCTGACTCTGTGCCATCACATAGACGGCAGCCCACCAGGCTCCCCCGTCCCTGGGATTCTCCAGGCAAGAACAGTGGAGTGGGTTGCCATTTCCTTCTCCAATGCATGAAAGTGAAAAGTGAAAGTGAAGTCGCTCAGTTGTGTCTGACTCCCAGCGACCCCTTGGACTGCAGCCTACCAGGCTCCTCCGTCCATGGGATTTTCCAGGCAAGAGTACTGGAGTGGGGTGCCATTGTTTTCTCTGGAATAAAGCTACATGAGTCCAACTGACATCACATGGAGCAGAAGAACCGCTTAGACAAGCTCTTCCTAAAATACAAAATGCTTTGTATTGCTTTCAGCATTACATCATGAGCACTTCATTAAATAGCAGTAGATAACTGAGACAATAGGCCTAGAGGTTTCTGATGGATTTGGTTTGGTAGAATTTTCCCTGGCACTTTTCCTTCCTCCTGAGAGGCTCTTCTGCTTTTGTATCTTTGGATGCTGCCCAGACTTCTTGGTGAAGAAAAGTGAAAAAAACAAAACAAAACATCAGGGACCTCTCAGTGGTGGACCCTGCAGGACTTCCCTTCCCCCAGAATGGGGCCGGATTGGGGGCTGGAGGACCTGGGCTACTCTGGGTAATCTGAATGACTGGGAGTGAACCACTGAGCCATTTCAGGGAATGGTAAAACATTTTTGGAAAAAATGGTGGGATTGCCCTTGTAAACACAAGGGTAACTGAGCTGTGCAGTACCACAGTGAGCTGCTGGATGTCTGACAATTAAGGGATAAGACATGTCATTTCTGTTGGGTAGAAAAATACTGTAAAATTGATGTGTCACTTAAAATACACAAATATGGCACTTAACAAAAAAATAGATATTTCTTGATAGAAAACACTTTTTTAAAAAGTGTTAGGGCAAAGCAATCTGCTAAAGAATGTTTATTGCATTCATTGAAAACTCAGTTAAATTCAGTGAGATTGTTGCCTAAGAAAACACTGATGTCCGGATTTTCATGTTATTGAAATATTGACGGCATAAAGTGGAGGCTGATGAAATAAAAGATCCTTATTATTTTCACTACCTTGGAATAACCTTCTACCTGTGAACCCCAGGGCGTGCTTTCCCAGTCTCTTCTCCCCACTCCCCTCATCCCTGTCCTGTAAAAGAGGCATCTCTACCCTCAGTTGACAAGTATCTGGTGGAAATTTTATAAGGTTTTTTCAGCGAGGCATCGGTTGTCTTTAATACTTGAAAGGAAATTGAAGGGAAGGATTCAATTACTCGTGTGAAAAATGAACCTTCTCCCCAAGGTTTGGCCACTGCTGGTGTGCTGGTTTTAAAGCTGAATTATAGGTGCAATACATTTGCCAGAGACATGGGCATTAATTTTCTCAAAGCATTCAAGACGGGGAGGACACAACTGGGGGGAGTAGAGAGAAAATAAGATAGTAAGAGTTTTACGTTGATTTATTCACCTTTGTGCAAAGTAGCAGGGACAGGCGGGGGACTGCTTCAGGAGCTGTGGAGGGAAGGACTACAGGGCAGCCGGCCAAACAGAAAGTCAGATTGTTGTTCTTAGATGATATAGGGTCGCTTTATTTCTCTAGCTACTTTATAAAAATACATATGCATAAAATATGCCACTGATGCAGCCGTATGGGCCAAGGCCATGCTGTTTATCCAGGAAATGATTGTGTCCCTAACCTGCCTGTCTGTTAGCTCATTCCTGTCATAAAGTTAAACCAGATCTGTGCAGAGCAGAGCCTGTGATTCCAGTGTGTTCAAATCGAGCAGTGCAGAGAGATCGACTCACAGCCCACCCACCCTCTGTGGATGGATGTGTGGATGGGTAGATAAATGGATGGATGGGTGAGAAGAGAGGCAGATGCATGAATGGGTGGATGGATAGTTGGGTGGATAGGCAGATGAATGATTAGATGCATGGATGGATGGGTGGGTGGATGGATGGATGGATGGTAGATGGGTGGATGAGTGGATGATGGATGGGTGGATGGATGGGTGGATGCATGGATGGAAGGGTGGATGCATGGATGGAAGGGTGGATGGATGGAAGGGTGAATGCATGGATGGAAGGGTGGATAAATGGATGGAGGGGTGAATGGATGGATGGGTGGATGAGTGGATGGATGGAAGGGTGGATAAATGGATGGAGGGGTGGATGGATGGATGGGTGGATGAGTGGATGGATGGATGGGTGGGTGGATGGATGGATGGATGGGTGGGTGGGTGGATGGATGGATGGGTAGGTGGGTGGGTGGATGGATGGATGTGTGGGTGGATGGTTGTATGGATAGGTGAATGGATGGGTGGGTGGGTGGATGGATGGATGGATGTGTGGGTGGATGGGTGGATGGGTTCTTGGGGCACAAAGTTGATGTGCCACAGGTCTGCATAGGTGAGCTGTCCCTCACAGGTGGGGTCACTACATGCAGATGTGAGAAGCACTGGACCAGGGATCTGGGGTGGGTCCTCCCTCAGTCATTAATTATCTCCATGCAGGACCAGGTGTGTCCTTTATGGGGCATGGCACAGAGTGAAAATGGAGGAATCCTTGTTAACAAATTATTATGAAATTTTGGTTGTAACAGCAGAGCACTGAAAGGAGGGTGGAGCCCTTCTGAACATGGACCCTGAGAGACTGCGGAACTGATGTCCACAAAGCCCATCCTGACTCTGTGACTTTTAGGCAAGAAGCTGCTTCTCATATGGAGGGTTCTGTTTTCATGCCTTAAACCAACTGATTGGTTTAATGATATGGTTTAACCAACTGATATGTTTGGCAGCTTTAGCCATAGCTGGGGAGGGGGCGGTGGGGAAGGGACTGAAGTGCTATTTGGTGTTCCTGAGCATGGGAAGCCTGTGATATGCTCTATGGAGAAAATCAGTGTGTTAGATAAGCTTTGTTCAGGACTGAGTTAGGGTGTGATTAGCTGCAAGTTCAGTGTTAATGAATCAACAGGATATATTAAATGAGATGTATTTAAACAGAAACACACATAAGACAAGATGATATACTGATCAACTGAAGGGAATTTTGTGATCAGAGACTCATGGGAACCCAGTATAACAGCATGGTTCAGTATTCACTAATTCAGGTGTCAAAGGAGGCTGTAAAGTGCCTGGAATAACAAAAATAGACTGCATGGTTGAGAGTCCACCTGTTCAGGTGAAGGGTCAGAAGGGCAATGGAATGCATCCCATCTTTAAGGAGTGTCTTATGACAGAACTGATCATTCATGACTCCTGCTCATTCCAAGTATCTTAAATACATCATCTTTGAATTCTGAAAATCAGGCGTTTACAGGAACGAAGACGCGTGTTGACATAGTTACAAAGTGGCCCTTGCAGATGTCATGAAAATAGCGGGTTATGTTTTCTCCCTTTTCATCCTGAGTCAAAACCAGGATTTCACTGTATTGTTTACTCATTGCAAATATTTCTTAGAAATAGTCGAAGCCACCAAGATTGTAAAACCACCAGAAACTGATTCCAGCATGCCGCTTTTTGATGTTCTTATCATCTTCTGCCTAGACGTCCCAAATCCCACGCTTTCATCTGAGGACAATGGAGGGTGGTGGCCTTTCCCCATCTTAAGTGTCCTGTAAGCAGAGAAAATTCCTGAATTCTCTCCCAAACTCTGCGTCTCCAGGTTCCTTTTCTGCCTTGATCTCCACTCTGTTAGTCTTCCATTCTGAGCCCTCGGGTTCTGGATCCTCCTGGAAGCTCCCTCCCACCAGGATTTCTGCTTGCTCCTGAAGTGTAGCCTTCTTGTCCTGATTTTGAGAATAGTAGCTTCTTCTGGAACTTACCTCTGACCCCCAACAGCCTCAGGACCACATATTTGCCAATTTGAAGTCCGAACTTCCATGTGGTCCCTCTCAGTCTTCATCTTGCTCCTCTGGGAGCTAGGAGAGTCCATCTGGGTCCCTGCCCCCTGTTACAGGACAGCCAGGTCTTTTGCAAATGCGATTGTAAGTGAACACGTGTACAGAGAATACTTGTGTGGGCAAGAAGATTCCCTCTGCGTGCAGGAGCCCACCTTCAGCTGCCCCACTCCAGTCTTGAGAGCAATGGCCAGAGAAGTCGCTAACTGGTGGACTGGGATACTCTGGCACAGAGTGGCCATCTCAACTCATCTGGCCGATTGTGTTTGCAAAGAAGCTTGAGTTTCAACTCTAATTACAGCCACTAATTCAGGCCTGGCCTTCTGATCATTCATCTTTTAAGTGTTCAGCTTCTGAATCCCATTTGGTTCCCTGTCCTTTCCCCACCCCCTCCCCTTGATGTGGCCAGAATGGTTAACTCAGACAATTAGTAAATGCTGAATCATTGAGTCAGTGAATGAAGCGAGTGTCTGTGTGAGGTATACAACTTCCTGAGTGGGTTTAATGGAAGCCTAAAGAGATTTTTCACAGATTCATGGGTTTTCAAAGGAGAAATTTGCATATTAATAAGAAGCTGTTCAGACTGATTCGCTTAATGTGTTTGGAGTAAGTATAATTAAATGTCAAGGGAGATATATCATGAAGTAATGGAGCTGAAGCCAATTTATCAAAAATAAGGTCTAGGGAGAGACATTTCAAATAATAAACAGTTCTCCAACCTTCCTTTTTAAGGTGATTTGCTTAGTCTGGGCCAAGATTTACACTTTTTTTGAGACTCATTCAGACAAAGATGCTGGGAACAGAGTAGGGGGGTGGGTGGGACAGAAGAAATGAACATTTTTTTTTCTATTCAAGTTTATAACATTCAAGGCAGTCTTTCCTGCCTGAAACATTTTAAGGGAATCAAACCTTTTTAATTTTTTCTGTCTCAGATATTGGGATGTGGTAAGATCAGCACCTCTGAGCCACCTCCCATGTACGCAGCTGCCATTTGCAAATTCCTTGTTCTGATGAGAGGTTATATCATGTTTAGGAGCAGCTGGTCACCCAGGAATTGCACCAATGACAAAAATTGGTTGAACATTGAAAAGGGTTCTAGATGTTGAAGGTGAGCATTTACTAATAAGCATGTCTAAGGAATTGACTGTTCTTTGAACAAACTCAATCCATGGGTCTTCACCTTGAATGTACTCTGGAGAGAAGCCATGGTAAAAAGTACACAGATACCTTTTTATGCTTTTCTCTTTAAGTGTTTGAATGGACCAAGACATCCAGGGAAGTAGATGGAGTCTCTTGAATTCTGGATATCACTAAGGTGACCTTGGGAATAGATGCTTGAGCAGATCAAATGGAAATGGGTCTTGATTATGTTTATCAAACTATGAAGTCAGTGAGGTCATTTCTGGGCAGACTAGAGTGAGCATGCACTCGCCACCCTTCTTCAAAGAGGTTTGGGGTGGGAGAGAAGGACTTGACTCAATGCTGTAAAATCACCAGATAGAAGAGAGGTCATGCCCACCTCATTCTTGCGTGTGACGCCAACAAAATGAAAAGTCACATTTACAAAATTTTAAACATGTTTCCACATGCAGTAACTATGCATGATGCTGACTGTAGCCATTGGGAAGATTATGTAGAGAAAGCCATTCGAGGATATAAGCTTTTTGAAGCACTGTTTAAATTTTGGTTGGTAGCAGTTTCCTCCAAGTTTTGCAAAGCAAACTCACCTTGAGTTTTATTGGAATTGATCTGCTTTGTCCTGTATCTGAACACGTGTTACCTAGGTTTTTGGGTTGTTTTTTTTTTCTGTTTTTTCAATTTATTTTCAGTTGGAGGATAATTGCTAGAAGTCTGTCAACAGATGAATGGATAAAGAAGTTGTGGTACATATACACAATGGAATATTACTCAGCCACAAAAAGGAGTGAATTTGAGTCAGTTCTAGTGAGGTGGATGAACATGGGGCCTTTTATACAAAGTGAAGTAAGTCAGAAAGAGAAAAACAAATATCGAATATTAACACACATACATGGAATCTAGAAAAATTGTATTGATGAACCTATTTGTGGGGCAAAATAGAGACGCAGATGTAGAGAACAGGCTTGTGGACCCCGAGAGTGAAGAAGAGGGTGGGACGAATTGAGAGAGTAGCATTGAAACGTATATATTACCATATGTAACATAGATTGCTAATGGAAGTTGCTGTACTTAGGGTTTTTAGAATTACTTAGTATGACTTTGTAATAGCAATTCCCTTCTTGGCTTTAAGTCCCAACACTCCCTCTTACCCTTTGGGTAACTTGGGACAAGTTGTTGAGTCTCTCTGCACTTCAGTTTTACCCTCCAGAAAGGTGGAAGCCTTAGAGATAGTGTATGTGAATTATTTTATTATTATTGTGATTTTTGTCATTTGACCCGTGACCTCATAAAGCCATCGTTTTTGGCCCACTCATTGGTAAACATCCTTTACATTTAAAATGACCAGAGACATCGGACCTAACCAGGAGAATCCCCTGGGAACTTCATGTTGCATCTATTTAGAGCAATGAGAAGGAGGATATTTCTTCCCCTGGTCATGTCCCTTTTCCTAATGACAGATAGATTACAGCTCTGTTTTCAGATGTTTGTACAAAACTATGGCAGCTCTTACTCTGTGATCAAACCTGTGCTGACTGAATGAGGGAGGGTGGATGTCCAGAACCCACCTGCTTAACCTTCTCTCTCACTTAGCTGCTGTTGTTCGGTTGCTCAGTCTTTGTGACCCCATGGACTTCAGCATGCCAGGCTCCCCTGTCCTTCACCATCTCCTGGAGTTTGCTCAGATTCATGTCAGTGATGCTATCTAACCATCTCATCCTCTTTTATCCCCCTCTCCTCCTGCTTTCAATCTTTCCCAGCATCAGTCTCTTCCAAGGAGTCAGCTCTTCGAATCAGGTGACCAAAGTGTTGGAGCTTCAGCTTCAATGTCAGTCTTTCCAGTGAATATCCAGTGTTTATTGCCTTTAGGATTAACTGGTTTGACCTCCTTGCAGTCCAGGGGACTCTCAAGAGGCTTCTCCAACACCACAATTTGAAAGCATCAAATTAGTAAGCATATCACTTAGTAGGGCATCCCTAACACATTTCCAAAGAGCTTTTAGCGCTGTATTCAGCCAAATTTGAATGCATGACTCACTGGCTTACATTTTCTCTAGCTGTGTGGGATGGATTTGCATCATTTTTTTTTAGTAATGTGCCATTTTGATCACATCCCTAAAACTTCAGATGGACACAGGAATACTGCCATGGGGTCACAGACACCAAGACAGCTCTATACAAACATTCCTTAGTTTTGCAAAATAGAAAGTTCATTCAATAGATGATTGCTTGGCAACTCAACAAACCATAGGCCTGAAATTTATTATACCTTCAATGTGTGCTTCCAGCTTGGAGCTTTTCTTTTGACCCTACAAATACTAAATATAATATTTCCTGGCTCCACCATTCCCTGGACTTTCCACACCATGACCAGTTGGAAGGACCCTCCACATACCTAGCTGAGAATGAACTGGCTTACATTTTCTCTAGCTGTGTGGGATGGATTTGCATCATTTTTTTTTAGTAATGTGCCATTTTGATCACATCCCTAAAACTTCAGATGGACACAGGAATACTGCCATGGGGTCACAGACACCAAGACAGCTCTATACAAACATTCCTTAGTTTTGCAAAATAGAAAGTTCATTCAATAGATGATTGCTTGGCAACTCAACAAACCATAGGCCTGAAATTTATTATACCTTCAATGTGTGCTTCCAGCTTGGAGCTTTTCTTTCGACCCTACAAATACTAAATATAATATTTCCTGGCTCCACCATTCCCTGGACTTTCCACACCATGACCAGTTGGAAGGACCCTCCACATACCTAGCTGAGAATGAAGCCTATTTAACTTTATCCTTGAGTCCAAAGGCACCAAATTCAAAAATGAAAGATGGAATTTTGTGAAAGCAATGGTTTGGTTTGCTACCATCACATTCCGATAGGAAAGGCTTTTGAAACCCTTGAAGTCTGCCAGCCAAATATATTCCCTGTAATGGTACTTCTCTAGTGTTTGTGGGTGTTATGAGGGCAGGAGGATCTTGTGGTCAAATATGAGTGGGAAATGGATTCAACCAACTTAAATGGACTTTCGTGGTGGACTTTTAAGGGTTACGTTTCTAGGATTTGCTGTGAAAAGTAAGTGAAATTTGTCATGCACAGTGTTTCCCTTGCGACAACGAAAACCCAAAGGACTGTGTGTTTCTTGGGTTTTCGCAAATGAAGTTTGGGAAGTGCTGTTTCGTGGTTTTTTTTTAAATTATTTATTTTTGGTTGCACCGGGTCTTCGTTGCTGCATGGGCTTTGTCTAGTTGCAGCGAGTGGGGGCTACTCTTTGTTGCAGAGCTTGGCCTTCTCGTCGTTGTGGCTTCTCTTGTTGCAGAGCACAGGCTCAGGGCATGTGGGCTTCAGTAGCTGCAGCTCACAGGGGCTCAGTAGTTGTAGCTCATGGGCTTTAGTTGCCCATGGCATGTGGGATCTTCCTGTGTCCCCTGCATTGGCAGGTGGGTTCTTATCCACTGTGCCACCAGGGACGTCTGCTGCTTTGTTTTTTATTGAAACAAATTGTAATTTATAAAATGAAAACTTTGTCAGGATGGATGAACTTCATTGTTAGAATTTGATAGCAGTCTTAAGGAAGTTATTTTGGATCTCAATGGGCAGATCTTTTTTTTTTTTTCTTCTGAATAAGTAAATGGGGATGGGAGTATTAACTGCCAGTTTCTTTCCTGAAAACATGAGCCTGGAGGCTGAATTTTACATGATAGATTGGTGTTATGATATGATTGATTTTGCAGTAACGTGGGACAAGTAATTCATTTTCTCCCTGACAAATAGCAGGTGGTATTCGTCCAAGGAAACCACCTACATAGAAGTAAAATGCCTTTTTTTTTAGGGCTGTCAGGAGTACTGTGCTATGGAACTTTCTATATTTTATTGCTTTGGGTAGCTTATTCTCCCAGAGTTACCATTTCCATAGCCTACAAACCAATAGTGTTACTGAAAGTGGGGGCCAGCTGCTCACCACTGAAAACAAATAAAGAGGCCAGGCTGGTGGGAAGGAGTGTGTGTGTGCATGCTCAGTTGTGCCCGATTCTTTGTGACCCCATGGATTGTAGCCCCTCAAGCTCCTCTGCCCATGGGATTCTCCAGGCAGGAATACTGGAGTGGGTTGCCATTACCTTCTCTGGGGGATCTTCCCGATCCAGGGATCAAACCCACATTTCTTGTGTCTCCTGAATTGGCAGGTGAATTCTTTATCACTAGTGCCACCTGGGAAGCCCCTGGTGGAAAGGAAAGTTTGCTTTATTTTGGATGCTGGCAACCTGTGGGGAAGGGCATACACCGGTCCAAAGGCCAATTCCCCACCCCACCCCCAACTGGTGGGCAAGAGCTTTTATAGGCTGAGGGAGGGGCTACATGCAGAAACAGCACAGTCAGCTCTGACAGTCATCTTGAAATTGGTCAGTGGTCTGACCAGTGTCATCTTGATTGTTTTAAATACAGTTAGTCTTCAGTTGCAGGATCGGTTTGTTTCCATTTCTTTGAGGTCAGTTCTTGGAATTGTGGCAGCTTAAGGCAATGGCACCCCGCTCCAGTACTCTTGCCTGGAGAATCCCATGGATGGAGGAGCCTGGAGGGCTGCAGTCCATGGGGTCGCTGGGGGTCGGACATGACTGAGCGACTTCACTTTCACTTTTCACTTTCATGCATTGGAGAAGGAAATGGCAACCCACTCCAGTGTTCTTGCCTGGAGAATCCCAGGGATGGGGGAGCTTGGTGGGCTGCTGTCTATGGGGTCACACAGAGTCGGACACGACTGAAGTGACTTAGCCTAGCCTATGTCGTGGCTACAGTCTGGTCATCATGTAGGTGACTTCTCCTACCTGGTGGAGTCTTCAGTGTCTATAAGACAGCTCACAGGATATGGCTCAGAACACTGTCTACAACCCTTGAGGGGGAACTAAATGTCCCTGGCTTTGTTTAATGACAAACTATTATTATTTGGTCTCCTTTGACTGTTTTCCTTTGTTTCTGTATGTTCTCACCGCTGATTAAACTTATTCTTTGGCTAAAGTATTTTCACAGACTAAAGGCAGGCTGAGGACACTGGGGGCAAGGATCATAGAGTCCTGCTTCATTTTAACAGGACTGTACCTACAGGGTTTCTGTGACGGTGGTATATCTGGGATCCTGTATTTTCCAGCTTTATGTTTCCAGTGCCCCGTCCTGCCTCCACCGCTGCAGTTGTGGAATACTCCGTTCACACACACCGCCCTTGGTCCCACATCTGCATTTTTATATCACGTGCCTTTTCACCCATTTCTCTGCTGGAAATGCTGAGTTTCTTCTTTTTCTACCCACTAAACCCCCCACTCATTCTTCAGATGTGCTAAGTCACTTCAGTCATGTCCGACTCTTTACGACCCTATGGACCGTAGCCCGCCAGGGTCCTCTGTCTATGGGATTTTCCTGGCAAGAATACAGAAGTGGGTTGTCATACCCTCCTCCAGGGGATCTTCCCAACTCAGGGATTGAACCCTCGTCTCTTAAGTCTCTTGCATTGGCAGATGGGAAGCGCCTGGGAAGACGCTTCCAGCGCCACCTGGAAAGCCCATTCTTCAGAGGAAACCTCAGATGCCACTTCCTTCATGACCATGTTTCCCCACATGGTTGGATTCACCACATCCTTTCCTGAGTTTTATGCCATATTGTTACTTCTCATCCCCCATTATTCTTGGGGTTTTCCCGTAGGTGGATCCTGAAGAGGAGTTAGATGTATAAAAGATGACTTGGAAAGAGGCTGCCTGTGGAAGAAGAGGGAAAGAACCTGGATTGGGCAGACCCAGTGTAGACCAGACAGTCTCTGCCAGCCTCAGTGGTCAACCCATAGCCAAGATCGCTCATCAGAGGCTTACCAATTTGGGCTAAGCTTCTGTGTCACTACTTTGTCCAGTCACTGACCAAGAGCTGCCCGGAGCAAAGTCTGTGCTTCCCACTGGGATGAACCCTGTGGGCTCCAACAGCTGGGACCTTTCTGCTGGTCACACAGCCAGGCTGCAGGTCCTTTCATGAAGGGGGATCAGTATTAACTCATCTCTGAGCCTTCCATGCTTTTTGCTGCTGATCAGAGTTTTTTTTTAATATAATTTTATTCCTTTGTTTGTGGCTGTGCTGGGTCTTCACTGCTGCGTGGTCTTTTCTCTAGTTGCAGTGAGTGAGGGCTACGCTCTAGGTGCGGTACACAGGCTCCTCACTGCAGTGGCTTCTCTTGTTGGGCAGTACCAGGCTCTAGGGTGCCTGGGCTTCAGTAGTTGCGGCTCCCTGGCTCTAGGGCACAGGCGCAGTAATCGTAGCACACAGATGTACTTGCTTCACAGCATGTGGGATCTTCCTGGATCAGTGATCAAATCTGGCAGGCGGATTCTTCACCACTGATCCCCAGGGCAGCCCTAGTCAGTTTTTTTATTCTTTGACCTGACTACCCAGCATGTTAAAACTAGAAGGAATTTGAGCCTCTACATTTTACAGACAAGGAGGCAGAGAAACTATTTTATGATTTCCTTCATTCTAGGATCCATTCTGAATTGACTCTCAAATCAGAATCTGCTGGATCAATCCAACCATTCCCATTCTTGTTCCATTTCAATAACATTCAAGTATCCATTTTTCCAGCCATCTCACCACCCCTCCCACCCCGCCAGGAGGCACTACCTTTCCCCAGGAGCCAAGAGAATGAATGCTGATGGATGTCAGGGAAGAAAATGAGGGAATTATTTGTGATATCAGCACTTGGCCCAGTGGTTCAATGACACCTTTACAGAAAAATGCATTGACACTTTAAATATTAGGCTTTTGTGACTTGAAGTCCCCAAACAATTGCAGACAATAAGGGGAGGTGAATCCACAAAGGCAGATGAGTTGCGGCAAGAGTTGGGAGTCTGAGCACAAAGTTTTGTTTCTTAAAGAAGGAAGATCGGTGGCAGAATGGGAGTTCATCACAGGAATGTCTGCTAGCTGTCCTGGGTATCACTTACTCTTCCTGGGAGCTGCTGGGCTCTGGGGTCTTAGACGCACTTGCGGAGAGCTCTACACGCTGGCCGTGGGCACCAGCCCTTCCTCCCCTCCTGCGAGATCCGCTGTGCTCTGGGGTGACGGTCTTGCCCTGACTGCCAACCCCATAGCAGGTGATGTCTGTCTCCTTGGTCCTGAGGGCCCTTGATGACTCAATTCTCTCAAAGCAAACACTTTCCACATCAATAATTAAACAGATCAATTAGGGGGAATTTACCAAGTATAATCAGGCAAAATCAACTCTGTGCCCCTCGAGCATTCTATTTTTCATGCCCCGTTCCCTCCCTCCCCTTCCCCTGAAGTATTGTTTTGTGGACACACAAAGTCTCTGTTTTGTGTTTTTATAAAGCCCAGGCAGAAAAGGGGGGGGGGGAAGCAGTTGGAAAGGATGGACGTGAGCAGTGGTAGGTGAGTGCAGACCCAGGCTGTCCAGTCTGCACTCTCTCCTTACAGCTCTTGGGGCTTGAGGAGTGGAACTGGGGCAGGTTGTTTTGGGGACGTGGGGAAGGAAGTCCATGGGGAGGGGGCCCCAGTCCCCAGAACAGTGAAGCTTTCAGCCAGAAGCAGAGTGTGTTAGGCGTTAGAAGGCTACATATCGCACAAACAGAAAATAGGCCATCTTTTCAAAAGGCTGCGAAACATTGATAAATGTTTATCTGCTTGGCCACAGAAGGATAATAATTTTCCTGAAACGTTTAAGGTTAAACTCACAGTTTGATCACAAGGAGAAAGTAATAGTAAAAGGGCAAATAAAATGAATGAAACCACTACAAGATTCAAAAACCATTTTCCTGAATCCCTGAATGAAAGAGGAAGTCAAATCAGCAGGAAAAGGCCATTTAGAAAAGGGACAAACAGTGTAAACTTAATACCCGTCGTACTTGTTCAGTCAGTGATACACAAAGGGTGAATCCAAGTCCTCACGTGTTTTCATATCAATTAGCAAAGAATGAAATCAATATTCAGATTCAAAAATCAGAAAATGAGCAAAATGCAAATAAAACAATGAGAATAAATACGGTAAAATATATCAGCGAAATAAGAAAACATACAAAGAAAGTGGAAATCAGGAAGGTTGTCTGGCTCCAGGATGGCTGTAAGTGTATGGATTGTTCACCCTTGTGATTGTGGGGCTGTCAGGCAACTGTTTTCATCTTGCCCAGCATCACAAGAGGTGGGGAAAGGTGTCCAGACCTTTCCTGAAAAGCACAGTCCTTTGTAATCATTATCCAAGGCACTGAAAAAGCCCGCCTCACCTTGGGAAATTGGCAGGGGGGGCGGGCATTCTCTACTTGGGCAGCAAGGGCCCACCGTGTTGTCAGAATCACCAACCTTCACCATCCTCACTCACATCTTTGCAGCATTTGATTTTTGACATTGTTGGTCAGGACCACTTTTTAAAAGGTAGTTTTTTCCATCCCCTGTTTTGTTGTTCATCAACACCAGCCTTCTCCTTCCCTGCTTTGTTCCATCAATTGTTAGCATCCTAGACTCAACCACCTGATCCTGTTTCCTTCTCAAGAAACTAACCAGGTTCTTTGTCTTTTCTTTATTCCACCCATTTTCTGCACAACTACACGGCCAGATCTTAACATCACTTTTTTCCTAGAAAGGAACAAGTATTGGAGGAAAATGGATAAAACTTCTCTTGATCTTTTGCCTTATTCTAGAGTCTTCAGTGCTGAACCCTTGAGACCTAGTTCCTCCTTTCTCCCTATGAACCTCCTCACTTGTGTAACAGCTCACTTTTGACTTTACCTCTTGACTCCAGTTCCTGTCTTGACCTACCTCTCATCCATTTTCAAACATTCAGCATTTCTAGCTCATTTCAGATGTCTATTTCAGTTTGGGCTTTCCTGGTGGCTCAGTGGTAAAGAATCTGTCTGCCAATGCAGGAGACATGGGTTTGATCCCTGGGTCAGGAAGATCCCCTGGAGAAGGAAATGGCAACCCACTCCAGTAGTCTTGCCTGGAGAATTCCATGGACAGAGGAGCCTGGAGGGCTACAGTCCATGGGGTCGCTAAGAGCTGCACATGACTTAGCATCTGAGCACGGGAGCTAAGACCGCCCGTGCCGTGCAGCATGGCCAAAAAATAAATAAATAAAAAGTAAAATAAGTGCTTTTCAAAAAAAAAAAAGAATGCTTTCTCTTATGTGAAGCTGTCTAATAAATTCTTATCTTGTGTTTTATCGTAGTCTATTCTTTTAGGTGCAGGTGGCAGTTTTCTAAAGCAGTGCTTCCCAACCAGGGATGAGTTTGCTTCCCAGAGGACACTTGTCTGGAGACATGTTTGGTTGTTGTCATGCCCCAGGGGCCTGGTGAGATGGTTCTGGCATCTAGTGGGTAGAGGCTTATTGGCTGCAATTGTTTGGGGACTTCAAGTCACCTGCTCACATCCTACAAAACACAGGGTCGCCCACTACAAAGGATAATCCGTCCTGAAATACCCATAGTGCCAAGGTTGAGGAACCCCTCTCTGAAGGGGTGTGTCCACAGATCTAAAAGCACTTCTCTGCCAGGGTTACCAAGAAGGGGGAACACTGCTGCTAATAACACACCAAGTTTCTTCCAAGAGGAATAATAAGGACAAGTTTTGTCTTTCTGGCTAGTCTCATTTTTCCTTCCTTTAGTGCGTGGCATCCTCTTTCTTCAAGTGTGTGTCAACTAGTAAGACTTAGGTCTCCAAGGCCAGTTGGAGGTTACAGCTCTAATGAACACTCCTCCCAGTGTCCACAGAGGCTGATTCAGCATGCGGGGCGATTAGCAGGGTCGGGTTGGAACTAATGAGCTCTGAGTGCCAGTTGTGGCCATTGGAGCTTAGTGGGGCTTTGAGACCCAAAAGCCCTCGACTTCATTCTGACCGGCTTGGACTTCTATTACTTGAAAACCCAGGAGGGAGAAAACTGCTGAAATGGTAGTTTCCTCCCCATCAGGCTAATTACTTCTTTTCCCAAGATCAAGACTGTATTTGAAGGGCTGAGACATCTGAAAGCAGAGAATATCCTGCCTACTGGGGCAAGGAAGCAAGGGCTGTTGTGTGCCCCTCAAAAGAGAAGAGCGATTAGCAAAGACTCTGAAAGCAGAATACGAAGTGGAGAGACTTGGAATAGAGTCTGCAGACCCACTCGGCCAAAAAGGAGGTGGTTGTGACTGGAAATGCCAAAGCCCAGGCCTGGGAGGTGTGCCCTCTGCTCCTGAGTAGGAAGAAAAGATGCCAGTGGGACTGGAAGAGTTGAGCAGAGTGCATGAAAGTGATGGAGAATTTGGAAGGGAGCATATGATGTTGCTTTTGGGTGGCAAGTGTGAGATGGCCTCACCAAGCTGTCAGCAAACTCAGCCTAGAGGAATGTGGTTCTAGTTTTCCTATGAATAAGTGATGCATTTTATTTATCTAAATGGAAATATGTTGCCTATTCTTGAGCATTCATGTTTGTTTATTTTGGCTGCTCCAGGCCTCAGTGGTGGCACTTGGGATTTTAGATCTTCATTGTGGCATGTGGGATCTAGTTCCCTGACCCAGGGATCAAACCCAGGCCCCCTGCCTTGGGAGCTTGGAGTCTTAGCCACTGAACTACCAGGGAAGTCCCCAGCATTGTTAGCTGTAATCACTATGGGTTGGTTCTATAGATGTGCACTGGTTAGGAAGTATTTTAGAGGTTGCTCTGGCTCAGAGCGTAGGGTCCTGGATTGTTTTATCCTGTTTAATTAGTAGTGCTCAGTCACTTCAGTTGTGTCAGACTTTTTGCGGCCATATGGACATAGCCCTCCAGGCTCCTCCATCCATGGGGATTCTCTAGGCAAGAATACAGGAGTGGATTGCCATGCCCTCCTCTGGAGGATCTTCCCAACCCAGGGGTCGAACCTACATCTCTTATGTCTCCTGCGTTGGCAAGTATGTTCTTTACCACTAATGCCACCAGTGTTGGGCAAATTATTTTGTGTCTCCCAGCCAGGCTTTTGTAATATTTAAATGCATGGTTGGACTGGTGTCTTATGTAAAGCTTTGTTTCACCTTGAATTTACTATGGATTGAAGAGAATTGGTTGATAACAGAACTGTCCTGTTAGAATAATTTCTTTACATCTTCACCCAAGCTGAATTAGAAATTAAAAGCATACCAGGGAAAGGGGACTTAATAACAAGTCAGAACTTTTGATAATATCATATAAGAAATGAATCGCCAGTCCAGGTTTGATGCAGGATACAGGATGCTTGGGGCTAGTGCACTGGGATGACCCAGAGGGATGGTATGGGGAGGGAGGTGGGAGGGGGGTTCAGGATTGGGAACATGTGTACACCCGTGGCGGATTTTTGTTGATGTATGGCAAAACCAATACAATATTGTAAAGTAATTAGCCTCTAATTAAAATAAATAAATTTAAAAAAAAAGAAAAAAAAAAAGAAGAACTATGGAGAGTGCCAACAACAATGGTATGCTAGGCAGTTCTTCATAGATCCTTTGCAGGCTTCTTAGCATTTTGAAGGCAGAAGTAGGGAGATGACAGTAAGTGACTGAATTTGATTTTTATAATGGGATTATTTCATTATTCCCATTAAATGAAAGAGGAAGCTGAGACACCAAGAAATTAAGACACTTATGGGTCACATAATTATTAGGAAATGGAACCAGATGTTTCTAGTCCCAAACTTGACCCATTTCCACAGTATTTTTCCATCCAACCACCTCTAAGTTCTGTGCCTCATACCAGGGGATGGTCTTCTGACACTTTGGATTTTATGGTTATTGTAAATGCCTTGAAGGCAGTTAACAGTATTTGTTGAAGCTTAATAGGAAGAACAGTCCAGCCCAATCAATGAATTTCTAGTGACTTGCTCTTTTTCTAGACTTGATGAAGATTAAACAATAACAATATCTTCTCCCAGACAGTCAGCATGAAGGGAATGAAATAACTATATACATCAGTATCTAGGTGTTTACAAAAGATCTCTTATTTTCATCATCTGAAAGCTCAAGGAGTTTGAGATATCATATTATTGTTGTTCAATCGCTAAGTCATATCTGACTCTTTGTGACCCCATGGACTGCAGCATGCCACGCTCCTCTGTCCTTCACTACATCCTGGAGTTTGCTCAGATTCCTGTCCGTTGAGTTGATGATGCTATCTAACCATCTCATCCTCTGTCGTCCCCTTCTCCTTTTGCTTCAGTCTTTCCCAGCATCAGGGTCTTTTTCCAATGAGTCTGGTCTTCACATCTGGTGGCCAGAGTATTGGAGCTTCAGCTTTAGCATCAGTCCTTCCAATGAATATTCAGGATTGATTTCCTTTAGGATTGACTGCGAGATCATATAGCTGTTGGCCATTTCTGTGGCTAAAAATAAACTCATCGCATCACCATCACATCATCAGCTTCATCATACCGAGCGCCTTCAGCTTGTTTGCTCATGTGTGCAGCATCTTGGGTAGCTCTAACAGTTTCTCATCATGGCTTTTCCCATTCCTAGGAGACACAAGCATTCTCTTGATGGCCTTACCCAACCCCAACAGGAGCCACACACATCTTTACCAAAAAATAGGCTAAAATAAAGGTTAAGTGGCTCCTTCACTCGTGTCCAGACCATCAGTGTTGCAGACAGGCACCGAAGCTGGCCATTCAGAACATTTTGCAAACCAAACCAGTGTTGTAACCGTGTAGACTTCATTTTAAGACATCTGGGATTAGGATCTCTTTTCTTATTTACTCTGCTTTTGGCATTTTAGGACTGAGTTAGGGCTTCTCTGGTGGCTCGGTGATAAAGAATCCATCTGCTAATGCAGGAGACATGGGTTCTATCCTTGGGCTGGAAAGATCCCACATGCTGCGGAGCAACCATGCCCATGCGTCACAACTACTGAGTCTGCGCTCTAGAACCCGGGAGCCACAGCTACTGAAGCCTGCACGCCTTAGAGCTTGTGCTTCACAATAAGAGAAGTCACCACAATGAGAAGCCCTTGCCCTGGAACTAGAGTGTGGCCCCTAGTCTGGAGAAGAGCCCTTGTAGCAATGAAGACACAGCACAGCCATAAATAAATAAAATTATTTTAAGAATGAATAAGTTAAGGAAGATTAGTCAAAACACAAGGAGCAATTCTATTTCTTAGAGGGTGCAGCAATACTTTCAGTGTTGGGACATGGAAGTTGATCAGTAATTCCACTCACTAACCTGTTAATAGTTTGGTGAGCATCTGTCCAGATTTTTGGTAAGCCCATATTATATACCAGTACATCATGTCAGTTATTATGGCTAAAATCATGTTTCATAACATTACCACAAGACCTCAGAGACATATGGATGCTTATTTGACAAGGCTGCAGGGTTCTTCTGATCTGGGCTGGCCTGAGATTGCAGCTGGCCTTGCTCACATGTCCACGTGTCTGTGGTCAGCTGTGAGTAGACCAGATGGCTGTCTTGATCTTGCCAGGGTCTACCCACATGACTGGGGAATCAGCTGGCTGAAGGCTGGTCTCGGGTAGGCTTAGCTGGGATAATTGGGTGACTGAACTTTGTTCCGTTTATTGTCCGCCTTCCAGAAGGCTCATCCAGATATGACCTCACAGTGGTGGCCAGACAAATGAGTGGAATATGCAGGAGGTTTTTCAAACCTCTTCTTGAAATAACTATACAACATTATACATTGTATAATGTTGTAACTATACAATGTTAATGCTCATTGACCAAAGCAAGCCACATGGCTGAACTCAGTATCCAGTCATGGGAAAATAGATTCCATGTTCATGATGAAAAAGCTGTAAAAGTCATGGCAATTGGCGAGGAGAATGACAGGGACCAAGAATTGGGGCCATCAACACACTCAGACCAATAATGACTGAAACATCCTTTAACACACGAGTGTTTTTTTATCATCTGTTTTTACACATATGAGAAAATATCCTATCATTTTATGGCTTATAGGACACTGAAGATCTTTCTTCATTTGAAACAGATACAGTTACATCTTTTTACCCTTGCACAGTGTTTTTTGGATAGCATATGCAGTTTTTACCCAGTCCCCTAATGATGGGCATATAAACTGTTTCCTGTTTTGGGAATTTGGGGATGATGCTGCCATAGACACACATTTGCATAAAGTTTTCTGTACTGACACTGATGTTTCAGTACACTGAACCTATGGAATCCCTCCTGTTTTATCCTCCAGCAAGACTGAGCCACTTGTAATTCCCTGAACGTGTCACCACCTTCTGCGCCTCCATGCTTCAAACCCTGTTTCTTCTAAAATCCTGCTTCTCGGTCCCCTTGACCGATAAGCTCTAGTGAAACCCATGAAAAAGTGAATCTGCATGTAACATCACTGATGATCGCCTTCACCCCCACCCTGCAGGGTCTCAGGTTCATAGTATGTGCAACTGTACTGTTATTCCAGTCTTCACGGAGGCACCACTGTGTTTGTGAAGCCTTCTCTAAGTCCCTTAGGCAGATCCGGTCCTTCGCTGAACATCTAAGCACTCCTATTACAGTCATTGTCCCAAACCCCTTTGCTCTTCTGTCTTTCTGTCAAGAGGGTAAGCTCTTTGAGAACAGGGCTGCTGTCTTTCTGATTCTCATTGTTCCATTTTCTGGTGGGGTGCTTGACCCAAGTGGACACTTGACAAAGGTTTGCAAAATAAAAATCTTAACTTGGGGTCAAAACTAAAGGTAACCGTACAATAATAATTCAACAGATCCTTACTTGTTCATTCACTTAACAAATAGTTATTGAACATGTGCAGTGAATTGCATGTGTTTGAAATGGGAAGATGGCAAGAATGTCAGTGTGATTCCCTGACATCAGATGGTGTTCTGAAAGACTCCTTATGTCAATATAAAGGAAATAAAATCTAAGAAAAAGGCATCTCAGTAGAAAATAATAGACCAAAATACATAACCAGGAAATGTCTTTAGAAATAGCATTCCTAATAAATGTCTGGGAAAATGTTTACTGGCTTAAAACATAAGTATTAAACATTTAAAAATTATTTCCATAAATTTATTGGCATTAATTATGCAATATTCATAATACACAGTATAAATGAATGCATTAGAAGACATACTTTCATATATTGAAGTAGAACTGAGATATCTGAAATAATATATTAAAATTCAGAGATAAAGTTTAAATATTTTCATAGAAGACCAGTTTGCCATATGATTCAAAAACCTTTAAAATATACACACCTTCCCTTCTACTTAAAGGAAATAATCAAACATGAATGAAATGTTTAACTTTGGAAACAACCTAAGTAGCCAACAGTAAGGACTTGGCTGAACGCTTCGTGGCGGTTCATATCATAGCATACTACACGGTCATTTAAATTAAGTCAGTGTGTATTTAAGGTCAGGAATTTGCTATTTCTAAGTGCACAAAAGCAGTTCAGAATGGTTTACATACATAATGATCTCATTTCACAAGTGTTACAAAGAATTGCATAAAATAGCCTTGGATGGATAGACTTCAAGATACTACATCTGAATGTAGAAGAATTTGGGGCTTCTCTAAACCAAGTTTTCTACAATGAACCTTTTCAATGTGTACATTAAATTTTTTTTTTTAATTTAGTTTTTAAAAAAGGCCTTGGGGACTTCCCTGACAGTCCAGTGGCTGAGACTCCGTGCTCCCACGGCAGGAGGCCCAGATTTGATCCCTGGTCAGGGAAGTAGCTCCCACATCCCCAAACTAAAGAACCTGAATGCTGCAACTAAGACCCAGTGCAGTTCAAAAAAAAAAAAAAAAAAAGTCTTTTGAAAAGCTGCTGTTTTTCTCTGGGATCACACCCTGCAACCTGCGGTGGTTTGTTTCCCTGAACTGATAGGAGAGAGATTCCTTCCTGCTCCATCACACAAAGGTGGTGCCAGCACACCTGCAGCATCTCTGCCATGGAGAGCCTCCCTGTGAGTCGCTTCATTTCGAAAGTCCAGTTCTTGGGGACCCTCAGGCTTGTTCGGAGTCAAAGCTTTGTCTGTCTGCCTCTTTTCTCTGTGCTGACCTCTCTGAGGCCTGGTACATCCTCTTGGTGTGCTTAACAGGTCCCTGGACAGAACTATTCACGCATCTAAACATCCCATGTGTCTAAACATTTCCAAAGTGATAAACCAAGCTAATAAACGGTTAAACAAAATATATTCTGTTCTTCTATTTTGATAGAAGAAATATTTGAATTTGAAATACTGCTTAATAACAACAAAACAAAAAACAATGATGCTTAAATCTATTGTTTTTATGTGTCTGAAAGTTTAGGCAAAATACCAGAGGTAACTCGATTTAATTGTTATTCCTCAGTTAGATCTATGGATGGACCAGCAATGTGTGGGTGAGTAATGAATGGAAACACACACACATCACGAGCAATTACATCTTCCGCAGTACAATTCATTTCTCATGCTTCATTTCAGCAAAATACTAATTACATTACCGTCAAGATTTTTATGATAATTTTGTTCTGGTGGCAATAATGACCTAAAGCAGGGGTCGGCAGACATTTTCTGAAAAGGTCAAGATCATAAATAGTTTAGACTCTGCAGGCCATCTGGTCTCTGTCACAAGTATTCGACCTGCCGTCCAAGTTCAGAATCAGCCACAGACTCTCCGTAAGCAAAGGACCTGGCTCTGTGTTCACTATACACTACTGAGACAAATAGCTGGATTTGACCCTCAGGCTGCCTGGTCCCTGTTGCAGCCGTGATTTTCTCCTCCGGGGCCGCACAGGTGGCAACCTTGTCAATGGAGTGGATCTGTGGACCCTCACTGATCGCTCTCCCGAACTTAGTTTTGTCCATTTGCCTCACTTCACAATGATACCATGATTTTGGAGATTGATCTCATCTCACCAGAGTGAGATTATTTTGGAAGTTCTCTTGGTGAGACAGAACATAGGTCATTTTTTGTAGCTCAAACCCAGGGAAGCTGATGGCAGGTCCTGATGGCACATTTTAGAAAGAACATCCAGGGAGGCCAGGGCCCCAGACCCTGAAAAATCACAGCTTCACGTTGATTTTTCCTGCTTTGAACTTTAAAGGCAGAGCTTTCTATGGTGTGGCTCAGTGGTAAAGAATCTGCCTGCCAATGGAGGAAACACAGGTTCAATCCCTGGTCTGGAAAGAGCCCACATGCCAAGGAGTAACTAAGCCCATGTGCCGTGACTACTGAACCTGTGCTCGAGAGCCCACACGCCACAACTACTGAGCCCATGTGCTGTGACTACTGAAGTCCGAGCGCCCTAGTGCTCCGCAACAAGAGACGTCGTTGCAGTGAGAAGCCTGCTCACCACAACTAGAGAAAAAGCCCACGCACAGCAATGAAGACCCAGAGCAGCCAAAAATACATACAAATAAATAAATAAACTTTGTAGGCATATTGCTGAGCACCCACTCTGTGCCCAGAACCTAACAAACAGAAATCAAGGAAACCAAAACCAACAACAACAAAAAAATGCATCCTTATCCAAATGTAACAAAGAGGCTTTCTAAAATGTCAAGGTTTTTCTTATCCTGCCCCCACGTGTCTCGGCTGCTCTACTGTCCTTAGATCATCAATTTCAAGCCACGAAAGCACATTTCTTGCGTTATCTGTAGTGGCACGTATGCGAAGGGCTGATAATTCCAGGCTGATGAGAGGATCTGTCTGCAGCCGCACAGAAGCTGACAGCCCTCAGACCAGTCATTTATAAAAGCCTGTCTGGAGCCAAAATGAGCTGAACTGGGGGTGTGCATGGCTCTGGCCATGGCTGAGCCCTGGCTGTGGCTGCAGAGCTAGGAGAGCTGCCCCCACCCTCAGCCCCAGCCCTGCCCGCCCCATGAGGAATTCCATGTCTCCTCTGGATGGTTGATCTTGGAACATGGTTCATGGTTAAAAGTACCAGATAGGATGAAGAACAGCCCTTCCTTTCATCGAGGCTCGTGTTTAATGCATCATTCCTGCCTCAAAAGGACCACAAGGGAATTTCCTCTGCAGGGATGAACTTTATTGTTTAGGGAGTTGAAACCTCAGCATGGTCAAACCCAGAGCTCGCTGTCTTTCTAGAATTTGAGAAGAATTTTGAATCATGGAGACAACAGTGAACCAGGGCTCAGGTGAGCAGGGTCTAAGCCAAGCCTTGGGTCCATCTAGCTTTGAGTTTTTTCAAAGGTTCCTGCCTCTGTGAAATCTCGAGGCTGGGTCGGGGGTTGCTTTGAGACTCCCTCCAGTTATCCCTCAGTGATGCTGCCCCCACAAGAGTGCAGTCTACCTACTTCCTTTTCTCCAGCTCTTTTTTTGTTTGTTTGTTTTTACTGTATATTGGAATATGGTTGGGGGCTTCCCTGGTGATTCAAGAGGTAAAGAATCCGCCTACAATGCAGGAGACGCAGGAGACCCGGGTTCAATCCCTGGATGAGGAAGATCCCCTGGAGGAGGGCATGGCAGCCCACTCTAGTATTCTTGCCTGGAGAATCCCATGGACAGAGGAGCCTGGTGGGCTACAGTCCAGAGGGTCCCAAAGAGTCGGACACAACTGAAGCAAGTTAGTATGCTTCAGGGCTAAGATAGACAAATGCATGTGTATATATCTAAAAGTCTGTATTGATGTATAGTTGATTCACAATGTTGTACTAATTTCTGCTATCCAGCAGAGTGACTCAGTTATACATACATGTATTCTTTTCCATTATGGTTTATCATGGGGCACTGAATACAGTCCCTGTGCTGTACAGCAGGACCTTGCTGTCCATCCATTTGGAGAAATTGTATTTTGACTCTCTTCTTGCAGGCATGTTTCCCCTGGGTTATAGTCCAAAGGGTTGCAAAGAGTTGGACACGACTGATGCAACTGAGCACGCACTCTGAGTGTAGCTGATTTACAATATTGTGTTCATTTCAGGTGTACAACAAAATGACTCATATACATATATCTATTCATTTTCAAATTCTTTTCCCATGTAGGTTATTACAGAATATTGAGTATAGTTCCCTGTGCGCGACAGTAGGTCCTTGCTGATTATCTATTTTATATATAGTAGGCGTTGTATGTTACTCCCAAACACCTAATTTATCCCTCTTCCCCCAACCTTTCCCCTTTAGCAGCCATAAGTTTGTTTTCTATGTCTGTGAGTATGCTTCTGTTTATAAATAAGTTCATCATTTTTTTAGAGTCCACGTATAAGTGATATCAAATTGTATTTGTCTTTATCTGACTTTCTTCAGCTTATTCTTGATCTCTCTGTCTTTCTGTAATCTGTCTTTCTCTCACACACACAAACTTCTAAGAGTCTATAAATATTATTTAGGCTCTAGATCCTAATTTAATTTCAGTTTATCTCTGTTTTCTATCAGCTCAGTTCAGTTCAGTTGCTCAGTCGTGTCCAACTCTTTGTGACCCCATGGACTGCAGCACACCAGGCTTCCCTGTCCATCACCAACTCCCAGAGCTTGCTCAAACTCATGTCCATCGAGTCAGTGATGCCATCCAACCATCTCATCCTCTGTCACTCTTTCTCCTCCCACCTTCAATCTTTCCCAGCATCAGGGTCTTTTCCAGTGAGTCAGTTCTTTTCAATAACTCCAACTCCAATACTGTTTTCTAGTGTTATTTTTTATAACTAGATTTAGAAACATGAAGACATTTCTGTTTTTCAGTCACTAAATCGTGTCCAACTCCTTGTGACCCCATGGACTACAGCATGCCAGGCTTCCCTTCCTTCACTGTCTCCCTTAGTGTTGAAACCTGTGACCTGGACAGAATAATGATCATCTCTCCCTAGCTTGATGCATAAAGAAACACCAGATGTCCAGAGATAGATCCACTGTGGACAGATGGAAAGTCCCTATCTTTTCCCAGGTCCTCTCTTAGACTCTGGGTGTCTTTATAGATTCTACCACTATTATTAGGTGGTCTGTTAAGTCTAGCTTTTAATGGGGTTAGGGCTTTCTTTCTGGGTATTCTTTGATATTTTGAGAGGACTTTGGGAGAGGTACCTCAGTTCCCAAGAGCCAGACACCGTTTTAAAACAGTTTGGGGGACTTCCCTGTTGTCCAGTGGTTAAGACTTCATCTTCCAATGCAGGAGTGTGAGTTCGATCCCTGGTCTGCTAGCTGAGGTCCCACATGCCTCGCGGCCAAAAAACCAAAATGTAAAACAGGAGCAATGTTGTAACATTCAATAAAGACATTAAAAATGGATCACATTAAAAAAAAAACCTTTAAAAAGAAATAAAAATAAAACAGAGTTTGGGATGCTGTAAACGAGGTTAGAAAGGATATTTTCAATCTTATGAACACGTGAGTTTCCCAATGAAGTAAACTTAGAAGGAGAAAATAAGGGGGTGGAGCAATGAGCCTTGTAAGATACTGGTCTATTTTTGTATTTCCTAAGAGTCCATAGATGAGAAAAATTATAGAATTGCTTGGGAAACTCTAGGATCCCACACAGACATCAAGGATTATGGACTGAATTTATGATCTCAGATAACCCTTGCCTCTTCCCCTTCAGGACTGCCCTTCTCCATGACCTGGATCCAGATGTATTTTCTGCCCTTTCATGAGGCTCCCCCACATTATCAACCAAGAATCCTTGACTTCGTTCTCCTCCCCTGCAGTGCCAAGGAACATTGTGTTGCTTTCTTGAAATAAGCTAGTTTCCTTTGTCCATAAGCCCGTGGAGAATGAGAACTATCTCTTTCTGTCTCTTTACTTGACTGTTCAGATGTTTAGAAGGAATACTGGCTTTCAGGGCACTGGGAAATGTATCTGCCTTTAAGTCTGATGCTTGGCTATCTTGACGACAGTTTGCTTATCAGATTTGCACATCGAGATTCGGTCAGTGTGGGAGCCGGTTCCAAAACCATACATCTTCCTTTCCTACAGAAGCCAACTCAAAAAAATCAGCAAAAGGGAGTTTTCTTTCCAGCTTCAGAAGGCACGTTTGGAGTGGAGGTCCCACATAACGCCAGCGGGAAAAGAAATATTGCCATAGCTGCCCTTGGCCCAGGGGACGCAGGCCCGGCGGCACGGGGGTTACCCTGCTTCCTCTGCTCCCGGCTCACGCCATCGGGGCCCCCCCTGGGAACCACCTTCATTCCATGGCCATGAAAAGAGCATGTTTTCCCTAGAATTTCCTGCTGCCGGAGGTTTCCAGAAACAGACACACAGTTCTGTTTGGCTGCAGAGACTAAAAGAGAAAAAAAAAATGTATGTGTACATGGGCCAGATTTATTTATTTCTCAAGGTAAATTACCTTTGCCTTACAACTCAGGTCCTTCCCCTACAGAAGAAAGCCTTTGAAAAACAGGCAGTGTCTGCGACCTGTTTGCAAGATTCCAGACAGAATGATTCACGCTCTTGAGGTGGACAGGGAAGCAGCGCCTATAATATTCCCTCATTGTGACAGAAGGTCAGCGATGGATCTGCCATCTGCCAACAGACCCCTGCCCAGGTCCAGGAAGGTGGAAGGAGCGTGTGCTTTGGGGCAGAATGGACCTAGATTTTCATTCTGTCCCTTTCACTCATTACTGTCTGTCTTTGGACAACTCGTGTTACCTCTCTGAGCCCATTTCCTCCTCTGAGAAATTACGCCAGTAATTCTAGCTTTTCACTGTTGTGAGATGTAGGAAAGAATGTATCAGATCTCGGTCTATGGTAAATGCTAAGTATGGGTTCCTTTGCTTCTGTCTTCATCATGTTCTTCCTAAGACACTTGGAATTGAATTCGTGACTGTCCTGTGCCTGTTATTGGTCTGTTATTGGTAATTCCTGACTGTCCTTTTCTGTAGATTTCACTTTCTAGCAGTGACATCTTGTTTTGATGTTTTGGCCACAGAGGATGAGTGGTGCAGAGATGGGTCTCCTTCGGGACTTCCCTGGTTCCCAGGGTTTGGTCCCTGGTCAGGGAACTAAGATTCCACATGCTGCATGGTACGGCTTTAAAAAAAAAAAAAAAAGGAAAAAGCAGATACAGAGTTGGGTCTCCTTTGTCCCTGCCTTCCTGAAGGCAGCAAGATTACTCAGCTGGTGGATGGACTAGTTGGTCTTTCTGCTGCCTCCAGGCACCAGGGAGATGCCAAGACAGCCTTCATCTGAACCAGCCTCAACACTTTGCCTTGGTGTCTGTTACTGGAGCTGCATTCTTTTCAACCTCATTGATTCTTAAATCAATTCTGTTGGTGCCAAGTTGCCCTGCTTAATAATCTGCAAAAATCTTTTTATTTGATTGGTAGTCACACATCAGAAGAGATCAGCAAGTGTGAGGCTAGGCGGAACTTTCAACCTAACAGGTTACTAATGAGTTAAAGCCCTGAACATATATGGAACCTTAGAGCTGGGATGGCCTCTGAGACATGGGAGACAGTGGTCGTATTTTGCTGATGAAGAAACCAAGGCTGAGAGAACTTAAGTGACCCACTTAAGGTCACATAGCTTTTAACATCAGAATCCAAGCTGAATCCACACTTCTATTCCCAGTTTTGAGTTTCCTATGAAACTCCATTTTCTTCATGGAGAGGTATGATCCATCTGAGCCATGTTTTAGGATAAAAGCAATCATGTGTTGTCTTTTGTCTCCATTAGCATTCTTAGGCAGAAATCTTTTTTTTCTCCTCATGTGAAAGATTCTTTAGTATCTTCTATTTATTCATCATATAAATTAAGTGATGTATTTCTTCCATTAGTTATTTTTTAAAGAAAAATAAGGAGTGTAGCAATGGTCTTATTTTTTTTAACTTTTTTTTGGTATAGCCAATTAACAAACAATATTGTGACAGTTTCAAGTGACCCTCAAAGGGACTCAGCCATCCATACACATGCATTCTCCCCCAATCCCTCCCATCCAGGAGGCCACATAACATTGAGCAGAGTTTCTTTTGCTATGCAGTACAACTGCATTTTTGTTTTGCAATCTGTTTGGGGGGCTTTTTTAAAGTAAAGTTTTTATCATTTTCCACCTGTAAAACTTTGGGATCTTCTTTGAAAACGTTTCCTCTGTTCACTCCATAAATCAGTTGTGTGGCCCCCTGTGTCCGCCTCCCATCAGTATTCCTCCCTTTCTCACCACCTTTTTCTTCCTCACTATCAGCCCCTAACCCAGGTCTTCAGCTCCTCAAGCTGGGATCACACTGGAAGAGCCTCCCCAGATATATCTAACTATCTGCAGGGCTTTTCTGATCCATCCTGACTTGTATGCTGACTCAGATTTAATCTCTTACTGACGTTAATCACACCCTCCCCTTTTCAGTCTAATTTCACGCAGCTCCCCTGTTTCAAACAGACAAATTCCTTCATCTGTCTTCAATTTGGGCCTTTCAGCCTCTTCACAGCCACCCTATGGGGTAACTTTCTCACGTTATCGGGGTCTGCATCCATCAAACTGGCTCCATCCAAGCCATCTTCTGCATGTCCTTTTCCCATCGCTCTTGTCTGCTGACTTTTCTCTCATCCTGTGCGACAGGGATAACCTGGCCACAGGCACTGGAAGGACCATCCATCACCTCCCATAGACAACCATGGTAGCTTGGACCTGCTGCTTTTCCTGCCTAAATCTCAGCTTCTTCCTCTGAAAAGCTGGGAGCATAATGTCTAGCTTATCTTACAGGAGAAAACCATTGATAAATGTTCTGCAAGCATACCACATTCTTCAGCTATCTCTGTGCTTGTGTCCACACAGTAGAGACACATCCTCCATGACACTGTGAACTCCGAGAGGCGCTTATAAGTGCTGGGAGAATCTCATTTGGGACAGAGGCCAGGCAGCTCCTGTTGTGATAACTTACCCGGGGTGAGGGGCAAGGGGTCCCTGGGAGGACCACTGGTTCCTAGAGATGGGAGCTCAAACCTTGTCCCTTTATTTACTAAACTTCCACAAATTGGAGATGTAGTTGCTTTAGCAAATGCCCTTTTTTATAAGTTATTTACCTATTTTTGGCTGTGCTGGGCCTTCACTGCTGCACGGGCTTTTCTCTAGTTGCAGCGAGCAGGGGCTACTCTCTAGTTGCAATGCGTGGACTTCTCATTGCAGTGGCTTCTCTTATTGTGGAGCACCGGCTCCAGGGAACAGGCCGCAGTAGTTGTGGTGCAACGAGCTTCGCTTCTCTGTGGCATGAGGGATCTTCCCGGGCCAGGGACTGAACCCTTGTCATCTGCATTTGCAGGCAGATTCTTTACCACTGAGCCACCAAGGAAGTCTCGCAAATGCCCTTCTTGATATCCATGTGTTCCTTGGAGAATTGTAGAAAATTGGTCCATTTATTTTTATATGTGCTATAAGTTTTTATTGAAGTATAACACCGTTCAGGAAAGGACTCAGATCCTAGGATCTGACTCAGTGAGGTTTCACAGGGTGGATACACTCATGTCACCAGCACCCAGATCCTGCACTGGGATATTCCTGACGTTCCAGAAGCCCCTGTGGCCTCTTTCAGTCACTAATCCTCCCCCCACCAAAGGCAACAGCTGAGCTGACATCTAACACTAGAGGTGGGTTTTGCCAGTTTTTGAGCTTTTTATAGGAGAAATCATCTCGTGTATACGTTTTTGTAACTGGCTGTCTAATTCATTTCTGTTGATACAATTTGATGTCTTTGTCTTCTGGGTGAGTTCTTTTTCTAAAGAAATCACGATAAAATAGACTTAACATTTGCCATCTTAGCCATTTTTAACTGACCATTTTAACTGACCATTTCCCAGGTCAGTAGCAGTAAGTACATTTACATTGCTAAGTGATCACTCTCCTAAACTATTTTCATCTTGCAAAACTAAAATCGCCATCAAATACAAACTTCCCCACCCCCAGCCCCCCCCCCCCCCCGCAGCCCCCAGCCCTGGCAATCACTATTCTACTTTGTCTCTGTGAATTCAGCTCCTCCAGGGACCTCATACAAGTGGGATCACAGTCTGTATCCTTCTGAGCCTGGCTTATTTCACTCAACATACAGGCCTCAGGGCCCATCCATGCTGCAGCGGGTGTCAGAATTCTGTTCCCTTTTATTTATTTTTTTTTATTTTATTTATTTTTATTTATTTATTTTTTTAAATTTTATTTTATTTTTTAAACTTTACATAATTGTATTAGTTTTGCCAAATATCAAAATGAATCCGCCACAGGTATACATGTGTTCCCTATCCTGAACCCTCCTCCCTCCTCCCTCCCCACACCATCCCTCTGGGTCGTCCCAGTGCACCAGCCCCGAGGATCCAGTATTGTGCATCGAACCTGGACTGGCAACTCGTTTCATACATGATATTTTACATGTTTCCTGAGGAAACCAGAAGGGAAAGAGACACGTGTACCCCAATGTTCATCGCAGCACTGTTTATAATAGCCAGGACATGGAAGCAACCTAGATGTCCATCAGCAGATGAATGGATAAGAAAGCTGTGGTAAACATACACAATGGAGTATTACTCAGCCATTAAAAAGAATACATTTGAATCAGTTCTAATGAGGTGGATGAAACTGGAGCCTATTATACAGAGTGAAGTAAGCCAGAAAGAAAAACACCAGTACAGTATTCTGTTCCCTTTTAAAGGCTGTGTAATACTCCACAGTATGGCTAGATCATGTTTTGTCTGCCCACTCAGCCTTCTGTGGACACTTGCGTTGCGTCTGCTCTTTGGCTATGGTGAATTCTTTTTTTCTCTGGGGACAAAGACCAAAAGTGTGCCACGCACCTGGTAATAATCCTTCATTTGCTTGTGAAACTCCTTCTTCTTGTGAAACTCCTTCTTCTTGTGAAACTCCTTCTTCTCCTTGACATCTTCAGGAGAAAACAAATAAGCATCTCTAATTTTTCTTTATAATTCTAGTTTCTACCCTTTTATCCTACCCATGTCTACTATAAAATGTCTCCAAATTATTTTCACTCCTGCAAAGTGAGTGGAACAGCCAATCCTGTTTGCCTGGAAACTAAGGCGTCCTAGGACCCACCTTGTTCATTGTTCACTGGAATTTCTCACCCTGCACCCCAGCTTGTCTGGTCCTTAGACAACCCCACAAGTCTTCTCATTGCACTCACCTCTCTGCTCCCCTCACTTGCCCAGTGTTTCCGAGAAGCTCTCATCATGCTCGGGTGGCCCTTCCAATGTGTGTCCCAGGCTGAGCCCTTATACAGAACAGTCATAGTACATGCTTCACTCGGGTAAGGAAGGGAGATGTCTAAATTCGCCTAAACACTTTGAAATACTATATTCCAACATATATGTGCACTTTGTTTTGTGTGATAAAGGAGCTCTTTTCTGAGCATTAAAATTCAAGTTGGAATAAGAAAACGAATCTAAGAATTTAAAAGGGAGATGGCTATTTAAAGAAGTCTGAGATGAGTCGTGACTGCAGCCATGAAATTAAAAGACGCTTACTCCTTGGAAGAAAAGTTATGACCAACCTAGATAGCATATTGAAAAGCAGAGACATTACTTTGCCAACAAAGGTCCATCTAGTCAAGACTATGGTTTTTCCAGTGGTCATGTATGGATGTGAGAGTTGGACTGTGAGGAAAGCTGAGCTCGGAAGAATTGATGCTTTTAAACTGTGGTGTTGGAGAAGACTCTTGAGAGTCCCTTGGACCGCAAGGAGATCCAACCAGTCCATTCTGAAGGAGATCAGCCCTGGGATTTCTTCAGAAGGAATGATGCTAAGGCTAAAACTCCAGTACTTTGGCCACCTCATGCGAAGAGTTGACTCACTGGAAAAGACTCTGATGCTGGGAGGGATTTGGAGGCAGGAGGAGAAGGGGACGACAGAGGATGAAATGGCTGGATGGCATCACTGACTCGATGGATGTGAGTCTGAGTGAACTCCGGGAGTTGGTGATGGACAGGGAGGCCTGGCGTGCTGTGATTCATGGGATCGCAAAGAGTCGGACACAACTGAGCGACTGAACTGAACTGAGATGAGTCCTTTTACAAAGCAACAATTCTCTGCAATATAAGCCTCATCAAGGATTTACTTGCACTTGCATTTCTTCCTTTATGAAGAAAGTAGGTAGCAGTCAGCCCCTAGTTCACTTGGACTCCCCATCCCATCCACTTTCCTCATCCTGAAGATGACAGTAATTAATGTGTTTTTCCTCTGAAATCCTATTTTAGCTGTTTCCTCTTCAAACTCCTCCTACTTTGGATAGCTCTTTTTCCTACCCTATCAAGATAATTTAAAATAGCATTTCTTTTTTTCAGGGATATGGGTAATATTACCTCTGGGCTGGCACAATCTATGACTTTAATCTCTGCTGACAGGCCGCTGGGGAGTCTACTTCTCCCCAGGGCCGGAGGGCAGGAAGACTGAGATTGCCCACCAGCAGCTCCCATCTGAAGGGTGTTATCTCTATCCTACTGGCAAAATACGAGGTAGAGTGGTTAAAAGTCAGAGATGATAGGAAAGGAGGCAAGAATGCTGACTCTTTAAAAAAAATCTTGGAATACTCCTCATCATTTCAGTGGTGTCTGATGTGTGCTTTTTTACAGTCCAGAACTTTTTCACACATTTGATCCAATTTTCTTCCCTGAGATAGTCCAACAGTTTCTGTATAGATATCCTGGCTCATCTTATAAAAGTGTAACTTAGCTTCCAAAGTAGTTTGGTCTAGCCGACTTCTCAGTTCCATGAAGGGGATATATATATGTGTGTGTGTGTGTGTGTGTGTGTGTGCTGTTGTTGTTGTTGTTTAGTTGTTAAGTCCTGTCCAACTCTTTTGTGACCCTATGGACTGTACCCCTCCATTCTCTTCTGTCCATGGGCTTTCCCAGGCGAGAATACTGGAGTGGGTTGCCCTTCCCCTCTCCAGGGGATCTTCCTGACCCAGGGGTTGAACCCAAGTCTCCTGCATTACAGGCAGATTCTTTACTGCTGACTCTTGAGGGAAGCCCATACATGTGTGTATATATGTAACGAATCCACAGATTTTGTCACTGTGAATATGTATGCATACACACGTATACAGTGACAAAATCTGGATTTTGTGTGGCCCCAGCATTACACAGGCAGTCAACCGTCTGTGTCTCCCTTGTGTCAACACAGACCTCCCTGGTCTTTGCTTTTTCTTACCCAGACCTTCAGCTATGTCTAAGAAATGGGGGATGGGGGCACAGTTAAAAGTTCTGAAAAAGGAATTGCAGATTTCTTAAATCAACAAGGAAAAAAGCAAGAGGAATCAGATATCTATCATTTCTCCTCCAAAAGAAAATTAAAGATAAGCTGACTAAAATATCAAAGAAAGCAAATTGTGAGGAGATCTGTATCATTAAACTAAGCCAGCATCAGTGGCTTATTGCCACGAATGTTGAAGAATTTGTGCCAGGTATAAATGCACATGGCAACAGATTGTTTGTGAAGCAATTGACATGATGTCTGAGACAAACATCAAAGTAATTCATTTAGGGTGATGGGGGAGTTGACATAGAGGGTTAGGAAGGAAATGAAATTGGCAGTCAGTTGCTTTTTGAAGTTGGATGTAAGTTACGTGAGATGTATGTTATAGTACTCTCTACTTTGGGGTATATTTGAAATTTTTCATAATATACAATTAGCAAATACACAGGAGGAATAAAATTATAGGAAATCAAACAAAAGCAGACACATGTAACACACAGTGCATTTTTTACTACAAAGGTGAAATAGAAATTAATAATTATGAATGAAACCAGCAAGTCAACCATCAGAATTTTTTTTTTTTTAACCATCAGAATTTAATAAAAGTAAAATCAATCCTAATGCCTGGACCAAAAAGAAAAAGTATCAAGTGCAATTACTAAATATTTGTGAAATTATGCAAATGACCAACAGTACCTGTTGAAGTTTGGGGAATTTGACCAAGTCTGTACTTAAAGGGAAAACAATAACTTCAAAATGTTTTTATTACTTGAGATGAGAGAAATTATAATAAATGAACTAAACATTCAGTTAATTAAATTGGAAGAGCAAAGCATGAATAGAAAAAGAATAAATGTCATTAAAAAAGTAAAATGCAAATAAGTAAATTTGAAAAGTCATCTACCAAACTAGAAAAAAAGGCAGGAAAAAAACTCTACAAAATTATAGTTGAGATAGGGCATAAAACTTCAACTACTCAACTGGGTGATTTTTAGAAAAATATTAATTGACAAAATTCACTGAAGATGAAGCAGATCATTATAAAAAAAACAATAACCACAGGAGAAACTGTAAATGTATTTGAAGATTCTAGTCCCTTTCTTATCCTCAACCCCTAAAAGCACCAGTATTAGATGACTTGGGGCTTCCCAGGTGGCACTAGTGGTAAAGAACCTGCCTGCCAGTGCATGAGACACAAGACTTGGGTTCAATCCCTGGGTTAGGAAGATCCCAGGGATCCAGGATTCTTGCCTGGAAAATCCCCTGGACAGAGGAGCCTGGTGGGCTACAGTCCATGGGGTCACAAAAGACTGGACATGACTTAGCCACTAAACAACAACATACAGATACATATTTCAAATCTATGATAAATAGTGGATTTAATGGCAGTACACTTTTGGAAAAATACATAGGTTTTATTTTACCTGCTTGTACTTTTGGACTGGCTCTGAAAGCCATCCTTTCTCATGCTTGAACTAGGTAGCAATCTCTCCAACAGGAATTCCACCCCCCCCCCCCACATGACAAGTGATTGTAACATTTGTCAGGAAGAATAAACAGACAAGAATCATCAAGAATATTTTGAACAACAGAGTCAGAATTTACTTTGATGTACATGAAAATATATTACCATAATATGATAGTAACTTAACATGACAGTTGGGCCAACAGAGAGAGGGACCACAATATTTAAACTATTGTAACGGTGGCATTTCAAATTATTAGATGATAAAAGATGAATTATTTGATGCCTTGTTTGTTATAGGAAAGTTCAGGAATTATAAAGAGAAATATTTTGTGTGCTACACAATGATATTATGTTGATTATAATTTATTTGTTTACAAGAAAACCACAAAAAGGGCTCAGGGTATTTTAACACCATCTCACTGCTGTATAATTGTGTTTATTACAATATTCTAATTCACCTAAAAGAATTTGATCAAGGTTATTTTCTTACCGCCTTGTGGGTTGATGATTATAAAAAAATTACATTGCACTTATTTTGTGCCAGGCACTTTTGTAAGCTATCAAGGTATATTAATACCTTTAATATTATACAACATCACAACAACCATAGGAGGTCAAAATAGTATTATTATTTCCCATAAAGTACATCCGTGAGCAACTAGGGGTGCAGAGTGTCTGTGCAGCTTCTCCAAGGTCACAGTCACATACCTAGTAAGGGGAGCGATTGGTACCTCAACTCAGGCCACCTGGCTGGGTGCATAAGACTTTTGCTCTCCTAGAAAGAAGCTCACAGAGTCCATTAGGGGAAGGCACTCAGGCTCCTGGCTCTAATGTGCCTTTCTGCTCCACTCAGGGACCTGAGGTTCTCATGTCAGATGTTCAGGGCCCTCTAAAAGCTGGATACGGCAGAAAATAAGGGAGAGGTGACACCAGGAGAGGATCTCAGAGAATGCCGAATCCTACTCCTTCTCCTCTAAACTAAGGTGCCTTCACATCTTAGGTGGATAGAGAATATCTGATCTCCAAGCTTCAGAGGGACGTTCCTGTACCTCTCAGCTCTGAAATTCGGCTTGCATTTTTTCATGTTTCTACAACTGTAATTAGATGGTGCCAGGATTAAAAGTGTTGACATTGCAGCCTGATGCTCTGTGATGACCTAGAGGGGTGGGATGGGGGGACGGGTGCGATGAAGGGGCGGGTGGGAGGGAGGGGGTATGTGTATACCTATAGCTGATCCACGTTGTTGTACACTAGGAATTTACACAACATTGTATAGCAATTAACCTCCCATTAACAATCAATATTTTAAAAGTGTTGACTTGGAGACGTGTGGCCAAAGAGCTGTGACCTCTGACCCGCCCTGGTCTGTTTGCTCTGCGCAGGGACCTGATGCCGAGGACCCTGGACGGCCAGATCACCATGGAGAAGACGCCCAGCTACTTCGTGACACGCGAGGCGCCCGCGCGCATCTCGGCCATGTCCAAGGACACCAAGCTCCTGGTGGTGGTGCGGGACCCGGTGACCCGGGCCGTGTCGGACTACACGCAGACGCTCTCTAAGCGGCCCGACATCCCCAGCTTCGAGAGCCTGGCCTTCCGGAACCGCTCGGCGGGCCTGGTGGACCGCTCGTGGAGCGCCATCCAGATCGGCCTGTACGCTGAGCACCTGGAGCGCTGGCTGCGCCACTTCCCCGCCCGCCAGATGCTCTTCGTGAGCGGTGAGCGCCTGGTGCGCGACCCGGCCGGTGAGCTGGGCCGCGTGCAGGACTTCCTGGGCCTCAAGCGCATCATCTCGGACAAGCACTTCTACTTCAACCAGACCAAGGGCTTCCCCTGCCTCAAGAAGGCGGAGGGCAGCGGCCGCCCCCACTGCCTGGGCAAGACCAAGGGCAGACCCCACCCCGAGATCGACGCGCAGGTGCTGCGGCAGCTGCGGGATTTCTACCGGCCCTTCAACCGCAAGTTCTACCAGATGACAGGCCACGACTTCGGCTGGGACGGATGAACTTATAATTTAAAAAGAAAAAAGAAAATATCAGAAGATAATATATTTTTTTACCAATCGGTAGAGAAGAAGCAGTTTAATATTTGCGCTGCCGATATTTGTTTCAGTATTTTTTTTTTCATGAATGTTAAAGAGATTGTTCTTCTCTCCACCCTCACTGGCATGAACAACCAACCGCAAAGATTTCGGAAAAAAAAAAAAAAGAAATCTGCACGAATCTCCATTTTCCATCTTTATTTTATGTTTTGTGTTCACCGTTATGAAGTATGAGTGTCAGTTACCATTAAAACTTTGAAGAAATCCCTGAGAGTATAGCTCACTCTCTTTTTTAACACAGCCCAGATAAAATTGATATCTCTCCTGATGTTTTTCTCCCTTTACTTTTGTTCTTGTGCCACTTTTTCTTAAACCTTTTCCCGATTAATAATTCTGTACGGTTATCCATCACTTCTCGGATATCACAGTGTTTTCAACTACATCTTTCTTGATCCTTATACTCAGCTGTGATTTAACAACAGAACAGGAAGGCTATTATCCCCATTTTACAGATAAAGAAATTGAGTATCAGGGAGGTTAAGTGATGTATCTTACCGCCAGATGGTGGACCTTTGACAAAACTCCATCTTCCACTTATTCCCTGCTTTGTGCCACTCTTCCCAGGGAGAATGGGAAAGGCACAGACATCCTTTAGAAATGCTTGGCTAGTTTGGGGAGGGTTTCCTGTTGCTTTTGAGTTCTAGGCAAGCCTTATGGCACCCAAACATCTTACACAGTTGTGCTCAAGGAAACTACTCTGTCCTGGACACAATGTCTTTTAAGAGGCAGTCTTGGCTTGCTAAAGCACCCCAAGAGGTGGAAATCCCGACTGAATTGAAGTGAGGGGAATTACTGGATTGTTGCATGGAGAACAAGGTGGCTACTCACACTAGGAGCAGGACAAGCTGTGGTAGGGGCAGAATTTACCTATTCTTGTTTTGATTACCTTATTTTTTTTTTTCTTAAAAACCCACTTCAGTAAGAGTTTGCAAATATCAACCTCAGTTTTTAATCTCTTTTTTAACAAAGTCTGCCTCTGTTTATAACATCTTATTTCTAACCTTGGAGCTAGTACTAAAAAAAAAAAAATCATCTTATTTACAAGGCCCTCAGTTTTTTATGGGTGGAGGGAGGGCTGTCACTTTGTCCACTTTATTTTTTCCCATTTCCTCTTTATACCAATTATAATATAATATTCATTAATATTTGGAAAATACTCTTAAGAACTGCAGATATGGGTAAAACAGTGATTTTTTTTTTCTATTCTCCCATCTGTTTCTGCCTGTTCCCCATTTAAATAGCTCAAATAAATCAATAGTTTATTAAGAGTGTTCCTTTCCTCTCTGAGTGGGCATTAACCAGATTAGCATTAATGGGAATTAAATTGGTTTAGAGAAGAGCACATATGCACAAACTATATAAAACATTTATAATTAGTCTGTCAGCAACATTTTATTACAGGTTTAAACCCAAGAGGAAAATGTCTCCAATCTCATGGAAGTTTTCCATGTCTGCTAAAACATAAAGGACCAGACACTCCAGTATTCTAAAACAGTATTCTTTTTTCTTCTCAGTTTTGTCAATCAAAAGAACGTAACGTTGTTTTAAAATATGAAGTTTTATTGTGCATTTGACAGAGATGCTATTATTGAGTGAATTATGTATTTCTTGAGAAGTCTAACACGGGATTAAAATGAAGGAAAAAAAAAACAAGTTTCTAGGTATCCTATTCTTGCTTTAACTCTCTGGACTTATTTATTAATTCTCTTTTATGGGGGTTAAGTAGACCCCAAATCCAGGTCCCCTTTCCCAGCTGATCTCCTTCCCTTCTGCACCCTCAACTTCCTGACGCTACAGCCTGGTTTTTTTTCCTACTTGAATCATCACTACCAGCAACAAGAAATGCATTTTACACTCTTTTCATCTTTTCTCTTATGTCTGTGCTTCTGATTCTCTCATAAGCATTTGCTTGGCCTCACCCAAAGGTGGCTCGCACAAGGAAACAAGCACATCTAACAATTGTATTCAGCAGCCTTCATCTTTTTGTGTTAAGAAATAATAAAAAAACAGAATTGAGTGCAAAGAACTTCTTTTTGCATGTAGATTTTTTTTGTTTGTTTTCTCGTGTGACTTTTTAAATGGATGACTACAGAGCATTCCAGGAAAACCTTCTAAGATTTCATAAGAATGGTAGAAGTTCTTTATCCTAACCAAGTGTATGAATATCTCAGGTCAGTGTACCCCAGAATAGGAATTTTCCATTTCTGCCTTTATGTGATATTTCCCCTTGCTGTGTGTGGACTTGGACTCAGATTTCTTTTGTCCATTTGGCTACATCACATAAGAAATAGGCTGTGCTCTTGATTTGAGCCTCTTAGTCACCCTTCCTCCAAGCTGTCTGCTCCACAATCATGTCCACTGACCTCCTGCTCTCCTCTCAGATGTAGAGAACAACCAGAGGTCTGTAGCGTCATTCTGAATCATTTGCTTTTGAGGCCATGCCTACAGTGTATAAATTCTTCTGATTAGTAAGAAATTCTAAGAGAAATAAATTTTAGTCTATTGACTAGAGATCAATAAGCTTCTAGAGAATGGATATTTATTATTCCTGGAGTATTAATCCCACTCCAATTATCTTATTTTCAAAGATCCTCAAAGTTAGAGTAAACCGTGACAGTGATCAGGATTAAATCCCCATTTGGCACTTGAATCCTTTCTTCTGCTGGTTGTGCAGGGGTTTAAAACACTGATGTGTCTATCAATTAACTTGATTTTTGCAGTTGTAAAGAGGATAAGTGAAAGTGAAGTTGCTCAGTCGTGTCCGACTCTTACCGACCTCATGGACTACAGCCTACCAGGCTCCTCCGTCCATGGAATTTTCCAGGCGAGCGTATTGGAGTGGGTTGCCATTTCCTTCTCCAGGGAATCTTCCCGACCCAGGGATTGAACCCAGGTCTCCAGCATTGCAGGCAGATACTTTACCATCTGAACCACTAGGAAAGCTGGCTGGTAAAGAGGATACGTTTCTTCCAAACACTTCCATCCTGTCAGCTGAGACCTGTCAAATCTGATACCTATGAAGATAAGCAGCATTTAATATGTGAATAAATAAAATCTGCCTGTAAAGCAATAATATAATAGTTTATATGAATGTAGCAGATTACCCTTAAAGGCATCTTTTCTCCTTAAATCAACACCTATTTCCACTCACATTCAGTCACTGTACAGATGAGAAAACTAAGTTTGAAGACAGTGGTTCTCAAAAAACAGCAATTTTTCATCCCAAGTGATGTCTGGAGATATTTCGGGGTTCTATATAAGCATGGTAGGGTATAGGGTACTCCTAGTGAATCAGTGCCAGGGATGCTGCCGAATATCTAATAATGTACATGAGAGCCTTCATCACAAAGAATCATCACACCCAAAATGAATCATCACACCCAAAATGTCCAATGATGCTGTGGTTCCCAGCTGAAGAAGTAAACCAGTTACGGCTGGTGTGTGTCCAAACCAGGTCTAAAAAGACAGATTCTAATTAATGCTTGACTGGTAATTCTTTCACTCAGCACTCTAGGTTTTCTCTTGAAAACATTTCTTTCTCTCACTCTATAAATGACTCCATAAAGTAAGCAGATCAGAGTTTAAGGGTGTGCTTTGTTAAGAGAAGTACTAAAGAGAAACACTGCTGAGCTGAGTTTTTACAACTGAGACACAAACAGCTTGTAACAAATGGATGGCTGCGTTTCTGAGAAGTGGAAACAGCTTCACATGAAAAAATATCATTAAACATTTCTAGAGTATTTCTCAAGTTCAAGTCTTACAGCTTCAGTCCTCCTCCTTGAGAGGGCCTTGACAGTATTTCTTGTCATCTGATGCAACCAAGTGTCAGGAGATAGAGGTAAGTGCCTAGGTTCTGTTAATCAGCTAAATTCAGATGGACCTGCGGTGGTTTATAATTGACCCCTAGTGGATGAGTAATAGCAAAGGAAGATGAGTTCATACTGTTACATTTTCTACCAGGTCTTTGATGTGATCACCATAGAATCAAAGAGAAGGTATGGCTCCCCAAATTAGGAAAATGTGGAGTTTTTCAGTCCACTGAAAGTGTTAGTGTAGGAACTTCCCTGGCAGTCCATTGGTCAAGAATTCACCTTCTGGGACTTCCGTGGTGATCCAGTAGTTAAGAATCCACCTTCCAATGCAGGGGACATGATTCAATACTTGGTGGGGAGAAGTAAGATTGCACATGCCACAGGGCAACTAAGCCTGAGCACCACAGCTAGCAAACAGTGCAGCCAAATAAATAAAAAATAAAATAATTTTTTAAAAAAGAATTCATCTTCCAATGTAGGGGATTCAGGTTCAATCCCTAATCGGGGAGCTAAGATCCCACATGCCTCGTGGCCAAAAAGCCAAAACATGAAACAAGCAATATTGTAGCAAATTCAATAAAGACTTTAAAGAATGGTCCACATCAGAAAAAAATCTTAAAAAATATATATATGTCTTAGCATAGAAATAAAACCCCCATCTATGCTCATGTTGCAGCCGATAATCGCTGAGGAATAATAGGACTTTCAAAACCCAAACATCAAGAAGCATCAGTGTTACGTGGAGTTTATGGTCCTTGAAATATCTTCATCAATGTGAAAACAGATTTGCATTCAGAGTCTCAGCTACACAGGTGAGAACCATGGATAGGAAAAGCACAAACCTGTTTGTCACATCATGAAATTTTGGAACCTTTAAAACTTAAAAAAAAGTGAATTTGGGAAAATTATAAAGCAGTGCAACCTCAAATACAGAGTAATAAAATAATGGATTTTTATTATGTCAGGAGGAAATACAGCTAAAAATAGAAATCACTTCTAATATAGGAATCCATTGTGGGACATTTAAGATATTTAGTGAGTATGTTTCAGGCTATAACCCTAATTTTCCAGTTAAATTGCCAACTGTTGGCTGTGTTCTTTTAATAGCTATATGCTCAATATCTTAACTCTCCTAATTTCACTGTCAAAAGGTAATAAGAAAGAAGGAGCATGCGTTCTGCTCTGAGCCCTTTTCATTCCCATCATCCTGGATCTGATCTCTTAGGTACGAAGGGTCAGACAGGATGAAACGGCATCCTTTGCTAGCTCTGGCTGGCTGGTATGTAATGAAGCTAGATTTCTGGCTTTCTAATTCCTCAGAGGCGTCAAGGTTACTGTCTAGTCCACACATTGTTAAACCATGGTCCACATGTTTCTTATAATAAACCGAGTATTTATCATCCTTGGGGGCTTCTTTTCATTGCATAGAGAAGTGATGTAGATTTTCCCCACCTACCTCCAAGCCCCCTGCTCTCTTCCACTTTCCAAGTGCCATCTCTCCGCCTTCACCTACCTGTGTCCACGGATCCCTGGTGTCCACATGGGCTTCACCTACTGGTCTAAGTTCTCCCCGCTCTTCACAGGCATTGCGCTACATGCTGTCCACTCCACACTTCAGATACTTGCAGTCCACCTAAGTAAGGCAGCTGCTCTCAACTTCAGCTCTAGGGAAAATAGTCTGTTTATCTGATACAGACACCAGGAGAGACGAAGGTCAGATGGGTTTCAATTTCCCCAATGGTATTTACATTAGGAAAAACAGGGCCCACAGGAAGATGGATGAAACGGAGGTGGAAGTTGGGGGCACGCCTTTGACTGGAGCTGGAAGTGTTCTCGGAAGGACACTTCCCAGGCCTCCAGGGCCCCGCCCTTCATCCTTGACCTGAAGGGCCAAGGTCAGCGACTTGGCATTCCACTCCTGAAAGGTCGTCTGCCTCTGGTCTGGGCAGAGGCATGTTTCTCCCACCTGTTTTCCCACAAATCCTTATCTAAGCTCGGATTTCTTTATTTCAAGCCTGCAACAGCTGGTCAACCAGGGAACAGTAGGAAGTGAGAAAACTTGACAGTTATTTCACTGCAGCTTTTCAGAGGGAACAAGAGTTCTTGATGAGTTACCATCAACTGATACCTCTAGAGCCAAACCTAGTTCTTATTTCAGACCACTTGATCTTACCCTTTAAAGCTCAGATCAGTTGTTCTTTGTCACAAAGAGTCCCAGTAAATATTCTAGAATAATAATAACTTACCTTTATATAGAATGATTCAAAGCATGTTTATACTGTAGTTAGGCCTGAATAGTTTCTTTCATTTCTAAATTAAAAAAAAAAAGTTTGGTCTGTTGTAGTTCTTCAGCATTTCCAACAAACTCTACATGTCCCATCAACTGAATAACTTACAAATATCTTTGCACCCTTTTCTGCACGCCCCCCTTCTTGCTTCCATATCATTTCTCTTCTAGGTGACCTCTTACCCCTCAACATTTTATTGTATTTAATCCTATACCAAAAGTCATCTTGCATCCTTATTTTTTTTTAGATTCATTCCTTTCTTTTCACTGAGACTCTTAACTGTTACTTTTCGCTTTTGGTAACCACCTGGCCCCAAAGTCATATGTTATTTTTTATTTCCAAACTTGGCCTTGATTCTGCCTTCTTTGATCTTCTTCACCTTTTATTAGGATGTGTCTTTTCATTTTGGGCTTCCATGGTGGCTCAGACAGTAAAGAATCTGCTTGCAATGCAGGAGACATGGGTTCGATACCTGGGTCGGGAAGATCTCCTGGAGGTAGGCATGGCAACCCATTCCAGTATTCTTGCCTGGAGAATCACATGGACTGAGGAGCCTGGCAGGGTGCAAAGAGTCAGACACGACTGAGTAACACTTTTCATTTTAGGAAAATTTCTCTTCAGAGAAAAACACCCTTCCCTCCAGTATCCAAGCATCTGGCATTGAAACCTTTCTTGAGGATGCAGTTTTCTTATCCCTTCTTATCCACAAAGATGCAAAAGCAGCAAGCAGCCTCGGCTTTCAACTGTAAAATGATTCTGTACTCAACACATCCAGCTCTTCTTCCACCCAGCCATAAATAATGAGCTCCTCTTCAGACTGTTTGGCCCCTGCTATTTGATGAAGCCATTAATAAAAAGTTCTGTATCAACAGAATGGTAAACTCGACTAGCCTGAGCCATATATAATGAATACACAGAAAAATTGGAAGCAGATCTCTTTTGACCAGCCTTATCCTGTCTCCTAACTCAAGTTGGAAATCTCCCACGTGATCAAAATGTCCAGAGTCCGTCTCCCTCATCAGTCCTTCAGCATGTGTCCTTAGCTCTCTCATCAGTCTCTTCCCTGCTTTTTCAGGCCAGTTTGTTCCAATGACAGCTTCATTATTTAATTGACTCTAGCTCTAGTTTCTCCAGCTTTATCATCATCATTTTTATTGTCCCCTGGGCTTCCCTGGTGGATCAATAACAAATCTGTCTGCAATGCAGGAGACTCAGGGTTCAATTCCTAGGTCAGGAAGATCCCCTGGAGAAGGAGATAGCAACCCGCTTCAGTATTCCTGCCTGGAAAATTCCATGGCAAGAGGAGCCTGGTGGGCTACAGTCCATGGGGTCGCAAAGAGTCAGACATGATCGCATGACTAAACCACTACCACCACTTTTTTTCCAATATTGTCACCATGATGTCTGCTATGTGTCTAAAACTGTGCTGCCCACCTTTGTCTGACTCTTTGTCACCTTTCTAACCAGTCCTTCTCATTTCCTACATTATTTAAATTTTTCCCCATTCATTGCTTCAGGTCAGGGATATAGCCATGCTGATAAATAATAGGATTATACATTCATTAGATTTACCAAACACTTCATTACATTCATTAGATTTACTTACCCCACCAGGCTCCTCTGTCCACGGGGTTTCCCAGGCAAGAATACTGGAGTGGGTTGCCGTTTCCTTCTCTAGGGAACACGTCCTTCTTAAATAGACCATGAAAGGAATCCATGGCTTGTCCAATCTATCCATTTTCTTAACCCTATCTTCTTTCTCTCTCTCTTCTTTTTAAAATGATGTTCCAATTCATCAGCTCTTTCTGTGCCTTCATGATGAAACCCCAGGTCTTGTGGATAATTTTGTGAATAGTCTTGATTTGACCAGAAAGGATGAAACCTTGCATGAATCATTCAGTACCACTAAACCTCAATTTTTCTTATTTTCTTTTTAAATGCACAGGATAAACTGTACTGTCAAGTTCATTCCAACGGAAATGTCTGGAAGCGTTTTCTGGCTGGGGCTGTCACAACGATTTTTCTTCTGTCTCTTAAAATGATTATCATTTCCATCACTTTAACTATTTGCCATAGTCCACTGAAAACTGTCACCAATTGGACTTCTTGGAAGTCCAGGGGTTAAAACTCTGGGCTACCACTGCAAGGGGCATGGGTTCAATCCCTGGCTAGGGAACTTAGATCCCACATGCTGCGCAGCACTGTCAAAAAATAATAAAAATAAAATACAGTTTCTATATCTGTTCAATCATTTGTCCAACTCACCAAACATTTTTTAAAAATTGTGACTGAAATTTGCTTTTATTAATAAGAATCAGTGCTAGCTGGGCCACCAGACATTCCCTTCCTCTCTTGCTTGGCCACATGTGTCAATGTCAGAGGAGCCACGACTACCCTTGAACTGTGAGTTGCTTCCTATTTTTTCTGCTGCCCTGGTGTTCTCAATCCTTGACTCTACAGCCATATCTTTTCTGGATTCTGGAAAAAAAAAATTCTGTTAAAAAAAAGTCCTTAATAACAGTTTCTAAACTGAGACTCTCTTAATCCATCCATTTTTGGCCTTTAATTTACAGACTACCTCCCACCTTGAACAGTAAAATATAGCTATGAAGAAACTTATTCATTCTTGTGTTAATCATTGCCTCCATCATCACTTTGATCTGGTCCAGACAGACCATGTTTTTCCACTGACATATGCTATTTTCTGTGGATTTTTTTACTCTGACTTTTTCTACCAACTGCACCATCCATTGCCTGCTCGAGAAAGAAAGAAACAGAACCTCACTCTGTGAATCCTTTACAACTGAGAGAATCACCATTGATAACCTTTTAGAAATGAGGACACTGCTTTTTGCCTCTTGCGTAGCCATACAAATGCCTTCTGAGTCCAGTGCTTGCCCGAAGATCACAATCGAGTGACCCGAAAAGACAATTTCTATTATTTCATGTCCTGACATCTAAGGTTTTAATAGTTAAATCCAATTGGCTTGAATTTGTGGGAATTTACCTAGTTTCCAAGGGATCTTTGGAACTCTCTTTTTAAAAAAGGATCTTTAAAAAAATTCTTTGAAACAATACACTTAAAATCTACCGTCTTAAACCATGAAGTGTATAATCCAGTGTCATTAAACATATTCATAATGCTGTTGGGCAGCCATCACCACCATCCATCTCCAGAAATTCATCCTCCCAGACAGAAACTCTAAACCTAAAACTCTAAACAATAACTCCCCGCCTCCCCTCCCTCATCCAGGTAGCCTCTGTCCTACTCTCTGTCTCTGTAAGTTTGGCTCCTCCTGGCCCCTCATAGTGCGCGTGTGACCAGTCACTCAGTCGTGTCCAACTCTTTGCGACCCCATGGACTGTAGCCCACCAGGCTCTTTCGCCCATGGAATTCTTCAGGCAAGAATGCTGGAGTGGGTTGCCATTCCCTTCTCCAGGGGGTCTTCCTAAACCAGGGATTGAACTCAGGTCTCCCGCATTGCATGTGGATTCTTTACTATCTGAGCCACCAGGGAAGCCCAGTGCCTGGCACATAGCAAATACGATGTAAGTTTCAGCGTTTCTAGTAGCTATTGTTTAGAAGCCTTACAGACTCCCTCTCTATCTTTTAGGACATGACCGTTTGTATGAATAATTTTACACAGGTATATCCCTATCTTCCTATGCATTTCCTGGCCTCTCCGCACAGATTATGCAACTTGGGATAACCGCTCTCCATTTTAAGATTATTTCACCCTGAAATTAGAAGACTGCTCAAACACACACTGGAAACTTCTGAATCCTAAAGTTCTTGAAGCAGAGATGGAAGGAGAGAGGAGTAGCATAAACCCACTGATGGAGTTCGTGTTTGAGAGTCCACAGTCACAACCCCCTATTTTGCAGAAACAAATCATGGGCAGTGGGGAGTCCACCTAGGCTTGCTGACTCTAAATTATCCAACAGGAAGCAAACCCTCAGAGTTACATGGTGGAGGGACCCGTGGGTCTCGCCAGAGAAGGGCTGTCAGAAGCCACAAGGAGCAGCCCCCATGCCCTCATGGCCCCATTCTCTCTTGTGACTTTCCATAAATCCTTAAAGTTCTTAGAGGCTCACCTGGCTCCTCAAAGAGTAGGTGCTGCTGCTGCTAAGTCGCTTCAGTTGTGTCCGACTCTGTGCGACCCCATAGACGGCAGCCCACCAAGCTCCTCTGTCCCTGGGATTCTCCAGGCAAGAATACTGGAGTGGGTTGCCATTTCCTTCTCCATGCATGAAAGTGAAAAGTGAAAGTGAAGTCACTCAGTCATGACCAACTCTTAGCGACCCCATGGACTGCAGCCTACCAGGCTCCTCCATCCATGGGATTTTCCAGGCAAGAGTACTGGAGTGGGGTGCCATTGCCTTCTCCGCAGAGAGTAGGTGAGATGGTCTTAAATGTTCCCATAAGCTCTCAATAAGGATAAACACTTGTTTTTGTCAAACTTGAAAATAGGATGGCTCGGTGAACCATTTTATTTTAATTGTGTCCACATTAAAGTTTGTTCAAGCCTTTTGATGCCAAATATTAACTTTTTTTTTATCAGGACTCCCGAAGGTGGATCTTTCCATGTTCATCACAGACTATTCCTCGGAGTCCCTGAGTTCAAAGGCACATCCTCTCTAAGACCTTTGCAACCACGTGGCAGAGTATTGTCTTTATTTTAAGAATTCTTGTCAGTGGTACAGGGATCGAGCAGACTTAATGTTAATACCAGTGTACACCACACCCCACTTCTGTAATCATCAAGTATGGAGACAATATAAGTTCACATTTCCTGTTTTTATTAGAAGAGGAAGGGACTTACCTGGGGGTCCAGTGGTTAAGACTTTGCACTTTTAATGCAGGGATCTCTGGTTTGATCCCTGGTCAGGGAGCTAAGATCCTACTTACTGCACAGTGTGGTCAAAAGGGGAAAAAAAAAGGAGAGGAAGAAAGACAATGGTTTGCAAGTTTAAAATATATTGATTTTTTAACTTTAGGGAAAAAAAGCCTGATGAGAGAAGATAACTCATATACTGACAAGGGTATTGTTCAACCTCTCCAAATATAAACTAGGTTAATCAAACTGAGACGTTGTATTTATCAGACTGTTTTGAGGTCATGGAATTAATTCATGATTACAATTGCAAAACCTCAACATGACACAAATGTTCTTTAGTAGCACTTCTATAAAATGAAGATATTTACCATGAAATAGGACTTCTGTGCTATGAAATAAAACTTTACAAGGCTCCCAGCTTTACAGACTAGAACTATTAGCATTTTATATATCTATCAAATTGGTTAAAGAGTTTTAGCTTCTCTGCCTTTTCTGAAATAAAAAGTTGTAATTTTTCGAGGGTATGTCTAGGCTTCCTAGGGCTTTTTGCAAATGTATCAAGGTTCATAAAAAACAAGCAAATTCATCGTTTGCCTTGATGGTTGGGTTTCATTAAAGCCGATGGCACGTGTTTATTTACTTTCTTCCCCCTGGATTGCAAGGGCAACTGAAAGGAGACCATTGGTGGTAGTGGATGTTGGTTCGGTGTAATTTATTTTCTCATATTTGTTGAAGTAGAAATTATATTTACATATATGCTATATTAAGAGGGCACTCTATTTGAAGTTCCAAGTTGTTTGGTTGTATTTGATGACCATTAACAAAGAAAAAAAAGCGTTTCAAAGATCCTTAAAAATATTTTTCTATGACTAAATCATCAAAAAGGTAGCTTTTATGTGCTTTGAATTTTCTTTTCAGTATTGCAAATTTTGCCTCATCTGAGACAACTGACCTTTTCTTTTCCTCTGAGCAAATATAGTTTTTCTTCTGTTTTCAGTCCATAATTTTTGATTAGTTCTTACAAAGCTGCTGAGGTCTTTTATTCAAAATGTTTCTCTGAGAATTTTCTTAATTCTTTAACTTATCTACTCTAGTAATTTAAACTAGACACTAATGTTGAATGTCTTAATTACATTTAATGTATTAAGTGTAAATTTGATGTGATAAAGTTACAAAAAAGAATATTATAGGCAATAATAATAAATTGAAAATTTAAGCTTAAGGGACTTCCTTGATGGTCCAGTGGTTAGGCGTCTACCTTTCCACTACAGGGGGCACGAGTTTGATCCCTGGCCAGGGAACTAAGATCCTGAATGCTGCTGGAAATGGCAAAAAAAAAAAAAAAAAAAAAATTAAGCTTAAAACTGGAAAATTCCATTTTAAGTATATTTATTAAGTTGCATCACTATACCAGGTTTTCTCTTTCTAGTAACATGAAATGTGTATGTCTTCTGTGATAAAGATTTAAAGAGTTTAAAACATCTGTTTTTATGTACTTTGTTGGCCACTTTCTGTTCCATGTTATTTCTGTTTAAAATAAAATAGATTTTGTTTGTTTTTTATATTGTATGTAACAAATGGCACCCATTTCATACAATACAGCGTCTGTTGCTGGCATTCACTGGCGCTTACTTATGGGACAGTCTGTCTTATTTTACATGGAGATTCAAGTAAATTAATTCTGACCGAGGGCCAGTATTTGGCGAAACTCTTCTCTGAGTCTCCAGCCTCATCACTGTGGACCATCTCTCAGGGCAGCAGTGTCTGACCCACGCCTCCCAGGATGGATGGGATTATTGCTGGTGATGTGAGGGTGTGAGACAGCCCAGTGCCGCCACAGAGCAGCATCTCAGAGCACCAAAGTTAATGAGCCGGTTTATCGTTTCAGGTCCCTACTGAGGGGTCAGTGGAGGTCCAATGGCACCACTGCAGGGGATGGACGTTACCTGGCTCCCCTGTGTTGTCCACTGCCTCCCACACTCACAGAAGATGCCATTCGCCATTCATAGTGCAATGATGTATCAAACCCTGAATCCCTGGAAAATCCTCCCCAGGCACATGCTTAGAGAACCTACTACCAAGTGGCCAAAGCTGCTGCACATGATGACTCTATCTGCATCCCTGTTGTAGACCTCAGGGCATGAACTCAAGGGATCAAATGGGAAACTGAGGCTTAGAAAGAAAGATGGACAAGATCCCTGGGGTCTCAAATAGTATGAGACGTCTTTGATAGTATGTTCAGCTTCATCACATTTCAGCTCCCCAGACCTGCATCTGGAATACATGAGCCCAGAGATATCTGGGTTTCCAAAGAGTGCAGAGTCAGATGATGGTGCTTTTAATTTGCTTCTCTTTCCTATGTTAATGGAGATATCAATGACATCAGATCCTGAGAATCGTTGTAAAGATTCTGTAAAGTTGTGTGCATCAGGTTCTGAGAGCAGGGCTTGAAGAGTGATGGGTACTTGATAAATGTCAGCTGTCACTGATATTCACATCTCTCAGGACCAAACAGTTCCCCTCCTAGTGAGGTCTGGGGGGCCTCTCTTGTGTGGGCTCGGGGGAACCTCACCCCTGCTATAGGGACAAGGCATGTGAAAGAAGTGAAAAACTCCCTCTAAGTTTACCACAACATGTCAGAATAGCTACATCAGTGGGGTCTATAGTCTTGAGTGAATTCAAATATATTTCCCCCAGGCAACCTGATCCTGGCCCCTTACTGTGCTTTCCGTTAACTTTTACTTCTCCTCCAAGAGACTTTCACAGGAAATGTGGTTTTAAAAGTGTTGGAGGAACTTGTCAGCCAGGACCTCCTTCATTACAGTACCCAGGTGAGTAACCAGGGCAGGAAGACATCTGTTCCTTGGCACCCGACTGCCCCACTGGGCACGCAGCACCCCCACTTCAGTGGAACAGTTCGTAGCCGAGTCCCTTCTCACCGCCATATGCCCCCATAAATCCTGCACGTACTGCTCATTAATACCCGTGTATCCTGGGATGCAGCGCTTGATTCATTAGCCACCGGTGAAGCTAGTAATCCAAAGGCCTGCCTTTTCTCCTCTGCTTCATTATGTTCAAGAGCGACTAAGAAAAGCCATGTTTTCCTCACAGGCTTGGCCATAAATGCCCTTTTAGTGGGCGAAGGTGTAGCCTTGAGGCAGAAAAAAAGGACAGGGGTTTCTATCACATTTTCTGGATGAAGATAATGAAGGCCATTGTCAGAGCCTTTTGGTCTGTGTCTCTCAGAGGAGCCTAGTAGGCTACAGTCAAGCTTCCCTGGCGGTTCAGTGGTAAAGAACCCAGCTGCCAATGCAGGAGATGAGGGTTCTATCCCTGGTCTGGGAAGATCCCCTGGAGGAGGAAATGGCAACTCACTCCAGTTTTCTTGCCTGGAGAATCCCACGGACAGAGGAGCCTGGCAGGCCACCATCCATGGGGTCATAAAGAGTAGGACATGACTGAGCACGCATGCTTTGATATGGACCATTTTTAAAGAACTTTAAAAAAAAATATTTTTAATGTAGACCATTTTAAAAGCCTTCATTGAATTTTTTACAACACTGCTTCTGTTTTATGTTTTGGTTTTTTGGCCAAGAGGCATGTAGGATCTTAGCTCCCTGACCAGGGATTGAACCTACACTTCCTGCATTAGAAGTCTTAACCATTGGACCACCTGGGAAGTCCCCTAGAGACCACACTTTTGTAAAGAAAACCACCAAGAAAGTTTCATGAGTGAATCCTATTGTCTCCTCTTTCTCTGGTTGTTCATCCCTCATTCACATAGCTGTGGGGACCACCTTTCTCCGTGGCAAGTATCGGGGTGCTGGCAGGCTGTCTGGGCCAAGTCAACCGATCTCCAGGGCTAGCATTGTACAACTCCTGTATCCTTTTCATCCATGCCAGATGTTACATCCACTGTCATCTTTTAATGCACACAGCATCCTGGTCAGAAGTTTCAATGTCAGATTGTTTCTGGAGAGTTGTTCAGTTGCTCAGTCATGTTCAACTCTTTGTGACCCCATGGACTGTAGCACTCCAGGCTTCCCTGTCCTTTACTATCTCCTGGAGTTTGCTCAAGCTCATGTCCATTGAGTCAATGGTGCCATCCAACCATCTTATCCTCTTTCACCCTCTTCTCCTCCTGCCCTCAGTCTTTCCCAGCATCAAGGTCTTTTATAATGTGTTGGCTGTTGGCATCAGGTGGCCCAAGTATTGGAGCTTCAGCTTCAGCATCAGTCCTTCCAGTGAATATTCAGGGTTTATTTCTTTTAGGATTGACTGGTTTGATGTCCAGGGACAGATCAACGAAAAGGATCCTGTTTCTTTTATGTCCCTGACTTCACCCTACCACTACAGTAATGTTCTAGAAACTTCTTGTTCAAAAAATTTTATTAATCCACAATTTGTCTTCCCATAATTGGTCTGGATTTTTTTTCAGATGCTATTTTTTGTGATTCCTTTCTTCCTTTCGTGCTACCCATCTGACAATCCATGTGTCTGGCTCATCCTTTTGGAATATTCTACTCTTGTTCTCCTTCCTCCTAATTTCTCTGCAGGTCATCACACTCTGACCCTTTCATGACCCTGTTGAAATGCTTTTTTTCATAATCTTTTCTTCAATCACTCCATGACTTTAGCTACTACCCTTCTCTGAGTCCTTCAGTGAGCCTCTTCTGACTGACACCTGACAATCTCTCTCTCTTTTTTAATATATTCTTTTGATGTTGATCTTGCCCTCTGATTGTTAGGGATGGGGGAGATGATCTTTGCACAGGAGTCCACCCTCCCCTCCTCACCCCCTCCTGTTGCCAGCATCCAAAATAAAGCAAACTCTCCTTTCCATCCACCTGGTCTTTTTTATTGGCTTTTGAGGGGCAAGCAGTCAGACCCCACCTTCGGTTACAATGTTGGTATCTTGAACTCAACCATGATGTGAGTATTTACACTGTGGAAATTAGCAAACACTACATATATGGCATTTCTTTTCTTTTTTTCCTGAGAGAGCTAGTTTACCAATTTCCACTGAAGCAAGTCCATCTGTACTCCTAAAGACAAATATAAGACAGGATACCTGCCCATAGGGGTATTATCTCATTTCTCCTAAAACAGAAACTGTATCCTATCTCTGCGAGGCCAAGTCCATATGAGGAAGCTGAGGCTTGAAGCTGACTTCTCCAAGGGAAAGAACACTGAATGGAGCCCCAAAATCATCTTGATCAGCATCTTAGTTCCACCCGGGTCTGGTCTTATGGTACCACATTTTTTCTGCCCCAGAGTCAGATGAAGCTAAGCAAGATGAGGGGGAAAAGTCAAATGGACTGTTAAACTTTTTAAATGATTTTGTTGTTTTTTTGTTTCTAAGTCCTGTCTGACTTTTTTTGACCCCATGGATTGCAGCACGTCAGGCTCCTCCGTCCTCTACTGTCTCCTGGAGTTTGTTCAGATTCATGTCCATTGAGTTCGTGATGCTCTCTAACCATCTTATACTCAGCTGCCCCCTTCTTTTGCCTTCAATCTTTTCCCAGCACTGGGGTCTTTTCCAGTGAGTAGACTCTTCACATCAGGTGGCCAGTGTTTTAGAGCTTCAGCTTCAGCCTCAGTATTCAGCTTCCAATGAATATTCAGGGTTGATTTCCTTTAGGATTGACTGGTTTGATCTCCTCGCTGTCCAAGGGACTCTCAAGAGTCTTCTCCAGCACCACAGTTCAAATGAAGTCAATGAATGCTTAGGATAGAAGGAGCTGCTTCCACCCCAGCCTCTTGTACATTTCCACATCATGCCGGCCCTAATGGGGAGTGACAGCTGATGAAAGCTGCTATTCATGGTCATCTGAAACAGCTTTTCCTCCCAGATGAAATTTGGTGTGGCATGAGTCTAAACATGCAGACCAAAGGCCGGGCAAGTGTATTCCCCAGGTCTCTAAGGGCTGGCAGAGGCAACTCAGTTTGTGAAGGGGGCTTCCTGAGAGGGCATCACACGACCCCAGTGTAAACAATAGGAGTCTTTGTGCCCCACCCCCCCGGCCCTGAGCTTAGTCCCGAGAGGGTGGTCCTGGCCCTGGACTCTGCCCATCTCAGGCTCTCCTCTTTGTTTATAATCAGCAGCAGGCACTAGGGTGACTTTCGAGTTCGGTGACTCGTACTTTCCACCACCCTGTGGAACAAAGCTGGGATTTGTCCTCACTGCCTCCTAGGTGAACCACGTCTCTGCAGGGAGTCATGTCGGGTGGGCGACACGATGCTTCAAATCTGAGATGGCTATTTTGACTCCTTGTCTGGAAGAACCAAGAGCAAATGCATGTCCAGCCAAAGGGCTTTTTGTGTGGAGTTTGGGGACACTGGCTTATTCCAGCAAACTGTAGACGGATCTTTACTAGCCTAAGGCAAGCAGCCACCCCTTGGAACAAGAAGCCAGAGCTTCTACTCTGAGTCTTGCCATCTGACACTGACGTGAAGTTACAAACATATGGTTTCCATCAAAACAGAGTTGGCTCTATTCCATCAGCCTCTGGGATCCAGGGACTTAGAAACTAGGGGCGGTGTGGTTTCTCATAGTGAGAGGTTGGGCACTTGGAAGGTGTCTGGACATCAGGGCCAGGAGTTGAGTCTATTTGGAAGAACCAATGCACAAGCTCCAAGAGAGTAAGCATGTACCAAAGTGGCAAGATCAAGAGAATATAAAAGAATGAAATCCTGCCATTTGTAGCAACACTGACAGACCTAGAGACTGTCATACTGGCTAAAGTAAGTCAGACACAGAAAGACAAAATACGATGTCACTTATATGTGGAATCTAAAAATAAAATGGTACAAATGAACAGATTTACAAAACAGAGAGTCACAGATGTAGAAAACAAATTTATTGTTACTGGGGGTAAGGTAGGAGGAAGGATAAATTGGGAGATTTGGATTGACATATACATACTACTATATATAAGATGTATGTGTGTTAGTTGCTCAGTTGTGTCTGACTCTTTGCGACCCCATGGTCTGTAGCCCACCAGTCTCCCCTGTCCATGGAATGCTCCAAGCAAGAATACTGGAGTGGGTTGTCATTTCCTTCTCAAGGGGATCTTCCTGACCCAGGGATTGAACCTGCGTGTCCTGCATCTCCTGCATTGCAGGTAGATTCTTTACTGAGCCTCCAGGGAAGCCCCGTATATAAAATAGGTAACTAGTAAGGACCTACTGTATAGCAGAAGACACTGCACTCAATGATCTGTAATGGCCTCTATGGAAAAAGAAGCTGAAAAAAGAGGATATATGTATATAGATAACTGATTCACTTTGCTATAAACCTGAAAGTAACACAATGTTGCAAATCAACTATACTCCAATAATTTATTTTAATCCCCCAAAAGAAGAGTCTAGGGCTGAGAGAAAGCTGATTTAGTCCCCTGGCTTCTGCTTCCATCCTGAGTCACCTATCAAGACGCTTCTTCTTCCTTGCTGTGAGGTTCAGTTCAGTTCAGTAGCTCAGTCGTGTCCAACTTTGCGACTCCATGGACTGCAGCATTCCAGGCCTCCCTGTCCATCACCAACTCCTGGAGATTGCTCAAACTCATGACCATCAAGTCGGTGATGCTATCCATCCTCTGCTCTGTTTAAACTACCAGAAATTTGGTTGTGGATGCCCATCCAGGAGAGGTGAAGCAGTACTGTACATCACACTGGCAAAGGCAGGCCATTGGGCTAAGAAACCACAGCAAAACATCAACGTTTCTCTCTTTGTGGTTCCCGACTCCTGCCCTACCCTTGAGATCCCTGAGGAATGATACTCATCTCAGGCCACAAACTCACCTTTTCAGATATCTTGTTTTCTCCAGCTAATCTTCTTTTCTCTTTTAAGATCCTATGCCACTGTTTTATTTTTTCTATCCCCAGGAACTTAAAACTATGTATAGAAACTCAAGAAATAAGTTCTTGAGTGTGTAAATTTTAGGATCTTTCAATTCCCATAGTGCTGTGTTTCAGTGTCTTGCCAAGTGCCCAGGCAGGGTGTGTGTGTGTGTGTGTGTGTGTGTGTGTGTGTTGGGGGATGGAGTGTCTGGTCCTCAGTAGAGCCAGCATTCACTGGGTTTTCCTTCCTTGTCCCGTCATTTTCTACAGTTACTTGACCATCCAGTCTGTTGCTTCATCCTTCCTGCCACAGACAAAGGTCTCTTGATACACACCTGTTTAGCTCCCAGTTAGCCTTTTCTGTGTTTCTCTGGTCAGGGGGTGGTGTGCAAGGCAAATATTCACCCACCCTCTGTTGCCCTTCTTGAGCCTAAGGACTCTGAGTCCTCGAGACACCCATCACGGCCATTTCTCCCCTAGAGCATCAGAGAAAGGGGTTTTAATCCCCCCAAGCTCCACAGGGAAGACAGACACAGATGTCACGGCTGTACTTCTCCAGCCCCCCTGCAGCTGTCATCCTGCCGACCTGCCTAAGGACCAGGTGGGGAGAGCGGAGCCGCGCCACTCCTAACCTGGCTCGAACCTCCTTTCTCTCCTCTAATGGGAGAATGAAATGGCAACCCCTCCAGGATTCTTGCCTGGAGAATCCCCATGGACAGAGGAGCCTGGCGGGCTACAGTCCATGGGGTCGCAGAGTCAGACACAGCCAAACATGAGCGTGAGATGGTTGTCTGAACTCATTTCTCTGAAAATACCTTGAATGTAAAGTAGACATTATAAACCAGGTAATCTGGGTGAGAAAACTGAAGCCGAGGAAAAGAGAATTACTCATCTAAAATGTTCTGCTAGGGAAAAACAGCAGAATGACTTCTGTGGAGATTCAGTTTCCCCTTTGATGAGTTTAATCAGATTTCTGGTAGCTGGAATAATGGGTGCCAATAGAATAAGCATTTTAATGTGGCTTTTACATGAGAACCAGGAATGAATTTGAGTGGTGAGAATCCTAATTTGGGTGTAAATGTTAAGGTTGTAGAAAATACCAGAAGGAAGCTTGAAGTCCCTGGCTACTAGGAGGTGCTAGAGCATGAGTGGGGAAATAGCAGAGATAAATTCTGTGGGTTTTTTATTCAACAGTTATTACAACTATGTTACCACTGCTCTAGGCATAGGTGACAGGAATATAAAGATGAACAAAACACCATCAAGTAAAATTCAGGTGTAGTGGAATATGAGTGTTTCACCTATTTTTTACAGAGTTCAACTTGATTTTTGCTGTTTGCTTTATTAGGTTTCATAACACATCTATGTGGAATCTAGAAAATGGTAAACATGATCTTATTTGCAAAGAAGAAATAGAGATAAAGACATAGAAAACAAATACGCAGATGCCAATGGAGAAGGGGTGGTGGTGGAGTGAACTGGGGGACTGGAATTGACACATATACAGTGTTGATACTATGTATAAAAGACATAACTAATGAGAACCTACTATATAGCACGGGGAACTCTACTCAGTGCTCTGCGGTGACCTGAATGGGAAGGAAATCCAAAAACAAGGATATATGTGTATGTATATGTGTAGCTTGGAGTAGGAAAAGGCAGCTCACTCCAGTATTCTTGCCTGGAAAATTCCATGGGCAGAGGAGCCTGGTGGGCTACAGTCTCTGGGGTTGCAAAGAGTCAGACACAACTGGCCACACACGCAAAAACAAATAATACAATTCCAAGGAATTTTTTTTTAATGCTTTTGAGAAATGATGTCACTTTAATCATGCCCTCACTAGGGTTAGGGTAAGTAGAGATGCATGAGAAGATATTTGACCCCAGAGTTTAATTAATGATTTAGTGATGTGGTAGGTCTGTCTCAGGGGGAGGGAGAAGAAACAAGGTTGCTAGTGAATGAATGAATGAACTCTATGCATCTGTTCATGACTTCGGGGTGTCTGAGGGCAATGGGGGGAATCGGATAGAAAGGGTATGACCAGCTAGAAATCCTTTATCAAATACACAAGTTGCCAAATTGCCACGTGCTTTCTGAGAGTAACATCCACCACCGTCAGAAAGAAAATTGCATGTTTTAGAGGAATAAAAGCAGTCATGCCTCATGAACACAAAAAGTTGTTCTTGGAGACAGGAGTTCTGAATAAATAATTGATGCTTCTTTTCGCTGAATGCACAATGGATTTTTTGCATCATAAATAAATAAGCAACCTTTTATTTATCCGGTGAGACCTCCTTGGGTGCACACGAAACATCATTCTTATACCATCATGTTCATTTAAGGGCTAACCAGCTGTTTGCTCTCTGCTCTGTGGGATAGGAGAAATGGTTCAACCAAATGATAATAGCAAGTATGTGTCAGCCACAGGTACTGCGGGGGCCTCGATCAGATGATGTTTTATGGCATTTTCTTAAACTTCAGACAAAAAAAGTGGAACATTGTTTTCTGGGAGATGAGTTTTATATACCTGTATTGGGAGTCATCTTGTTTTGTGAAATTCTCACTTTGTATTACGTGGGTTGCAAATGCAGGACTCAAGAAGGTCATCATTTCCTCCCAGGCGTTCTGCTCATTGCTGAGTGCACAGTTTTGCTTTGCTTTAGCTTTGTGGGCCATGTCTCTTATGTCTCCTGCATTGGCAGGCAGGTTCTTTACCACTAACGGCACCTGGGAAGCTTACTAGTTGGATAAAGTGAAGAAAATGGAAGTGATGAAATTTTTTCCTCGCCAATGCATCCTAAGATGCAGAGACTGAAATTAAAACACCCCCTGGTGACAACCTAGAGGGGTGGGATGGAGAGGGAGGTGGGAGGGAAGTTTAAGAGGGAGGGAACGTATGTATACCTGTGGCTGATTCATGTTGATGTATGGCAGAAAGCATTACATCATTGTAAAGTAATTATCCTCCAATTAAAAATAAAATAAGACTCTCTGTGAAACTTGAGGCTATCAAATAGGTTCTCCCAAGGCCTTTGAAAGACAAATAACAAGCTGGGGTTATTGTGGTCTAAGAGAAAGGGCATGTTGGAAATAGGACGAAAAGCCCTTGGAATGGCTGGAGTCTCTCATATGAGGTGATATAAATAGCTGAATCAAAGGATGTCTGTTCTAAGTTGTCCTTTCTGCTGGGTATTCTTGAGGGGAGAAGAGCATGGGGTGGGCCCACTGGATCTGAGGGAGGGAACCAATGTGGACCAAGAAGCACTGCATTCCTGGAATAAGTCCCACTTGGTGATGGTGGATAATCCTTCTGATATACTCCTGAATAGGGAGGGATTCTTTCTTAAGTAATTAATCTAGTACATAATATGTGTTGTTGTTGTTCAGTTGCTAAGCTATGTCCAACTCTTTGCCACCTGGGTCAGGAAGATCCCTGGAGGAGGGCATGGCAACCCACTCCGGGATTCTTGCCTGGAGAATCCCAGGAACAGAGGAGCCTGGAGGGCTACAGTCCATAGGGTTGCAAAGAGTCAGACACGACTGAAACAACTTCGCATGCGTGCATCCAACTAAACAGGCAGGAGAATGTGCACATATTAAGAAATATTAGACATTTGTCTAATTTTAATCATCCATTTGAGAGGTCAGGGAGCAGTGAATTCAAGCTAGAATATAAGGAGTCTTATCAGAGCTGAAACTGGAATCTGCCTGGAGGGAATGGCTGGATGAACATGGTTTTGTTTGTTGGTTTTGTGAAATTTTTCAGTTTGTTCTGTTTGGCTGCTTGCAGCTCCTTCATCACAAGTAGCTGCCTTTGTATTAATACCAAGCAGCCCTTCAAGTGTGCACTTGCTGACTCCCTGACCTCAATGACTGACAATGCTCTGCTGCCAAGCCCTGGTATTGACACACCTAGAAAGAGCAGGGGTGACCTGATGCACTTAGGCTTGACATTTCTGTCTTCCTCACAAGCCCCTAAACTTGAGTATTTGTGACTCTGCTAAGCCGTTAATAGTCAGTCCCCCAGGCTACATGCTTATTCACTCCAACAGTTACTCACCGAGTGTCAATCCCATACCAGGCACCACCACCCTGAGTATCAGGGATGTATGAACCCAAAGAAAAGACCTGATCCCAGCTCCTAAGAGGTTTTTACCACATTCAAGGGAGAAACATGACAGATACACAGAATAAGAATCCGAGATTCAGCATCAATTAAATATTACCTTCTGAATTCAAAGGGGTGTCCCAGGTGGCTCAGTAGTAAAGAATCCACCTGCCAATGCAGGAGATGTGAATGTGTTCCCTGGGTCAGGAAGATCCTTTGGGGGAGGAAATGGCAACCCACTCCAGTATTCTTGCCTGGAGAATCCCATGGAAAGAGGAGCCTGGTGGGTTACAGTCTGTGGGGTCGCAAAAGAGTCACATACGACTGGGTGACTGAGCACACTCTGAAATCAGATTCTATTGATCCTAAAGATTGAGGTTCTGGATGTGGGGTGGACTCAAATTTAACTCAGGACTCTCTGAAGAGCTTATCGCTTACTTACGGAAACACATTTTTTTGAATTCTGTTTCCAAACTCCAGAAAAAAAAAGAAATTCTTAAAAGATGGTTTGCACTTAGGTTGCTTCTCTCTCTTGGCTAGTGTAAATACCATTGCAGGGATGGGGGGGACACGTGTGTGCAGCCATGGCCGATTCATGTTGATGTATGACAAAAACCACCACAATATTGTAAAGTAATCATTCTCCAATTAAAATAAACAAATTTTAAAACAAAACAAAAATAACCTTGCAGTGAACATAGGGGAGCATATGTCTTTTTTAGTTACTGCTTTTTGTTTCCTCTGGATGAACACCCATAGGTGGGATGGCTGGATCATATGGTAGTTCTATGTTTAAGCTTTTTAGGAACCTCCATATGTTTACCAAAGTGGCTACACCATTTCACATTCCCACCAAAAATTAAAAGAATCATTCTTGGTGAGTTTTTTAAGTGTGGATTCTAGATATAGAGCTGAGAGGGAAAAAAGCATGTTTCCATTTCTGTGGGTCTTTTGAGGTTTGGGTGGAGGGGAATTAGGGCTTTTTGCACTGTGTCTGTTGCTTCCTTAGTAAAACACAACTGTCCTAGGTCCCCTATCCTTTCCACAGAACTGATTGGCACCACAGTGGAAAGGCTTGAAGACTTCAAGCTCTATTTGGTGTTTCTGTATAATGAAGATACAGAGTCTCATAGCCCAACCCAGGAATTTCTACTCAGAGCCCAAGATTAAATGAGTTTTCACCTAGCAGGTCATGGAAGCCCCAGCAAACTGGCTAAGAAAGGGAGACTGAACACTGTGTCATTCCCCCTCCTGGGCTTCGTCAATTCTAAATGAGTATGAGACAGTCTCAGAGAAAATGAGACCAGTGACCGTAACAGTCACAGAGACGAATGCATGGCTTTCCTAAAACAAGGATGCAAGCCGAGAGAGAGAAATGACAAACATACAGCTTTGGATGGGAATGTTCTTGAAGGCGAACATTTCGAAAGGTCATTATCATTAACACGACATCATCCTTTCCGTGAGTCTCACGTCAAACAATAACTTTCTCGTCCCCAAATGCAACACTATAAAACGTATTTTTGAAATTTATAACACTATATATTGAGTTGATGACGAGAGCCAAACAAAAATCACCCACGATCACAACACTTAATGCCTTTTAAATGCAGTTATGGAAATAGATGGAAAACAGCCAGCGTCTGCTCAGCACAAGGATATTCAAATCTGATACAATAATCATAAGTTTACGTTTCTTGGAGCACCCTTCCTCATGTATCAAAAGCCACACGGAATTTAAATAATAGAGTCAATCATCTGGCAAATTTGATTTGGTGGGAAAGGTTTTTCATTAGACTGTCTGGGGAGATTTCAGCCTGATAAAACCCCCATTTTCTAGATTCAAAACCCAGACAATGTTTTGTTGACAAAACATTCAAGAAGCAGGTTATTATAAACATCAAGGAACTCATAACCAAACACTGAAGAACTTCTTGGAAGCCATAATAACCACAGAGGCAGGAGATGCCATGTGTAACATCATTGATTTTTGGAAGCAAAATCAAATGGCAAACGCTCAGGAGGCTATTTCCATTTGGGTCTAATTAGGCAATTTTTTTGGGTATCATTGGAATCTGGGGAACAATTTCCTCCAGAAAGATTTAGAAGAGACAGCTCTCTTCTCTTTAGAGTTCTACACAGCATCACATCAGTTTATTAAGCAAAAGTCAGCAAAGGTAGAAACTCCTTTCTGTGCAACCCTCCAACCCTTAGTAAGATTGAAAAAACACAGTCAGTGCTTCATGGAAACTGGAAGCCATGTGGAATATCAGGCCCATGCCATGATAGGAATGAGAAGACTGCTCTGTGTTGGGTTGTATTAGCCAGGTGGTGGTAGTAATAAAGAACCCACCTGCCAATGCAGGACACAAGAGATACCAGTTCGATCCCTGAGTCAGGAAGATCCCCTGGAGAAGGAAATGACAACCCACTCCAGTATCCTTGCCTGGAAAGTTCCATAGACAGAGGAGCCCACTGGGCTATTACTCTCTTGCAGAGAGTCGGACATTACTGAGCGACAGAGCACACACACAATACATACTGTGCAACTGGAACAATACAGGCCAATCCTGGACTCAGTTATGGAGTACTTCTTCTTTTGAGGAGCTGGATCTCTGTGATCTGTCTGACAATTACATTATGAGCTAAAGCTGCAGGGAAAGTGACGGGTGACGGGGAGAGGCCCCATTCATCCACCAGAGTTTACTTTGGCAAATTACCCAGCTAGGATGGAAAAACGCCACGGGGCTGAGGGGCCTAGAGAGCATTTAGTTATTATTTCTGCCTGCAACCTTTGAGCTCCTGAAGGAATCCCGGAGGAATTCAGACACCCCGGTCGGCTCAATTGCCTTTTTGAGCCTCACCCATGTAACTGATCACTCCAGCTCGCATGCTGCGGATCACAGATGAAACAGAAATGAAGAGAAATTTTTGTCAATGATTTTCTGGGAAGAGTGTTGGAGACCCTCATAGCTGGAAACGAGGAACAAATCGAGGCTTCACTTCAGCAGGCCAGTGCCAATCCCCTGCCATAACGATGCACTCCATGTCTTATTGTTGTTGTACAGTCCCTAAGTTGTGTCTGTTTCTTTGCAAACCCCATGGACTGTAGCCCACCAGGCTCCTCTGTTCATGGAATTCTCCAAGCAAGAAAACTGGAGTGGGTTGCCTTTCACTTCTCTAGGGGATCTCCTCAATCCAGGAATCAACCCCAGGTCTCCTACATTGCAGGCAGATTCTTTATTGTCTGAACCACCCTGGAAGCCTCGGGGAGGGGGAGGGTGGAATGAATTGGGAGAGTAGGTCTGACATATATACACTACCACGGGTAAAGTGGATCGCTAGCAGGAACCTGTTGTATAGCACAGGGATCACAGCTCAGTGCTCTGTGATGACCTAGAGGGTGGGACAGGGAGATGGTGTGAGGCTAGGATCGTGCTGGAGTCACTGCACCAGCTCAGCATCAAAAACATTGTCCAAAGGCCTGTAATTCAGTCCCTCTAGTGGTGGCTCAGCTGGTAAAGAATCCGCTTGCAATGTGGGAGACCTGGGCTGGGAAGATCCCCTGGAGAAGGGAAAGGCTACCCACTCCAGTATTCTGGCCTGGAGAATTCCACGGACTCTTCCAAGGGGTCACAAAGAGTCAGACATGACTGAGTGACTTTCACAGTGACGGGAGAACAGAGGGGCAGAAGGGAACCCGTCTCTGTGCTTGGTACCTCTGCCTGTATGGTGGAGTCCTGGCCACCCAGGGCTGGGCTGTTGGCTTTTTCTCTATTCCCCATCAGATTTTCTGTTCTTCCAACAGAAATAAAAAGCTTACAACTCTGATAGAAAAAGGAAAGAGGACAGATGGTCTTCCTCCTTTAGATCCTAAAACATATTTACAGTTGTCTTTTAAACTACACATAAGCAGCCCTTTTATTTTGTAAATAAAGTTTTATTGGAACACAGTCACAATCATGTGTGTGCCGTTGCATATGGCTGCTCTCATGATACAGTGGCAGAGTTGAGTAATTTAATATGCATTAAGGGCTTCCCAGGTAGGTGGCTCAGTGGTAAAGAACCCATCTGCCAGTGCAGGAGACCGGGCTCAATCTCTGGGTCGGAAAGATTCTTTGAAGAAGGAAATGGCAATCCACTTCAGTATTCTTGCCCGGAAAAAAATCCTATGGACAGAAGAGCCTGGAGAGTTACAGTCCAGTGGGTCTCAAATGAGTCTGATGTGACTTAGCAACTAACCAACAATAACCATTTAGCTTCTTCCCTACTGCAGTAGAAAGTGAGGGGCTGCCCTGGGTCTGAGCAGAAGTCCCAGCCCTGCCCCTCACTGGCCATGAGACCTTGGACGAATGACTACCTCTCAAACCATGGTTGCCTCACCTATAAAATAAGAACAACTGTCTCTGTCACAGGAATGTGTTAAGATTGTATAGAAAGGACAAAACCTATTTTTATGTTTAGTATTTATTTTTAATTGAAGGACAATTGCTTTACAATAATGGTTTGATTTCTGCCAAACATCAGCATGAATCAGCCATAAGTATACATATGTCCCCTCCCTCTTGAACATCCCTCCCACCTCCGGCCCTTTCCCAACCTTCTAGGGGTTACAGAGCCCCGGTTTGAGTGAAATCTATTTATACTCAATCAACAGGTCAGATAAGAGATACCCCTGGTTGTCTGAGTGGCTTGGGAGGATGGCCCTGGACGAACTTTCCTAATTTTTGTCCTCTGAGTTTTCTTTGGAAGAGTGAATATTGCTGTTTGGTCAGTGTTTGTATGTATGCCTTTTTTTTTTTCTGCGCAAATATTGATTTTTCTTGCTGGCTCACTGAACTCCCAAGAAAAACTCTCCATTCCATAAGAGACCATTTGTAAGAGAGTAAATACTGGTCATATTCATAAACACCCAATGAAATAAATTTTGTGAATGCTTGGGCTTGACTGGGTAATATGATGTGGAAAGGTAAGCAGGACAGAATCACGGAACTGAAAGGGAAAAAATGCCATTAGAAGTTTCCCAAACACAGTCCTCAAGAGAGGGATGTTGGTGCCCCATTTTTCAAGATTGCCCCTCCCTTTGGGACCCTTCAGCCTGTCATCCAACCTTTTGATCTGATGCACAAATGAGCCTGGCTAGCTATACCTCTTCTTGCAAGACCTTGAGGATATTTGCATCAACACTAACACAAGGCATTTCTTTTTAAGACAAAGTTTTATGTAAGGTGTGTTTTAAAAGAATTTTGAATGAATTCTGAAGGTCTAGTTGACTTTGTTTGTTTGTTTCTTGTTTTTAAGAACAAACATATGAACACCAAGGGGGGAAAGAAGGAGATGGAATGAACTGGAAGATTGGGATTGACATATATACACTATTGATACTATGTATAAAATAGATAACTAATGAGAACCTAGTCAAAGCTGTGGTTTTTCCAGTACTCATGTATGGATGTGAGAGTTGGACCATGAACAAGGTTGAGCACTGAAGAATTGATTCTTTTAAATTATGGAGCTGGAGAAGACTCTTGAAAGTTCCTTGGACTGCAAGGAGATCAAACCAGTCAATCCTAAAGGAGATCAACCCTGAATATTCATTGGAAGGACTGATGCTGAAGCTGAAGCTCTAATACTTTGGCCACCTGATGCAAAGAGCCAACTCTTTGGAAAAGACCCTGATGCTGGGAAAGATTGAGGGCAGGAAAAGAAGAGGATGATAGAGAATGAGATGGTTAGATAGCATCGTGGCCTCAATGGACATGATTTTGAGCAAACTCTGAGAGATAGTGGAGGACAGGGGAGGCTGGCATGGGGCAGTCCATAGGGTTGCAAAGAATCAGACACAATTTAGTGACTGAACAACAACAAATGAAAACCTGTGGTGACCTAAATGGGAAGGGAATCCAAAAAAAGAGGGAATATATGTATACTTATAGCTGATTTAGTTTATTGTACAGTAGAAACGAACACAACATTGTAAAACAACTACACTTTGGTAAAAAAATTTTTTAAAAAACGGCGCATTTATAAACATTGTCCAGATGTATTATTGACTAGGCATTTATCACCTGGAGGTTTTCTTAAGACAGAGGAGGAGGAAGGGCCTCTCCATGTGTGACCGGAGGACGAAGTTGGGGAGACAGAAGCGGAAGGCTCTTCTGAGTCCTGGTCTTGGGGAGAATTTCAGGGGCTTCGGAGACACAGCTAAGCACCGGCTTCTTTAGCTTGCCAGGAGAGAATTTCCGTATTTTGAGAACAAAGAAAACCGAGTGTATGCCACAAATCTGAGAACAAATCAAGAAATAGATCTCAAGGAAAATCCCCCGGGGGTGACTATGATCGGGTCGCTTCACCCACCAGGCGGAAAATCTGAGCAGCTCACTGATAAGACCCCCCCAAGTCACCACAGAGGTTAATCCGTTCCTGATGCTGTTCGGTGGAAAAGGAGACGATTATCCAATGTGTCCTGCTAAAGGCATGGCTCTTGCAGGCCTGGCCGCTCACCTCACCGCCTGGCCAGGCAAGAGGCCCAGGTCCCCAGGCCCAGCTCTTTCTCACCAAACGCATGATTCCCCCTGGGTGGGCTGAGCTGTCTTCATTTCTGCTAAGAGATGGTACTTCTGACCCATGAGTTAACAGGAACTGCCCTTTGAATTTCTTCTGGCCTCCGTGCAATCTATTAAGGCACTTAAGCTTCTGCCTTCTACATAAAACACTCCAATTTTTAAAAACAAACTTTTAAGTCAAAAATGACAGGGTTAATTATTCTGAAAAATGCTGTTTACAGCACAAACTCCATAAAAGAGGATTCATGATTTAATACCCCATCCAAGACAGCGCTGGTTTTCATTTCTGCACAATCAGGACTTAAATCTATGTCACTCACCCACCCCGTGCATGCTGGAAATGGTTTTATGTTCCATCTTACTTTAAATTACACACATCAAGCTCATAACGGGACACAGTCCACTTTGTTGCCAAAACCTGTTAGGTTAGATCATCTATTAAACTCTATTTATTTTTTATGACAAACAAGAAAAATGACAAAGCAGCTACCGAATGCCCACTAATGAACACCAAATGCCCCTCGAGGCCTCCATCCCACCACACTCGTTTGTCCGGGAGTCCACTTAACTTCCTCTTTGATGCCCTACCTCCCAAAAGCAATGCAAAGAAGAAGCTGTTTTTCATAAGCTACCGGGGACGGAGCTGGTTACCATCTGCCCTCGCTTTCTGATTCTGGGGTCAAAAGTTTGATTCCACTTTGACATGCAGAGTTCTGTCAAAAGGAGAGAAATCTCACATTTCACTGAAGCTCTTTCTCTTAGAGGCCAAATGAATGAAATGAAAAAATCAACTCTAAATTTGCAAGAATCACCTTTGTATCCACCAATAGTACAAGATAAGATTATAGATGAAAACATTTGTCGGAAACAGTCAAGATAAGGCCAGAGTTTCCTAAGAAACAGACTCAGAAGATGCGAAAGAGTATTTGGAATTAATCTGATTAACAATTCGGATTTTGACAGCACCACAGATTTGTCTGCATTGTGTATTTTTGCATGTTTGTTTGGAAATCTTTCTAAGTTGTTTTTTAAAATTAATTTTTATCAGAATATAGTTGATTTACAATGTTGCATTAGTTTCTGCTGTACAGCAAAGTGAATTAGTTACATATATACATAGATCCACTCTTTTTTAGATTCTTTTCCCATAGAGGTCATTACAGAGTATTGAGTAGAGTTCCCCAGGCTGTACAGTAGCTTTTTATTAGTCATCTATTTTATACATAGTAGTGTGTATGTCAGTCCCAATATCTCCCAGTTTATCCCTCCCCCTGATTTCCCCCTTGGTGACCATAAATTTATTTTCTACATCCATGACTCTACTTCTGTTTTGTAAATAAGTTCATCTGTATAATGTTTTAGATTCCACAGAAAAGTGGTATCATTTAATATTCCTCTTTCTCTGTCTGACTTACTTCACTCGGTATGACAGTCTCTAGGTTCATCCATGTTACTGCAAATGGTATTATTTGGGTTGTTTTTTGTTTTGTGGTGGAGTAACAATCCATTATATATATGTGCCACATCTTCATCCATCTGCTGATGGACTTTAGGTTGCTTCCATGTCTTGGCTATTACGAATAGTGTTGCAATGAATATTGAGGTACATACATCTTTTCAGATTATGGTTTTCTTGAGATATATGCCCAGGAGTGGGATTGCTGGATCATATGGTAGCTCTGTTCTTAGTGTTTTGAGGAAACTCCATACTGTTCTCCATAGTGACTGTACTGATTTTCATTCCCACCAACGGTGTAGGAAGGTTCCCCTCTCTCCATACCCTCTCCAGCATTTATTGTTTGTAGACTTTTTTTTTTTTTTTTTTTTGGCTGCACCACATGGCTTGTGGGATCTCAGTTCCTTGATCGGGGATTGAACTCAGGTCATGACAGTGAAAGTCCAGAATCCTAACCACTGGGCCACCAGGGTGCTCCCTACTGTTTGTAGAATTTTTTTTGCTGATGAGCATTCAGACTGGAGTGAGATGATATCTTACTGTAGTTTTGCTTTTCATTTCTCTAACAATTGGTAATGCTGAGCATCTTTTCATGTGCCTCTTGACCATCTGTATGTCTTCTTTGGAAAAATGTCTGTTTAGATCTTCCGCTCATCTTTTGACTAGGTTGTTTTCTAAGTTCTATTTAAAATCATCCCTAATATGCTACGCCAAGCTCAGCCTGATCAAGGTCAAGTCTCAGAATGCACTGGTGGTACCCACTACCCCATTGCCTTCTGAGATTAGATCTCTGGGTGTAGAAAGCTGTCCATGGGATCTTGAGATTTTAAAAGAGCAGTGTCCTTCCTTTTCCACAGCTTTACACAGATGAGATGGAGAAGAACAGCTGCCTGGTTTCTTGGTCCCTGGTTAAAGCAGACAATCAATGTGGCAGACAGAGAGAGAAACACAGATAGCTTTTCTCGGAAGATGTCTAGCGGACTGAAAAAGTTGAGCAAAATTTTTAAAATTAGCTCTTTTGTCTCATTCCCCAGATATAAGTTCATTTGTTTCTTGGTCTTGGGCTGCTGGTGGTGCTGAATGTTTTATTCTTTGTCTTCGTGGATGTTTAAATCAGAAGTTATGGGTGTGGTATCCATTTGCCATTTTGTACTGAAAATTCAGAATGCTCTTTTAACAATAGCACACTGATTTTATTTGGAAGTCTGGGTTTGTAATAGGTCCTTTAGAGCTGGAAGTATCTAGGCAAAAACATAGTGTAATTTACCTTTTGAAGGTGTCAAGTGACTCATGAAGCAAAAGTAAGGAAAAGACAAAAATTGACAGTTCCTAGCAAGACAATATGTATTTTCTTACTTTAATTGAAGGTATGAAAAAAAAGTTCTTGTGCGTACTAAATGAGCTTGGGGTGTTTGTGTGTGTATTTGTAGCATGAGGATGGTAGAGATAATGAAAAATATGAAATACTTCTATAGGCTCAGAATATTCTAGCTTCAAGAGAACAATGAGGAGATAGCCTTTGCCATCTGCTGTATCATGCAGCATAAGTCTGTTACAATAATCCCAACACTGAACTCTTTCATGCATTGCTGACCAGGCCCCTGACTTCCCGTCCACTTCTCACACAGGGTGAGCTGAAGGATACCGCCTTAGGAAGCCCTGACAAGCCTACAGTCATGACTTTCTTCATGGGACTTCACGTGGAAGATGGTTTATGAGCCAGATTCTGCTCTTAATTTGAATTCACAAAGTTGGGCACAATTAGGTAATTTTTTTTTCTACTTTAAATCTTTGTCAGTCAGATAGATTTGCCAGGTAAACTGCAGGATGCCCAGTTAAATTTGAATTTCAGAAAAACAACAAATAATTTTAGTGTAAAAGATGTCTCAGATACTGCATGGGACATGCTTATAGCAAAACGAGTTATCCATTGTTATCTGAAATTTAAATTTAACTAGATATCCTGTTTGTTTGTTTGGTTTTGCTATTATTGCTAAATCTGACATCTCTACTTATAGGGCTCTGCATTTCTTAGTTTTGTTTTTTTTTTTTAATTTGGAAGATAATTGCTTTACAGTATTGTGTTGGTTTCTGCTATACATCAATATGAATCAGTCATAAGTATACATTTGTTCCCTCCCTCTTGAACCTCCTTCCCGCCTCCCACTCCACCCCTCCCCTCTAGGTTATCACAGAGCACCGGATTAGAGCTCCCTTTGTCATACAGCGAATTCCCACTACCTATCTATTTTACACATGGTAGTGTATATATGTCCGGAGAAGGCAATGGCACCCCACTCCAGTACTCTTGCCTGGAAAATCCCATAGACGGAGGAGCCTGGTAGGTAGGCTGCAGTCCATGGGGTCGCTAAGAGTCAGACACGACTGAGCGACTTCACTTTCACCTTTCACTTTCATGCATTGGAGAAGGAAATGGCAACCCACTCCAGTGTTCTTGCCTGGAGACTCCCAGGGACGGCGAGCCTGGTGGGCTGCCGTCTATGGGGTCGCAGAGTCGGACATGACTGAAGCGACTTAGCAGCAGCAGTGGACATATGTCAATGCTACTCTATCAATTCGTCCCAGCCTCTCCTTCCCTTGCTCTGTCCACAAGTCTGAAATATCAGTAAGGAAGAAACAGGGAAACTGTGTTTACCTTCTCCATACCTGGCAAGAGATCCTGCATATTTTCCAGGGGAAAAAATTATCAATTTCTGGGGGAAAAAAAATGGCAAACATGAATTTTATGGACATTTAGCCATAATATAGATTCTGCATAAGTCATGTATATTGGTGCCAATTAAATGTTAATAATGGAATTCTATTGACAATTTCTATTTTTATTAGAAAATAAGATTACAGAGATTTAGGCTACATTAAAAGTCAGAAGTTATTACCTTAAAAGTATTTCTAGTCACACCTCAATTTAGTACTGTGAAAGCATATTTAAAATTAGTCTCATATTAATCTCTTAAGTTGAGCAAAGTCAAACTAACTTCAATGGGAAGATCAACAGGTCATTGCCCTGAGACAAAGCCATTAAAATAATGCACTGTAGGTCACCATCGTATCCTGTGAAAAGACAGGGAAAGCGTGCTCCGGCCTCTTGCACTGACAAGATTGACCAGATCTTAATGGTTATGTGGTCTTGTTCCTAGGTAAAAATTAGTTGGGATCACAAGGATTTGTGAAGCTCTCTGTAAGAGCAGCTGTATAGTCCGAGTTCAACAACTAATATCAGGAAATAGGTCATTGTAGCATTTACACACGTATGCTTGTATTTAATCCCAAAGTCATCAGGGTTCAAGAAGTTTCCTTATGGATTTCATTTCCTTCACAAGGAAAAGATAAATGGGTCCAAGTTTTCCCAATTTAAAAATGAAAAACTGAGTGGCCGTTTTACAAAGAGCTGACCAGAGAAGAGTTCTGAAGCTGCAATCTGCCTGTTTGCCTGGGCAGCCACCGCACAGCCGTGTGCCAGCCAGGACCACAGTGACAGGTCAGGCTGAGCGCCCACAGGACAAGCAGACAGAGCCACGCTCCACTCAGGCGTGAGACCTCTCCCTGGGGGTGTGAGGTGTCCAGCTGCTGCCTGGGAGGCAGTGGTTACAAGAGGAATGCAGGACATGGACCAAGCTGTCCTTAAACTGGGGGAGATCTCTGAAATTTGTGGCCAGAGTTATCAAATCCCTTCTGGAGGAAAATGTGTTTGAGAGCTTAGGCTCCTGCTGCTGTTGCTCAGTCACTAAGTTGTGCCCAACTCTCTGTGATCCCACGGGCTGCAGCACGCCAGGCTTCTCTGTCCTTCACTGTCTTCTGGAGATTGCTCAGATTCATGTCCACTGAGTCGGTGATGCTATCTGATTATCTCATCTTCTGCTGCCCCCTTTCCCTTTTGCCCTCAATCTTTTCCAGCATCAGGGTCTTTTCCAATGAGTTGGCTCTTTGCATCAGATGGCCAAAGTACTGGAGCTTCAGCTGCAGCATCAGTCCTTCCAGTGAATATTCAGGGTTGAAATCCTTAAAGTAAAAAAAAAGGAATTAGGTTCCCAGTTCTTCTTTTATTTTTTCCTTTGTTCATGTCTTCTTTGTGTATGCATGTGTGTGTATGATAAAAAAAAATACATAATGTGAGATCTATCCTCTTAATAAATGCTTAAGTGTACAACACAATATGTTAGCTATAGTAGAATGTTGAAAAAAGACTTATAGAAATTTTTCATCTTGCATAATTGAAATTTTATATCTACTGAAGAGTAACTCCGCGTTTCACCCTTTCCCTAGCCTCTGGCAACCAGCATTCTACTTTCTGCAATGAGTTTGACTGATATAGATGCCTCTTATGAGAGAAATCAGGCAGAATTTGTCCTTATGTGACTGGTTTATTTCACTTAGCAACATGTCCTCTAGGTTGTAACAACAGAATTTCCTTCTTTTTATGGCTACATAATATTCCATTATATATATGTAAATATACCACATTTTCTTTATTCTTTCATTTGATGACATACATTTTAGGCTGTTTCCAGCTCTTGGCCATTGTGAATAATATTGCAACTCACATGGGAATGTAGATATTTCTCAAACATCCTGACAGAAGTCCCAGTAGCTCAAGAGGTAAAGAATCCACCTGCGATGCAGGAGATACAGGTTTGATCCCTGGATTGGGAAGATTCCCTGGAGAAGGAAAGTGCAACCCTCTTCAGTATTCTTACTGGGAAATCCCATGGATAGAAGAGTACGGTGGGCTACAGTCCATGGGGCCACTAAAGAGTCAGGCATAACTGAGCAAGCACACACACAAAGGTCCTGATTTTAATTCTTTAGGATAAATACACAGATGTGGAGCTGCCGGGTCATATGGTAGCTTGTTTTTTTTTTTTAATTTTATTTTATTTTTAAACTTTACATAATTGTATTAGTTTTACCACTTGACATTTTCCAGCTAAAGTACATAAGGACTTCTGTTTCTCCACATCCTTGCCAAGACTTGCTATTTTCTGATTTTCTTGATAATGACCTTTCTTACATATGTGAGGTAATATCTCACATCAATGTAGTTTTGACTTGCATTTTCCTGATGATTACTGATGTTGAATGTCTTTACATATACCTGTTGACCATCTGTACATCTTCTTTGGAGATATGTCTGTACAAGTCCTTTGCCTATTTGTTTTTTAATCAAAGCCATTTTGGTTTGTTATTGCTGTTACTGAGTTATAGGAATTTATTTTGAATTTTAATTTCTTGTCATATATATGATTTCATATATTTTCTTCCATTGTGTAGGATTTTTTCACTCTGCTAAGCGTTTCATTCCTGCACCGTATCCTCTTAGTTTAATGCACTCCCTCCGCCCCCTCACCTTTCTTTTTTTTCTTTCTTTCATTGCTTGGGCTTTTGGTGTCATATTCAGGAAATCACTGCTAAGACGAATTCCATAAAGGTTTTTGTCTATGTTTTCTTCTAGGGGTTTCACAGTTTTATGTCTTAAATTTAAGCATTTAATCCATTGTGAGTTGATTTTTGTGTGTGGTGTAAGATAAGGGTCCAACTTCATTTTTTTCCATGTGGATATCCGGTTTTCCCAACACCGCTTATTAAGCAACTATCCTTTTCCCCATTGTGTATTCTTGGCATATTTGTAGACCAGTTGACTGTATAAGCATGGGTTTACTTCTGGGTTCTCTATCCTGTTTTATGGATCTACATGCTTTTGCTAGCACCATACTGTTCTGATTCCTGTAGCTTTGTAATATGTTTTGAAATCAGGACCTCTGAGGCCTCTAGTTTTGTTGTTCTTTTTCAAGATACTGTCAGATATTCTGTATTTTGTGATTTTGAGGAATTTTAGGATTTTTTTCTATTTCTGTAAAAATTGTCATTGGAATTTTGATAGCTTGATGAAAGTGAAAGAGGAGAGTGAAAAAGTTGGCCTAAAGCTCAACATTCAGAAAACTAAGATTATGGCATCTGGTCCCATCACTTCATGGGAAATAGATGGGGAAACAGTGGAAACAGTGTCAGACTTTGTCTTTTTGGGCTCCAAAATCACTGCAGATGGTGATTGCAGCCATGAAATTAAAAGACGCGTACTTCTTGGAAGGAAAGTTATGACCAACCTAGATAGCATACTTAAAAGCAGAGATATTACTTTGCCAACAAAGGTCCGTCTAGTCAAGGCTATGGTTTTTCCAGTGGTCATGTATAGATGTGAGAGTTGGACTGTGAAAAATGCTGAGTGTCGAAAAATTGATGCTTTTGAACTGTGGTGTTGGAGAAGACTCTTGAGAGTCCCTTGGACTATAAGGAGATCAGTCCTGGGTGTTCATTGGAAGGACTGATGCTAAAGCTGAAACACCAATACTTTGGCCACCTCATGTGAAGAGTTGACTCATTGGAAAAGACTCTGATGCTGGGAAGGATTGGGGGCAGGAGGATAAGGGGATGACAGAGGATGAGATGGCTGGATGGCATCACCAACTTGATGGACATGAGTTTGGGTGAACTCCAGGAGTTGGTGATGGACAGGGAGGCCTGGCGTGCTGCGGTTCATGAGGTCTCAAAGAGTTGGACACGACTGAGCGACTGAACTGAACTGAACATTAGATCTATATGTTGCTCTGTGTACTATGGATATTTAAACAGTATTAACTCTTCCAATCTATAAACATAGGTTACCTTTCCATTTACTTGTGTCTTTTAAAATTTCTTTCAGCAATATTTTGTAGTTTTACAGTATAAAGTCCTTAGTTGCTTTGGTAATGTTTATTCCCAAGTATTTGATTCTTTTCTATGAGATTGTCTTTTAATTTTTTTTTGACTACTTGTTGCTAATATATAGAAATACAGCTGATCTTTGTACATTGATTTTATAGCCTGAAGCTTCACTGAATTTATTAGTTCTAAAAGTCTTTGCATGAAGTGTTTCAGAGTTTTCTACTTATAAGATTATGTCATCTGCAAATGAAGATAATTCCACATTTTTGTCTTCAATTTGGATGCCATTTCTTTCTTTTTCTTGTCTAAGTACTCAAGCAAGATCTACAAGTTCTATGTTGAATAGAAATGGTGAGAGTGGGCATTTTTGTCTTGTTCCTGATCTTAGAGGAAAAACCTTCAGTTTTTCACCATTGAGTGTGATGATATCTGTGGACAATTCAAATATGTCTTTTATTATAGTGTATTAATTTCCTTTCAGTCCTAGTTTGTTGAATGTTTTACCATGAAATGATCTTGAATTTTGTCAAGTGTTTTTTCTGCAACTATAGAGATGATCATGTGATTTTTATCCTTTGTCCTGTTAATATGGGGTATCACATTGATTGATTACATGTTAATTGATTACAGTCCCTGTAAAACTAAGGCCAAGTACACAAAAGACAGACTATTACTGGAATGAAGGGAAACTGTTCAGTAGTTTTTTCCTGGGATCTGTCTCCTTTGCTTAATTTATCTTCTAGTGTCCTAACTCATGACTCCTGATTCTAAAGTTTAAAGATGTATGAACCTTGGCCAAAGGTTTATGTGGTAAAGCTAGGAGTCAATGCTGTCTGGCTCCAAAAAATCAGTCACATTTTATGTGAATTTGAATTAGACAAATTTAAAACAGTTCAGTACAAAATATTATTTAACATGCATGTTTTACACCCCCAAAATGTACAGATCTCAAGTTTTAAACAACGATTAAGGATTGAAAAATTTTAAAACTGACGGACAGACCCGATTATAACTTTCTCTGTCATTGCCACAGGAAAAAGAAGCTTTGTCTGGCTAAGGAAAAAACCATCATTTTTTGTCAGTATTTTATGAAGCATGTTCCAACAAACATGTATCAGTATTCTTCAACAATTTTCATAACCATTCTATTTCACTTAATATGTAGTATTAGTCTTATAATTTAATGTAGTATTAATGGTATAATTTATCATTTAATATGTATTGTTATTATTAATAGAATCTCAAAAAAAACCCTCCTTTAACTACCCTATCCAAACATCTACTATGTTGTGGTACTAGAGCTGCAGGTGAACATTGCACTTGGACATCACTAACTTCTAGAAACATGTTAGGTGTGATAAAACACTACGAAGCAGGTCCACCTACCAACATGTGCTCTGCTGTTAGTTTTGAGAGACTATGAAGAGACGCATTAGAGATTGCTGGGGAAATAAGAATCAGTCTTAAAAATCTGTAATAATGGTTGAAAGACTATATGGTCCCCAAATTTAATTTGCTCCTCCAGTCCACTTCTATATGTGTTCCCAAGGGAAAATGAGTCTTGAATTCTGCAAGGTTTTCAGGAATGCGCAGAGTGCACTCTCTTACACAGAGTGCAACCACCCCACATTTTTCATTCAAAGCAACTGACAGTAGTTTGCCATCTTGTCCAGTTATATGAAAGAGTCCTGTGGTTTATCAGCAAGAATGGAATTTCCATGAGGACAAAGATTAATGTAGCCCCAGAACCTAATACCACATTTGCTTGGCAAATACTAGTATCTCATAAAAATTTGGTGGCTGAATAACAACCTCAGATAATTTAGCACCACTGCCCATCCCAAAGGGCTCACTCTACATGTTTCCCTCTAGATCATGTAGAATGGTTTTCATTCCTGGGAAACACAGTTTTTCATTGGAAAACTTGACAATGTATCCCTAGTCTTGCCTGCCAAGTAACAATTAAATTATTTAGCATCCTTTAATGACTCAAATAAATAAATCTTTGGCACAAAACTATTTCAAAGTGTCAGAGTCTCCCCTCTATGGGATTGTTGTTTTAAATACTATGCTTTGTTCTGATGCTGTCCACCAACATTAGATGTAAGAAATAGCTTTTTGAAACTTGGCCCTGTGTTCCTCATAATAGATGATGAGAAATGATTAGTTACATTATATAGAGTCCTCTTTACAAGAACTCCCAGAATAAATTACTTCCTACTAGTACCAACAACAAATAGATTCTCCTGAGCAATTGATTTACCTCCATCTCTTTGCAACTATAAATTATTTAACTGACAATGTTTCTTTTTGTTTGTGTGTGTGCTGGACCAAAGTAAGGAAGGTTTAGACCAATTTCTGGTGATAGTTTTTATTCCTCTCTTTGCCTCTTTCTTGCTTTCTCTTTTAATTTAACTTGTGCTTTATTCATCTCTCCTAAACACCTTTGGAACAAGGTAGGGTCTCAAATAACATCAAGATAAATAAATAATGTCAAAATCTACCAGTTTTCATGAACCCTTTAGAAAGATGAATTAAAACACAAAGCACGCCCTGGCTGATGAGACAGGCAAGTGTTGCTTTGTTACTAACCATGTTGTGGCTTTTTCTAGGCTGGATGACATTTTAAATAGCCGGTAACTAACTTTGGTTATATGTGGCACTAACTTATCTAGTGGGCTTTCCCAGTGGCTCAGTGGTAAAGAATCCCTGCCATTGCAGGAGACCTGGGTTCAATCCCTAGGTGGGGAAGATCCCCTGGAGAAGGGAATGGCAACCCACTCCAGTATTCTTGCCTGGAGAATTCCATGGACAGAGGAGCCTGGCAGGCCATAGTCCATGGGGTCGCAAAAGAGTCAGACATGAATTTGTGACAAAACAACAACAGCTTATCTGGTATGAAATCTGAACTCACTGCTCTGTAGTTTCCTCTGGGTGTAGGTAGTTTGGAGGTAAGGGATGTGATGGGGCTGAGGCATAGATCATATTACCATCGCTTTGCCTCTGAGGCTGTGTGTCGAAACCACCGCAATTTTTCAATAACCCCTACACAGTTGTCAGCTATGTCTTTACCTGCTGTACTTATATCTGCCTTGACAGTTTACCCTGTGTATTTTCTAGGAACTGATCCAATAACTCTGATCTCTTTGGTAATTTCCTAGCAAAGTCTAAGGCACAGAATATGCAGACTCTAGACTCCAGCCTGGGAGAAGGCAATGGAACCCCACTCCAGTACTCTTGCCTGGAAAATCCCATGGACGGAGGAGCCTGGTAGGCTGCAGTCCATGGGGTCGCTAAGAGTCGGACACAACTGAGCGACTTCACTTTCACTTTCCACTTTCATGCATCGGAGAAGGAAATGGCAACCCACTCCAGTGTTCTTGCCTGGAGAATCCCGGGGAAGGGGGAGCCTGGTGGGCTGCAGTCCATGGGATTGCACAGAATCGGACATGACTGAAGTGACTTAGCAGCAGCAGCAGCAGACTCCAGGCTGCATTCATATCTCAGATCTGTTGCTTACCAGCTGTGTGATTTTGGGCAAATACTCAACCTCTCTGTGCCTCAACTTTCTCATTTGTAAAATGAAATGAATAGGAGGAAATCGTGAGGATTAAATGAAGCCATGTATACAAAGTACTTGTCATGGTGCCTGGCGTATGACTAGCAGTCACTGAAATTGTTTTGCTCTATTATTGTTTATATTCTTCCTATGAATTCCAACTTTGCACAAGACCCATTTACCCAGCTCCCTGAGCCTCTAGCTGACCTCGCCCTTTCTGTGGATATAAAGAGTCCATTATTTTTAGCCTTGGAGTCTCTTACCAATAGTCTCTTAAATTCTTTTTTTTTTAAGCATGTCTAATTTCTAGTGTATGCCTTCCTGTTTTCCTCACTTAGCCTGCCTTTCCATTTTTGAAAAATGGCAGGAGAAAACCCTATTTTATTTTGCCAGTTGACCATGAAGAGTTGTGTGTGTGCTTTTGTTGTTTTCTTTAAAGTGCCAGGTCTTTTGCTTCCTTGGCATGCCTTTATCCTGGACTTCTAGCAAGCTATTTGAAAATAGTCACCAGGCTGTCTTAGCTTTTAAACTCTTCCTTTCAATTTTCCCCCTAACAAATGTTTCCACTTGGCCATTAAGCGCTTTTCATGAATAACAACATGAGGCATTTCTTTGGTTCTCCCGTCTCCCTCTGGAAAGTAAAAATCGCCCTGACAACTGCGCACTGATGTTCCAGCCTCAGTTCCTTCCTGCAAGGCTCCCAGTCATGTCTTGGGGCCAAGTTCCACCTATTGCTCCCCATCTGGCTGATTCTGCAAAGCTGCCTTCTCAAAACCTTTCTCTCTTCCTATCGTTTGATGTTTTTTTTTTTTTTTTCCTACCAGTCTACTTGAATCCTCTTCTTGTCCGTTTCTTCATCCCCTCAAGTGTTTGTACATAACGCTGCAATAAACATGGGCAGGCATACATCTTTTTGGTGACCTGTTTTCATTTCCTTCACATGTTGACCCAGGAATGGGATTGCTCCAGATCATATGCTAGTTCTATTTTTAATTTTTTGAGGAAGCTCCATGCTGTTCTCTACTACAGCACTACAGCGTTAATTCACAATAGCAGCAACAGGGACTTCCCGGGCTGTTGGGTGGTTAGGACTCTACCTTCCAATGTGCAGGGTGCAGGTTTGATCCCTGGTTGGGGAGCTAAGATCCCACATGCCTCGAGGCCAAAATACCAAAGCATAAAGCAGAAGCAATGTTATAAAAAAATTCAATAAAGACTCTAAAAATGGTCCACATTAAAAAAAAAAAAAAAAAAGACTTACGGCTTCCCTGGTAGTCCAGTGGTTGGGGGTCTGCTGCCCATGTGAGAGACATGGGTTTGATCCCTTGTCTGGGAGGATCCCACATGCTGCAGGGCAACTGAGCCCGCACGCCATGACTACTATAGCTTGTGTGGCTAGAGCTTATGCTCCACATGAAGAGAAGCCAGTACACCATGACGAGAGAGTAGCCCCTGCTCACTGCAACTAGAGAATGCCCACAGCAGCAAGGAAGACCAAGAGCAGCCAAAATGAAATGAATGAACTTTAAAAAATCTTAAAAAAAACAATAGCAGCAATATTCACAATATGATATGGAAACAACTTAAGTGTCCATCAACAGATGAATAAACAAATATATATATATATATATATATATATATATATATATATTTGAGGTATTGGAAGGACTGATGCTGAAGCTGAAGCTCCAATACTTTGGCTACCTAATGCAAAGAGCCAACTGACTGAAGAAGACCCTGATGTTGGGAAAGATAGAAGGCGGGAAGAGAGGGGATGACAGAGGATGAGATGGTTGGATGGCATCACAGACTCAAGGCACATGAATTTGAGCAAGCTCTGGGAGATGGTGGAGGACAGAGAAGCCTGTCAGGCTGTAGTCCATGAGGTTGCAGAGTCAGACATGACTTAGTGATTGAACAACAACAATATTTGAGAGAGATATATATATATATATATCTCAAATCAATCTGTTGTACAACTTAAAGTCACACAATGTTTTCTGTCAAATGTAACTAAAAGAAAAACTAATGAAGGATTTGAGGAGCCCCTATTGTTTGTCAAATTTTCTAAGTAAAAGGGACTTCTTTGTATACAAAAGATCATTTCTGCTCTCAAGGAATTTACATTCTGGTAAGGATTAACGTTTGTGGTAGGTGGATGCAGTAAGTCCCTTACTTACAAATGAGTTCCATTCTGGGAGCATGTTCGAAAGTCCAATTTGTACATAAGTCCAACAAAGTTAGCCTAGGTACCCGACTACCACTGTAGGCTATATAGCACTGTGCTGTAATAGGCTTATACTATCTCTCACACAAGTACTATGTACATAAAAACAAGGAATCACAAAAAAATAAAGAAGGCATTTTTAATCTTATAGCACAGTACTTTGAAAAGTACAGTAGTCCAGTACACCAGCTGGCACACAGGGGCTGGCATCGAGTGAACAGGCAGGAAGAGTTACTGGAGAAGGGAGAGGAGGTGGGAGATGGCAGAGCTCAAAGGCTGTCTGCAACAGGAGACAGAAGGCAAGCTGCAATTCCCATCATCAATGTCTGACATTGATGGAACACACGTTAGCATCTTTAAACATTCACAACTTGAAGGCTCGTTTGTAAGGGACTTACTCTACAGGTGTTACAGATGCATTTATTAGAGGTGCCCCACTTGGTTATATTGATTTAGGCAAGGCTTCCCCAAAGCAGGTGATCTATTAGCCGAGAGAAAAGAAAAAAGAATGCAATTACCGCACACGTTATCCCACAGTAGTGCCTACTGGGAGTAAAGAGACAAAGGAAGCTGAGTCATGTTTTTATAGACTGAGTGATAATGAAAGAGAGAAACCACATTAGCCAACTCTCACCAGAAGCTTGGCCATGCAGGATGGGAAAGAAATAAGGTGGGAGAAAGAAAGCATAGGAGGGAACAGATGAAGGCAAAATCATTTGACGCATCAAGGGATTGGTGGTCTGGATACTATGACCCGAGGAATCTCTGTGACAGCTGAGGTGGGGGACCAGTAAAAAGAGGTGGTCGCCATTGGTAGTGACAGTCACTCAGTTGTGTTCAACTCTTTGCGACCCCATGGACTACACAGTCCGTGGAATTCTTCAGGCCTGAATATTGGAGTGGGTAGGCTTTCCCTTCTCCAGGGGATCTTTCCAACCCAGGCATCAAACCCAGGACTCCCACATTGCAGATGGATTCTTTACCAGCTGAGCTATCAGGGAAGCCATGGGTAGGCGTGACCACAAAGAGCTGAAGCTGCGTTGTGAGAACTGAGGAGACACCAGCCAGTGGGTAGATGGTCCACAGAAGCTAAAGCCACTCAAGTAGCCTTGGAAGTGGGGAGAAGTCAGGAAGCCCTGTCTGTACCAAAGGTTTCAGAAACTGGAGAAGCCTGGGAGAGTCAGCACATGTGCGAAGCAGTAGAGGGCAGCATCATGGTAGTCTGGGCTCTCAGCCCAAGAAGCATGGTCCAGCTTTGTTCCTTACTATGTGACCTGGGACAATTTACCTCTCTGCTCCCTAGGAGGGCAACCTCCTAAGGCTGCAGGACTAAAATCTGAGAATAATGTCACATGCTAAATGCTAAGAGGTCAAGACCCTTAGACAACAGATGTGTGTGTGCTCAGTCACAACTGACTCTGTGACCCCATGGACTGTAGCCCACCAGGCTCCTCTGTCCATGGTACTTGTCAGGCAAGAATACTGGAGTGGGTTGTTATTTCCTCCTCCAGGCGGTTTGCCTGACCCAGGGATCAAACCCAAGCCTCTTGAATCTTCTGCATTGGCAGGTGGATTCTTTACTGCTGAGCTACCAGGGAAACCCCCGCCAGCCCCACCACCACCACCAAATATATAGACGTTAGCAGAGATAGACTTGAGTTGGGATCCAGCTTCTCAACTTGCTAGCTTTGTGACTTCAGATCCCTGAGGAAAACTTTGTGCCTCCTATTCCTTGTCTGAAAAGAGCCTTAGCGAAATAATCTCCCCCATAGGGTTGTCTTAGGAACCAAGTGAGACACTCTATATAAAATTTTTAACTTGATGACTGATAATCAGTAAAATGTTAGTAATTCATAATCATGGTGCTATTAGTAAAAACTCTATGAGCGCTCCATGCTCATCACAAGTTTACAGATAAAGGAAAGTAGCCTCAGGAAGCTGAGGTGCTGGTTCCAGGTCACACAATGAAGCACTGATCTCAAAAAGCCAAACTCGGAGCTCTTTTCACTGTGTTTTGATTGACTCACCTCTCAGTATTCAGTGCCAGGTAATGCTGGCCATGACTGATTTGTATGTCTATCTACTCATCCATCAATCCATGTATATATCATCTATTTATCAATTATCCATCCATTCATTCACACATGTATCTATCCATCCATCTATGTCTTTCTATCTTTCTATGCACCTATCATTTATCTATATCATGTACCCATTATCTATGTATTTGTCATCTAGTCATCTATCGATCCATGTTTCTATCATCTATCAACTATCCTTCAATTCATTCATCTATCTATCCAAGCATCCATCCACCTATGTATTTATTATCTATCATCTATACACCTATTATCCATCCATCCCTCCATCTATCTGTTGTATTTGTTAATCATACAGTGATTAATTTTTTAATGCCATTAACCACCTGTTGTGTGTCAGGCAAGCCTGAGCCAAGTCTAACTGGTCTTTACCTCACTGTTTCTTTAAAACAGTGTTTCTGTTTTGATTTAGTTTTCTTAAAAACTCAAATGTTATGAAGCAACAGTGGAGCCTTCTCCATTCGGAGATTAATTTAGAAGAACTTGGCATTCAATCCACTTCTTAGTTTTGTAGGCATTTTAGTTGTCAAATGCAAAAGCAGTACTTGCCTCCTCCAAAAGGAATGGCGGTGGCGAGGGGCGGGGCGGGGGGGCGGGCAGTGTTGCGCATGTATTCATTTCTGGTTTCTGCACGATGTGATGTCTCGTTGGCTTCTTGAATAGAGGGCCGCTCAGAAATGGAAAGAGACCTCATTGCAAGAACACAAGTCCAGGGTTGAATGTAAACACTCTTTAGTCAAATGTCATGTGACAGCTTGGGTTTCTGTGTTTTCTGAGTGTGATCTGAATAAGGGAGCCTGGCTCACCACCCACGTTCTTGGCAAGTGATGAGGTTTATAACCAACTGTCCTACTTCAAGGGCTCCTGTGTATTTTGAAGGCCTGCAAGAAGCCAAAATGACCTCAGCTCTGCTGGTATCAGATGGAAAGAGAGCGAGATCCTTATTTAAGGAGGGTTTAGGCTGCTTGACTTTGAATGGAGGAGGTCAAGGAATCTCAAGTGCACCCTTCGTACCAGGTAGGTGCTCAAGTAATATTTGTGGATATGACCCACTGACCTTAGAAATCAGCTGAGTGTTGGAACTTTTCATTCATCTGTAGATAGCTCTTTTATTCTCTTGGTGACTAAGGCATCTGGCTCCCTCTTTCCAACACCTCCTTCAATGTCCACCATTCACAAAAGTCTGAGTGTTCCTCTGCCAGGCACACTTCATTTAGAAAAACTTATTTGATGAACTCATAATGTCAGTTCAGGAAATGAAAGACATTTATCTAACATATCTATTGTATAGACAGAATACTAAGGGCACTTATCCTACCTTGAGGTACATGTATGTAACTTTCTTTATTTGATAATCTTATTGTCAGTCCCAGTTTCTACTAAATTCTGCACATTTTCCTGAGTGAGATCACTATTCTATTTGTACCTACCATCTTCATGATCAAAAGTCTCACTTCTTTATCTCCAGACCTGGTTTGACTTTTTATCTCATTTCCTGTAACAGATATTTCAAACCTTTACTCTCCTCCTGCCCTGTCACCTCTGCTCTTATTCTTAGCCATCTAAAATGTCCTCCTGTTTCCCAGAGACACTGGAGCTAGCAGAAAGAATGACCTTTTTCTCCTGGCATAGGCTGCATTTAAGCCCAGCCTCCATCACTGCTGTTACATCAGTGGTACCCAACAAGTGACCCCCTCTCTACCCAAAGACCCTGCATTGATTCCATCCTCCCTTCTCTCTGTCCAACCCTTCTGTTTTCTTTATGGTCAATATTTTATTTGCTCATCCCCAAAGGTCTGAGGGCTTCCCTAGTGGCTCAGTCGGTAAAGAATCTGTCTGCAATGCAGGAGACCCAGGTTTGATCCCTGGGTCAGGAAGATCTCCTGGAGAAGGAAATGGCAACCCACTCCAGTATTCTTATCTGGGAAATTCCATGGACAGAGGAGCCTAGTGGACTACAGTCCATGGTGTTGCAAAGAGTCGGACACGACTGAGTGACTGAACCACCACCACCAACCTCTTTGGGCTTCCCTGGTGGCTCAGATAGTAAAGAATCTGCCTGCAGTACGGGCTAAAAAATGATTCAGCAGACACTTGTTAAAAACTATAAGGCAGATTTTATTTAGTAGAGGAGAGAGACAGAGCTCAACTCCAGTCAGTACTGGGCATAGGGAGGGAAGACGAGGGAAGGGAAGGAGGAGAGAGGAAAATTGTAAAAAAAAAAAAAAAAAAACAACAGGCAGAGAGTTGGTCTGTGTGCTTAAGCCACCTCTGGTTGGCTCACCGGTACTTATCAAAGTTAGGCTCCTACTTGCTCACTTTGACATGATTACATTTCAATGAATGGCTCCCAAGTCCTTGAGAAATACATTCTTAGGTAGTAGAAGATACATCCCGAAGAATCAGAGAAACAATTTGCAATTGCAAGTTTTCTAAAGTAAATGCTCTAAGAAAAGATGTCAGGGACCTATGGTTAGGTTTTGGCTAAAGCAAGCAGTAAATTATTTCGGCAGCACGAAGTTTTCTCGGGTAGGCATTTAAGGAAGTCGAAGCCAGTATCCTAGGGACAGAGCCTTGAACCGATAAGAATGATGTTAGTATTTGTTTAAGTTTCTTAGTGCAGGAGGTGGAGGGAGTCATGTGTGCTGAAAGTTGCAGTGCTTATTGGTCAAAGCTGAGGATCAACTGAAATGAGGGCTCCCTTCTCGGATCCTGACTAGTGTTTGCTCAAGGAGCGAGTCTTTTGCCTGCACTCCAACACAGAAACATTTGTGTTCAAATATGGCTCCCAACAATGCCTCCCATTCCCCACCCCTGGACCCACAAGACACTCCTCCCTACAGGAGGTAGGGTCTACTTTCCTCTTCTGGAATCTTGTCTTGTAATTCATTTTGATCAATAGAATCTACCAGAAATTTCTGCCCTCCTCCCCACCACCCTCCCCCCCCCCCCCCGCCGCCCCATGAACCCTTTCATTCTCCTGGAACCCAGAGGCAGGATGTAAGTAGTCTGACCAGAGAGACGATTCCAGCCACCCCAGCTCAGGCGCCAGACATGGAAGCAAAGCCGCTTTGGATGCCCAGTCTCAGCCACGTTCCCAGGTGAATGAAACTTGTCAAGACCTCAGTGAATGCCCTGTGAAGTAGAGATGGGACCCCTCTGCACCTCTGCAGAATCATGAGCAAATAAGTGGTGCTTGCATTAAGTCCTTAAGTTTGGTTTATTTCACCTCTGAGTACAGACAGACTCGTGTACCTTCTCCTCCCCTCTCTCCTGAACTTTCCTCACTTTGCTTGAGAATTTGAGTGCTCACTGGACTATTATTCACTTTTCCATTATGATGCCATATCGGCTAACATTTTTTAACAAAAACGGTGAATATCAATTGTGTAATTCCAGATATAGTGCGTTCAAACTTTGAATGGTTTTGCTTGTTCTCAGATCAATATTCTCTACATTTTCATTTTTAGGTTTACAAATAGCACAGTTGTCCTCATTATGGGCTATTTAAGTGGTATCAACATGATTAGATCAATGGATAATATAAGACAATTCTTATGGTTTCTGAGTCATCTTCCCCAACCGCACAGTTGTAATTAAGTCTGTAATGTTAGCAGAAATACTTTTCTTCTAATTTCCCTGGTGAACCATGAGATATTTAAGGTTATTCAAAAAGACAATTTGTAATTTTGTCCTGTATATTAGGACAACGCAAGAGGAAGGATTGGAGGTTATATGGCAGCCTGGAGATGCCCAGCTAGTCTTCCATAGAAAAATAACTCAAAGATTGTGAGAGCACAGTCCACACCACAGAAGGGACAAGACCTCAACAAGAAAATCAGAGCCGATAGTTGCCCCTATGTTTTCCTCCATATTGTCTTTATCAGGCCACTTTAACACCTGTGAAGAGAGGAGCAAACAGATGATGCAGTGAAAGAGGGCTCAGTGAGAAACTTTCCCGCAAGGTTCGGAGAGAAGTCAGGATGGTGTCTAGAGATAATGACAGTGATTGGGCTGCAGTGGGACACAGGAGGAGAGCTATCCCAAAGAACGGTGACCAGAAAGCCGCCTAACACCAGCCGGCAGCTGTTCATAGCCTGGGTGAGGACCAGGGCAGAGGAGCCCCTGAGGACAGGAGGTTGTATTAATGTGGCCTCAGACTTCCTCTTCTTGTGAACCTTCCTAAGGCGTGGTGTTCAGCCCCTGCTGTTACACCTGACCAGATAAACTACAGGGACCACCTCTTGCCATTGGCCTGGTTCTGTTCAAATTCCAGTAGGGCTATGAGGCAGGGCTTGAACCAGTTGGTGTAAATGACAGTGAACTTGGCCTATATGCAAAGATGACAGTTCACTAATACTATTCTTTTACTGCTCTGGAGATTCAGTATTCTTTTTGCCAATTAGATCAGAAAGACTCAGGGGCTTCCAAGGTGGCTCAGTGGTAAAGAACTCACCTGCCAATGCAGGAGATGCAGGAACCTAAGGTTCAATCCCTAGTTCAGGAACAGCCCCTGGAGAAGGAAATGGCAACCCACTTCAGTGTTCTTGCCTGGGATAATCCCATAGACAGAGGAGCTTGGTGGGCTACAGCCCATGGGGTGACAAAGAGTCAGACATGACTGAGCACACATGCATCTCAGAAAGACTCAAATGGATACAAAAGAAGCTTCTAGAAGCCTGCATGCCTCTGGTTGGAGTCTTTCCATCCTGGAGCACAGCAGTTAAGGCAAGGGAAGGACACGGGCTTGGGAGAGCCTGGGCCATTACAGAAGGATTCAGACCACAGCCTTCCCGTGCTTTCCAGGGAAGCTGGAGAGAAACCAGCCATTGTTGTGGTTGAACCTCATTTCCACAGCCCTGTGATTTGGCTTGTGAGAACCACCATACTCTCCCTCTCAGCGTGAACTGACTGGGAAAGCAAGGACAGAATGAAGTCCGGACACTAGAGGTATAGGTTTGTCTATCTGTGCTGCTCTTTCGCCTCATTGAGCATCCAGTGAGGAGGTGGTCAGGTCCAATTATTGCTAAACAGGAATTCAAAGAGGGCTTCCCAGGTGGCTTCAGGGTAAGGAATCTGCCTGCCAGTGTAGTAGACATGGGTTCGATCCCTGGGCCAGGAAGATTCCCTGGAGAGGAAAATGGCAACCCACTCCAGTCTTCTTGCCAGGAGAATCTCATGGACAGAGGAACCTGGTGGGCTATAGTCCATAGAGTCGCAAACAGTCAGACACGACTGAAGTGACTTACCATGCACCATCCCATGCATAATTCATTTATAATACATAATTATATTTATGATGTATAATTAATATACAATTTATTATATATATATATTTTTAATGCAAAACATGTTCATTCATTTGTCACCCACAGGGCAGAATTTAATATTCTGAGCTTAGGACACAAAATTCACCAGGAGTTGACAAAATGTGTCTGTAAAAGGGCCAGACAATTAATATTTTAGGCTTTGTGGACCAAGAAGCAAAATCAAGTGGCAGTTCTTGCAGAAAGTCTAATAGCCATGCTTGCAATTTACACTTAGAGCTGTGGAAATCATTCCCAGCTGGCAGGCTGGACCAGACTGGGCAGAGGTTGGATGGGGCCCCTGGGCCATCGGGTGCGACCCTGACTCTTAGCATCCCTGCTTCTCCATCACTGTGGCCTGATCGCTGGTCATTCTCTCCAGCTGTCCTCACTCCAGGCTGTTTCATGCCCTTCCCCCTGACATCCGCTCAGAGCTGCGTTCACTCTGTGACACTGGCCTCCCCATCGTGCTCTTTGTTGGGGACGGCTGCTTTCCATCCCCTTTTGGTGACTCTTCTGAACCATGTGCATCTTTCAAACCTTTCTCTATCGCAACAGTTGCAACTTCTCTTGCTTGTCTCCTGTATGAGATTCAGAAATTCTTGAGGGCATAGATGTTTCTGAATTATCTTTGAATTTGGTGGGCACAGCAGTGGACCTGCGGCATTGTACGTGGTCAGCTGGTGTTGCACTGGCCTGGCTTTCTTTGTCTCTAAGGAAAACAGAAACACATGTTTGATAGGAAAAGAAACAAGATTAAGTAAAAACTAGGACAACTGGATTTTGGAGGAGGCTTTTTTTTTTTTTAATTTCCTTTTTTTCCTAATTTTTTCCCCTAAAATAAACACATTCCTGTGGAAGCTTCATGGCATAAACAGATCCATTCACAAGAATGCTGCCTTGAGGACTGTATCCAATTTAAGGTTAAGGTCAGTTCTGGGTGCCAGTTTCAGCAAGTTCTGGTACTCAAAGAGGTCCTGATTTGATTTGAATTTAGTTTTGTACCTCTTACTATTTTTTTTAATGCAAAACATGCCTGAGAAAACACCTCAACTTTAAAAAAAGATGAATTAAACAGCACAAGGAATTTTTAAAACTTATTGACTTCTAAAATTTATCTTTTCAGAAAAATTGGATATTATAGCTATAAAATTTGGACAAGATTTATTTTTAAAAAGTAAAGAATTAAATTTTTTTTAAGCAAAGAAAATTTTATTTGTTTAAAAAAATAGATAATTTTCTGTTTTGGTAAGAATTAGATAAAGTGTGAGTAAATAAGAACTTGCAGCATATAATTTAGCAAAGCAGAGCAAACGTTTAAAAAATTTTATCTGGAAACCAGAAATTCCATCTCTGAGAATTTTTCCTTAGGAAAATATTAAGTATATTCACTAAGTTTTGTCTTCAAGATTGCCCAGCGCAGTACTGTGATAACTAAAATCTGTAATAAGAAAAACATATTTGGTCCAGACTATCCTCTTGATCTTGAGTTGGGAGAGGCTGTGTGCGCTCAGTTGATCAGGCTTGTCTGACTCTTTGCAACCCCATGGACGATAGCCTGCCAGGCTCCTCTGTCCATGGCATTCCCCAGGCAAGAATACTGGAGTGGGTTGCCATTTCCTCCTCCAGGGGATCTTCCCAACACAGGGATTGAACCCCTGTCTACTGCATTGCAGGCGGATTCTTTACCTGCTGAGCCATCAGTGGGGAGAAGACTATACTACTGTGTTTTAAGGGCCTGAGGTCTGGCATTGAACAGCTGAGTCTGGCTTGTGCTTCTGCCACTTACTGCCTTGTGTGTGGGCAGATTACTTAGCTATGAACCATAGTCTTCTCATCTCTAAAATGGGGATAATAACACCCTTTGGAGCTGTTTTGAGGGTTACATAAGATGATGCGTGACAAGTACTTAGCACAGCGCCTGCTACATGGTGGGAGCTCAGCAAGTTCAGCGTCATTATCATTTTCAATAGCCCTAAGTGCTTTGACTCACTTCCAGTCATCAGCATCTCTTTCACGCCCTCCCTTGGCAATCCCTGCCCTGGCCTCCCTTTCTGCTTATCCCCCTGTCCTGACACGTCTCACAACAGCCGTTGCCTGTGACTGAGGCTCCATCTTGCTCCTTAAGTAGCGTTTCCAGCCCCTGCTTGGATGCTCCTGGACTTCATGGCCACAGCTGTCTCCCCCGTGGCTGACGCTTGTGGTCTCTTATGAAGGGCTTGTGAGATTTTCAGTGTTAGTTTGAATGCCAGCTGCCATGAGGAAGGCAGGAGGCACTATGTATGAACAAGGGGACCCCAGCTAGTGACCCTGGACAAATCACAAGGCTGAGGAGGATGGACTCTTAAAATAATAGGAAGGTGAATGCTGCCGACTGTGACCTTTTGTGGCAGGGATTCAAACAGGCTGGTACTAGTGTGACATCCATGAGAAAATCAGAGATGTTTACCTTAATGGTAAGTGCAGTACAGGAGAATGTGGGACCATGCACAGCTGTAGGAATGTGATCAGATACCAGGGAGAAAGACTGGGTAAAGAAGAAAGAGCAGGGGCTTCCCTGCTGGCTCAGTGCTGAAGAGTCTGCCTACCAATACTAGAGACATAGGTTTGATCCCTGGTCCAGGAAGATCCCACATCCCTTGGAGCAACTGAGTCTATGCACCACAACTACTGAGCCAGTACTCTAAGGCCTGGGAGCCACAGGACTAAAGGGTGTGCACCCTAGAGCCCGAGCTCTGCAACGAGAGAAGCCAAGACAATGAGAAGCTCAAGAACTGCAACAGCCTCCACTCGCCACAACTAGAGAAAAGCCCGTGCAGCACTGAAGACCCAGCCCAGCTAAAAATAAAAATAAATAAATAAGCATTCAAATAAAGAAGAACACTTAGATGATAGAGTTCTTACTTTTCTAGAACCCTCCAGTCTAGCGGGGCTCCCCAGGTGACAAAGTGGTAAAGAATCTGCCTGCCAATGCAGGAGACGCAAGAGACTTGGGTCCCCAGTCTAGGGAGATGGGGATGAATAAATGGGTGAACAGATGAATCCCCATTTTACAGAAAACTGAGATTGAGCATTTAAGTAACCTCGCTCCTTGTGGAGTAACGAAGACTCCACAGGTAGTATGCGTTCGGTGGACTGATTTGTAGATCACATCATGTGCTATGGCATAATGAAAGAAAAATTGTATCTATGTGGTTTTCTTAAGTTTTTTTTTATGAGAAGCATTTGTCAGAAAAATATGAGTGTGTAGACCTTATCAGCAGCCTACAGATAGGTGAATTCATAAAATAAAGCCGCTGCCTTCCACCCACAACCTGGAGGGCGGCTTGTTGTTTCTGCTCCACAGTCTGATTTGGGGCCATTGTGTGTCCTGCCCAGGGCAGCGTTTCAACCCCATCAACCACTGGGCATCTGTAAATGTAGATTATCACTTCTTGGCCTTTTGGCTAAGATCAAGTGTAAACGTAGATTAACGAGCAACCTTGGTGAGGGGACGCTGTAGATGGTCATAAAGTCATCAGCGTTGCCAGAGAGACGTGTGTGACCCACTGAGCTGCCAGTGTTTACTAATATGATCTTCAGAGCAGATGACAGCATAATGATACCTCCCGACGCCTCAGTTGGAGGAATACCTTGGGACTAGATAATGTGAAGCTCATTTGACTGGAACAAAATAAAAAACATAGCTTCAGCTGGAAATTGACCCTTCGTGCATCCTCCCTTTTTTCCCCTCGATCAGACTGAGACGGTCCCATCTTCCTTTCTAGTGTCTTAAGTGTACTCACGAGGAGGAAATATGTGTGCAATATCTTTTGGCGCCAGATCATTCCAGGTAAATGGAGCTGCAAACTGAAATGTTGGAAACGAGGATGCTTATGTTCATCACCTTTGTGTATAGCCCATTTCTTGGAAAGGAATTCATATGTAAAGTGTTAGTCGCTCAGTCGTGTCCAGCTACCTCACAGACTGTAGCCCTCCAGGGTCCTCTGTCCATGGAATTCTCCAGGCAAGAGTACTGGAGTGGGTAGCCATTCCCTTCTCCAGGGGATCTTCCTGACCCTGGGTTGAACCTGGGTCTCCTGCATTGCAGGCAGATTCTTTATGGTCTGAGCCACCAGGGAATGCTTAATAAATCATAATTTAAAAATCACCTGTATTCAAATTTCTAACCTTGTATGCAAATTTCTAAAATGGTACTATTATCCAAAATACCTTGCTTCTTGTTTTCTTGGTAGAATTTGTCACCATCCCACCTCCTACAAAGGTAAATGGATGAACACATGTAGTTCTGAAGGTTGATTGATTCCACTGTAGAGAACAGACATGTATCAAAAGGGATTTTATCTCTAGTCTTCGAAAAGAGGCAGAGAGACTGGCATGCAATCTGCTTCTTATTTTCATTTTTTAAGGGGAAGTGAACACTGTGAAAGGTAGGTTTATATTTTTATCTTGAAAACAAAGTGCAAAATCGCACCTGAAGAGGAATAGCCATCACTGGGGGCAAACCACGTCTTTCTCAGAGGGGGTGTAATTTGCAATGTAATTTTATATTTTGGCATTGAAAGGGAAAACTTCTGTGCTCCAACTACAGGAAAACTGCCCCCCACCCCCGCTTCTTACTATCCACACCACTTCTGGTCACCAAACCTGTGGGTTTTCCCACACTGACTAATTCTGCTGAGGTTCCTAGAATTCAACTCCATCTGATACTATCTGTGTTGAGATGGCATCAGACCCCACAGGGTAACGGGAGCAGAATAGGCCCTTCCAAATATGCCTCTTTGGCATGGGGATTCTTTTGAGATGTTTATTTTTGAGAGGCTGCAAAAACAAGGGAACCTCTGAAAATACAGTAGGAGTTTTCTTTGAGAAGGGGAATCTTCATTTGTAACCTGATCCTTGCTTACTGCCTTTTTTCTGGCCACCTCCCTTAACTGACTCCCTACTTCCCAATATCTTCTCTTCTTTTTTTTTTTTTAATTTTATTTTATTTTTAAACTTTACAAAATTGTGTTAGTTATGCCAAATATCATAATGAATCTGCCACAGGTATACATGTGTTCCCCATCCTGAACCCTCCTTTAACTGGTGTTTAAGGTGATCGTTTCAACCATTTGAGGGAGTTACTCAGTTTTGCCGTGTATCTTCCGTATATACAGGAGGTATACATATTATTGGGCTTCCCTGGTGGTTCATATGGTAAAGAATCTGCCTGTAATTTGGGAGATGTGGGTTCGATCCCTGGGTTGGGAAGATCCCCTGGAGGAGGGCATGGCAACCCGCTCCAGTATTCTTGCTTGGAGAATCCCCATGGACAGAGGAACCTCGTGGACTACAGTTCCATGGGGTCTCAAAGAGTCAGACACGACTGAGCGACTATGTTATATAACATATAACACATATAATATAGAACACATATGCTATTAAACTTCTACTTGCTTTTCTCCTATTGTTGTTTAGTCATTGAGTCATATCCGACTCTTTCTCCTGTTAGTCTGTCTTTTATTACAGGAGGTTCTCAGCCAAGAACCTGAAGGGCAGAGGGGAAATTATTTTTCATTTCCTACAGCTCAGTCCCACCAGACTGGCCCCACTCAGATGGCAAAACCACAAATCCCACCCCTCTTGTATTTCTGTCTTGGCAACTATAAATCTAGACTTTCTCCCACCTGCTCCTCAGGTCTGATAATTTGCCAGGATGGCTCACAGGGCTCAGGAAAACCATTTCATTTACTAGATGACCAGTTTATTATCAAACAATATAGCTCAGGAACAACGCGATGGAAGAGACGCACAGGACAAGGTGTGTGAGAAGGGGTGGAGCATCCATGTCCTCTCTAGGTGCACTGCTCCCCACCACCTCCACTTGTTGCCCAAACCAGAAGTTCTCCAAATCCCTTACATTAGCTTTTTTATGCAGGTATCATTATGTAGGCATTTGACTAATGGAATCATTGGCCATCAGTGATTAGTTCAACCTCTAGCCTCCCTAGAAGTTGGAGGTCATGGGGGAGGTTGAAAGCTCCAACCCTCTAATGATGTGGTTGGTTTCCCTGGCAACCAGCTCCATCTTTAGTGGCCTTCCAAGTGTCACCTCATTAATACAAACTCAGGTGCTATTGAAAGGGACTTGTTCTATGAATAACAAAAGTTCCTCCTCTCACCTTTATCACTCTTACTATCACTTAGGGAATTCCAAAAGTCTATGCCAAGAATGAGGACAAAGCCAGTACATATTCCTTCTTATGTATCATGACAATCACAGGTACCTTAAAACTGCCAGGTTCAAACTTAATTTTATAGGCTCTTCTGTCAAATGTTCAAGTTAGATGGGACCTTACATCCAGTTCAACACTCTTACTTTACTGAAGAGTAACTGGGGTGCAGACAGTGTAAGCAGACAGTGACTTTATATTTTATATTTTTAAATATAAAAATGATAGACCTCAAATGGGTATCTGTTATTATCCTGGATGGTGGGAAGTAGGTGGTTGTGAGAGGTCTCGCAAAGAAGGAGTTAGAAAGTGCCTTGTCGACAGTGGGGATTTTATAGATGAAGGAGGACAACTTGTGTAATGGCCCAGGTGCAGAACCCTACAAAGGGTATTTATGGGACAGCAATTAGACTCTCCATCCCAAAGTGTGTCTTTATCAAAATGGCAGAAGCAGCATTGACATATATACACTACAGTGTGTAAAATAGCCAGTTGAAAGCAGCTGTCTAGCACAGGAAGCTCAGCTCAAGGCTCTGTGATGACTGAGAGGGGTGGGACGGGGGGAGTCCAAGATGGAGGGCACAGACATATACACATAGGGGATTCACTTTGTTGGACAGCAGAAAACACAATGTTGTAAAGCAATTATACTCCAATAATAAACGAAATAAACGTGCCAAAAAAAAACAAGAGGGCAGGAAGCAATATGGAATTCAAAATTAAAGATAAACTAGGGATAGTTCATAGACTGGAGAAGGAAATGGCAACCCACTCCAGTGTTCTTGCCTGGAGAATCCCAGGGACGGGGGAGCCTGGTGGGCTGCCGTCTATGGGGTCGCACAGAGTCGGACACGACTGAAGCGACTTAGCAGCAGCAGCAGCAGCAGCAGTTCATAGACAATCTCGAGTGCTTCCCCTGAACTATCTTCAACCCGGGTTTATCCACCAAGCAACAGGACACCTTTGAAAGCTGTTGAATATGAGAATATGAGTTGTTGAATATCAGTGTGGAGAATGGTCCAGGACAAGGACTTCTAGTTTCAATGTGGCCTGAAGAAGCACACCATCCCTACCTCTTCTGGTATCAAAAGTCCTCTTCCCCAGAACACTTTTCACATGACTAGGATGTGAAAAGTCCACCACAGTACCACCATCACAGGTCTGGGTAAAGTAAACCCCATCTCTGGCCATACGTTCTCCTCTAGGCGAGTCAGGACAATTAGAGTCTTCCCTGGTGCTTTTCTGCCAGAACTATCAAGAAAGTCTTTGATCTGGAACTGCTAAGGAGACGTTTGTGAGTGAGGGGGCCACAGCAGCCACTTTGCACAACACAGTGAGGAGGTGATGAACAAGCTTAATCCAAGCCCCTAGAAGAGGTAACTTCTGAGCTTTAGTGGCAAATGGAGATTGAACTTTCTGAGAGCTGAATTGCTCTGCATGAGAAAATGGGAAGAATTTGTTTTTGTGTTTCTTAATGCCTATTTCGAAAGATAGAAGAGAAGAATCTGAGCAAAAGAAAATGCAGGAACTGCGACCTCACTTTTGAACTTGGAAACTGAAAACTGAATTTAAAGTGACATGAACCTGAGGAGGTCAGTGCACCATGAAAGAAGGTCAGTGTGATATAAGAAGGAAAGGCCTTTCACAGAAGAAGCTGACTCAAGAGGAAATAAGAACCCAAGCTTTCAGGGAATTCTCAGAAAAGTCCTTCCTAGGGACTTTCCACAAGTTGTGAGAAGCAGGGTTCAGGCCAGTCTTTTCTAGATTAAGGAGCATTATAATCCTGTGAGTTTATGGGAATATGTCAAGGTTTAGTAGAAAGAACACTGGCCTTGGGGTGAGAAGGCCTGGCTCCAGTATCAACTTTATTCTATGTCAAGTTGTCTGAACTTTCTAACTCAATTTCCTTCTCTACAAAAGGATGGATTTGGACTGAGGGAGCTTAAATACCCGTTTGAGTTTTAAAACACTACTATGATTGCAAACAAGCTGTGTGATGCTCTGAACAGAAAATAAAGTGGGATCCATGAAGGTACACATGTCATGGGGGCGGTCAGAGGGTGGTCTTGTGGCTTTCTTCCAATTAGCCTGGAAAGATCCAGGAGTAAGACCTTTCTGAAAGTTCAAGTTGTTTAATAGATGCAGGAACCCTATAGGGCTGGATAATGTGCTCATATCCTGTTGCTTAGTCGCTTTCAACCCTTTGTGACCCCAAGGTAGCCCATCAGGCTCCTCTGTCCATGGGATTTCCTAGGTAAGAATACTGGAGTGGGTTGCCATTTCATTCTCCAGGGGATCTTCCTGACCCAGGGATCGAACCCATGTCTCCTACATCTCCTGCATTGGCAGCCCGATTCTTTACCACTGACCCACCTGAGAAGCCCCAGGGCTAGATAATAGCACCAGTCAATAAGGTCTGTTTAATTACATTTGCTCTATGCCAGACACAAACAAATATGATTTACATACATTAACTTTGCAACACAGCTTCAGGGCAAGGACTGGCAGCGTCCCCTTCCTAGGAAACTGAGGCACGGTGACTAAGCAGCTTTCCAAGTACACACCTGCTGGGGTCAATGTGGGGATCCTCATCCTGTGGTCAGAGCCCAGTGGCTGTTTCCTGAACTCGGGCACCATTCTGTCCCATGGTGCAGGACAGGTGAGTGGCAATGCCACTCTCCACACACATGCACACGTTCTGTCTCCCATTTGAGCCTCTGAACAGCCCATTATGGGGTAGGACCAGGATTATGGTCCGTATTCTACACTGAAGAAATGGAAGAATCTTCTCAGACCTCATAGAGGAAGCCCCAGGACCCGAACCTAGACTTCCTGATAACAAAGCAGTCTCCTGCAGGGGTGCATACCAGGGTCACAGACAAATGTAGTAAAAGCTTCCAGATGTGCTTTGAGGAATCTGAGTTCCCCCAACTGGAGGAGCCGAGAAGGACCTACCTGTTCGGAGGCTGTGGATCCAAAGTTCCAAAGCGTACATAATGAAATCTCTTACCCACTCACTCCTGCTCTAGAACAACCCTGTGACACACAACTGAATTGAAACCAGCAGCCTCGGTCATAAACTCTTGCCAGCATCACTCTCCTTTTCAGACCCAGAATTCACAGTGCATGCTGAGTTCCTGGATCAGGACCAGGATCCTGAGAGTAGTGAGCAAAGATGACCAACAGGAGTAAGTGTGGCTCAGACGCAGGAGGCATCTGGCATTGCCAGAGGCGGGCACACAGGCTCACAAGTACAAACAAAGCTATCCTGGCCAACCCCTAGAAGCACACTGTCTCCACTGTGTCCGCCTGGGGTGGAAGAGCCCGCCTCACCACCACTTTCCAACCAGTGTTTTGTACCGACGTTAGCTCAGCTGTTGTAATAAGACCAAAATATCAGCCAGCTTTCCATCCCGTCCTCAGATTAAGGACTACTTACTGCCTCTGTCTGACATCAGTAATGTCGTTCACAGCTATCCTAATTTTAGCTGTGGTTATCAGCTCCCGTTTGTGTAAATTCAGCTGGATGACGTCAGCAGGGCCAGATTTAGCTCTCTGGCATTCATCGGGGTTTTCAAAAGGAACAACTGTACCTCAGGGACCACTTGAAAACTGCTTGGGCAATAGTTGATTCTAGCTTTGACTTCTATCTTCCTGACAATTATAAGGGGCTTCCCTTGTGGCTCAATTGGTAAAGAATCCACCTCCAATGCAGGAGACCTGGGTTCTATTCCTGGATTGGGAAGATCCCCTGGAGGAGGGCATAGCAACCCATTCCAGAATTCTTGCCTGGAGAATCCCCATGGACAGAGGAGCCTGGCAGGCTGCAGTCGGTGGAGTCTCAAAGAGTTGGACATGACTGAGCAACTAAGCACATATAGAGGTTGGGGAGGGTGGGGTCTGAGTCTCAGGCTTAAACAGGGGAAATACAAGATGAACCTGGAGGGTAACATAGTGCCAGAAAGCAATAAAGTACAAATAGATAGATGGATGGATGGATATATAGATAGATAAGGCAGGTCAAAAAGACACGGTAGTTAAACCAGAAGAGAGCCCAGTGACCAAGCTGGAACAAGATGAACAACAAAACAAACAATGAGAGCATTTAGTGTTGGGTTATAACCCGAAGAATAACAAAAATACCCTCAAGTCCATACTGATATAAAGAGCCAATTGAATAAATGAATAATAAGAGGTTTGTTTTTGTTCAGCCACTAAGTCGTGTCTGATTCTTTGCAACCCCATGGACTGCAGCACACCAGGCTCCCCTGTCCCTCACTATAATTAGAGGAGAAGGAACAAATATTCCTTACAGAAGAATTCCAATTAATAAATGTAGAAGGAATGAGGAGATTAAAATATCACAAGTAGAATACCATAGTAATTGCTGCAGGCAAGATCCTCTGATGAATGCTCAAATTAGTGGGTGAAACCTTAAGCATTTTTTAAAAATAGAATATTTGCATAACCTCCAAGTTCTTCCCACTTTATTGTTATTTACTGCAGTGGCTTTAGTTTATACCTGCAAATGATGACTCCACCTTCAAGAGATGAGTCTTCATTTCCCTCCCCCTTGAATCTGAGCTGGACTTAGTGACTCCTTCTAGTAATAGCATATACAAAGGGAAAATAATGATTTCTAGTTCAGAACCTGGCAGACATCCTTTTTAGCAAGTTATCAAGTATAATATCACCAACTAAATCACATTGATAGGGTTTCCTTGTGGCTCAGCTGGTAAAGAATCCACCTGCAATGCAGACGACCTGGGTTTGATCCTTGGGTTGGGAAGATCCCCTGGAGAAGGGAAAGGCTACCTACTCCACTATTCTGGCCTGGAGAATTCCATGGACTGTATAGTCCATGGGGCACAAAGAGTCAGACATGACTGACTGATGTTCACTTCACAAGTCACATTGATACTACGTACTTTCTGAATCATGTGATGAGTAGACACCATCTCCATAATATTATCCCCACAAAATTTATAAGCTCAATGTCATCATCAGAAAACATGAGACAAACCTAAACTGAGGGATATTCTACAAAATACCTGAGGAGTGTTCTTGGAAAGTGCTGATATAAAAAAAACAAAGAAAGATGAGGAAATGGTCAGAGATTGTGGAAACCAAGGAAATATGACAACTAAGTGTCCTGGATGAGATCCAGAAACAAGAAAAGAACATTCGTGGGAGAACTGGTGAGACCCTGATTAAGTATTAATTTAGTTAATAGTGCTGTGCCAACCATGGTTATTTAAGATGGTAAGATTAGTGGAAGCTGGGTAAAGAATGAATAGGAACTCTCTGTAACCTCTTTGAATCTTCTGTTAATCTAAAATTATTTCAAAACATTTTTAAAATCTCAATCATATTTAAGAATTTCAGCTATGTGATGAATGTAAGAAACACATACCCAAAGCAAACTCACAGAAAAAAATTATATACATGCATACTCACATATATATGTATATACACATTCAATGCTAATGGTAATATAATACGTATGGATATATAAGCGTACATATTAGGTAAGTTTGAGCAAAAAAGAAAACAAAGTGACAACATTACCATTAGCATTAAATACAGGGCAAAACGTGTTAAAGAGGAAATAATTCATTTCAGTTTGATAATAATTCTGAACCTCAATAAAGATATAATTACTCGAAACTTTATCTGTCAAATGAACTGTCTTCACAATATATAAAGTAAAAATTCTCCTAAGTGGAAACAGCATTAACAGAAATATGAACATTGATGATTCTAACACACCAGATTTGGTCAAGTAGACATAACATGCATAATTGGATAATAAAAGAAATAAGGTTGATTTACTAGATATGTCCAATTTTTTAACCAACAGAGAATACATATTCTTTACAAATCCCCGGGGGGAATTTAAAAATTGATCAAAATCTACAATACAAAAACCTTCGAAGATTTCTAAAAGGAAAAGAATGAACCAGGCTATCTTATGTGGTTACAATGCAATAAAACTTGAAATTGACAAAATGTAGCAATAACAACAAAATCTTAAATACTTAGACATGGGGGAAATAAAGCTAATATTGTCCTATAGACATTGTGCAAAGAGGATAGTAAGAATTCACTGAGAGAACTTTTGAGTGAAAACAAAACAGAGAACATTACTTATAAAACCTCAAAATTTTGTCAAAACTATAGTCAGAGGTAAATCATAGGTTAAATGCTTTCATTTCAAGAAAGAATAAGGAAAACTAAATTAAATGATCAAGTTAATAAGATGGAAATTGGGCAATGAAGCTGCAAAATGCAAGAGAAAAAATTATTGAATATAAAATCTGAAAAAAATTATATTTTAAAAAGAAAATGAAATCAATAATTAAGGCTGGTAAAAAAGTAAATAAAATTGGTCAAGTTCTGCTTATTCCAACCAAAATTCCCCAAAAAGAGAGTTATAATTATTAGTAAGAAAGGATGTAATAATAGAAAAAATGTAGAAAAAAATTTAAATATTAACATCTAAATGAAATGGGTAATATACTGGAAAGAAGATTAAAATAATTGATTTAGGAAGTGAACCACTCATACTAAAAAAAAAATAAAAAAATTAAAGCTTAGTGAAGCAGATGTGTGAAAAAAATCCCACATATTAGGAAAATTTACTCAAGAGAAAGTTGAAACATAGAAAGCAAACTATGGTTACCAAAGGGGAAAGGAGTGGGGGAGGGATAAATTAGGAGGTTGGGATTAACATATACACACTATACAAAATAGACAATAAGCAAGGACTTACTGTATAGCACAGGGAACTGTGCTCAATATATTGTAATAACCTAGAAGGGAAAAGAATCTGAAAAGGAATATGTGTAGAACCGAATCACCGTGCTAAACACCTGAAACTAACACAGCACTGCAAATCAACTACTGCTGTTTAGTCACTAAGTCACGTCCGACTCTTTGTACCCCATGGACTGCAGCCCGCCAGGCTCCTCTGTCCATGGGATTCTCCAGGCAAGACTACTGGAGTGGGTTGCCATTGCCTTCTCCAGGGGATCTTCCTGAACCAGGGATCAAACCCACATCTCCTTCGTTGGCAGGTGGATTCTTTACCACTGAACCACTGAGCAACTGTACTGCAATAAAAACAAAAAAAAGCTGAAAACTTAGCCAGACCACAAATACAATTATACATTATATATTATATATAGTACAATGTTACAGAAAAACTGGAATGAACTCTTTGGTTAATGCTAAATATATATATATATATATATATATATATATATATACACACACACACACACACATACATATATATATATATTCATTTGGAAGGGAGGAGAGAAAAGAATTCAGTATCATCTCTTCTTATTTTACCAGTGCATTTTTAATCACTAATAGATGTGGAAACTATTGAGATGATCCCAACAGCTTTCCGTTGGGGGCATTAAACTGATACATTTCCCGATTGTGGATTAACCTTGTGTCCCATGAACCTGCTTTGTTGCAGTGTTTTTGTCTCTGAGAATCATCCATGCTGTTGTGTGTATCAGTAGTTCATTCATTTTGAGCGCTGAGTGGTATTCAGTTCTGTAAGCAGAATTCCATTCCATTCCTTTCAAGTCTCCTCTATCATCTTCTATAGAACTCAGTTCAATTCTATTTAATAAGATATACCACAGTTTATTTACCCATTCTGCAGTCAGTGGACATGTGTAGGTTTTTGCCCCTCCCAATTTGGGGTTTATGCAAATAAAGCTTCTATAAACATTGGTGGCTCGGTGGTAAAGAATACCTGCCAATGCAAGAGAAGTGGGCTCAATACCTGGGTCAGGTAGATGGCCTGGAAAAGGAAATGGCAACCCACTTCAGTATTCTTGCTTGGGAAATTCCATTGACAGAGGAGCCTGGTGGGCTGCAGTATATGGGTTCACAAAAGAATTGGATACAACTTAGTGACTAAACAACAAAAACAAAACGTTCTTGTACAAGAAATTCTCAGAGTGGTGACCGGCTATTCTAGGTCAGGTCCCAGAAGCAGAGCCTGACACCTGGATTCTGGTGGAGATAATTTACTTCAGGTGCTCTCAGGTGAAACCTATAAGGGACAGAGGCAGCAGAGTAAGAATGAGGTCTTAGGTCAAGTCTTGGATTATCCTTGAGACAAGGGGGCTGCCTTCTGTACCCCATATCAGTCATCAGTTGGGCTGACCCCTCGGAGTGTGGGGGTATAACTTCTTGAATGAGATGGCACCAATCAGCTGAGGACAAGTCTCTTGAGAGGGAGCAGCTGTGAGCCATCAACCCCCGATACCAACAGCAGATGTGGAAAGAGTTCCTTGACCTGGTAAAGTCTTTTTGTGGACGTATGTTTTGACATCTCTTGGGTAAATACCTCAGAGTCAAACTGCCGGGTCAGAGGTTAGATACATGACTTCAAACATATTTTCTGAACTAGTTTTAATCATTTTAACCCCACCAGTAAGCATCAGAGTAAAAGTTGCTTCACCTCTTCACCAACGTACATGGTTGACAGTCATTTTAATATGAACCATTCTAGTGGATTGCAGAAGGAAATGGCAACTCACTCCAGTATTCTTGCCTGGGAAATCCCATGGACAGGGAGCCTGGTGGGCTATAGTCTGTGAGTTGGACATGTCTTAGTGACTAAACAACACCACCATTCTAGTGGATGTGAAGTGGTATCACACTGCAGGTTTAATTTGTATTTTCCTGATGCTCTTATATGCCTTCTTTTGTGAAGTTTTCTTCACGACTTTTGCCCATTTTTAGATTTGAGTGTCTTTTTATTATTAACAATTAATAATTCTACATGTCTTTGTGATAAGGAAATAAAGTGAAAGTGAAAGTTGTTAAGTCCTGTCCTACTCTTTTGTGACCCCATGGACCGTAGACTGCCAGGTTCCTGTGTCAGTGCGATTCTCCAGGCTAGAATACTTCTCCAGGGGATCTTCCCAACCCGGGGATCGAACCTGGGTCTTTATGATATGAAAGTATAAAATAACTAAGTATTTGCTGATTTTCTGTATTCTTTCTACTTTACTGAATTCTATCTTTATTATTTTAGTCTTACTACTTACTCAGGGTGCAATTTGTTCTCTTTTTCATAGTTTCTCTTTTTAAGATTTATTTATTTATTTTCATTTATTTTTGGTTGCACAGGGTCTTTGTTGCTGCATGCAGATGTTCTTCAGTTGCAGCAAGCAGGGACTACTTTTCATTGCAGTGCAAGGGCTTCTCACTGTGTGGTGGCTTCTCTTGTTGCAGAGCATGGGCTCCAGGCACATGGGCTTCAGTAGTTGTGGCTCATGGGCTCTAGAGTGTGGGCTCAATAGTTGTGGTGCATGGGCTTAGTTGATCTGTGGCATGTGGAATCTTCCCAGACCAGGGATCAAGCACATCTCTGCATTGGCAAGTGCATTTCCAACAACTAGACCATCAGGGACGGAGAAGGCAATGGCACCCCACTCCAGTACTCTTGCCTGGAAAATCCCATGGACGGAGGAGCCTGGTAGGCTGCAGTCCATGGGGTCGCTAGAAGTCGGACACGACTGAGCGACTTCACTTTCACTTTTCACTTTCATGCATTGGAGAAGGAAATGGCAACCCACTCCAGTGTTCTTGCCTGGAGAATCCCAGGGATGGGGGAGCCTGGTGGGCTGCCGTCGCTGGGGTCGCACAGAGTCGGACACAACTGAAGGGACTTAGCAGCAGCAGCAGACCATCAGGGAAGCCCCCATAGATTCCTTTTTTTTTTTTTTCGTTTCATACATGATATTTTACATGTTTCAATGCCATTCTCCAAAATCTTCCCACCCTCTCCCTCTCCCACAGAGTCCATAAGACTGTTCTATACATCAGTGTCTCTTTTGCTGTCTTGTACACAGGGTTATTGTTACCATCTTTCTAAATTCCATATATATGCATTAGTATGCTGTATTGGTGTTTTTCTTTCTGGCTTACTTCACTCTGTATAATAGGTTCCAGTTTCATCCACCTCATTAGAACTGATTCAAATGTATTCTTTTTAATGGCTGAGTAATACTCCATTGTGTATATGTACCATAGCTTTCTTATCCATTCATCTGCTGATGGGCATCTAAGTTGCTTCCATGTCCTGGCTATTAGTTTCTTAAGATAGAACTAGATTCATGGTTTTAGATCTTGCTTCTCTTCTAATGTAAAGATTTTAACCTATTAAGTTCTCTTTAAACACTGCCTTAGCTGTATCCCACAAACACATGTCATATTTATAATGTAATTTACTTTGAAATGTTTTCTAATTTATCTTGTGATTTCTTCTGTGAGCCATGAATTACTTAGGAGTAAGGGTGCTTACCTGAATAGTCTAGTGGTTTTCCTACTTTCTTCAATTAAGTCTGAATTTGGCAATAAGGAGTTCATGGTCTGAGCCACAGTCAGCTCCTGGTCTTGTTTTTGCTGACTGTATAGAGCTTCTCCATCTTTGGCTGCAAAGAATATAATCAATCTGATTTCGGTGTTGACCGTCTGGTGATGTCCATGTATAGAGTCTTCTCTTGTGTTGTTGGAAGAGGGTGTTTGTTATGACCAGTGCATTTTCTTGGCAAAACTCTATTAGTCTTTGCCCTGCTTCATTCTGTATTCCAAGGCCAAATTTGCCTGTTACTCCAGGTGTTTCTTGACTTCCTACTTTAGCATTCCAGTCCCCTATAATGAAAAGGACATCGTTTTTGGGTGTTAGTTCTAAAAGGTCTTGTAGGTCTTCATAGAATCGTTCAACTTCAGCTTCTTTAGCGTTACTGGTTGGGGCATAGACTTGGATTACTGTCATATTGAATGGTTTGCCTTGGAAATGAACAGAGATCATTCTGTCATTTTTGAGATTGCATGAACTCCTTATTGCCAAATTCAGACTTAGATTGAAGAAAGTAGGGAAAACCACTAGACTATTCAGGTATGACCTAAATCAAATCCCTTATGATTGTACAGTGGAAGTGAGAAATAGATTTAAGGGCCTAGATCTGATAGATAGAGTGCCTGATGAACTATGGAATGAGGTTTGTGACATTGTACAGGAGACAGGGATCAAGACCACCCCCATGGAAAAGAAATGCAAAAAAGCAAAATGGCTGTCTGGGGAGGCCTTACAAATAGCTGTGGAAAGAAGAGAAGCGAAAAGCAAAGGAGAAAAGGAAAGATATAAGGCTCTGAATGCAGAGTTCCAAAGAATAGCAAGAAGAGATAAGAAAGCCTTCTTCAGCGATCAATGCAAAGAAATAGAGGAAAACAACAGAATGGGAAAGACTAGAGATCTCTTCAAGAAAATCAGAGATACCAAAGGAACATTTCATGCAAAGATGGGCTCGATAAAGGACAGAAATGGTATGGACCTAACAGAAGCAGAAGATATTAAGAAGAGATGGCAAGAATACACAGAAGAACTGTACAAAAAAGATCTTCACGACCAAGATAATCACGATGGTGTGATCACTGACCTAGAGCCAGACATCCTGGAATGTGAAGTCAAGTGGGCCTTAGAAAGCATCACTACGAATAAAGCTAATGGAGGTGATGGAATTCCAGTTGAGCTATTCCAAATCCTGAAAGACGATGCTGTAAAAGTGTTGCACTCAATATGCCAACAAATTTGGAAAACTCAGCAGTGGCCACAGGACTGGAAAAGGTCAGTTTTCATTCCTATCCCAAAGAAAGGCAATGCCAAAGAATGCTCAAACTACCACACAATTGCACTCATCTCACACGCTAGTAAAGTAATGCTCAAAATTCTCCAAGCCAGGCTTCAGCAATATGTGAACCGTGAACTTCCTGATGTTCAAGATGGTTTTAGAAAAGGCAGAGGAACCAGAGATCAAATTGCCAACATCCGCTGGATCATGGAAAAAGCAAGAGAGTTCCAGAAAAACATCTATTTCTGCTTTATTGACTATGTCAAAGCCTTTGACTGTGTAGATCACAATAAACTGTGGAAAATTCTGAAAGAGATGGGAATACCAGACCACCTGACCTGCCTCTTGAGAAATTTGTATGCAGCTCAGGAAGCAACAGTTAGAACTGGACATGGAACAACAGACTGGTTCCAAATAGGAAAAGGAGTTCACCAAGGCTGTATATTGTCACCCTGTTTATTTAACTTATATGCAGAGTACATCATGAGAAACACTGGACTGGAAGAAACACAAGCTGGAATCAAGATTGCCGGGAGAAATATCAATAACCTCAGATATGCAGATGACACCACCCTATGGCAGAAAGTGAAGAGGAACTAAAAAGCCTCTTGATGAAAGTGAAAGTGGAGAGTGAAAAAGTTGGCTTAAAGCTCAACATTCAGAAAACGAAGGTCATGGCATCTGGTCCCATCACTTCATGGGAAATAGACGGGGAAACAGTGGAAACAGTGTCAGACTTTATTTTTCTGGGCTCCAAAATCACTACAGATGGTGACTGCAGCCATGAAATTAAAAGATGCTTACTCCTTGGAAGAAAAGTTATGACCAACCTAGATAGCATATTCAAAAGCAGAGACATTACTTTGCCAACAAAGATTCATCTAGTCAAAGCTATGGTTTTTCCTGTGGTCATGTATGGATGTGAGAGTTGGACTGTGAAGAGGGCTGAGCACCAAAGAATTAATGCTTTTGAACTGTGGTGTTGGAGAAGACTCTTGAGAGTACCTTGGACTGCAAGGAGATCGAACCAGTCCATTCTGAAGGAGATTAGCCCTGGGATTTCTTTGGAAGGAATGATGCTAAAGCTGAAACTCCAGTGCTTTGGCCACCTCATGCAAAGAGTGGACTCATTGAAAAAGACCGTGATGCTGGGAGGGATTGGGGGCAAAAGGAGAAGGGGAGGACAGAGGATGAGATGGCTGGATGGCATCACTGACTCGATGGATGTGAGTCTCAGTGAACTCCGGGAGTTGGTGATGGACAGGGAGGCCTGGCGTGCTGTGATTCATGGGGTCGCAAAGAGTCAGACATGACTGAGCAACTGATCTGATCTGATCTGATCTGAAGTGTGCTTAATTTCAAAGTAGTTTGAAACTTTTCTTGGTACCTAAATGTTACTGATTCTAATTTAATTCCACTTGGATCATAAAATTTTATTTGCAAGATTCTAATCTTTTCAAATTTATTGAGATTTACTTCATGGCCTAGCATACAGCTTATCTTCTTCATAAGCATCCCATGTGCATTTGAAAATAACAGAATCAAGAGTTGTTGCATACGTGTGTGTGTGTTTGTGTTCAGCCATATCCAACTCTTTGTGAACCATGGGCTGTAGCCCACTGGGCTCCTATGTCCAGGGGACTTCCCAGGCAAGAATACTGGGGTGGGCTGCTGTTTTCTACCCTAAGAAATCTTCCCAACCCAGGGATGAACCCATGTGTCTGGTGCCTCCTGGATTGGCAGGCAGATTCTCTACCGCTCTGCCACCTGGGAAGCCCCATTGTTACATACTGCTGCTGCTGCTGCTGCTAAGTCACTTCAGTCGTGTCCGACTCTGTGCGACCCCATGGACTGCAACACACCAGGCTCCCCCGTCCCTGGGATTCTCCAGGCAAGAACACTGGAGTGGGTTGCCATTTCCTTCTCCAATGTATGAAAGTGAAAAGTGAAAGTGAAGTTGCTCAGTCGTGTCCAACTTAGCGACCCCATGGACTGCAGCCTACCAGACTCCCCGTCCATGGGATTTTCCAGGCAGGAGTACTGGAGTGGGGTGCCATTGCCTTCTCCGATTGTTACATACAGTGCTTCTAAATTGTCAATTAGAACAAGCTGTTCCAATTTTCTTCACCCTTGCTGATTTTTTGTCTGATTATCCTAGCCATTGCTGGTGGAAAGGATATTAAAATTTCTGACTATAATTTGTATATCTTTTAATTTTACTAGGTTTTTAAAACGTGCATTTTTAGCGTCTTTATTGAAACATAATCCACATTAAAACTGTTCCTAGATTTACATGCATTGGGGGTTAGAAAGTCAAACTGATGATTTATGGTATTTATGATGATTAAGTGTCCCTGTACACTCCCAGTAATACTGCCTATCTGAAATCCACTTTGACATTAGTATTGCCACTCCAGCTCTCCTAGGCTTAACGTATGCATATTACATCTTTTTTCTATTCTTTGGTTTAACCTGTCTGGTTCCTTAATATTTAAAATGCATTACTTGCTGAGAGTACAGAACTAAATCTTGCTGTTTATCTAAACTGATAATTTCCACCTATTAATTGGATTTCATAGTCCTTTTACGTTTAATGTAGGTATTGGTATGAGTGGGTTTAATCTGAATTGTATTAAAAATTTTTTTCCTGCTTTTTCCATTTTTTAATACTTCTATGTTCCTTTTATCCTGTCACTTGGGGTCAATCGAATTTTTTTTTTAACTTTGTAAAATGTTTATTTTTTATTTATTTATTTATTTTTTTGTTTATTTATTTATTTTGGCTTCGTGGCTTGTGGGATCTTAGTTCCCCCGCCAGGGATCAAACCTATGCCCTCTGTACTAGAAGGCAAATTCTTAGCCACAGGACCACCAGGGAAGTCACTGAATGTTTTTAATATTTCATTTTGTTTATTGTCTATCTATATTTCTGTATTGCTACTGCAGCGTTATTTTGTAGCTCCCCCAAGGATTACAAAGTTCTTCCTTAATTTATCACAGCCTATTTAAAATTAATATTATACCACCATAAACTGTGTAAGAAGCTTACAACAGTATAATTCCATTTTCCCCTTCCTTCTGTGCTACTGACATATATTTCACCTCTATATAATTAAAGTCACTCATCTTTTATTTCCCCACATACCTACTATTTCTGGTGCTCTTTTTGCCTTCTCGTACTTGCAATTTAGCATCTGGTATCATTTCTCGTCAACCCAAAGAGCATAGTTTAGTACATCTTGCAGTTCAGGTCCTTCCTAACAAATTCCTTTCCTTTTCGTCTGTCTTTATTTCACCCTCATTTTTTTTTTTTTTTTGCATCTTGTAAGTAAAATATTTTATTGATCTGGACACTGGATAAGCAGGTCACATTTATTCACAGATATATTTTCACCCTCATTTTTAAAGGATATTTTAAAAATACAGAATTCTGGGAGTCTTTCCTTCCAGAACGTTAAAAATGTTTGGCTGCCTTCTGACCTCAGTACAATGTAAAATGATGAGCAGTCACTCACCATCGGTTTCATTTTCCCCGGGGGGGTTGTATTTACTGGACCATTTACACAGACTTAGAGTAGGAAATCCACCCTCCCTTGTCTGCTCATTGCCTCTTCCTGGTGAGTCCTCATGGTCTCTCCCTCGGTCTGTCCTTGCTCCCCCCACTGACTGCAGCGCCTGTCTAAGTGTTAGGTGTGTGACATCTTTCTATAAGCTCTGGCCATGACATAGAATTTTCTTTAATTCATTGATTGGGCCATTTTCATTGGGAACTGAGCCCGATGAGAGTCTCGACTGTAACAATGTTTTTTGGCCTGGAGTTATTTCTAATTACTTTAACTATTAATGTTGATTTGACTTCTATGTTTTGTGATAGTAACAGTGTTCTGCCTGCTTCCTTTTCACTGTATGTGTCTGATAGGCTTTTATATCCTTTGAATGTGAACTTTTATAGCTTCTCTTGTTTTCAGTGAACTCATAAACAGAATACAGTTAACTTCTATTTTATAAAAAGCTGCTGGGTTTTTTGTTTTTTGTTTAATTAGTTTCCAATTAAAACTTACTGTCCACATGTCATCTTTATTCTTTCTTTTATATGCTTGTACATTGGCTTTCTTTCCTACTTTTTGTTATATGCATTATGTGAATGTCTTTATTTTCCCCAGGGAATTGTAAGATCTAAGTCCTGTTCTTCGGAGAAGGCAATGGCACCCCACTCCAGTACTCTTGCCTGGAGAATCCCATGGACGGAGGGGGGGTGGGCTGCAGTCCATGGGGTCGCTGAGGGTCGGACACGACTGAGCGACCCCATGTCACACTTTCACTTTCCACTTTCATGCATTGGAGAAGGAAATGGCAACCCACTCCAGTGTTCTTGCCTGGAGAATCCCAGGGACGGGGGAGCCTGGTGGGCTCCCGTCTCTGGGGTCGCACAGAGTCGGACAGGACTGAAGCAACTTAGCAGCAGCAGCAGCAGCAAGTCCTGTTCTTAATTCAATCACAGTTTAATTTTTATTTTTTTAAATAAACTACATTCTTTAACTCTTTAATGATCAACCTCAGGTGAGAAATAATATCTACTGATTCCCTTCAATTCAGAAAATAAAATTCCTTCTCTTTTCCCACATTCTATTTTGTTTATGAGATTTTAGAAGGTGCATATTATTGGGCTTTTTTTTTTTTAAGCCTTTTAATCTTTCAAAATTACTTATGGCATTTTCATAGTGCTTTGCAACTTTCTTTTGAATTTATCGAATTAATTATATATTTGAACAATTTCAAATTTTACTTCTAGCCTCTTATTCTACTTCATCATTCTGGAGTCTCAGTTTTTAAACATTGCTGCAGTTTCTGATTTCGTTTGAGTTCAGCTTTGGGTAACATTTTTCTGAATAGATAGGAGTTGCATACTTTGAGTATTTGAGTATCTGGAACTCTTTACATTATCTTCACACATGAATAACACTCTGTCCAGGAATTTGGAGGTTACTAAATTTTCCTCTCAAAACTCTTTACAGATTTCTCCAATGTCTTCAAGCATTTAATGTTATAGAAGAGAGATCTCAACCCTGCCTGCAAAAGAGTTTACTAGATAAGCTGCCCACCTTCCTTATGAACTTCTTCACAATTCAGTCTTTTAAAACTTTTTATTTTGTATTGGAATATAGCCAATTAGAGCTTATCTCGTCGCTCAGCTGGTAAAGAATCAGCCTGCAATGCAGGAGACCCTGGTTCGATTCCTGGGTCAAGAAGATGGAAGATCCCCTGGAGCAGGAATAGATTTCCCACTCTGGTATTCTTGGCCCTGGTGGCTCAGACAGGAAAGAGTCTGCCTGCAATATGGGAGACCTGGGTTCAATCCCTGGGTTGGGAAGATCCCCTGGAAGAGGGCATGGCAACCCACTTCCGTATTCTTGCCTGGAGAATCCCCATGAACAGAGGAGCCTGGCAGACTGCAGTCCATGGGGTTGCAAAGAGCTGGACATGACTAAGAAACTAAGCACAGCACAGCACAACATAGCCAATTAACAATGCTGTGATAGTTTCAAGTTCAGGTCAGTTCAGGCGCTCAGTCGTGTCTGACTGTTTGCGACCCCATGAACCACAGCACGCCAGGCCTCCCTGTCCATCACCAACTCCTGGAGTCCACCCAAACCCATGTCCATTGAGTCAGTGATGCCATCCAACCATTTCATCCTCTGACATCCCCTTCTCTTCCTGCCCTCAGGAAGAGACCTGATCTTTCCCAGCATCAGGGTCTTTTCCAGTGAGTCAACTCTTCCCATGAGGTGGCCAAAGTACTGGAGTTTTAGCTTCAACATCAGTCCTTCCAATGAACACCCAGGACTGATCTCCTTTATGATGGACTGATTGGATCTCCTTGCAGTCCAAGGGACTCTCAAGAGTCTTCTCCAACACCACAGTTCAAAAGCATCAATTCTTCGGTGCTCAGCTTTCTTCACAGTCCAGCTCTCACATCCATACATGACCACAGGAAAAACCATAGCCTTGACTAGACAGACCTTTGTTGGCAAAGTAATGTCTCTGCTTTTGAATATGCTGTCTAGGTTGGTCATAACTTTCCGTCCAAGGAGTAAGCGTCTTTTAATTTCATGGCTGCAGTCACCATCTGCAGTGATTTTGGAGCCCCCCAAAATAAAGTCTGACACTGTTTCCACTATTTCCCCATCTATTTGCCATGAAATGATGGGACCAGAGGCCATGATCTTAGTTTTCTGAATGTTGAGCTTTAAGCCAACTCTTTCACTCTCCTCTTTCACTTTCATCAAGAGGCTCTTTAGTTCTTTTTCACTTTCTGCCATAAGGGTGGTGTCATCTGCATATTTGAGGTTATTGATATTTCTCCTGGCAATCTTGATTCCAGCTTGTGCTTCTTCCAGCCCAGCATTTCTCATGATGTACTCTGCATATAAGTTAAATAAGCAGGGTGAAAATATACAGCCTTGAAATACTCCTTTTCCTATTTGGAACCAATTTGCCATTCCATATCCAGTTCCAACTGTTGCTTCCTGACCTGCATACAGGTTTATTAAGAGGCAGGTCAGGTGGTCTGGTATTCCCATCTCATTCAGAATTTTCCACAGTTTATTGTGATCCACACAGTCAAAGGCTTTGGCATAGTCAATAAAGCAGAAATAGATGTTTTTCTGGAACCCTCTTGCTTTTTCGAACAGCCAAGGGACTCAGCCATTCATATACATGTATCTCTTCTCCCCCAAACTCCCTTCCCATCCAGGCTGCCACATAACATTGAGCAGATTTCCCTGTGCTATACAGTAGGTCCTTGTTGGTTATCCATTATTTTAAATACAACAGTGTGTACATGTCCACCCCAAACTCTCTAAACTATCCCAGCCCTGCATTCTTCCCCCCGGCAACCATAAGCTCAGTCTCTAAGTCTCTGAGTCTGTTTCTGTTTTGTAAATAAATTCATTACTATACAACTTTAACTGTAAAAGTTTAATTTAGATTTCAACTGATAACATCATTAAACTAGAGAAAAACAAGTTTAGATTTTCCCAAAGGACAGAGTAGGATTCCAAGAGATACTGTAGTATAGATTAGGAAAACAAGTTTTCTGCCATAGAGCTTATAGTAAACAGGAAACGGGAGAGGAGGAAGGCAGCTGGGAGCAGAGAAAAAGGAAACATGTTGGAAATGGCACTCTAGAATTGCTGGACCCAGTTTTAATCAGTTTGGGTTTAGTTCCAATGTAAGCACTGAAAGGAAGAGCCCAATAAAATTTCATAATATTTATTTCCTATAGGTATTGGTCTAGAAACATTTCTGAAAATATGTGTATTTTACCATTTTGTGAACGTTATCTTTCATGTTATAATTTATATCTAGAGGTTTCATGCTTCCCAGGTGGCTCAGTGGTAAAAAATCTGCCTGCAATGCAGAAGACATGGGTTCAATACCTGGGTTGGGAAGATCCCCTGGAGAAGGAAATGGCAACCCACTCCAGTAGTCTTCTCTGGAAAATTCCATGGATATATCACCCTGGTGAGCTACAGTCCACAGGGTCACAAAGAGTCGGACAGGATGGAACACACACACAGGGAAGTTTCCTGTTTTATAATGATATTTGCATATTATTTAAATGTATTTGTTTATTGGAATAATAATATTATATACCATTTGCTACATTGCTATACTAATGAAGATCATGTATTCTTACAGTAGGTAAATATAAGACATTATTGTACAACTGCAGAACCAAAAATAATACAACTATTGTGTTCCAAAGTATATTATACACTATAGAAATGATAACCTTTTGAGATAAATATAATTGATGCTCTTCCGTTAACTCAGCTACTTCTTCCCCTGACACACATACACACAGAGAGGAAAATAATCTTTCATTTACTATGACTTTCTTACGATTTCCAGAGTTCCACTGAGTCTAAACCCTGCTAGGATATTTCCTCTGGACAGACTCCGGCTTTAGAAAGACACATAATGAAACCAATTCTTGATAAGCCTGCATCTCTGTGACCTGAATATCTCCAAGCTGCTCTCTCAAAGAACTGCTCTTCCATGTTCTGGCAGGGAGCAAATGATGGGGGAGGGAGAGGGGGGCAGAAGTGTCAGCGTCTATGCCCAGCTGGTCCAGATTATCCGACCTCTGAGCTGCATCCGCTGACTATCCCCATATCCCATTATAAATCATCTCCTTGTTGAACATCAGGCCAGACTGGGGTCTGATTCATTGGCTGAACGTTGCTACCTGGCTCCAGGAGAAGCCTGCGTCTCGGTCCTGTGATAGTCATCACGCTTTAAGAAACCTTCACATTTTTGAACAGTTACATAGTGTCCTCAGCTGAAGAAAGAGGAAGTCTGGAGTCCATTTCCGGCAACTCTCGGGGAGCTGCTTTCCTCTCCCTGACATTAGCAGAGTTTGTCAGCTTGTTAATCTTTAAGGGGATTTGGGGTTGAAATTTGGGGGTGGGGGTAGACAATATCGTCAAAACTCTTCAAAATGGTTTGAAGAAATAAAGTAGATGCCCGTGTTTTTTTACGGCTATGATTCCTGCTTGGCCTTGGATTTCAACTTCCAAGTTCATGGGAAAGAAAAGCCACAAACTATTGGATAGTGTAAAGCACTATAGTAATAGTCTCCACCTTTTTTCATGATGACTTCCAAGTCTGTTTCCTTAATTCTGAGGTAAAAGAAGCAATCAATAACTGTCATATAAATTATATGCAGACAGAGCATCCGAGCATTACAGAATCTGGGTCTTCTTGGTGGCTAAGTGGTTAAAAAAAAAAGAAAAAACACCTGCCAATGCAGGAGATGCAGAAGACTCTGGTTCGATCCCTGGGTCAGGAAGATCTCCTGGAGGAGGAAATGGAAACCCACTCCAGTATTCTTGCCTGGGAAATCCCATGGACAGAGGAGCCTGGTGCGTTACAGTCCATGGGTTCACAGAGTCAGACATGACTGAACACACACACGGAGCATTTGAGCATTACAGACTCTGGGTCTTTAGAAGGCCAATGTGAGCTGACTAGTTTGCCCTGAACACATTTTCCTCCTTTTTCATTATTTCTCTGTCTGATGCCCAATACTCATTTAAGAAGATTATGCGGGAAAAGCAGAAACAGGACATGGTTGGACTAACCCCCATTCATGGAAAACCTTGATTTTGATAAAGTTCCCTAACTTGAAAAGTTTTTTGTCAATCCTAAAGGAAATCAACCCTGAATATTCATTGGAAGGACTGATGCTGAAGCTGAAGCTTCAATACTTTAACCACGTGATGTGAAGAGCTGACTTATTGGAAAAGACCCTGATGCTGGGAAAGATGGAAATGAAAAGGAGAAAAAAGGTGGCAGATGATGAGATGGTTGGATGGGATCATTGACTCAATGGACATGAGTTTGAGCAAACTCTGGGAGATGGTAAAGGACAGGGAGGCCAGGCACGTTGCAGTCCATGCAGTCGCAAAGAGTAGGACATGACTAAGTGACTGAATGACAACAACTTGCAAAGACCTTATTTGGGATGAGATGAAACAGAGGGGAGGAAAAATTTCCCCCACAGAGACTTGACTCTAGGAGTCATACTTACTAATTACTCTCTGACGAATATATATTTGCCTTCGACGAAACAGTAGAGATGGTCTACATCTGGCAAACTTCACAGGAGGCGTCTGTGTGGCTGGAACAGTAGAATCATTGTTTCTAATATTAAATGGTAGAGAGAGAGAGAGTCAGGATGACCTCTCCTGGGTTTCTGTAGATATTGTCTCCAAGTCCCTTCCTCCTTGGGGCAAAGAGATAAGCCTTCTAAGAAGTCTCCTCTGTAGATTTTTTTTTTTTTTTTTTAGAGAAATGCTATGCTTAGACTGTCATGCCTTTTCTAAGAGAGTGCTATTTAAGCTGTTCCCCCAAACCATAGGGCTTCCCTGGTCACCAGGAAATTGAATCTGCCGGCAATGCAAGAGACCTGGGTTTTGATACCTGGGTCGGGAAAATCCCCTGGAGAAGGGAATGGTAACCCACTCCAGTATTCTTGCCTGGAGAATCCCATGGACAGACAAACCTAGCAGGCTACAGTCCATGGAGTCGCAAAGAGTTGGACACGACTGAGTGACTACACTTTCACTTTATTTTCCATGAACCATGGTGGGTGCTGAGGAGTTTAAGGGCCCCTGTGGAAGGATAGAGGGGCAAAGAATTCAGATCTCTACTCTGTATTTAAGCTATAGCTGCTGGGCTTTTTGAAAACAATTATTTATTGTTATTATTGATTGTGCTGCATGTGGGCTTTCTGTAGTTGCAGCGAGCAGGGACTACTCACTAGTTATGGTGTGCAGGCTTCTCATCAAGGTGGCTTCTCTAGTTGTGGTACACACGCTTAGCTGCTCCAGGGCATGTGGAATCTTCCCAGACCAGGGAGAGACCATGTCCTCTTCATGGGCTGGCAGGCAGATTCTGAGCCACCTGACCCCCAGGAAAGCCCAGAGTCACCTTGCTTTTGTTTCTTTGACTATCAGCTTCCCACATAAGATCTAGTGTGAAGAGTTCCACTGCTCTTAAGGAAAAAAGAAGGCTGGGGGTGGGATTTGAAAATCAGGTCTATGACATGACACTTTGCCTTACAGGTCTTTGTTCCATCCTATAGGGGAGCAGTGGCAGTCAACACCAATGTGTGGCATGGGATGAATCTCTAACACAAAACTCTGTGACTCTGCTTTGAGAAGTCTCTGCAAAGTTTGAAATATGCCAAAGAAAAATGCCAGTGCTCCACACTATAAGAATTAACCAACTTTTAATGAGTCCACTGAAGCAGATAATCAATGAGGCTTCTAAGAGGCAGTTTTCTCCTCCAGGTCTTAGCATCATTACAAGCTCCTGAAGGATGGAAGTTGTTCTGAAAGACTTAAAAAGGATGATACCTACACATACTCCTTTTAAAAAGCTGTTTTTCTATGTTTTTAAAAAATAAAGTTAAAAAATACTGGAAAACTTTCTCTCAACATTTATTCTTTTAGCCTGCCTTTGCTTAACTTTTAAGAAGAGGCAGAAGGTACATAGAACACTAGCAATCAGAACTGTGTTTAAGTCTTAATTCTGCCCCTTATTCTACATGTTTGAGGATAAGTTGTCTAACCTATTTACATTTGAAGGCATTTATTAGAAAATATTAATAGAAATATTTGTGCAGCCTACTTCCTATGACTTAAATGCACAAAACACAGAACTGGTTACAGCAGGGTCTCAGAGGTCTACATTCACCCTTTTTGTTTAATTTGAGGTTTTGATGTACACACTGGCAGTAGCGTGGCCTCATAGCTATGTGAGGTATTCAGAATGTAATTGGTTATCATTTTAATACCTGCACGTGTTGGGTGGTCTGAGATGATGAAAGAATTCAGGCTTCCCACAAATTCAAAGGTGTTTAGTGGTAGACAGAAAATGAACCCACATAACTTGAGAAGATCTAAAGAAACAGAAAATCAAATGAGGTAATCCGCCTAGGTTCAAGTTGTAGATGTGGATGAGGAGGAAAAAGGATTAGGTCATGCATGAGACATGACTTGAGAAGTCCTGTGTGTGTGAAAACCCCCTTTGAGTTACAGAGTCATTGACGTAATCAGTTACCAACACAAACTAATACATCCCATCAAAGTTGCTGACAAGATGCAATTAGTGTCCTGGGTAAAATTTTTCTTTTTGCAACCCCAGGCATACTGAGAAAGCAACCCATGTTACACATGGCATAACATAACAGTGTCCTTAATTGCTGGAAAATTGTCCTGAAATCATCTAACACTCACCAGAAATTGCTTGTCAAAATTCACATCAGTTACTTGAAAGGGTAAATATCTTTCTTAGGGGTAAGTATCTCATAACCCCTAGGGGAGTTAGAATTCAGCTTTTAAATGTGGAAGACAAGAAATACCAGGGTTTTTAATATTTGGTGGCTGAGAACTGAGTGACTGAGCTTGTTCTTAAAATTTCTTTCATGTTTATGAAAAATTGGCATATTAGAGTGACAATAACTGAAAATTAAAATGTGAATTAGATATTTTAAAGTGGTCTCATGAGTTTAGTTTTAAATCTTTCCAAGTTTATATCCTCTATTGGGACATTTAAGAGAATTTGAAGTTTTTTATGTTTATATTTGCTTATTAGATTTATTAGGAATGGTTTGTTAAGTTAGACAATCAAAGCACTTAAGAAGGAAATCAAATATATCAAATTTGAATATGCAGTCTAAAATATTTGAAGGAATTGAATTAGCTAAGTTTATAATCAAGACCAAGCATTATGATAAGAATTCTAAGAGCAAATGTTAAAATTTGCTAAGAGAATAAAGAGAATAATACCATTTATAAGCAGAATTTAAAAGCATAAGGAAGAACTAGGGTTTTATCTTTGCATTGTATCTAATATTAATTTTAGAAACTAAATAAACTCTGTATAGTCTCTTCTATGCAGAAAAACTACACCCTCAAGTTAATTTTAAAAAATTTAAATGAACAACAATAACTCAAGAAAATGGTTCTGTCAATTGAATGGACTGGATTCAATGGAGTGTGGGTTGAAACCCACTGAATTCTTTTCTCACCACTTTCTATTAAACTTTTCTGTGGAAAAGTTCTTAATCTATTTCCCTCTCTCATCTCACATGACTCTTTTCTGTCACTCTCATAAAAATAAAGAACCAAATCTCTTTAATAAACACATAATTCCCTTTCAGAGTAATTTTAAAACCCCAAATTCCATTCATGCTTAAAACTTTTCTCCTCCCTCAGCCTGGATTGCTTCAGGCCTGGAGCTCAGAACAGAGGGTGGAGTGGAGTGGGGAGTGGGTTTCTTCACTGGGCCCAGCTCCACCCCTCCCTGCCCTTATTTCCGAGCAGCAGCTCTTGGTTCCTGCAGCGTTGGACCCAGGAGGAGGGGACAGGGAGAGGTCCTTCTCTAGAACCTGGATGGCACAGGTAGGGTGTGTCTTGATGCTCTCTACGTGGGGCAGGTTCCACAGTCTGGTTCCCTGGCATAGCATTATTTGTGGGTTTTCCCAAGAGCCTTCCCTGGGGTTTTCCAGCTGTGCTTTCCCAGGGAGACTTAGGCAGCCTGGGCTTTGTATAACCCAACTCTTCATTGAGAATCCTTCTCTACTGCAAGAAGAAAAGCTATGATAAACCTGGACAGCATATTAAAAAGCAGAGACATCACTTTTTAAACAAAGGTCCATATAGTCAAAGCTACGGTTTTTCCAGTAGTCATGTATGGATGTGAGAGTTGGACCATAAAGAAGGCTGAGAGCCAAAGAATCGATGCTTTTGAATTATGGTGCTGGAGAAGACTCTTGAGAGTCCCCTGGACAGCAAAAAGATCAAACCAGTCAATCCTCAAGGAAAGCAACCCTGAATAATCATTTGAAAGCTCCAATACTTTGGCCACATGATGCAAACAGCTGACTCTTTAGAAAAGACCCTGATGCTGGGAAAGATTGAAGGCAGGAGGAGAAGGGGACGACAGAGGACGAGATGGTTGGATGTCATCACTGACTCAGTGGACATGAATTTGAGCAGGCTCTGGCAGATGCTGAAGGACAGGGGAACCTAGCGTGCTGCAGTTCATGGGGTCGCAAAGAGTCGGGCATGACTTAGCAGTTGAACAACAGCAACAACAATGCAAGATAAGAATATTGTCTTCTTAACCTCCTTATTCATCTTCCCCATCCCACCTATTGAGTTCCATAAACCACATATGTGTTTGTACGTGTGAAATTGACATCATTAACATTCTATTCTAGAACATTATTCCACAATTTATCCATAAGTTGATTCTAAATATCATAAACCATAAATACTACATATGTGCATGTATTTATATATAGGTATAATGTGAGTGAGTGATAGTCACCCAGTTGTGTCCAACTCTTTGTGATCCCATGGACTGTAGCCTGCCAGGCTCCTATATCCATAGAATTCTCCAGGTAAGAACACTGGAGTGGATTACCATTTCCTTCTCCAATATATGTAGAATATTACATACATATTTAACAGAGAGGGCATATAATAATGTTTAAGAATCTTGCTTCACCACTTAATAACTTTTTGATCTTAAGTTGCTTAACTGCTTCTCATCTTATTTCTTTACCTCTAAGAAGAGGAAAATGATAGCCATCTCTTGAGGTGGTTGTGGGAGTTATGTAACTAACCCATGGCACATGTTAGTTACTTTTCACTTCTTACCCCAGTCACATCCAAGTGTTGTATTTCTTTTACTGCATCAATACAACCATCTCTGGACCACATAAAGTAGAACCTTCTTGCATCAAGGTTACATGAATTTCTTTCTCTTATGCTTTAACAATAGCTTTTATTACAATGCCATTTTCAAATTTCATTTCATATTCTGACCACAGATTTCCTGTATAGTTTTCTCCTCACCTTGCTAGAGTCTCTAAATGCCTTATTTTTTTTGTTGTTGTTGTTCAATATAATGTGCCCCATTATATCTTGAAATCATTTCAGCCTTTCTGTTACGTGCACAATGACTGCTCAGAATCCACTTCTCCCTGGGGACACGTGCCAGCCCCTGACCTCCTGCTACGATCCAGGCCAGACGCTTTCTAGGCTCCATGGGTACCACTGGGGTCTATCCTTGTTTCCTGTATTCCATGATTTCCTCTCTTTGATCTCTCCCTATTTTTGCTGGTGTAAATCCTCAAATAATTTCCTCAGAATGGTAGTACATGCAAGGCAAATTTTCTTACCATTTGCATACCCAGAAACCTTATTATTTGCCACTGTGAAATCACAATAAAACTCTTAGCAGTATCTTTTAATACTAGGATCATTCTAAAGACCACAGGAAACACAAATAATAACCAAAATGAAAAAAAAAAAAAGCTAGTCCTACTTAACTTCAACACGTCTAAAAGCTACCGTATTCAGCAAAGTGTGATGTTCCACTGCTATATTGAAAATGACAACCAACAAGGACCTACCACTGTGTAGCACAGGGAATTCTGTTCAATGTTTCATGGCAGCCTGGAGGGGAGGGGCCTCTGAGGGAGAATGGACACACGTCTACATATGGCTGAGTCCCTGTGCTATCCAGCTGAAACTATCGCAACACTTAATTTGCTATACCCCAATTTAAAATTAAAAGTTAAAAAAAATGTGATATTGGCATAAAAACAAATATTTCAGTGCCTGTGATATCTCCCCAAATCTCAGCCACTCTAGCTTGACACTTCTTTTCATTGAGGCAGACCTGTTCAATTGGTAATTGGGCATGACCATCCATAGCAAGGCATCTCTAGTAAAACATGTGTTCTAGATTTCAGCAGCCCCATCAGTAGTATGGGTCCAGCCTCTGCAGAGGAAGCTTCTAGCAACCAGGATGCAGTTAATATCTGGCGGTGATGCCGGACACCACAGGCCCTGCTGTGTCTCTTCATCACACTGCTGCTGCCTTGGTTCAGACACCTTCCTGTCTGGGTCTGGGTGCCAACCCCCCAAATGTCCCACCTGCAGTCCTGTACCCTCCCATCCATTCTGCATACTTCAGCCATAGTGCTTTGTCTGAAAGATGTATCTAATAATTTCCCTCAACAAATACCGTACATTAAAGCATATATATGGAATCTAGGGAAAGAGTACTGTTGATCATGTTTACAGAGAAGAAATGGAGATGCAGACATAGAGAACAGGTTGGTGGATGTTGTGGGGGAAGGAGAGGGTGGGACCGATTGGGAAAGCAGCCTTGACATATATACACTGCCATGTGTGAGATAGCTAGCTCGTGGGAAGTAGCTGCAAAGCACAAGGAGCTCAGCCTGGTGCTCTGTGATGACGGAGAGGGGTGGAGAACGGGGAGGAGAGAGGCTGAAGAGGGGTGATATATATATATATATATATATATATATATATATATACATGTATATATGACTGACTCATGCTGATGTAGAGCAGAGACCACGACAACATTGTAAAGCAATTATCCTCCAATAAAATAAACAAATCAATAAATTTGCTCCTCCACATAGCCCCTGTCTACATATACACAGACCCCAGATCCCTAGCATGGCTTCGTATGACCTAACGTGCTTGCTCCCTTTTTTTCTTCTTCCCATTGGCCAGGGTTTCTAATATCCTCTCTCGCATTTGGATTCATGCACAGGCTTTCCTGCTCCTGGACTCTTCTTTCTTCTCAGGCTCTCTCCTCTCCATTTCAAGTCTCCATTTGGGCTGCACTTGCTCGAGCCAGCTGTCTTGACCCCCTCCCACCCCGCCCCCGCCAGCAGCTGGGTCACATGCTTCTCCATGTGACCCTACAGCCCCTGCACCAATCCATCTTTCAGTAGCACTTCCCCGCTATTTCCCCCGGCAGACTGTAAGTGCTTTGAGGGTGGGTACAATGGCCATCTTGCTCACTGGTTTCTAGTACAGAGCAATCACAAGATACTTATTGAAATACTCAGAGAGAATGGGCTTGTGGACACAAGTGGGGAAGGAGAGGGTAGGATGAACTGGGAGAGCAGCGTTGACATATATACACTAAAGCAATAGAGTGAGTTGCTCAGTCGTGTCCAACTCTTTGCGACCCCATGGACCATAGCCCACCAGGTTCCTCCATCCGTGGAATTCTCCAGGCAAGAACACTGGACTGGGTTGCCATTTCCTTCTCCAGGGCCTCTTCCCAACCCAGGGATCGAACCTGGGTCTCCCACATTGCAGGCAGGCTCTTTGCCATCTGAGCCACCAGGGAAGCCCCACCATTGTGTAAAATAGTTTGTGGAAAGCTGATGTATAGCTCAGGGCACTTAGCTCAGTGCTCTGTGATGACCTAGAGGGATGGGAGGGAGGCCCAAGAGGGCGGGGATGTATGTACAGTTACAGCTGATTCACACTGTCATATGGCAGAAACCAACGCAACACTGTAAAGCAATCAGTTTTTTAAAATTACTCCATCTAGATCATGGAACTATGCATGCACGTTGTACGGGGGTTAAACTTTTCTGTGTGCTTAATTGAAAAAAATAAAATCAATAAATAAAATTTAAAAATGAAAGAAAAAGTGTGAAAGGAGATAGTTGTCTTAAATCACCATTTGACCCATTTCCTGAGCTGTTGTTAAGGAGTGTGTCAGTCGCTCAGTCATGTCCAGCTGTTTGCAACCCCATGGACTGTAGCCTGCCAGGCTCCTCTGTCCATGGGATTCTCCAGGCAAGAATACTGGAGTGGGTTGCCATTTCCTCCTCCAGGGGATCTTCCTGACCCAGGGAGTGAACCCGGGTCTCCTGCAGTGCAGGCGGATTCTTTACCGTTGAGGAGTCTGTGGCATTATGTTCAGGCAGTTCCAAAGCCACTGGGCTGGTTTACCTTACTCTTTCATGAGGGCTAAAAGAGGAAACCAGGCTGTTGGCTGCATTTTCTCAATATGCTATTGGAGATGATCTCTTTTTAATGATGGCCAGGTCCATGCCATTTGGAACACTGGATGGGGGAGTCTGAAATCTACAGCCTCGTGGCCTTAGCATGTGTTCTCGCTGCCCAAACCTCTGGGAAGAAAATGTGCTCATTGCTTCAGAGCAAGGCGCCTCTTTGCCACAGGAGAGCCAAAGGATGGCCGGTTGCCATGCGCCTGTGCACAGCTCTGTGTGACGATGTTGGCTGTTTGTGTTCAGAGAAGATGGTAAAACCATGAGCCTCCTTGCTGCACTTGTAACTGATATTCACAGCGGTGAAAGGATTTGAGAGTCCAATAGCGAATTGGCCCTTTTTGGGGAATTTTATGAGAACGCTCACTCCTTCTCAAGCCGCATTTGCATTCCTGCTGAATGGGCTTTTTCGATTTTCCTTGTGAACATGCATTAAAATCAACAGCCAAAGCAAATACATTTTGGAGATGGCTGTGTACCAGGATAAACACAGTTTGATTTTATTCGAAGATAATGAGATGGGGTGGGTTTTTCCCCCCAGTTTACTTAGGTCATGATTCTGATTCCTTTTATCAAACCAGACATTATGAGCATAAATGAGTTCAGGAATCTTGAGTGTAGGGCCCTTGGGATGTCAAGCACTTATAGAAACATGCTTCCCCTTCTTGTGTCCTTTCTGGAGCCTTTTGTGTGCACGGCTTCTGAGTCTGTGATGCCTTCTTTTGAAAAGCTTCGAACATCACGCAGAACTGCAATGGTGAGTATTGTTGTCCAATCACTAAGCTTTTGCAACCCCATGGACTGCAGCATTACTCTTTGTAACCCCATGGACTGCAGCACACCACGCTCCTTTGTGCTTCTCTGTCTTCCAGAGTTTGCTCAAATTCATGTCCACTGAGTCAGTGATGCTATTTGACCATCTCATCCTCTGCCGCCCTCTTCTCCTTTTGCCTTCAGTTTTCCCCAGCATTGGGGTCTTTTCCATTGAGTCAACTCTTTGTATAGTTGGCCAAAGTACTGAAGCTTCAGCTTCAGCATCAGTCCTTCCAATGAATATTCAGGATTGATTTCCTTTAGGATTGACTGATTTGGTCTCCTTGCTATCTGAGGGACTCTCAATAGTCTTCCCCAGCACCACAATGGTGACTAGGTTGAGAGCTAAAAAGAATACTTCTCTTATAGACCCAAGAATGAAAAGGAATGAGAGAGCCATTTGAGATGTAACTACAGTGTCATGAGATGATTTGGTGCATGTGTGTGTCTTAACTTGGCCATGGAAGTTTGAGGCTGATCTTTTAGCAAGAAGCTGATTTAATGCAAAGGGGTTTGTTGGTTTAAAGTAGCCAGTTGAAGCTCATTCAACAGCAGACAGGACTCACTATATCAGAGCAAACTTCAAATTTTATCCTTAAAGAAAAATCTAAAGCAAGGGAAGAATTAACTCCTTATAAATAATTATCTTTTCATTAACATATGGCTATTACAGTCTCAGAGATCAGAGAAGTTCATAAATCAGAGAAGTTCATACTTATGAACTTCTCTCTCTTACTGGCCAGAGAAAAAATGGAGGCACAGGACTTTCCTGATAGTTGAGTGGGTAAGAATACAGCTGCCAATGCAGGAGACACAGGTTCAGTCCCTGGGCTGGGAAGATTCCACATGCCACAGAGCAACTAAGCCCATGCACCTCAGCTATTGAGACCTGTGTTCTAGAGTCCAGGAACCACAACTACTGAGTTTATGTGCTACAACCACTGAAACCTGTGCACCCTAGAGCCTGTGCTCTGCAACAAGAGAAGCACTGAAATGAGAAGCCCATGAACTGCAAGAGTAGCCCCTGCTCGCTGCAACTAGAGAAAGAGCCCATGCAGCAAGGGAGACCCAGCACAGCCAAAACTAAATAGATAAATGAAATAAAGGGGTGGAATGAACGCCTGTGCTTTTTACTCTTCATAGCTTCCCTTGTGAGGTTGCTGCTGCTGCTGCTAAGTCACTTCAGTCATGTCCGACTCTGTGCGACCCCATAGACAGCAGCCCACCAGGCTCCCCTGTCCCTGGGATTCTCCAGGCAAGAATACTGGAGTGGGTTGTCATTTCCTTCTCCAATCCATGCATGCATGCTAAGTCGCTTCAGTTGTGTCTGACTCTGTGCAACCCCGTGGACAGCAGCCCACCAGGCTCCTCTGTCCACAGGATTCTCCAGGCAAGAATACTAGAGTGGGTTGCCATTTCCTTCTCCACTTGTGAGATTGGAAAGAGTTATTTACATTTTGCATTTAGGGAGCTAGATACAAGCAAAAATAAATAGCAGGTGAAACACCCTCCATGGCAAACATGATAGACTTTGGTCATTAATTGGACATAGAGTATGAAGAACTGGGAAAAGGAAAATATGACTGTCAGGTTTCACACATCTGTGGCTTCTTTGAAATAGAAAAGGAGGGTATAAAAAAATGAGTTTTGTTTTAAATACATGGAGTTTGAAGTAGGATGGACCATCCAAGTGGAGAGAATGGAGCTTCCTGTAGAGAATGGAGCTTCTGATTCAGAGAAAGTGATGATGCAGCCTTGTCAAGAAGCAAACCAAAGACAAGATTTGGACAATGACCAGTCAGGGAACAGGAGGAGGAAAAGAGTCATGAGAAGCACGAAAGGGTTATTTCATCTGAGGTTACCTAGTGTTGCCTGGAAAATCCCATGGACAGAGGAGCCTTGAAGGCTGCAGTCCATGGGGTTGCTAAGGGTGGGACATGACTGAGTGACATCACTTTCACTTTTCTCTTTCATGCATTGGAGAAGGAAATGGCAACCCACTCCAGTGTTCTTACCTGGAGAATCCCAGGGACAGGGGAGCCTGGTGGGCTGCTGTCTATGGGGTTGCACAGAGTCGGACACGACTGAAGCGACTTAGCAGCAGCAGCAGCAGCAGTGTTCATCAATCAGACTTTAGGTTTCCTTACTCATGTTTCAGGAGAGAAAACCATGGCAATGCCTGAAAGAATCTAAAACTTCGTGATGCTTCTCCAAAAACATAATGCATCTGATACTGAAAGACATTGAGATGTAGAAGTAGAAATACATAGATATTTCAATATATGTGGAGGAGACAAGATAAATATTTTGATAAGTTAAACTACAATGCAAGGTATAAATAACCCTTTTTGATCAATCCCAAAGTACATCCTTATTACTTAAGAAATTTTGCCTTGGACTTCCATGGTAGTCCACTGATTGATTCTGCGCTTCCACTGCAGGGCCCATGGGTCTGATCCCTGGTCAGAGAACTAAGATCCCATATGCTGCACAGCCAAAGAAAAAAAAAAAAAGAAAGAAATTTTGCCTAAAACTGGCTCTAAAAGAGCCCTTGTAATATATCCTCTTATTCTTCTAGTTTCAGTTCAGTTCAGTTCAGTTCAGTCACTCAGTCATGTCCAACTCTTTGCAACCCCATGAATTGCAGCATGCCAGGCCTCCCTGTCCATCACCAACTCCTGGAGTTCACGCAGATTCACGTCCATCAAGTCAGTGATGCCATCCAGCCATCTCATCCTCTGTCATCCCCTTCTCCTCCTGCCTCCAATCCCTCCCAGCATCAGAGTCTTTTCCAATGAGTCAACTCTTTGCATGAGGTGGCCAAAGTACTGGAGTTTCAGCTTTAGCATCATTCCTTCCAAAGAAATCCCAGGGCTGACCTCCTTCAGAATGGACTAGTTGTATCTCCTTGCAGTCCAAGGGACTCTCAAGAGTATTCTTCTAGTTAACGTACCAGTTAATTGAGCATTTGCGATCCTATAATTTAGCTAATTTTCATGTCTTAGATCAACCTTCTCTTGTCACCTGAATTGAAGATAATGTGTGGTCTTCATGTCTTATTCCTTCCACAGGATGACTGCACAGTAGTGAACTGGGAACACAGTCATTCACTCAAATACCTTTATTTACTGAGAACACTTATTGTGCTTGACACAAAATAAATGTCGCACATAAAATGCTCTTACAGCCAGTCACAAGTGACCACATATTGTATAATTCTGTTTATGCAAAATACTCAGACTTGGCAAGTCTAGAGACAGAAAGTAGTCCAGTGATTGCCTAGGGTTTGGAGAAGAGTGAGTTGGGGTTTGATGGTTTCAGAGCTAAAGGATATGGAGGGTCCTTTCAGGGGTGATAAAAATTTTTGAAAATTATATTGATGGTTGCACAACTCTGTGGGTATAATAAAAAACCATCAGATTGTATACTTCAATGGATTAGTCATTTAATTCATTAATTATGTCTCAATATAGCTCCTACCAAAAAAATGCTGTTATTTAGTTTATTCTCTCATGAGGAAAATATTGTATTCAGATGCAATAAAGGGTGGAAAGTGCAATGTTGCAGTGTGTTTGAAGAACTTTGGATACAAAGAAAGAGTATTTTGTTCAAGAATGCCATTTGTAGGGCCATAGATGGACTTAGAGATTGTTATATTGAGTGAAGTAAGTCGAACAGAGCAAGGCAGCTATTATATGATACCACTTATATGTGGAATCTAGAAAAAAAATGGTACAAATGAACTTGTTTACAAAACAGAAATAGAGTCACCAATGTAGGGGAAAAAACAAAAAAAAAACAACTTTATATTTACCAAGGGGGAAAGGGGCAGAGGGATAAACTGGGAGATTGGGATTGACATATACACAGTACTATATATAGAATAAATAACCAATAAGAGCCTACTATACAGCACAGGGAACTCCACTCAATATTGTGCAATGACTTGTGTGGGAAAAGAATCTAAAAAACAGTGGATACGTGTGTATATATATAACTGATTCACCATAGTGTACACCTGAAACTAACACAACATTGTAAATCAACGATACTCCAATAAAAACCGAAAAAAAGTAAAACAAGACTAACCCTAACGCTTGCAGCTTGGGGGAGAAAAAAAAGGTTTCAGGGAAGCTATTGGAATAACCATTGGCTAAGTGGTTGATGGATGGATTGATGACTCGCTGTGCCTACAGCTAGCTCTCAGCACCACAGTGCCTCCAGCCTCAACAGCTTTTGGCTTTCTCGGAGTTGGATATTATTAATTCATGAAACCAAGTCCTGCTGGCATGAGAAGGGAGACTGCCTTCTAGCCGCCCAGAGTTCCCCGAAACATTTGCTTCACGTTCAAACTGAAACCCAGAAGAACAGGAAATCAAGCTCTGACATGTGGGCCTTTGGTCCACTGGCCAGAGCTTTCTTTCCTTCAAAGATTAATGAAGCACAAAGATGCCAGCTCTTTCCTTTCAACTCCCCACAATAATCGACTCTCAGGAGCCTGCCAGTTTAATATTGCTTCACTTCAATGCTCAGGAACAGTCCCAACTGGAAAAGGCCAGGAAAACTTGATCCAAAGGTTTTTATGAAGAGCAGCTTAACTACCCCTCTAGAACATTCCATAAGCAATATTACAAGCGTTCTTTTCTTTTTATATCTAGGGATGGGGAGAAGGTTGGGGGAAGGGCATCGTAATCGTGAGTCAAATTTCAAAGTCCGTGTGTTGAACCTCTGAGACGCCCTGGATATTTTCTAAATTAATTGACCATCAAATTCTTACCCTCTACATCTGTATTACATTAGGGATCATAAAACTATTTGGGGTTTTTTGCTACTTAAAGGAAAGATTGTGTGGGCATAATACTTTGAGAGGGCCTGTTCCTTTTCAAAAATTATTTTGAATTCACAAGAAGAAACAAGATTATCTTTTGTGTTTATGCATCACTATTCCCCTCCAAACAGCTCAAAGGACTTTGCATAGTTTTGTGGGTCTTGATAAGGAAAGAATGAAGACAGACTTCTACGCTAGGAGCTGATTCTCAAGGAGCACTTGAATTTCCTGCTAAGACTTTCTGTGTTCTCTGATGTTTCATTTGATAAATTTTGTAAGAGACGTACATTCCTTTAGCCCATTTATTAATACTGGTCACTTAACTCATTCAACAAATACTCACTGAGGATTGTACCAGCCCCTACAGAGATGCTGAGGGTACCAAGAGAAGAAGAGGAGCCTCTGCTCTCAGAGGGTTTACAGGCTGGTGAGAGAAACAGGCAATCTAGAAGTAAATAAATAAGGAGACAGAAACACTGTGATAGGAGACTGAATAGGAGGTAAGAGGGGACTTCCCTGGTGGTCCAGGGTTAAGAATCTAACTTCTGATGTAGGGAACGCAGGTTTGATCCTAGGTTGGGGATCTAAGAACCCACATGAAGCAACAAAGATCTTCCTTAGAATATGTCTTGCAGCTCTTTTAGTTGTGACCTCCTGTTACTATAGGGCTTCCCAGGTGGCTCAGTGGTAAAGAATCTGCCTTCCAAGCAGGAGATGTGGGTACCATCCCTAGGTCAGGAAAATCCCCTGGAGAAGGAAATGGCAACCCACTCATGTACTCTTGCCTGGAAAATCCCATGGACAGAGGAGCCTGAAGGGTCACAATCCATGGAGTTGCCAAGAGTCAGACACAACTGAGCGACTGAGCACACCATACGTTTGTACTGGCAAAAGGCTACTTTAGTATCGAAGTCTTGTTTCAAGTTTGGAAAGCCACCGGTCCATTCTCCTGAGTCGGGCAAGAACTACTCCAAGGTTACATCCCTCTCTCTGTATTAGACAAACCCCATGCAATGCTATCTCTGAATCTGCCTTCCTGAGTTCAGGAGTCTGTAGGTTGAATTCCTGGGGGAACTGTCTTTTACTAACGATGATGCTAAATCTAGCTCTGGGCCAGTGTATGTGAAGTAAGTGAGAAGCTGAAAGGTCAGGAAGGAAATGTCAGATTGGAAACGCCCTGGAAAGCCTTTGGAGTCACGCTCTCTCTTTATTGTGGTATCAGCCTATGGCTGTTTTCCCATCTTTCTTCATTGTGCTCTGTTTGGCCACAGGAACACGCCCTGTGGAGGCAGACTGGACCACAAGCTCGGTTCCCACAACAGCATCCCCTCTGTGAAGCATCCAGACCTAGAGGCCAAGGAGCCAGGCTGAGGGCTTTCAGTGAGAGTCCCAAAAGTTCTGGTTATTGTTTTGTCGTTCAGTTGTGTCCGACTCTTTGCAACCCCATGGACTGCTGGGCTTCTCTGTCCGTGGGATTTTCCAGGCAAGAATACTGGAGCCAGTTGCCATTTCCTTCTCTAGGGGATCTTCAACCCAGGGACTGAACCTACTTTTCCTGCATTGGCAGGTGGATTCTTTACCACTGAGCTACTAGGGAAGCCCCCCAAAAGTTCTGCTCCTCCTCAAATTAAAGCATCCTGAGAAAACCAGACAAAGCAAACAAAATTAGGTATTAATCATCCCATTGTTCATATTTCTTCTACTTTCTACAAATGTTTTTTTTCTCATTCCAGAAGTAAAATCCATTTCTTATTGAAAACCTCAGAAAATGCAGAAAGATAAAAAAGATGCAAGTAAAAATCAACTGTGATCCCCATTATACTTAAACAGTTCAGTAAAAATCTCTTCAGTCATTTTTATTTAACCATCTAAATATGTTAATTTTTTCACAGAAATGCATATTTTTACAAAAATATGTTTATATATGTATATAGGCTTCCTAGGTGGTGCTAGTGGTAAAGAATCTGCTTGCAATGCAGGAGACATAAGAGATACAAGTTCAATTCCTGGGTGGACAAGATGCCCTTGAGGAGGGATGGCAACCCACCCCAGTATTCTTGCCTGGAGAATCCCATGGACAGAGGAGCCTGGAGGGCTATAGTCCATGGGGCTGCAAAGAGTTGGGCACAACCGAAGCAACTTAGCACACATATATGTATACATATATGTATATAGCACACATATATACATAGTACACATGTATACATACGTAGATCACAAAAAGTTCACCACATTACCTATATGGTATCCATTTCTCGTTTTTCCAATATATTTTCTTAGCTATTTATGAGTCCTTTGCCTATTAAGAGGTTGAATCCTTTCTTAGTTATGTATGTTGCAACATTTTTCCAATTTTTAATTAGTTTATTACTTTTTACATACAAATGTTTTTAATATGGATGTAGTTAAAGCTACTGTATTTTCCTTTATGATTGACACTGTTAATATTGTCCACAAAAAACTCTTCACAGCCACCCGAGATTATGTAAATAACCACCTGTCTTTTCATATTAAACTTGTATTGTTTTCTTTCCTAAGTCTAAATCATTAACTTCTCTGGAATTTATGCTGGTAAAAGAAGTGAAGAAAGCTCCGGCTTTGTGTTTTTCAAATTGGTGAGCCAATTACTTCAATACCATTATTGGCAAATCCGTTCCTTCCCCACTGAATTAAACACCACCTTTATGATGTAATGATTTTCCCATTCTCAATATCTGTTTCTGCCCCATCCATCAGTCTGTCTGCAAACACGTTATCTCACGCTTTTAATGAATGTCTTCTAACTGACGTGGAAAGACCCTCTTCATTACTCATTCTTAGTTATTTCTGAGCATTTATTGTTTCAATTTAAGAATCACATTGGAAATTCCAAGTAAAATCCCTAAAATCCCCTTGGGATCTTTCTGGAAATAGTTGGACTCTGAGCTGGAGGCAGACACAGTTTTGGGACTCATGTTCTTTCTTTTCCTCTCTCTCTCTGATGTTTCTTCATTCTTTCAATCCAAGAACAGGGTGTATCTTTCCATCTGTTTGCATCATCTTCGATTTCTTTCATCAGCATCTTCTTCAGAGTATAGGTCTTTTGTCTCCTTAGGTAGGTTTATTACTGGGTATTTTATTCTTTTTGGTGCTATGGTACATGGGATTGTTTCTTGAATTTCTCTTCCTGATCTTTCATTGTTAGTGTAGAGACATGCAACAGATTTCTGTGTATTAATTTTTAACTTGCAACTTTAGCAAATTCCTTGATGAGCTCTAGTAGTTTTCTGGTAGTGTCTTTATGATCTATGCATAGCATCATGTCATCAGCAAACAGGAACAGTTTTAATTCTCCTTTTCCGATTCGGATTGCCTTTTATTTTTTTTTTTTCTTCTCTGATTGCAGTGGCTAGGACTTCTAAAATTCTGTTAATCTTCATCCTCTTTGGCTTCCCTCTTCTGTTCTTGCTTTAGTAGTTACTCCCTGTGGCCATCCTGGTTGCACAACATTTTTGTTCTCTCATTGCAGATTCTGGTCCAGTTTTTTTTTTTTTTTTTAGCATTTCTCAGTTGTCTTTTCTATTTGTCTATATTGTCCCTCTTTGTATCCAGTGCCTTCCCTGTTCTAATCACCTGGGGGAGGGGGGGAGGGATGAAGGAGTGATCTGAATAACAGTCAGGACTTCCCCAGGGCCCAGTGGTTAAGAATCTCCCTGCCAATGCAAGGGACACTGGTTCGATTCCTGGTCTAGGAAGATTCCACATGCTGGGGAGCAACTAAGCCCACGCACCACAACTACTGAGCCCACGCCCTAGACCCTACGTGCTGCAGCAAGAGAAATCCCTCATGCAGCACTGAAGACCCACCACAGCCCAAAATAAATAATTTAAAATAAATAATTTTCAGGGTGGATGGGTGCGTTTTCTCTGGCGGGGTGTGGGCATTAGAGACGTTCAGGCACTTGCCTGGACGAGCTCATAAATGTAAGCAGAATAAGTAGCACATAGTTTTAACTTTGTAGGTATAATTTGTAGGTATCTAAAGGAAATCAGCCCTGGGTGTCCTTTGGAAGGGATGATGCTAAAGTTGAAACTCCAGTACTTTGGCCACCTCATGCAAAGAGTTGACTCATTGGAAAAGACTCTGATGCTGGGAGGGATTGGGGGCAAGAGGAGAAGGGGACGACAGAGGATGAGATGGCTGGATGGCATCACTGACTCGATGGACGTGAGTCTGAGTGAACTCCGGGAGTTGGTGATGGACAGGGAGGCCTGGCGTGCTGCGATTCATGGGGTCACAAAGAGTTGGACATGACTGAGTCGCTGAACTGAACTGAACTGAATTTGTAAGTATAATTACAAATTTTAAATATATAAAAGTTAATTATATGTATATTTATAATAACATTTACTGAGTCCTTAGAAACAGCCCTGCATGGTGCTAATTGCTTTGTAACCATTATCTTATTATTAATAAATTGTCCTCAGTGGTAAGTTAAACACTCTCATCATTCTACAGCTGGGAGAACTGAGACTCAGAGGAAAAAAATTTTTTTTAAACTTACTCAAACTCACAAGCTTAGTGTCAAAACCAGAAATTGAACCATGCTCCTTATCTCCAAAGGGCAGAGTTTTCGATATACTGCTCAGAGAACTAACGGGGTTTACCTGTGGTCCAGATAATTGGGACTGATGGAATTTTCCTAGAATAGAGTCTAGTGTTTAAAAGCCTACATAACAACTTCCCTGGTGGTCCAGTGACTAAATCTCCACACTCCTAAGGCAGGGGACCTGGGTTCATTCCCTGGTCAGGGAACTAGATCCCACATGCTGCAACTAAGATTTGGCTTGGTCAAACAGATAAATATTTTAAAAAATAAAATTTTAAAAAAGCACACAGAGGCTTCAGAATCTGACCTTTAGATCCTGACACTGTTGTTTACCTTGCTGTGTGTCCTCGGGCAAGGCACTTAAGCTAAGATTCACTTTTTCAGCTATAAAATGAAAATTTTAAAACGTAATTAAAATGCAAAAATCTATGTCAGGAGTAATGATAAGAATTAAATGAGATAATTCATATAAAGAACCACAGTGCACTGTCACAGAGCAAATTCAATAAATAGTAGCTTGCGTATCATATTTTTCAGTATTTCCCCAAATTTCTCAATAAGTATACATTTCACCTCTACCTAAGTGGAGGGTGAGGGGAGAAGTTAGTTTGCATATCTATAATAATGAATAAATACAAGTTGAGGCAATATTGAATTACATCGAGCCATTTTCCAATTTCCCTGATGATAAATGCTGTGCATGTTTAAGAAAGCTAACAAGATTTTTATTTGTAGTTGAAGGTCCAGAAGTTCAACAGCAGAAACTTTTTAGCTTCTGGGAAAGGCCTAACAGAGCTGGAAGGAAACTGCTTCCTCTCCCTCTCTGCTTTTACTCATTTGCTTAGCCAGGCACTCTCTGCATGCTGACCACTGTTCTATATTCTGTAAATGTCCTTTATGATGGTGTTTTTTTAGAAGGAAATATTGAACTACCAGATTCAGAATCCTTTCCTCTAAATGCAGATTCCTGGGACTTCCCTGGTGATTAAGAATCGGCCTTCCAATGCAAGGGGTGTGGGTTTGATCCCTGGTCAGGGAATTAAGATCCCACATGCATCGGGGCAACCAAGCCCAGGTGCCGCAACTACGGACCCTGGAGCCCATGAGCCACAACTAGAGAGAAACGCATTTTGCAATGAAAGATCGTACATGTCGCAACCGAGACCCAACATAGCCAAATAAATAATAGTAAAACTAAAAAGGATATGTTTTTAAAAAGAAGGTGAAGAAAGAAAAAAAAAAAAGCATTGTGTAATGACATGCGTAATATATAAAAAAATAAAATAAATGCAGATCTCTGAGCCCCAGCTCTCACCTACTGAGTCAGAGTCTCAGCAGATATGTCCCAAAAACTTTAAAAACAAACAAACAAATACCCCTGAGGACTGTATGCCTGCTGGCACCGAGAATCACTACTCCGGGAGATATGAAATTGAGGGAAGAAAATGGGAGGTGGGTTTTAAGTCCAGTTCTTCCTTAAGTCCAGTATTCTTGCCTGGAGAATCCCCATGGACAGAGGAACCTGACAGGCTACAGTCCACGAGATGACAAAGAGTCAGACATGACTGACGACTAAGCACAGCACAGCACTGCCTTAACTAGTTGTGTGTCCTTGAAAAGTCCTTCAACTCAGCCCAGCAGCTTCGTCACCTGTCTGATGAATCCAAAGCCTTCTGATATCATTGTTTCTATCCATGTAAAAATGTATGGTACAAAGAGTAGTGGTCAAATGTTTCATGGGGAATACGGAACTTAATCAAGTATCTGAATTTTTTTTAAAGGGACATTGACATTTAATTTTTAAATAAACATTGACAAGTAAGTTCTCCCTTTAAAAAAAATTCAGATACTTGATTAAGTTCCGTATTCCCCATGAAACATTTGACCACTACTCTTTGTACCACACATTTTTACATGGATAGAAACAATGATATCAGAAGGCTTTGGATTCATCAGACAGGTGACGAAGCTGCTGGGCTGAGTTGAAGGACTTTTCAAGGACACACAACTAGTTAAGGCAGTGCTGTGCTGTGCTTAGTCGTCAGTCATGTCTGACTCATTTTGATATTTGGCAAAACTAATACAATTATGTAAAGTTTAAAAATAAAATAAAATTTAAAAAAAATGTTTATTGAGTGTTTCAGACATCAATGAGCATGGGTTAGAAGGATAATGAGTATTCCTAACTGGAACCACTGATCTCTTCTTGGAAAGTAGCTGAAGGAAAATTATGGACAAAGAATACAGACAGCCTTGAATGTCAAGATAAAAACTTCTGATTTGTGTAAGTGAGTCATCCATCGCCATTGACAGCTGATGCATGGGGCAGTGATATAATGAAGTGACATTTTGGATGTCCAGAAAAATAAAAGCCTTTTGGCAGATCAGGGAAGTTAGGAGATTCCTAGGAATCCCTGGATAAATGGGAGTAAAATGGAACACATCAGGACTCAGAAGTGATTAAAAAGCAAAAAACTCCCAGTTTCAGTGCTGACATGGGAAGGATTCAACAACCTGAATGTTGTTACTCCCATCCTCACAAGAAAAACCTGAATAAACTGAACATTGGTGTCTTTTCATGGATTGTTATGGATTTTTAAGAGAGCTGAGATCACAGCGAAAACCCCCAGATTTGCTGAGACACATCCTGAGAGTCACAGCCCAGAATGAAGAATCATAAAAAGCCCCTTGTGTCCCAGGCAGGGAGCGGGAAAAGGTGACATTTGTGGAATAAGCCCAAGCTGTCTGTACAACATAGGGCCAACCTCTGAGGACAAGATTGGATCAGAGGTGAATTCCACCTGGAGGTGGATATTGCTGCCATTTCAGCTTCCTCTACAAGTTCTATCTTATCCTAGAAATCCTGAACTGTGACACTGAAGATCACAGCCTGGGGACACAGGCACACCAGAAGAAGAGAGTCTAATCAAAGGTCACAGAACACTTCACCCACACTGTGGCACCACACCAACTGGGCTCTGGTACAATAACTGTTGTTTAGTTGCTAAGTTGTGACTGTAGCCCACTGGGCTCCTCCATCCATGGAGTTTCCCAGGCAAGAATACTAGATTGGGTTGCCATCTCCTTCTCCAGGGGATCTTCCCTACCCAGGGATCAAACCTGCATCTCCTGTTTGGAAGGTGGATTCTTTACCTCTGAGCCACCAGGGAAGCCCTATAATAACAGTAGGTCACAACTAAAATTGTGACCTACTATTCTATCTAAGGGGGCTTCCCTGGTGGCTCAGAGGGTAAAGTGTCTGCCTGCAATGCAGGAGACCCTGGTTCAATTCCTAGGTCAGAAAGATACCCTGGAGAAGGAAATCACAACCCACTCCAGTACTCTTGCCTGGAAAATCCCATGGATGGAGGAGCCTGGAAGGCTGCAGTCCATGTGGTGGCTAGAAGTCGGACACGACTGAGCGACTTCACTTTCACTTTTCACTTTCATGCATTGGAGAAGGAAGTAGCAACCCACTCCAGTGTTCTTGCCTGGAGAATCCCAGGGACGGGGGAGCCTGGTGGGCTGCCGTCTATGGGGTCACACAGAGTCCGACATGACTGAAGCGACTTAGCGGCATTCTATCTAAGACATATTCTATCTAATGAAGAGTTCTTAGGAAAGTGCAAAGTCAACAGAGGATTCAGTGGTCCAGCGGTTGAGAATCTGTCTTGTAATGCAGGGGACAAGGATTCGATCCCTGCTCAGGGAACTAAGAGTCCACAGGCCTCAGGTCAACTAAGCCTGTGCCCCACAAGTAGAGAGTCTGTGCACCACAGCAAAAGCCCCCCATGATGCAGTGAAGATGCCCTGTGCCACAACTACACAGCCAAATCAATTAATTAACTAATTTAAAAAAAAAGAACACTAGAGAAGGAAATCGAACCCTCTAGCATTTAAAGAGTGCAGTGATCATCAACGGCTCAATATCTAGCCAGATTAACTTAACACTTTACACTAAAAGCCTACTTACTTCTGTTTATATCATCTCCACTCATACCGTATTTCTGGCCTTCAACATAAAAATTATTTGATGTTCTAAAAATCAAGAAAAAAAAAGTATGAAGACACAAGTTTCCCAACCAGATTAAGATATAAAAACAGAATATGAAGTTATCAGCCTGAAAATTTTAAATAACTGTGATTAATATCAACAAATTAATCCATTGATGGAAACATTAAGAATCAGAAGGAAATGCTATTATATTCGATAATCTTCTAAAAACAGAGCTACATGAGGATGGAGAACAGGATGGATAGTTACAGAGATGGTTTCCCATATGAGATGAAGCTTTACTCAGAGTTTTCATTGTGTAAATATTTCAGGAGTCAGCTGTATTCTAGAGGTCTCAGACTCAAAGATCTACCAGGATCAGGAAGGTGATAGCAGAAGAGACCTAATATGATTCACAATTATTTGAGAATCTTGCAACCCAAATGTCCAACACAGAGGAATGGGTAAAGAAGTTGTGGTACATATACAATGGAATATTAGTCATTAAAAGGGATGAAATAGTGCCATTTATAGAGATGTAGATAGGCCTAGAGTCTGTCATACAGGATGAAGTAAGTCAAAAAGAGAAAAATTCAAAATCTGGAATTTCCACAAAGCAATGTGCTCCCTTGCCTTTTTCTTGAAGTAGGTGATCCTCTTAGTTAATCTCTCACTTTCTCCATCTTGATAGAGACATGGTCAAAGAGAAGGGTAAGGTGACCAGTACTCTATAGGTGTTTAAGATGCCACTCAACACTTGGTCTCAGGATGGAGGAGATAATACAAAGTGGTGAAGTCTGAGAAGAACTCGGAGGCATGTTTAAAGAAGGTGGTTACTGCTTGGGGAGGGTAGTCAGGAGCTATCACATCACCCAATATTTTAAGAAAAGCCAGAACACTAGATGTTTATGTGAAATATTCTGATTGTTGTATACCAGCTCAACTGAAAAACAAAACAAGAGTGGGTCAGCCATCTGGGCAGCAGACCAGCCCACATGGTAATCTGCATCCAATGTTGTACACACTCAGGTCAACCTGTCATAAACCTGGGAGACAGCTTTTGATACCTGAGAGTCAGAGTTACTTGTGGTTTCCTTTGGTTACACTGATTAAAGGGAATAGGGGAAAAAAATCCATCAAAGCCAAGTGAGCAATGGGATTAACGTTTTTAAAAAGCAGAGACATCACTTAACCGCCAAAGGTCTCTATAGTCAAAGCTATGGTTTTTCCAGTAGTCATGTATGGATGTGACAGCTGGGCCATAAAGAAGGCTGAGTGTCGAAGAATGGAAGCTTTCGAACTGTGGTGCTGGATAAGACTCTTCAGAGTCCCTTGGATGGCAAGAAACCAAATGAGTCAATCCTCAAGGAAATCAACCCTGAATATTCATTGGAAGGACTGATGCTGAAGCTGAAACTCCAATACTTTGGCCACCTGATGTGAAGAACTGACTCATTGGAAAAGACCCTGATGCTGGGAAAGATTGAAGGCAAAAGGAGAAGCAGGCAGCAGAAAATGAGACAGATAGTATCACTAACTCAGTGGACATGAATTTGAGCAAACTCTAGAAGATAGTGACGAACAGGGGAGCCTGGCATGCTGCGGTCCATGGGAAAGAGTCAGACACAAGTTAGTGACTGAACAACAACAAAAAACAACAGACAGTTGACACTGGGAAGACAGACAAGAGGCTTAAACTAAATGGGTTCTGGAGCAGCTGAGCAACTGTTTGTTTGATTTTTATAATATGGCACATTCTCATGGTCCTCAAATCAGGTTAAGCTAGGGGATGCTTTAGCTAGTATGGTGAAGCTACATGTACCTGATCATCCAATTGAATTGGTAAAATGAATTATGGTGAAATGCTATGCAGATATTACAAACTTAATGATTTAGGAAGATTGAGAGTTTCTCACTTTATGCTTACTTTTCCAAACATTGTTATCAAATTTTTAAACTTTAATACAGATTAAAATAATGCATACAGCATGATTTCATGGATCCATAAATTACGATTCTTTTTCTTTTTTTTTTCATTTATTTATTTTTTAAATTTTATTTTATTTTTAAACTTCACAATATTGTATTAGTTTTGCCACATATCGAAATGAATCCACCACAGGTATACCTGTGTTCCCCATCCTGAACCCTCCTCCCTCCTCCCTCCCCATACCCTCCCTCTGGGTCATCCCAGTGCACCAGCCCCAAGCATCCAGTATCAGGCATCGAACCTGGACTGGCGACTCGTTTCATACATGATATTATACATGTTTCAATGCCATTCTCCCAAATCTCTCCACCCTCTCCCTCTCCCACAGAGTCCATAAGACTGATCTATACATCAATGTCTCTTTTGCTGTCTCGTACACAGGGTTATTGTTACCATCTTTCTAAATTTCATATATATGTATTATTATACTGTATTAGTGTTTTTCTTTCTGGCTTACTTCACTCTGTATAATAGGCTCCAGTTTCATCCACCTCATTAGAACTGATTCAAATGTATTCTTTTTAATGGCTGAGTAATACTCCATTGTGTATATGTACCACAGCTTTCTTATCCATTCATCTGCTGATGGGCATCTAGGTTGCTTCCATGTCCTGGCTATATAAACAGTGCTGCGATGAACATTGGGGTACACGTGTCTCTTTCCCTTCTGGTTTCCTCAGTGTGCATGCCCAGCAGTGGGATTTCTGGATCCTAAGGCAGTTCTATTTCCAGTTTTTTAAGGAATCTCCACACTGTTCTCCATAGTGGCTGTACTAGTTTGCATTCCCACCAACAGTGTAAGAGGGTTCCCTTTTCTCCACACCCTCTCCAGCATTTATTGCTTGTAGACTTTTGGATCGCAGCCATTCTGACTGGTGTGAAATGGTACCTCATAGTGGTTTTGATTTGCATTTCTCTGATAATGAGTGATGTTGAGCATCTTTTCATGTGTTTGTTAGCCATCTGTATGTCTTCTTTGGAGAAATGTCTATTTAGTTCTTTGGCCCATTTTTTGATTGGGTCATTTATTTTTTTTCTTTTCATTTTCTAAAACAAGAACCTCTTTTTCCCTAGAGTTGTGTTGTTTAGGTTCTGGCATAGGATAAATGAAGACTGTAGGGGACTGTCACTCTGATTGCCAGGATGTTAGGAGATCTTAGTTTGTATCATATTCATACTCACATCTAGAAACCAAAATATATCCCCTTCTATTCTATTTCAGAGAAGATTTCACAAAGACATTCCCTAACCCCAAATTATAATACCTTTCCAGATCTCCATCCTCCAAATCTCGTTTCCTTTGTGGTGAAAACTGCTGGTTATCTCCTAGAATCTATTCCCTCCAGGATACAGTAAGTCCTCTACCTATGAACCTTTAAGTTGTGAACTTTCCAAGATGCCAATGTCAGGCATCCATCCATGTCAGGTGTGAGCGACATTGCAGCTTGCCGTCCGTCTCCTATTGCTGACAGTCCTTCAGCTCTACCATCTCCCCTACATTCCCCCTCCTCCATCAGTAACTCCTCTTGCCTGTTCCCTCAATGCCAGCCCGTGTGCCAGCTGTTGTACTACACTATCATACTTTTAAAGGTACTGTACTATAAGATTAAAAATGTTTTATTTTTGTCTTTTTAATGTATTATTTGTGTGAAAAGTATTGTAAACCTATTATAATACAGTACTATATAGGCGATTGTATGAGTTCGGTACCTAGGCTCACTTGGTAGGACTTACCAACACACTCTTGGAACGGATTGTATATAGGGGACTTCAGTCAGTTCAGTCGCTCAGTCATGTCCGACTCTTTTCGACCTCATGAATCGCAGCACGCCAGGCCTCCCTGTCCATCACCAACTCCCGGAGTTCACTCAGACTCAGGTCCATCGAGTCAGTGATGCCATCCAGCCATCTCATCCTCTGTCGTCCCCTTCTCCTCCTGCCCCCAATCCCTCCCAGCATCAGAGTCTTTTCCAATGAGTCAACTCTTCACATGAGGTGGCCAAGTACTGGAGTTTCAGCTTTAGCATCATTCCTTCCAAAGAAATCCCAGGGCTGATCTCCTTCAGAATGAACTGGTTGGATCTCCTTGCAGTCCAAGGGACTCTCAAGAGTCTTCTCCAACACCACAGTTCAAAAGCATCAATTCTTCGGTGCTCAGCTTTCTTCACAGTCCAACTCTTACATCCATACATGACCACTGGAAAAACCATAGCCTTGACTAGACAGACCTTTGTTGGCAAAGTAATGTCTCTGCTTTTGAATATGCTATCGAGGTTGGTCATAACTTTCCTTCCAAGGAGTAAGCATCTTTTAGTTTCATGGCTGCAATCACCATCTGCAGTGATTTTGGAGCCCCCCAAAATCTGCTTAACTGAGGTTATTGATATTTCTCCCAGAAATCTTGATTCCAGCTTGTGCTTCTTCCAGCCCAGCGTTTCTCATGATGTACTCTGCATATAAATTAAATAAGCAGGGTGACAATATACAGCCTTGACGTACTCCTTTTCCTATTTGGAACCAGTCTGTTGTTGCATGTCCAGTTCTAACTATTGCTTCCTAACCTGCATACAGATTTCTCAAGAGGCAGATCAGGTGGTCTGGTATTCCCATCTCTTTCACAATTTTCCACAGTTTTTTGTGATCCACACAGTCAAAGGCTTTGGCATAGTCAATAAAGCAGAAATAGATGTTTTTCTGGAACTCTCTCGCTTTTTCCATGATCCAGTGGATGTTGGCAATTTGATCTCTGGTTCCTCTGCCTTTTCTAAAACCATCTTGAACATCTGGAAGTTCATGGTTCACGTATTGCTGAAGCCTGGCTTGGAGAATTTTGAGCATTACCTTACTAGCGTGTGAGATGAGTGCAATTGTGCGATAGTTTGAGCATTCTTTGGCATTGCCTTTATTTGGGATTGTAATGAAAACTGTCCTTTTCCAGTCCTGTGGCCACTGCTGAGCTTTCCAAATTTGCTGGCATATTGAGTGCAGCACTTTCACAGAGTCATCTTTCAGGATTTGAAATAGCTCAACTGAAATTCCATCACCTCCACTAGCTTTGTTCATAGTGATGCTGTCTAAGGCCCACTTGACTTCACATTCCAGGATGTCTGGCTCTAGGTCAGTGACCACACCATCGTGATTATCTTGGTTGTGAAGATTTTTTTTGTACAGTTCTTCTGTGTATTCTTGCCACCTCTTCTTAATATCTTCTGCTTCTGTTAGGTCCATACCATTTCTGTCCTTTATCGAGCCCATCTTTGCATGAAATGTTCCCTTGGTATCTCTAATTTTCTTGAAGAGATCTCTAGTCTTTTCCATTCTGTTTTTTTCTCCTATTTCTTCGCATTGATCGTTAAGGAAGGCTTTCTTATCTCTTCTTGCTATTCTTTGGAACTCTGTATTCAGATGCTTTTATCTTTCCTTTTCTCCTTTGCTTTTCACTTCTCTTCTTTTCACAGCTATTTGTAAGGCCTCCCCAGACAGCCATTTTGCTTTTTTGCATTTCTTTTCCATGGGGATGGTCTTGATCCCTGTCTCCTGTACAATGTCACGAACCTCATTCCATAGTTCACCAGGCACTCTAGCTATCAGATCTAGTCCCTTAAATCTATTTCTCACTTCCACTGTATAATCATAAGGGATTTGATTTAGGTCATACCTGAGTGGTCTAGTGGTTTTCCCTACTTTCTTCAATTTAAGTCTGAATTTGGCAATAAGGAGTTCATGATCTGAGCCACAGTCAGCTCCCGGTCTTGTTTTTGCTGATTGTATAGAGCTTCTCCATCTTTGGCTGCAAAGAATTTAATCAATCTGATTTCAGTGTTGACCATCTGGTGATGTCCATGTGTAGAGTCTTCTCTTGTGTTGTTGGAAGAGGGTAGGAGACTTACTGTAGTAGAATTTTAGGTGGGTACTAGATTCCTCAGAAGAAGACGATGTTTCTGGTACTTGTGTATCCATGTGACTGATAGGTGACACAATTTGGGTCCATGTGATATAAAAGGAAGGCAAATTTCAGGAACCTTCCTTTAAGGCTATGGGTCTATGACTTTTGCCCTCTTCCTCTTCTTAGTCTCTTTGTACATTTTTTTTGCTTAGTGTGTAGAGGCTGCCATCTTGGATCAAGAGGATGAGGGCTATATTCTTGAGATGATGAGATGTGATCTGGAATAAGAAGCCTAAGAATAGTTTGCAGCATAGGGCTCTTCCTACCTCTGAGCTATATACTTAAAGCTGAAGTCTGCCTTAAGTAATAGACCTTCCTACCTAATTATAACTAACCAACATCATTGTTGGTGTTGGGATAAGGCATCCAATAAATCACAACCCTGCCTTCACCCTTGGTCTTAAGAGGTGTCATCCCGTACTCTCCAAACAAACCATGACCGAATCTTTGATACTCCATTTAAATTTTTAGAACATTAAGTTGATACACTGGCTAAGCTAGAACACCTATTCTCTCTACTTTTTTCATCAAAACTCTGCTTATACTTTTAAGAACAAAAATTAATAACACAACTGGAAATCTGGCAAGAGTTCTTCCACAAACCCATTTACTTTCATTTTAAAAAATTGCTTGTTCTTAGGACTTTATTCCTTCAAGTAGGCATTAAAATCCTTACATTGTTTCCCCAAAAACCACGTTGAAGATTTTACTGACATTTCATTCAATTTATGTCAATTCCAAGAGAAATGATCACTTTTCTACAGTAACCTTTCCTTCCAAAGAAATATTGCCATGTACTTATTCAAGTTTTCTTTACTGCCCATAGAGTCTGCACATTTCTTGTTAAGTTACTTCCTGGACATTTTTATAGATTTTGTTACTTTTGAAATGCCAATTTATTGTTGGATATTTTGACTCTAAATACATCATAAAACTAAACAAATCTTTGAAGGAAAAACAAAATTGATTGGATAATAAATGTACAAATCCTTAATAACCCAAGGTGAAAATCTCACTATAAATGTTCTACTCTGTCTGTGACAAAATTTTAAAAATGGGGACATTCTATTTAATATGAGGGAAAATCATACTCAACTGTGTTTTCTGAAGACTTTATCTCATTTTGGTTGGGTTTCCTGGTGGTTCAGATGGTAAAACATCTGCCTACAATGCTGGAGACTCAGGTTCGATTCCCTGGGTCAGGAAGATCCTCTGGAGAAGGAAATGGCAACCCACTCCAGTACCCTTGCCTGGAAAATTCCATTGACGGAGGAATGTGGTAGGCTACAGTCCATGGGGTCGCAGAGAGTCAGACATGACTGAGCGACTTCACTTTCCCTAATATAAAAAATGACATTGATATTTGTATTCCTCTTTTATAAAATTAGAAGACTTATAAGATAAAAAGAATACTTACGATTATTTAGTTCATCCCTTTCATTTTATGTACCATGATGTAAGAAAAATGATGTGACTTGGCCAAGATCATCCTTTTTTTTTTTTTTAAATGATGATCACCCAGTTATTATTATGTTTTTAATGATGGCATCAAACAGATACAATGAGTGAAACACTAAAAGGAGAAGTATTCTATTATCCAATAAACATGGGTTAGAGGAAATTCCCTGGAAGTCCAGTGGTTAGGACTCCACGCTTTCACTGCCAACAGTACAGGTTCAATCCCTGGTTGGGGAGGGAAGATCCCACAAGCCTTGTGGTGTGGCCAAACAAAAAACCAACCAACCACCACCACCAACAAAAAACACATGGGTTTGAATCTTTGACTCTAACTACAAACTGGATAACTGTTCTCTCTGTGTCTCGGGAATCTGCTCTGTACAAACTGTGAGCTGTAATGTCAAACTTGTAGTGCAGTCCTGAGGATAAACTTATTTCAACCACTAAGCCCTGTCCAACTCTTTGTGACCCCATGAACTGGAGCCCACCAGGCTCCTTCTGTCCATGGGATTCTCCAGGCCAGAATCTGGTGAGGGTTGCCATTTCCTACTCCAGAGGCTCTTCCCGACCCAGGGATCGAGCCCTCATCTCTTGCTTCTCCTGCACTGGCAGCAAATTCTTTACCACTGTGCCACCTGGGAAGCCCCAGATACAATAGAAAGTATTTGAACGCGAAGCCCTAAAGATAGTTAGTGGCAGGTGAGCTGGTGCTGGGTGAAGGTTCCCATTGAGCTGGAGCTTGTTTCCAAACCGAAGCAGAGTGCCGTGGGGAGTTTTAATGGCTTGAGTTTGGAGCCGTTTGAATACTTGGGATCGTGGGTCAGAATTTTTGTCTCCCTAGTTTTCCAGGCCAGTCGCGGGAGATTATATAATTTACTTCTAACTTTCATCCATAGAGGGTCCAGTAGTCGATGGTGTTTTCTTCACACTGGATCCCCTCCCATGCAAATGTGTGCCGTGAACCTTAGGTTTGTTTCCAGGGGCCCAGTCCTGGGAGGACACAGAGTGTCAGCACAGGCGGCCTGAAGAATCAGATCCTGGGAGACAGGCATTCCGCCAGGTCCAGAAAAACACCGCATCCGGCAGGCCCTTAAATAATCAATTCCGACAATTACAGACAGAACGGAATTTACACACAGGAAATGTCCGTCGGAGACTGTCTCTGTGTAATATCAGGCAGGTTCCCTTTGCTGACCCAGGAGCTTCACGTGTCCTTGTTAGAAGAGGCTGATTATGTTTATGTTTGTTGTTTGTCTACCTGACAATTTCCCTTCTCTTCATGTTGTGTTCAGGTCAGATTACTCCTGGAGGTATCTTACTTTGCTGATCATCTAGACATTAAAAGAATTATGCTCCTCAAATCCACAACTTCACAAACAGTTTTCAAAGAGCTGTTTTATTGGTTTTGACAGGAAGTCCAGAAGTAAATAATCACCACAAGAAAGCATGGTTTGTAGTTCATTCAACTGGGGCTCACCCTGGTACTGAGAAGGAGGTAGAAAGTGAGTAACTCTGCTCATGAAATGCTGCCTCACCCCCATGAAAACAAAATTATGTGTGTTCTTAAAAATTCATGTAATATTTTTGTTTTTTCCCACGTTAAGTATTACCTTTCACATATATTTTTGCCCACTATTCCATTTAAGAATGTTAAAGCTATTCACCATGTATTCTTTTTTAAAATTCCTTTTTCATCTAAAAATAGCTCTGAGGTCATATTAACCTCCATCCCATGCATTCAAATAGAGTAAGTATCCAATCAGTAGAAAAATCAGAAAGGAAAAGGCTAGTTTATAACTTCCCAGAAAGTTAATGTTTCGAAGTGTCCAAAACACCCCAAGAAAACTTTAAAGTAAAATATAAGCTGGAACATTCAGTAAATGTACTTCTATTAAAACACAAATAAGGACTTCCCCGGTGGTCCAGTGGTTAAGAATCCACATTTTAATGCAGGGGACATGAGCTCCATCCCTGGTGGGAAGCTAATGAGAAAGTAACTGGCAGGAAGGCTAGGGGGTCCCCAAGACCTTCTCCGTACCCAGTTCCAGGTTCCTAGCACCTCTTCCCCAGCAGCTCTGAGTCCCGGGCACTCCTTCCCCAGCAGCTCTGGGTCCTGGCACCCCAACCTGGCCCCCAGAGCAGTTCCAGTTCCCCAGCAGCGACACTCACGCCACAGAGCACTAAGCCCATGCTCCATAACTACTGAGTCAGCACCACAACCAGAGAGTCTGTGCACACCAATGAAGATCTTGCATGCCATACTAAGACCTGAGGCAGCCACACAAATACATAAATAAAAATGGATATTTTTAAAAAACACAAGTAAAAACTATTATCCCCAAAGAATAATGTGCAGAGAATAGAAGTGGGAAATTTATAGATGAAGAAACAGGAAATGACCATTATGCATAACAAATGTTGTACACATCCAAAATTAAGTGAATAAGTGACAGTATACAGAAACAAAATCAGGTGAGTACAAAGTGAAACACAATTTTCTATCTCATTCATCAGATTGATAAAAATTCTAATGTTTTGCAATATCACTTGCTGGCAAGAATGTGGAGAAATGGGTTTTACCAGACTTTGCTGGCAGGAGTATAAACTGGTATGACTAACTAAATGGCATTTTGTCAGTAGTCTGTGAAATTAAAATGCACATATCTTATCACTCAGAAATTCCACTTTTAGTAAATACTCTCCAGAAATATTTGCACACAAACATGGAGAGACATGTACAGGATGTTTATAAGCATTGCTTGTAATAGTCCAAACTCAGAAACACAATAGAGCATTATTTGGCAATTACAAGCTTTTCAATAATCAAGTACACATGTGGAATATTTATAGCAATTAAAAGAAACTTTAAATATATATGTATTTAACATACATAATTGAAAAATCTAAAGAACACACTGTTGAGTAAAGAAGAAAATCACAAAATATAGGTGTGGTATTTTATCATTTCCATAAGTGATATCATTTCCAAAAACATACACACATGAATAATATACTACTCAAGTTCACAGTTACCAAAGTTAGTTATAAAGTATACTTCAATTTTATCTGTCATGTTTTATTTCTTCTATTAAAAGCAGGTAGAGAAAATATTACAAAATGTTAATCATCATCATTTTTAAGCATTGAGATGGTTTTTTTTATTCTCTCCATTTTAAAAAGTGAAAGAAAATATCATAACAAAAAGTCAAGAAAGAGACATTGGCCAAGGATAGAAACAGGTAATCTATAGAAGAGAAGTAAGGGAAAAATATATTCAACATCACTGTTAGTCAAAGACCTGCAAATGTAAGCCATAAGTGGCACTGCTGCTGCTGCTGAGTCGCTTCAGTCGTGTCCGACTCTGTGCGACCCCATAGACAGCAGCCCACCAGGCTCTCCCATCCCTGGGATTCTCCAGGCAAGAACACTGGAGTGGGTTGCCATTTCCTTCTCCAATGCATGAAAGTGAAAAGTGAAAGTGAAGTCGCTCAGTCGTGTCCGACTCCTAGCGACCCCATGGACTGCAGCCTACCAGGCTCCTCTGTCCATGGGATTTTCCAGGCAAGAGTACTGGAGTGGGGTGCCATTGCCTTCTCTGATAAGTGGCACAGTTTGTTTGTTTGTTTGTTTTAACACTTATCATATTTAATTTTTGGTGTTTCAAGATTGTTAATATTGTGTTGGGGGGTCACTTTGAAAGTTTTATTTACAGGTAATGGTGGAGTGCTCTATAATTATCAATTAGCTCAAGTTAATCAATAGTATTAGATGTTTTTGTGGTGCTGAAGAAGACTCTTGAGAGTCCCTTGGACTTTGGCCATCCGATGTAAAAAGCTGATTCGTTGGAAAAGACCCTGATGCTGGGAAACATTGAAGACAAAAAGAGAAGGGGGCAGCAGAAGATGAGATAGCATCACTGACTCAATGGACATGAATTTGGGCAAACTCTCAGATAGTAGAAGACAGAGGATCTGGGCATGCTGCAGTCCATAGGACTGCAAAGAGTTGGACAGACTTAGTGACTGAACAACAACAACAATCTACAGTATTATATCAGCCTTCTATATGCTCCTGATTTATTTTTACATTTTCTATTAATTACTGAGAAAGAGGAGTGTTAAATTCTTCAAATATAATTGTGGTCTAATGACAAGAGAATTTATGCTTTTGACAGTCTGGAAAGTCTTTATTTCACCTTCATTATATAAGATATTTTAGCTGAATATAGAATTCTAGGTTGATAATATTTTTTTTGTTTTGTTTTATTGCTTTAAAGATGCTCCATTTCATCTGGCTTGCAAGGTCTCTAAGGTTTCATGTCATTCTTATCTTCATTCCTTTAACATAATGAGTCCTTTTTGTCTCTGTCTCCCTTTAAGATTTTCTCTTTTTCAGTAAATTCAGTATTTTGTTTGGTGGCACAGATTTTTGATTAAAAAAAAAAATCGTAGAGTGCACAGTGGGTGCTCTGCCTGAAAAAGCTTGGGGGATAGGGGGCCGGTGGCACAAGGACTTTTCCTGTAAACCTCTCTCCCCTGCCCTGACCCTGGGGAGCTGGAGCCCTGGATTGAGGAGAGGAAGGAGGATTCAAAGAACAAAGAGAAAAGGAGTAGGATACACCTTTTCCCTCCTCTGGCCCCAGGGCCACAGTCAGAGCTGACATCTGGGAGTGGAAAAGCTCTGAATTAATTTGTCATTGTTGTTCAGTTGCTAAGTTGTCTGACCCTTGGTGACCCCATGGACTGCAGCACATCAGGCTACTCTGTCCTCTGCTGTCTCCCAGAGTTTGCTCAAATTCATGTCCATTGAGTCGCTGATACTATCTAACCATCTCTTCCTCTGCCACACCCTTCTCCTCAGTCTTTACCAGCATCAGGGTCTTTTTCAACGAATGGGCTCTTTACATCAGGTGGCCAAAGGATTGGAGCTTCAGCTACAGCATCAGCCCTTCCACTGAATATTCAAGGTTGATTTCCTTTAGGATTTACTGGTTTGATCTCTCTGCAGTCCAAGGGACTCTCTCTAAGTAATGTAAGAAGCATTAAACTTTACTCTAGGACTTTATGACATATGACCACGTGATTAATAACTTTAACAAGGCTATTCTGTGACAGATTCAAGATGACATCATGACGTTTAAAAGGAGATTTGAGTCCTTATAGTTAAAGCAACGGTAGACAAATTGAAACAAGACATCAGCTTAGATAAGCTGCAGACCAAAAATTTGGAAGACAAATCACATTTTAATAGAGTAACGGTATGTCTGGTTTGCCTAGGCCAGTCCCTGATTCTCCTCATTTTTCCAGGAGTAATTATTAACAACACTCTCTTCTATTCTCAGAAGTGCCTGGGTTTGCATGGTGACAAAACTCAGGAGGATTAATTCTTTTGTTGAAGGATAAACAGCTAAAAGGTGGCAGCACTGGATTCAAACAAGGTCTATCTGGCCCCAAACTCTGTGTCTTTCCACTGCTCTTAAGTATTCCTAACTAGACTAGTAGCCTGAGTCAGTAAGGTTTCACAAATGATGTTAAGAAAATGAATTACAACTATTAGTTTCAAGACTATCTCAAACATAATATTTAAGCCAATAATTGTTGGCACATAGAAACTCTTGGAGACCGGTCTTAATAAGTGTAAGAGTAAGAAGTGCATACAATGTAAGCATCTGGTTCTAAAGAGATTGATACCTGTATTTTCTTAAGCATATCAAACACACAGGGGTTACATTTTCCAGTTGCATATAGGCTTCCCACATTAGCTAAACAAAGGTAAAAGGTCTATATTCGAATGGTCATGAATTTCAAATTAGTAGGGTTCAGATTAAATTGTTTTTATGTACATTCATAAAACTAATGAAATGGGATCACTATTCATAAAAGCTTAAAATATCAAGCAATAATGTTAATACCAAGTAAAACAGTATTAACTGTGTAAAAATTATATATAACTTCCTTTCAAATATCAAATTACAAAATTGTGGACTTTTTTAAAGAGAGAGAAACTGGAGTGTGTATTTGCAAAGAACTTATCCTTTGGGACATATTCTGAAATATTAAAAATATTTAAAACATTCCTGAAAACTACAGATGATGCATTGTGTAAGTTATATTACACATGCTTATACACGAATGCTTGCTGATATATTTAATCTCACAGTTTATCTGTAAATATGCTATTATTTTCTTCTAGATCAAAAAGGAAACTTCCCAAACTAGGAAGCAGTTTTTTAGTTTCTGTCTCTCTAAACCACATTTTGGAGGGAAATTACCAAGAGAACTGCATAGAGATGGGATGGTAGAAAAAACAGGTTTTGTTTCCCTCTCTATCTATCATCAGCTGTGTGACCTTGGGTAAACTGTTCAACCTCTCTGAGTCTCAATTCCCTTTCATGCCAAATCAGAATGTCACTTTCTCACCATTTTTAATTAGGCTGAAAACTCAAAGTGAGATAATATTTGCATAGCGACATCTTTCAAAGTACCTTTAGAAAGAATAACTCCCTTTGTCAAAGGATGGTACAAATTCATTATGTTGTTATTATTGGAATAAATGTCTTCCAAAAAAACACTAACTTTAAACAGCAAAGAACATTGCATGGGGGTCTCAGAATTCCAAAAGAGCAGCAAAGGAAAGGGGGAGGGCAGGCTAGAAATGGTGAGAGGTGGGATGAGAAGGGCCCGCAGAGAAACGGGTCAATTCTCAGCAAAGCCCTGTTTTTCAAAATGTGCACGTGATGGGTGAAGAATCTTGCGAAAGCATCTGTTGCGACAAGTCCTCCCGCAGGTGCCCATCTCTGCTACTGAGACCTCTGGAGCTTGGGGAGGGAATCCCCACCTGGGCCCAGACTCACTCCATTCTACAACTGATCTCCCCGCCCAGCCCCCCGTCGGAGCCCTTTAATGAAAGTTGACACTTGGCAGAGGCAGGAATAGAGGCACGCCCTTTTAACGGCTCCAGTTCCCAAAAGGTTTTAGCATCTCAGGAGCACACGTTCTGCCATATGCTTCCTCCTGTATCTGCCATTCACCCGCAGGGCTGGATACTGCATCTAGCTATAGGAAGAGATGCCACATGTGGCTGGAGACCCTGGGTGTCTCATCACCAGAGCTTGGTTGGAGGGCAGAACAGGGATGCTCAGTACAAAGCCCAGGGCCCCTTCCTGGACTGGGCACTCTGAGTGTCTTCTGCACAGGAGATGCTGTCTGGACAGCAAAAGAGTCAACCTCTGATGGGCACCAACTCGAAGGTGAGAGCTAGCTTGCTGTGTCACACCCCAATCATCTTGTGATCTCCTCAAGGAGGGAGCATTCCCTTGTCCCTGAAGTCTCAATCAGTGGCTGCCTAGCGGCTGTTGGTCTGAAGTTTGAACAATAGGTTTGTGGCTTCCCTGGTGGCTCTATCAATAAAGAATCTGCCTGTGATGTGGGAGACCCAGGTTCAATCCCTGGGTCGGGAAGATCTCCTGGAGAACGGAATAACTACCCACTCCATTATTCTTGCCTAGGCAGTCTCATGGACAGAGGAGCTAGGCAGGCTACAGCCCATGGGGTCGTGAAGAGTCTGACACCACTGAGCAACTGAACAACAGCAACAATCCTGCATCCCTCTGACAACAGAAGAAAGCCAGCTGGGTCTGTGAAGGGTCATCACCACCCCGACCCCCCTCCCTGTGCTTATATGTGTGGTGCCCTTTGTCTATCATGCAATGTGGCACTAGGGGTTGTCCTTCCCCTCCTCCCCGTGTGACGGAGAGCTCTTTGAAGGCAGATGCTCTCTGCCTTTTGTTTTAGCGGTCCTAACTCCTAGCAGAGCAATTTAGCATCAGATAGGTGCCTTATGAATATTTGGTAAATGAGTAAATGAGAGATGCAAAGTCTATATGTGAGAGAATAGACTGCTTTCAAGGTGGCCCAGGAAGAGAGAGTAGCTGAAATTATTTTCTCCCTCCATTTTATTGAGATGTAACTGACCCACAACACGGAATAAGTTTAAGGTGTATGGCATAATGACTTGTGAAATTACGACCACAAAGTGACAGGCAGAATTATTCCCAAGGGTGTCTGTCATCACACAGATATCCCTGTAGCTCTGAGATTTCTCCCATCCACTTCTCCAGACGTGGGTTAAATGAGCTAAAGGCTCTTCTTCAATTATTTTTTTCCCATTTGTAAGGAAGGATCCCTTTACTTTATATAGGCAAAATTCAATCTCAACTAGTTATGAGACAAGGTATAATGAAATACATGCTATGCAGAAGTGGAAAGAAAGAATGAAAAAAAGAAAAGCTGAGAAAGTGTACGAGAAAAAAATAGAAATTCTAGCCCTTTGATGATAATATGCTTTTTGACAATGGCCAATCAGTGATACCTTATTTCCATGAATGAGACTCCCAAGAACAAGTTTAGAATGCAGGTTGTATCTAGGTAGGCTTGCATATCATACGGCAGTTATATTATATTATTTGAAATGCCAATTGATTATTAGAAACACATTTCTTTAGCTTTGACTACCATGTAATAGACAGGTAACTATTATATCGTTGCTAAACCCCAGTAAATACTGCTTATTGGAAACACATTTCTTTCCACTCAACAATATGATTGTATATGTATCTATTACAGAAATCTTGAAACTCTATCAATTTGTGCCAAAAGCACATCTCTTTCCTTTTGAGCTCGTCAGGCTCAAGATATTGTCTCCAATGGAGTACTATTAAATCCCCAGTAAGCATCTCAGTAATAAATGGTGACGGCGGCAGGAAGAGTTTGGCAGTTTGTTTAATCACTCAGAATAATAACTGGAAACAAGAGCACTCCGCACATTAAAAGCAGATTTGTTCAAAGCGTGTTGACCACTTTGTGTCTAGACTGAACTACTGCTGGATCAAATGTTCTGAACAAAAATTTGTAACAGCAAAACCCTTTTCGGGGGCCAATGAATCACTCTGTGGGTTGGGTGCATTTTTCCAGCCCAGTGGATTTATCATAGCATTCCTATGTTTTTGGATTCGGGTAAGCTCTGGGAGCCCTGGGCTAGAGCTCAGGCTGAGGTTGTGTAATTAAAGAAGAAAAAGGAACAGAGTTTAAAGACCTGAGAGGATATAAGCCCAGTCTAACACACTCACATAGACAAGTGAGGCGAGGAAGCTGAGCAAGCCGAGGCGACTGGTTAGTTCCGGTCCATTTACCCAGGTTCTGGTCCATTTACCCTTTTCGGAGAATGTAATAGATATACAAAATCTAAACACAGTTCTGTATTACATTTTTTTTCCCCACTAAAGGGAAAAAAGCTTTAATTCCTCTGGAACTGGATGGAGGGTAAAAGATATTCACTGTTTTATAATTATATTTATTTCCAGCTTCATGATGGTTTAGGATAGTAAGAAAGAACGTGGTTCATATGGTAGTTATGAAGCCAGGCTAACATCTAGTTTGTCAGTGGGGGAAATAGTGAAATACCTTTTAACAGGATGGTAAATAGAGTGCATGAGGCACCCCCCTCAACATCCCAGCAGTGTGGTGCCCCTCCCCAAGCCTCCCTCAAACTGGCGCCTAGAAAGTTAACACTAGATGTTCCTTTAGAGCAGTGTCTGTCCACTATGACTGGGTTAGCACCTGAACATTACTGGTTATCACATATTTTTGAATGTGACAATATGCTTTCCTAAAGACGCCAGTCCCAAGAATTGGGAGAGGTGGTCTCTAAGTTACATAAACTTAGTTAATAGAATGGACCTAAATACTGAACATGAGACTCTCACAACAATCTGGTCTTCCAATAATAATAATAATAATAGCTATTGAGTGCTTGCTGGGTGACAAGTCGTCTTCCATGTTCCTGACATGTATTAACTGATTTAATTGACTCATTTCATCTTCACTGCAGTTCAAGGAACTGAATTATTACATACTGGATATGACAGAGTAGGATCAAATCAGTTTTGTTTTAAGGTTTATTTATTTATTTGGCTGTCCTGGGTGTTTATTGCAGCACACGGGCTTTTTCTCTAGTTGTGGCAAGTGGGGGCTACTCTCTCGTTGTGGTGCGCAAGCTTCTCATTGCGGTGGCTGCTCTTGTGTGGAGCACAGGCTCTAGGCATGCGGGCTTCAACAGTTGCAGCACATGGGCTCAGGAGTTGCGGTGCATGGGCTTAGTTGCCCTGTGGCGTATGAAATCTTCCTGGAACAGGAACTGAACTGTGTCCCCTGCATTGGTAGGTGGATTCTTAACCCCTGGACCAGCAGGGAAGCCCCTCCAGTCAGCTATACATGAATTGAAGAACAGTAACTGAGGGAAATTTTGAGAAGGGATCTAAAACCCCACAGTTACATTCACAGTCTGCATAATGTGGGTGTCAGGATTGCTATCAGTGTTTTTGTGTCCTCACACTCCTGAAGATTGGGACATCCACATTTCATAACAATGGGATCTCCCCCGTCCATGTTACTTCGTGCCTGGTTATTATCACCCAGCAACATCCTATGGGGGCTTCCCAGGAGGCTCAGGGCATACAGAATCCACCTGCAATGCAGGAGACACAGGAAATGCGGGTTTTATCCCTGGGTTGGGAAGATCCCCTGGAGGAGGGGATCTTCAGTACTCTTGCCTGGAGAATCCATTGCACAGAGGAGCCTGGTGGGTGACAGTCCATGGGGTCACAGAAAGTCAGACACAACTGAGCACACACACAGCATCCTGGGAACATTTCCTCGCCCTTTCGTCTTTTAGATCTCCAGTGACTACGTAGCATCTTATTTTAGATAAATATTTGCTGAGGGACTAGATAAAAGAGTTCTATGTACATGCTATAGTTTATGTAATCCCTCTGATATTTCTGAACACTTAGACTTGGCCTGAATCCTCACGGTAATGAGACATAGAATAGTGATCATCTTTGCACAGATATTTTTATATACATCTAATCAATTCCTAAATGTGGCATTCCTGGGTGAAAAGATATGCACATGTTAATGCGTTTGACATGCACTGCCAAATCACCCTCCAGAAATGTGGTTCCAATTTACAGACCCACTGTTGGAATATGAGTGTCCGTTTCTCGGTACTCTGCCCAGCACTCAATAATTACTCCTTTAACTCATTGCCAGTTTGAGACAAAAACGGTATTTCATTGTTGCTATAATTTTCATGTCTTTGGCTATGAGTGTAGTTGAAAAAATTTTCAACTTGTTCATTTGTCATTTATATCTCTTAATTGGTGAGTTGCCAGTTCACATCTTTGCCCTTAATTTCTACTGTAGTAGAAATTCTTATTGAAAATGTGTTTTTTTAATTGATTTGTAAGAGCTCAATATATTGAGAATAATAGCACTTTTCATCAAACTCTACCCCCCCAAAAATATTTCCTTATTGATAATTTAATTTATCCTTTTTGTAGTTTGGGAAAAAATTTTATTTTTAGGTAATCATATATATGGGCTTCCCTGCTGGCTCAGACGGTAAAGCATCTGCCTGCAATGCGGGAGACCCTGGTTCAATCCCTGGGTTAGGAAGATCCCCTGGAGGAGGGCATGGCAACCTACTGCAGCATTCTTGCCTGGAGAATCCCATGGACAAAGGAGCCTGGTAGGCTACAGACACAACGGAGAACACTTTCACTTTCAATCTTGTATATGAATACTTCCCCTTTCAATTGCTTAAAAGCTTTCTTTATGTTATTATTATGTAAATGTTTAAGTTGATTTTTTAGTTTTCTTACATATTTATGTTTCATCATTTCTGTCTATAATCTACCTGTATTATATTTTGCAATAGAGTTCATTGTAGGAAACCATGTTAATTTTTAAAGAAATATTAAATAAACATAATTTGGGGGTTAATCCATTCTTCATCCAATAACTTAGAGAGCTAGCTTATTAAGTACTAATTCATATATACAATAATATCTTATAATATATTATATATGAATATATAAATAATACAGCACATGCATTAATATTTTAGGGCTTCCCAAGTGGTGCTAGTGGTAAAGCACCCATCTGCCAATGCAAGAGATGCAACAGACACAAGTTCAGCCCCTGGGTCAGGAAGATCCCCTGGAGGAGGGCACAGCAACCCACTCCAGTATTCTTGCCTGGAGAATCCCCATGGACAGAGGAGCCTGGTGGGCTACAGTCCACAGAGTCCCAGAGTTGGACACGACTGAGCACACACACACATTAATATCTAGTTAATAATATATTATATATGAATTCTTATTATCCTCCTTGAGTAGTTAGTGCTATATTTTTGTAATTATTGTAGGTTCATGATAAATTATAAACAGCCTACTTAACAACAAAAGAGTCTCTCATTCTTATTTTCTTGCCTCTTTTCCTCCACTTAGTCTTCAAATTTGGAAAGAAAATTACCCTGGTGTGACACTTTAACTTTTTAATGATAGTTAAACTATCATTAAAATAAAAAAAATTTTTTTAATTAATTAGGGGAAGAACTAATACATTTAATGTATTTTTGTCCCCATCCAGGAGGGAAGTCATCTTTTCTTTTTTAATAGATTTTTATGTCATTCAATAAAGTTTTGTAGTATTTGCCATATGCATGTTTTTAAGCATTCCTGTATGTTATTGTAAATGGAGTATATTTTGTTGTTTTATTTTAATTGCTAATTGCTGCATAAAAGAAAGTTGATTTTTACAGTTAATTTTTTAATTTAATGATTTTTGTACAATTTTTCAGTAACTGACCCATTTATCAAAACTTCCTTTTCAAAACCTTCTATTTTTAGGTGGAAAATAATATAATTTACACCCAACAATGATTTTGTCTCTCTTTTTCCAGTAGTAATATCATTTCTATTTTTCTTGACTTGCTGTATTACCTAGAATGTCCAGGGGAAAAAAATCTTTTAAATTATGATGGTCAGCATACTGAGCTTGTTTATTTTAATAGAAATGTCTATGATATTTTGCCCTAAAGTATATTTCAGCATATACATTTGAAGTGGTTTGAAGTAGTTAGGTTAAGGAAGTAACCTTCTGATCTTAGTTCCAAGTGGTTTTAGCTCGATTGGACTCATAGGTAAATAACTTAATCCAAGATAAAGGAAACAACATGAGTTCAAAGTCAAGTACCATGTCACCAAGACCAGTCAGACATCCTGTACATAGCGGATTACCCTTGATTTCAATAACAACTGTGTCAGGATGTATAATCATTCTACATTTGATCTAGATCTGACACCTCCGATGACATCTGTTAGCTCATAATCTCCTTGCCAGCCAGAACATGCCCCGCGTTCACCACAAACAGAATATGGCGGCCATAATAAAAGGCGAACATGTAAACAAGACTGTCCCCCGGCGGGCTGGGTTTATTCAGATGGAGTCCTGGGGCTGTCATGCCCTCATTTCTTTAATCCTATAGTCATCCCAATCCGGGTGCAATTTTGGACTTCGAGACATGAATAGCAATTTAGGTTGTTACATTTTGAAATAATTACTCTGGGAAAGACCTGAGCTTATCTACTGAGCCATCTAGTGGCCGCAGAGAGCACCTGGGAAGGATGTGAACAGCCGCGCGGTCTTCAGTTTCAGAACAAAAATAACCGGAACAGAGATGCAGACATAGAAAACAGACTTGTGGGCACAGGGAGGAAGGAGAGTGTGGGACGGAGTGAGAGGGTAGCACTGACATCTATCCACCCATGTGTAAAACAGCTAGTGGGAAGCTGCTGAGCAGCACAGGGAGCTGGGCTCCGTGCCCTGTGATGACCTGGGGCTGGGCTGGGAGGTGGGGAAGGACGCAACAAGGAGGGGATATAGGTGTACAAATAGCTGATTCACGTTGTTCTGCAGCAGAATCTAATACACTATTGTAAAGCTATTACCCTCCAACAAAAAAAATACTTGAGAGGGAAAAATGAATGGGACGACATCCCCCCACCCCCGTCGTCCCCCCTAGACTGTCCCACATCAACAGTCCAGGACTTAACTTTGCACACAATAGGCGTGCCATTGTTTTTGATCTGCAAGGGATTTGATCAGCGAATAGAAGAATAACCGGATTGATGCTTTGGCAAATACAATTTAGAGATGCATTTATGTTACCTGTGTAACAACAGCCAATAATGAAAAGCAGAAAATGTAGGCAAACGCAGTATCATATTTAACTCAGGGCCACCAACAAGGTAAAGAATAACATGAGTGAAGATAAGCAGCTAGCGTGTGTGTATATGCACAAACCATGACTGCTAGGAGGGTAGCATTTTAGTTAGCAAAAATGCATTCCTAATGAAGGTAAAATTCATGGTTCTTAAAATAACCCACCAGATTTTGACAGTGATATAATTACAAAAGCTATCTTTCATCTTTTCCTTAAATTTCTGCTTCTGTCTACATAAAAACACACGACCACAAAATCAAGCAAACAAAAAGAGAGTTATCTTGGATCATAGCTGAGAATGCTGAAGAACAAAGATAAAGCAAATTGATAGCTTTTGAATCTTAATAGGGTTTGTCACCTCCTGGAGTGTGTAAATTGAAGACATCTGTCTGGTCTAAAATAAATTCCAAAAATCCCAAACTAATTGCCTCACATACACAAGGCAAAACCTCAGAATTCCATGCGAAAATAAACCTTCATTTAGAAAACAAACTTCATACAATTATGATAAAAGGGGACCTGTCAATAAGCCAGTGTTTAATACAGAAGGATTATTTTGAAATAAACTTCTTCATTGCTCATTAGAATTGGAAAGAACTGTGAAAATAGATCCTTATACCCAGGTCCTTAGGCATGCGGTGGCATTTGAAGGGGCTTAGCTAAAACTAATACACGTTTATATCAGAAGTCTTGGTTGAATTTTTGGCAATTATATTAATTTATAACACACGAAAGAGGAAAATACTGTGTTTTTTTTCTTATCTGACCATTGAAAAACAAATCGAAATGCAGCAAAATCATTCCCGACATAAAGGCTGGACAAGTTGCATCACTGCACCTCACGTCTGTGAAGAGCTGTTCCTCCTTGAGTCAGTTCATCCCGAAGGGACTTCGTGTTGCTTGCAAAGTGATGTGAAAGAAAAGGCTATTTAAAAATTTTAACACGGGGGCCAACACTGGCAAACTCTTTCCTAGAAAGCATCTGAATGTATTAGGAATACTTTGGCATGATATTGCAGGATTGAGACACAGAGGGCGAGGGTTTCATTCACTACTGTTCTAATTCAGATACAAGAGCACCACACGGTCAGAGCCCTTTTTTTTTTATTTTATTTTTTATTGGGATATAATTGCTTTACAGTGTTGCTAGTTTCAGTTGTACAACGTCGTGAATCAGCCATATGTATACATATATCCCTTCTCTCATGAACCTCCCTCCCCCCACCCCACCCCCATTCCACCCCTAGGTCATCTCAGAGCATCGAGCTGAGCTCCTGGTGCTGTGCCTCCCACTAGCTATCTATTTTACACATGGTAGTGGATTTATGTCTGTGTTACTCTCTCAATTCGTTCCAGCCTTCTCCTTCCCCTGCCTGTGTCCACAAGCACATTCTCTACATCTGCGCCTCTATTCCTGCCCTGCAAGTGCCTTCATCTGTACCATTTTTCTAGATTCCGTGTGCTGTGTGTGCTTAGTCGCTCAGTCACGTCTGATCCTTTGCAACCCCGTGGACTGTATAGCCCACCAGGCTCCTCTGTCCATGGGGATTCTCCAGGCAAGAATACTGAAGTGGGTTGCCATTCCCATCCCCAGAGGATCTTCCCAACCCAGGGATTGAACCCAGGTCTCCTGCATTGCAGGCAGATTCTTTTCCATCTGAAGCACCAGGGAAGCCCCCTAGATTCCATATGCTGCTGCTGCTGCTAAGTCACTTCAGTCGTGTCCGACTCTGTGCGACCCCATAGATGGCAGCCCACCAGGCTCCTCCATCCCTGGGATTCTCCAGGCAAGAATACTGGAGTGGGTTGCCATTTCCTTCTCCAATGCATAAAAGTGAAAAGTGAAAGTGAAGTCACTCAGTCGTGTCCGACTCTTAGCGACCCCATGGACTGCAGCCTACCAGGCTCCTCCATCCATGGGATTTTCCAGGCAAGAGTACTGGAGTGGGGGTGCCATTGCCTTCTCCGAGATGCCATATATATGTGCGTTAATATACAATAGTCATTTTTCTCTTTCTGACTTATGTCAGTCTGTATGACCAGCTCTAGGTTCATCCACATCACTTCAACTGATTCAATTTCATTCCTTTTAATGGTTGAGTAATATTTTGCATATATGTACCACATCTTCCTTATCCATTTATCTGTTCATGGACAGTCAGAACTCCTAATTGCAAGCAAATCACACTAAACTTAAGCAAGTTTAACAGGAAAATGTATTGATTCATGTAGCTAAGCTACAGGAAGGACAGAATCCTGGTGTTCCCATGGATGGCTGAATGGTGGCCAGAGGGGTTGAGGATGCTATTCGAACTAGCTTTACCTTGAAAAGATGCTACCTCGTGCAGTTCAAAAGATCTCAAGGAAGGACTCCTACTGGCTTAGCTGAGCTTTGTGCTCTTTTCTCCAGTCCGTGTGGCTTCAGAGAGAAGTCAATGCAGAAGCTCAGTCACTACCCTGACCCTATCTTAGATCAGGGTGAGTGGGATGAGCGGGGTGGGGGTGGTCAACACAGAAAGAGAGAAGGATGGGTACTCTCAGAAGGGAACCAGGCTTTATACTTTTCCAAAACTGCAGAGCTCATGGGGTCTAAATGATCCCTTTCCTTGTCCCCTCCTGCCCTTTTATCCGATGCCTTTTCTATATTTGCCTCTACATATTATCTCTCTCTTGCTCTCTCTCTCTCTCTCTCTCCATCCTGCCCCAGTCTCAATAAACCTTGTCTCTTTAATTTTAGTCTTTTAAGTTTGTAATCAGTGTGTGATGCCAATTACAAGCTATAATCTGCTTCTGTTGTCTCCCAGGCAGGCTCTTCAGGTAGCTGGATCACAGAATGATTCAAGCTACGATTCAAATAGGCAAAGAAAATGGAGTTTCTTTGGTCCTTCAACTGGATCCAATCTTTCTTAAAAGCTCCACCCACTGGGTAGCAAAAGACTGTGATAACACATAAGTAAGATTTTCTGTTGTACTGAAGATGATGATGACGACAACGAGGGGGACAGGCTTCCTTCTTTTCCATACTTCTCTTAGGAAATTAGTTCCCCCAGGCTGTCCTCATACTTGCAACCTCATCTTAGCACTGACATAAGCACATTGTTGGCTTTTGTGACAGACTGAAAAGTGTGAGATTCAGTATATTTTATTCCTCTAGATCTGAACAGACTGTGAGACCTGAGGTAGCAGACTGGAGGTGAAGCCCGCTCATCTTCTTACAAAGAATGAAGACTTTTGGTAACAGTGAACCAACTGCAAGTACTAATTGATTTTGTAGAAGTCATATAATCATAAAACAGAGAAGAAAGAAGATCAAAATGATACGATTATCTTCCTAATTGAACTAAAGATAAGCATCTAAGAGTCATTAACAGAGACTAGCAGGGCTATAGGTATGAGGTTATCAAAGAAAATATTACAGGTTCAGAAGAGAGGGAAGAGATAACAAAATTTGTAGAACATCAATATTGTAGATGCAAAAAAAATGCAAAAAAAAAAAAGCTATGACGTATGCTAGTAGTGAAAGAGGCAGGAAGAGAGCCTAAAAGAGAGTGCATGCTAAGTCACTTCAGTCATCTCTGACTATTTGTGACTCTTTGAACTGTAGCCCTCCAGGCTCCGGTGTCCATAGGATTCTCCAGGCAAGAATACCGGAATGGATTGCCATTTCCTTCTCCGGGAAATCTTCCTGACTCAAGGATCAAATGTTGCTGGCAGATTCTTTACCATCTGAGCCAACAGGGAAACCAACAACAGGTAAATGCATATTAACAATGGTATATTGTGATTGACATAAACACACAACTATATATAAAATAGGTAAGTAATAGTATGCTAAGCTGGTAAGTCGCTTCAGTCGTATTCAACTCTGTGTGACCCCAGAGACGGCAGCCCACCAGGCTCCCCTGTCCCTGGGATTCTCCAGGCAAGAACACTGGAGTGGGTTGCCATTTCCTTCTCCAATGCATGAAAGTGAAAAGTGAAAGTGAAGTCGCTCAGTCGTGTCCGACTCTTAGCGACCCCATGGACTGCAGCCCACTAGGCTCCTCAGTCCAAGGGATTTTCCATGCAAGAGTACTGGAGTGGGGTGCCATCGCCTTCTCCGAACTAATAGTATAGCACAATAAGAAACTACAGTATGATACAGGGAACTCTACTCAATCCTCTGTAATGACTCTGTTTAGATAGGAAAAGAAGTTGAAAACAGAGTGGATATGTGTATATGTATACATAACTGATTCACTTTGCTGTGCAGGAGAAACTAAAATAGCATTTTTTTTCTAAATTAAATGTTTTATTTTGTATTGGAGTATAGTTAATTAGGAGAAGGCAATGGCACCCTACTCCAGTACTCTTGCCTGGAAAATCCCATGGATGGAGGAGCCTGGTAGGCTGCAGTCCATGGGGTCGCTAAGAGTCAGACATGACTGAGCGATTTCACTTTCACTTTTCACTTTTCATGCACTGGAGAAGGAAATGGCAACCCACTCCAGTGTTCTTGCCTGGAGAATCCCAGGGACGGGGGAGCCTGGTGGGCTGCCGTCTATGGGGTCGCACAGAGTTGGACACGACTGAAGCGACTTAGCAGCAGCAGCAGCAGCAGCAGCAGCAGCAATGGCAACCCACTCCAGTACTCTTGCCTGGAGAATCCCATGGACGGAGGAGCCTGGTGGGCTGCCGTCTATGGGGTCGCACAGAGTTGGGCACGACTGAAGCAACTTAACAGCAGCAGCGTAGTAATTAACAATGTTGTGATAGTTTCAGGTGAACAGCAAAGGGACTCAGCCATACATATATATGTATCCATTCTCCCCCAGGGTTCCCTGATAGCTCAGTTGGTAAAGAAACCACCTGCAATGCAGGATACCCCTGTTCGGATTCCTGGATTGCAAAGATCTGCTGGAGAAGGGATAGGCTACCCACTCCAGTATTCTTGGGTTTCACTTGTGGCTCAGCTGGTAAAGAATCCATCTGAAATGCAGGAGACCTAGGTTTGATTCCTGAGTTGGGAAGATCCCCCTGGAGAAGGGAAAGGCTACCCACTCCAGTATTCTGGCCTAGAGAATTCCAAGGACCGTATAGTTCATGGGGTTCCAAAGAGTTGGACACAACTGAGTGACTTTCACTTTCACTTTCATTCTCCCCAATGGGGCTTCCCAAACCTTCCTGACAACGCAGGAGACATAGAAGTCTCGAACTTCTATGCTCTAGGGTTGGGCTTCAAACCCTGAGTCAGGAAGATTCCCTGGAGGAGGGCATGGCAACCCACTCTAGTATTCTTGCCTGGAGAATCCCATGGGCAGAGGAGCCTGGCAGGCTATAGTCTATAGGATCCCAAAGAGCTGGACACAACTGAAGTGACGTAGCACATACATTCTCCCCCAAATCCACCTCCCACCAAGACTGGTACATAACACTGAGTGGAGTATGCAGTAGATCCTTGTTGGTTATCCATTTTAAATGGATATTTAAATGCATGCAGTGTAACACAGCACTTTAAATAAACTATACTCCAATAAAACATTTTTTTAAAAGGTCTAGAAGAAAGTATCTAAATTGCTCATAGTAGTCACTGCAAAGGAGGGGATTGGTGTTGGAAAGGGTTATGAAAGTCACCTAGTGTACTTTCTCAGCATTTTATTTTTTTACAGAAAGAATCTATTCATATATTGTCTAGCACTTAAATTTAAGACTTAAAGGGTCTGAGAAATAAACACCAATAATAGTGGCTTTCTCTTAGGAAGAGCCTACCATTGGGGCAGGAGGATATAAGTGAAAGAAGAATTGAAGTATTTATTAGTTCCACAATCTTAGTTGCTTGAGTTTTCAAATGCATAGGATTTTTCATGTAACTCAACAAATCAATTCTAAAATATGTGAGCCTACATGTACCAATTCAAAAATGGATTACAGTACATAATAGATTCCATTTATATGAGGATTTTGTATAGAATAATTTAGCCAGCAATTTAGATCACTGAAGAAAGTGTGGACTTTTGACTAAATGGCCCTAAAATTATGGTATTTCTATTTAGAAAATAGATTTTTGAGTTTCCACAGAAATGAATTCTAAGTGCAGTTAAGGAACTAAATGTAAACGCAAAATCACATATAAGTATAAATATGCTTACTAATTTCTAGATGGGGTGGTCTTCTAAAACTTGACTCAAAGAAAATGCATATATGGAAAATCTATTAACACGTAAAACTTATTTATATGAGAAAAGATACAATAAGGAATGTTAAGAGGCAAAGAAAGACTGTGAAAAAATACTTGAAACATTTAAACATAAAGAATTAATAACCAGATAAGTATAGAAAATCTGCAGTAAGAAAAAGACAAATTAATAAAGGAAAAAAGAGGGTATGTAAGCAGCCAATGCACACAGAAAAAAATGCTCCATTTCTCTTGTAATTCAGGGAACACAGCTTAAAATAGCATGGAATTTTCTTCTTAGATTGGTAAAATAAAAGGGACCATTAATAGCCAGTATTGGTGGATGTCAAACAATCAGTTCATATATAGTATTACCATTAGTTTAGTTATTTTGGAAGATAACTCAGAAAAACTCAGAATTACTTATTACAGAATGAGATATAATTTCATCCTCCTATTATCAGAACAATTCAGAATTACTTATTACAGGATGAGATATAATTTCATCCTCCTAATACAAAAAAACAAAATAAAATTATCCCTCTCAAAGTATAAATGTATAAACTTGTACAGAAATGGGTTCACAGGGATCAACAGTCGCCTGAAAGGTCACTGGTCTTGAGAGATAGGTCACAGAGCTCGGGAAGACGTGCCAGAAAAACAAGGGAGTAATTCACTTTCTCTCACTGTTCGGGGTTTTAGAGAGAAAATAGAATCCATATGTTCCTCCCAGAATAAAAAGAGAAAAATTATTATGATATTGAAAAGTCACAATTACCTGTTCATGGAGGCTTAAGACAGCAGTAGCTATTTGAATCCTCAGACCCCGAACCTGGGGTCCCCAGCCTGGCTCTGCAGCATCTCTTCCATGAGACCTTGGGAAAATCATTCAGCAACTCTGAATGTTAATTTCCTCACCTGGAAAAATGGAAATTTCATAACTTGCACATTATTATTTACCATTGCTTTGAGAACTAAGTGCATTGTTATATGAAAGGGTTTTACAATCTATTAAGTGCTATTCCAATGTCAGAATCGAGAATAGCTACACACGTAATTTTCAGTTAACATCTAGCTCCTGATGAATGTTTTTAATATAATTATTTATTTATTTTGGCTTTGCTAGGTCTTCATTGCTGCCTGGACTTTTCTCTAGTTGTGAGCAGGGGCACTCTCTAGTAGCAGTGTGGAGGCTTCTCACTGTGCTGGCTTCTTGGGTTGCAGAGCCCAGGCTCTAGGGCTCACAGGCTTCAGTAGTTATGACTCCCGGGCTCTACAGCACAGACTCAATAGTTGTGGTGCATGGGCTTAGTTGCTCTGAGGCATGAAGGATCTTCCTGCATCAAGAATTGAATCCATGTCTCTTGAATTGGCAGGAGGATTCTTTACCACTCAGTCACCAGGGAAGCCTGGTGATGAAGGCTTTAAAAGCCATATTTCAAGTTCAAATAAAATCTGCTTAAAGTAGATTAATACAACATCTGCTGGATCATTGAAAAAGCAAGAGAGTTACAGAAAAACATCTACTTCTGCTTTATTAACTATGTCAAAGCCTTTGACTGTGTAGATCACAATAAACTGTGGAAAATTCTGAAAGAGATGGGAATACCAGATCACCTGACCTGCCTCTTGTGAAACCTGTATGCACGTCAGGAAGCAACAGTTAGAACTGGACATGGAACAACAGACTGGTTCCAAATAGGAAAAGGAGTACATCAAGGCTGTATATTGTCACCCTGCTTATTTAACTTATACGCAGAGTACATCATGAGAAATGCTGGGCCGGATGAAGCATAAGCTGGAATCAAGATTGCCCGGAGAAATATCAATAACCTCAGATATGCAGATGACACCACCCTTATGGCAGAAAGTGAAGAAGAACTAAAGAGCCTCTTGATGAAAGTGAAAGAGGAGAGTGAAAAAGTTGGCTTAAAGCTCAACATTCAGAAAACTAAGATCAAGTCATCCGGTCCCATCACTTCATGGCAAATAGATGGAGAAACAGTGGAACTGGTGTCAGACTTTATTTTGGGGGGCTCCAAAATCACTGCAAATGGTGATTGCAGCCATGAAATTAAAGGACTCCTTGGAAGAAAAGTTATGACCAACCTAGACAGCATATTAAAAAGCAGAGACATTACTTTGTTAACAAAGGTCCATCTAGTCAAGGCTATGGTTTTTTCAGTACTCGCATATGGATGTGAGAGTTGGACTATAAAGAAAGCTGAAAAAAAAATCAAAAAGAAAACACACACAAAAGAAAGCTGAGTGCTGAAGTATTGATGCTTTTGAACTGTGGTGTTGGAGAAGACCCTTGAGAGTCCCTTGGACAGCAAGGAGATCCAACCAGTCCATCCTAAAGGAAATCAGCACTGAATGTTCATTGGAAAGACTGATGTTGAAGCTGAAACTCCAATACTTTGGCCACCTGATGTGAAGAGCTGACTCATTTGAAAAGACTCTGATGCTGGGAAAGATTGAAGGTGAGAGGAGAAGGGGATGACAGAGGATGAGATGGTTGGATGGCATCACTGACTCAATGGACATGAGTTTGAGTAAACTCCAGGAGTTGGTGATGGACAGGGAGGCCTGGCGTGCTGCAGTTCATGGGGTCGCAAAGAGTCGGACATGACTGAGCAACTGAACTGAACTGAACTGAACTGAAAATAGATTACAGAAAATCTCATTGATTCTCTATTCTATCTTTCTCTCTCTCCTTTCCTCTTTTCCTTCTCTTTTCTTTCCTCCTTACCTTCTTCTACTTTGTTGTTTTCATTTTTAAACGACAATGAAAATTTTAAAGGTTTTAGATATTATGAATAAAGCAAAATTAAGTGCAGAAAACCACTAGACCATTCAGGTATGACCTAAATCAAATCCCTTATGACTATACAGTGGAAGTGAGAAATAGATTTAAGGGACTAGATCTGATAGACAGAGTGCCTGATGAACTATGGATGGAGGTTTGTGACATTGTATAGGAGATAGGAATCAAGACCTTCCCCAAGAAAAATAAATGCAAAAAAGCAAAATGGCTGTCTGAGGAGGCCTTACAAATAGCTGTGAAAAGATGGGAAGTGAAAAGCAAAGGAGAAAAGGAAAGATATACCCATTTGAATGCAGGGTTCCAAAAAATAGCAAGGAGAGATAAGAAAGCCTTCCTCGCGATCAATGCAAAGAAATAGAAGAAAACAATAAAAAGGGAAAGACTAGAGATCTCAAGAAAATTAGAGATACCAAGGGAACATTTCATGCAAAGATGGACTCAATAAAGGACAAAAATGGTAGGGACCTAACAGAAGCAGAAGATATTAAGAAGAGGTGGCAAGAATACACAGAAGAACTGTATAAAAAAGAGCTTCACGACCCAGATAATCACTATGGTGTGATCACTGACCGAGAGCCAGACATCCTGGAATGTGAAGTCAAGGGGACCTTAGGAAGCATCACTATGAACAAAGCTAGTGGAGGTGATAGAATTCCAGTTGAGCTATTTTAAATCCTGAAGGATGACTCTATGAAAGTGCTGCACTCAATATGCCAGCAAATTTGGAAAACTCAGCAGTGGCCACAGGACTGGAAAAGGTCAGTTTTCATTCCAATCCCAAAGAAAGGCAATGCCAAAGAATGCTCAAACTACCGCACAATTGCACTCATCAACATACACTAGTAAAGTAATGCTTAAAATTCTCCAAGCCAGGCTTCAGCAATATGTGAACCGTGAACTTCCTGATGTTCAAGCTGGTTTTAGAAAAGGCAGAGGAACCAGAGATCAAATTGCCAACATCTGCTGGATCATGAAAAAAGCAACAGAGTTCCAGAAAAACATCTATTTCTGCTTTATTGACTATGTCAAAGCCTTTGACTATGTGGATCACAATAAACTGTGGAAAATTCTGAAAGAGATGGGAATACCAGATCACCTGACCTGCCTCTTGAGAAACCTGTATGCACGTCAGGAAGCAACAGTCAGAACTGAACATGCAACAGACTGGTTCCAAATAGGAAAAAGAGTACATCAAGGCTGTATATTGTCACCCTGCTTATTTAATTTATATGCAGAGTACATCATGAGAAACGCTGGGCTGGAGGAAGCACAAGCTGGAATCAAGATTGCCAGGAGAAATATCAATAACTTCAGATATGCAGATGACACCACCCTTATGGCAGAAAATGAAGAAGAACTAAAGAGCCTCTTGATGAAAGTGAAAGAGGAGAGTGAAAGAGTTGGCTTAAAGCTCAACATTCAGAAAACTAAGATTATGGCATCCGGTCCTATAACTTCATGGCAGATAGAATGGGAAACAGTGGAGACAGTGGCTGACTTTATTTTGGGGAGCTCCAAAATCACTGCAGATGGTGATTGCAGCCATGAAATTAAAAGACACTTACTCCTTGGAAGGACAGTTATGACCAGCCTAGACAGCATATTAAAAAGCAGAGACATTACTTTGCCAACAAAGGTCCATCTAGTCAAGGCTATGTTTTTTCCAGTGGTCATGTATGGATGTGAGAGTTGGAGTGTAAAGAAAGCTGAGCGCCGAAGAATTGATACTTTGGAGCTGTGGTGTTGGAGAAGACTGTTGAGAGTCCCTTGGACTGCAAGGAGATCCAACCAGTCCATCCTAAAGGATATCAGTCCTGGGTGTTCACTGGAAGGACTGATGTTTAAGTTGAAACTCCAATACTTTGGCCACCTCATGCGAAGAGCTAACTTATTGGGAAAGACTCTGATGCTGGGAAAGATTGAGGGCAGAAGGAAAAGGGGACGATAGAGGATGAGATGGTTGGATGCACCATTGACTCGATGGACATGGGTTTGGGTGGACACCGGGAGTTGTTGATGGACAGGGTGGCCTGGCCTGCTGCGGTTTGTGTGGTCACAAAGAGTCAGACACGACTGAGTGACTGAACTGAACTGAACTCTTGTTAATACCACCTAGACCTAAAAACTATTAATATTTTTCTCTTGGTTGTTTTCAAGATAAAGAAAAAGGTATCATTCCTTTTAAACACTATCTCTAGTCCATTTCCTTTCTTTACTTACCAACAATGATCATAAGTCTACTTTATAAACTCTGGCAGTATTTATAACTTCATGTATATAATATGTCCATTAAGACCCCTATGGCTGTGAGTACTGTTCCTTATGGATGTTTTTTAAAAACCGTATATGAGTTATATATTACAGCTCCCAACTCTTTCTTTGAGTTGAAGTTACAGCGTTTGTAAAACCTGGGGTTCTTATGGTTTCATGCACCACTTTCTAGGTCAGAAGCTTTGAAATAGAAAAGAATGAACATTTATGAATCCTCTATTATATGGCAGTAGACACTGACCTGCATTATTTCAGTTTTTAAGATAACTACACACAAGTTTTGTCTCCTCATTGGCCAAATTGGCTAAAGATGTTGTTGGGTTGTTGCAGAAGCTCTTCACTTCCCAGATGAACACCAGATCCGAGCCACCCTGGCTCCCTTGCACGGTTGCAGACTAACAGGTTTGCCTGTGGCCTCTTTTGCCTCCTCTAGTTTCTTTCCACGTTAGTCAGGGTGAGGTCTTGACACTTCTACCCAAGGCCCTCTTGTAGCTTGTCACCTAGAGTTAAGAATTTGGACAGTGGCTACAAAAAGCCTGCAGCACTCAGCGCCTGTTCTCTCTCTGACCTGTCGCCTGGCGCTCTCGTTACTGCTGCACTGGCCTGTGTGCATTTCCAAGGACACCCAAGGCGTGCCCCTGCCCAGAACATTGTCAAGGCGCTACCAGTTGTCTTCTTCTGCTGGAGCATTCTGCCCTCAGATATCCTCAAGTCACGCTTTCCATTTCTTCAAGTCTTTTCTCAACATTGTCTTCACCGGGAGGTTCATTGTAGCCAGCTGCTGCCTTCTGGCACTCTGTGTATCTGTCTCTCCTTAGGAAGCATCGCTTTATGACACACTCACTGATTCTGCCTGTCCTTCTCCCCCAAAGATGTCAGTTTCATGAAGCCAGGGGTTTTTGGTTTGGGTTTGTTTTGTTTTTAAAGCCCCGAGTAGCTAGAATAGTGCAGTCACATAGTCAGTGCTCAGAAAATATTTACTAAACAAATGACTCTTCAAGTCTATTTAACCAGTTAGGTGTGGGTATGGAGTCCAAAATGAGTATCTAACCCCAAACAGCGGATTCTTTTGTGCCAAACAGCCTCCAAGAGAATCTCCCCAGCAAAAGATCATAGTCCATGGTGGGAACTGTTGCTGCAGACTTCAGAGAATAACTGAATAATATCTTCATCAACAAGAGAAAAAATGGGAAAGATTACACATGTGGAGAACCCAGTGGTTTCATCCTGCTCGGAGGATGGGGTGGGGGTGGGGGGTGGAGGATGGAGGGGGAGTTGTGTGTGACTCCTAGCACTTGAACCTGGAAGATTGAATCTATAAGCAGATAAACATACACCTGCCCTTCACACTGTGAGACCGAGAACCAGATGTGAACGTTTCCATATCACTCAGAAAGACCCTGTTTTTCTCCTAATTTAATTCAAACCTTCTCTTGCCTGGACATAAACTCAGAGAATCATTAGAAGAGTACCAATACATGAGGAAAAGATATCAAGGAAAGAAAATAAATAGCCAGATGTTTTAGAAATACCTTTGATTCATATCAAGCTTGAAGGACTTAAGCAGTTATTGGTCACGTGGGATAGAACTATTTGGGAGTATCCTTTTTTTGTGTCTCAAGTCTCTCTTTTCCCTAAATCACATACATGTCTTATTTTCAGGGTCACCCTGCTTCTTCTGCAGTGTGCTTCCTTTGACTGCAAGTTGATAGGGGTAGAGTTTTGGCAGGTTCTGCAGATCCAGAGGACAGAGTTAGAACCCCCCAGGGAGCCCACTCTGTGTTTCAGGAGAATCACGGCTCATCTGTTGAAAATCGTAGAAACCAGCCTATGAATTATTCTCCAAGGCCATTCCACTCTCACGTATCTACCACCAAGCACCATAGCTTACTTCTTTTGTTCCTTTTACACATCAAATTGTGACAAATGCAAGTGGAAACTTTCCAGGAAAAATAAGTTTATCTTTACAAAACTCTATGGTACCCCATGGCAATTCATTATTTTTCAATTAAATTTACTGCTCGCTGGCAGTTGCCCTAGTTTAATTTTCTGCTGTTTGTTTACCGAACAGGGAAACACATAATACAAAGCATAATAAAAGTCAGATTGAGTTAATTAAATGTGGAACCAGGAAACTCTAACTCTGCCTTTTGAACAGTTTTCTCATTAGATCTCCTTGAAAAATATCATTCTTAGCTGAAATTTATTTTGACATTTGCAATACATTATTCATTCGGGTCACATTTTCTTTTCTACAACCCCAGGAAAGGAGTTGACATTAATTCACATGAGTTTGTCAGGGGATGAAGGGGGTGACAGATAGAGTGGGGACACCCAAACACTGAGACCAACTTGGGGTTCTTCTAGGGCAAGGAAGGGGGTGGGGCTGTCACCTCCTTTCACAGGGCTACAGTACGTCCAGGGACCAGGACACATCGAGAAGTATTAGAAGGACTTCCCTGGTAGTCCAATGGCTAAGACTGTATGCTTCCAAGGCAGGGGGCCTGGGTTCCACCCCTGGGCAGGAAACTAGATCATGCATACTGAAACTAAAAGATTCTGAGTGCTTCAACCAAGACCCAGTGCAGCCAAATAAATATAAAAAATAAAAAAAAAAAGAGGCACTATAGGGCAGACTCTATAATTAGATTGCTTTATTTCAAGACATCTTGAGAAACTCTTTGATGCCAGTCTTGTGACTATGCTGATTTTTGCATGCAGAATATCAGCATTTTGAAAGCAAGAACAAAATACAAACCTGTAAGAGATTGCTTTGGAGAAGTAGGGCAATGAATTCAGAAATTTCTAAAAATTCAGTGGTGTTTCTTGGGTCAAATCTGTCATGTGGCTATAAAGTGCATTTGAATATATAACTTCAAAGGGCTTAGGGACTTAGGATGGAAAGTTGAATAAATTTCTGTTTATCTTAGGGTATTGAACCACATATATTCAATTAGAGTATATACATTATTTTCCAGGCCCATGGTTGGATTTTAATATGTGCTAGGGTTATTTAGAGGTGTAGTTTTTAAGGAGAACCTTCTGGGAATCTCTCAGCAATTCTGTCACAATATATAGCAGTTTTATTCAAAGACCCCGATGCTGGGAAAGATTGAGGGCAAGGAGGAAAAGGGTGTGACAGAGGATGAGATGGTTGGATGGCATCACCAACTCAATGGACATAAAGATAGTGAAGGACAGGGAAACCTGGTGTGCTGCAGTCCATGGGGACACAAAGAGTCAGACATGACCTAGTGACTGAACAACAATAATGTATATGGAAAAAAAAGTGATAGTCACTCAGTCGTATCCGACTCTGCAACCCCATGGATTTTAGCCCACCAGGCTCCTCTGTCCATGGGATTCTCCAGGAAAGAATACTGGAGTGTGTTGCCATTTCCTTCTCCAGGAGATCTTCCTGACCCAGGGAGCAAACCCAGGTCTTCTGCATTGCAGGAAGATTCTTTACTGTCTGAGCCACCAGGGAAGCCCCAGGTAATATATATATATGTCAATCCTAATCTCCCAATTTGTCCTGCCTTGCCTTTCCCCTTCTGTGTCCACACATCCGTTCTCTATGTCTACAGAACCTGACTCTGAGAACTCAAGAAATAAGTTTTCAGAGGCTCAAGTGAGAATTCTTCCAGGCCAAAGTGGAGATTAAGAGGGACTAAGGACAAACAACCGAGGGGGCTGTCTAGAAATATGAGAAGGTCCTCATTGATGCAGAGAGCACTTCAGTAGCTCTGAGGATCCTGGATACTCGAGCAAGCCATGGGATGTTTGTGAATCCCTGGAAGTGCTGCAGGTTAGCAACCAGGGGCACTGTCCCAGCTCACTGCATGTTGCCACAACAAACAAAGGAAATCAACTACTTGTCACTTGGTGACACCCCACAGCCGGCTCCATCTGGGGCTTCATCCTGACTCCTGACACACAGAGGATTCTCTAATCTGGCAAAGCTAGCAGAAATCTGAACTTCCCGACTGTCTTTATCTGGACCTTCAATACTTAAAGAGAGACTCATGGAAGTTTTTAAAAAAATTTCTCTTAATTCTGGATGCAAGACAAACATGTAAGCTGAGCAAAAAGAGAAAAATAGCAAGAGTATGAAGAATTTGGGTGAGACTTAGAAAACGAAATTATGGTTGCCAGGAGAAAGGGATAGTTAGGGAGTTTGGAAAGGTCATGTACTATATTTAAAATGGATAACCAAGAAGGATCTACTGTATAGCACATGGAACTCTGCTCAGTGTTATATGGCAGCCTGGATGGGAGTTCTGGGGGAGAATGGATACATGTATATGTATGGCTGAGTCCCTTTGCTATTCACCTGAAACTATCACAAAACTATTCATCAGCTAGACCCCAAAACAAAATATAAAGTTCCAAAAAAAATTTAGGTGGTTCAAAAGAGGAGGTGTCATAAAGGCATTAATTTCTAGCATGAGATTATATTCCTTCTGAGGACAAAGCTCTACATCACCTCCAAGCAGACTTCTGGCTGTACTCAAGATGAACAAGATGAAACTCACCAGGGGAGAGCTAAGCTCCCATCTTTGGATGCAAGGCACTTGTTTTACCAATGCAGCATCATTTCAGCATGTCTTGGAAATTGAACAAAAGTGGAAATTCAAGTGAGTTTTAGTCAACAGTAAGTTTCAACTGCTTGCTGAGTGGTGTGAAAACAGTTAATACAACCTTATGCTGGATATAGGGCTTCCCAGGTGGTGCTAGTGGTAAAGAAAAAGTGAAGGTCACTCAGTCGTGTCCGACTTTTTGTGATCCCATGGACTCTATAGTCCATGGAATTCTCCAGGCCAGAATACTGGAGTGGTAGCCTTTCCTTTCTCCAGGGGATCTTCCCAACCCAGGGATAGAACCCAGGTCTACCCACATTACAGACGGATTCTTTACCAGTTAAGCCACAAGGGAAGCCCAAGAATACTGGAGAGGGTAGCCTATCCCTTCTCCAGCAGATCTTCCAGACCCAGGAATCAAACCGGGGTCTCCTGCATTGCAGGCAGATTCTTTACCAGCTGAGCTACCAGGGATGCAGGAGACATGAGACTCAGCTGTGATCCCTGGGTCAGGAAGATCCCCTGGAGGAGGACAAGGCAACCCACTCCAGTATTCTTGCCTGGAGAATTCCACGGATAGAGGAGTCTGCGGGCTACAGTCCATGGAGTTGCAAAGAGTCAGACATGACTGAAGCAACTTAGCATACACGCAAGCACGAATGCTGGATATATAGAAGTAGAATTGAGACTTCCATAGTGGTCCAGTGGTTAAGACTCCTTGCTTTCACTGCTGGGAGCATGGGTTCAATCTTTGGTTGGGGAACTAAGATCTCACATGCTCTACAGTGTGGCCAAAATAAATAAATAAATTATATATAATATATATATATAGTATATAGAAATAAAATTGCAACCATAGTCTGACTCTGTGTTGGTCTCATCATTGCTGAAGCACAAAGAATGAAGGATGACCAGAACGGTAGAAAGAGCATATGTTTGAACGAAGCATGATGCCAAGACGCTGTAGAAGTCTATGTTTTGTTTAGCCAAGAGAGAACATGAAACATCTTTCCAAAAGTTTAACAGGGTGTCTGTATGGAAGGAGGATTGCACTTAAATTTTATGACTCAAGTAAAAAACTAGGTCAAAATAATGAGATATGTTGACCCACTAGAAAGAAAGGACTTTCTAGTATAGCTATTCAGGATAAACTAGGGTAGGGATTTGTATGTTCTCTGTTACTGGAAGGATCTAAGAATAGACAGGGTGAGAGTTGCTGAAACGTTGGAGTTGAACTTAATGGCTGTTACAGCTGTTCTGTTTCTATGATTGTTTGAGTCTTAATTATAAGCCCTTAAAGGGCCAGTGCTGTGTAATGTATTTTTATATTCCAGAGAACCTTCCCCGGTTGAAGCATTTAACACAGCATGTTGATATTTATGGCTAGATTGTTTTTCCTTGAATCCTTGGGGCATGGAAGTTTTGCCAAGTTTTAAACAATTAGTTCCAAATAGAAAAGAGAAACTCCTAAAAGAAATATCAGAGGAAGATTATAGCATTTGTCAATCAAGTCAGCAAAATCTAAACTGATCATCAGAAAGCATATCAACCTTAAAAGAAAAACATCATGACAAGTGGAACAGGAAAAGACCTCTTTTGCTGTATTTTCATATATAAGAGATACTCTGTGGCTCAGATAGTAAGGAATCTGCCTGCAATGTGGGAGACCCAAGTTTGATCCCTGGGTCGGGAAGATCCCCTGGAGAATGGAATGGCAACCCACTCTAGTATTCTTGCCTGGAGAATCCCATGGACAGAGGAGTCTGGTGGGCAACAGTCCACAGGGTTGCAAAGAGTCAGACATGGCTGAGCACACACAAAATTTTTTTGAATGTAATACTATAAGATAATGATTTTTGTGTATGTTAGTCAGCACGTCTGGCTCTTTGCAACCCCATGGACTCGAGCCCTCCAGGCTCCTCTGTCCATGGGATTATCCAGGTAAGAATACTGGAGTGGGTTGCCATTTCCTTCTCCAGGGGATCTTCCCAACCACCAAACCCTTGTTATAGTTTCCTTTTATTTAAGTTTTAAGTTTATGTTTTGTAAATAAATTCACAGGATTTATCCTTGTGAAACAAATAACTTTATTAAAGGATCTGATTGAACAAAGAATGTGATTTTGATATTTTTAATATTTTGAAGACAAAGTATATCCCTTTGGTTACAATAATTCACCACAAGTTCAAAGTGCATTCTCCAATCTAAGAAGTAGTGATTCTGCTCACTTCCCTGAGCTCCTGGCTTATTATCATAGAATTGATAATGGAGATTAGCCTGATGGAAGTGATTATCATTTAGAATTGTATATATTTATAAGGAAAGTCAAATATTAAAAATTCTATATTCCTAGGAAAGCCCACAAAGAATAACTTACTTCTGTAGCAAAAAAAGGGGAGGGGGAGGGGAGAAAGAAAGAAAGGAAAAAGAAGAATTACGCTATTACAGAAAAATCCAAACAAACTTTTTGGCCAACCCAATAGATTTGGTAAGACTGGCCATTAAAGTTATTATGCATTATTCTCACTCTGTCGATGAGGAGAAAGTGGTAATAGCAGTGTCGTAAGCCAGAAACAAATAAGCTGAACTTGCCTTGCTATATAGTTTTTAAAATACTTGTAGCATTTTTAAACATTTGAATTTAATGCCAGCATCAGAAAATCAGGAGACTTCATAATTGTGCATTATAAAATCTTCATTTTCATTTCATGTGAAAAATCAAAAGATCTGACCACACTGGAACTCCACTGCTTTATGGCAACAATGATCAGCAATTAAATCGTCCCCTCATGAGAAAGAGCATGCTCTTGCCACTTTGCCAAACACTCCATGACCTTGGAATGCACTAGACTTGGCCTGTCTCACTTCGGCACATGCTTGCAGCTTCACCCCTGCAGGGACTGAATTTCTGACTCTGAGCTCAATTACATACATTTACATGAGTGAAGCTTTCGGACAGCCTGTAGCCCATTACTCCACTAGCCAGCTCTGTATATACCCTTCATTGTGGAGTCTAGAGGAAACTTCTGGAATGAAGGTGATTCTCAAGCACCAGCTCCCCCTCCCCGCCCCCATGACTGCTCCCGCCACAAGAGTACTCTGAGAGGAGCCTCACATTCCACATGGGTAAGCAAGGCACTTGACCATCTGTCTGCTTGAAAAGGTTCAAGATGACCCACAGAAGCCGCAAACTGCTGACCTCGGGAGCATCGAAGAAATTGTAAGCCCCCCTTCTCAACCCTTCTACCTATGGATAGCACAGGCATTGGAGGGGGATAAAGGATCATGAGAAGCAGGAGACTCAATTACTCTGGTCCAGCAGTGGTGGGGCTGTGGGTTAACAATGAGGTTCATCAGTGCGCTAAGCCACGCCCAATGAGATAGCACCTGGAGTTGAAAGAATTGGGTTTATTTCTAACCACACAAGTGAGAACACACACTACAGAAAACTGGAGGTATCTCAGTAGGTGGGTGTTAGAAAGAACCCAGCACAGGAACTGAGCTTTCTTTGGGTGATTTGGGGAACAGTCTAAAGATTCAGGGATTCCCTCTGATTTGGACATTGCCAGACAGTGGGACAATTCTATGATTGGGTATTTTATGAGTGCCCCCAGGACCTTGCTTTTATCTGTACTGGGCTTCCCTGGTGGCTCAGACGGTAAAGCGTCTGCCTGCAATACGGGAGACCCGGGTTTGATCCCTGGGTTGGGAAGATCCCCTGGAGAAGGCAATGGCAATCCACTCCAGCATTCTTGCCTGGAAAATCCCATGGACGGAGGAGCCTGATAGGCTACAGTCCAGGGGGTCGCAAAGAGTCGGACACAACTGAGCGACTTCACTTTCAGTTTTCAGTGGTAAAGAACCCGCCTGCCAATGCAGAAGACACAAGAGACATGAGTTCGATCCCTGGGTTGGGAAGATCTCCTGGAGGAGGGCACGGCAACCCATTCCAGTATTCTTGCCTGGAGAATCCCATGGACAGAGGACCCTGGCAGGCTATGGCCTGGTCCATAGTGCCACAAAGACTCAGACATGACTGAAGTAACTTAGCAAGCAAGCAAGCAAGAGAAAATTACACAGTGGTCTTGTTTTGTTTCTTTTTATCATGGTCTAGGCTTCCCTGACCTGTCTCTTGAGAAATATGTATGCAGGTCAGGAAGCAACAATTAGAACTGGACATGGAACAACAGACTGGTTCCAAATAGGAAAAGGAGTATGTCAAGGCTGTATATTATCATCCTGCTTATTTAATTTATATGCAGAGTACATCATGAGAAATGCTGGACTGGAAGAAACACAAGCTGGAATCAAGATTGCTGGGAGAAATATCAGTAACCTCAGATATGCAGATGACACCACCCGTATGGCAGAAAGTGAAGAGGAACTCAAAAGTCTCTTGATGAAAGTGAAAGTGGAGAGTGAAAAAGTTGGCTTAAAGCTCAACATTGAGAAAATGAAGATCATGGCATCCAGTCCCATCACTTCATGGGAAATAGATGGGGAAACAGTGGAAACAGTAGGGAAACAGTGGAAACAGTATCAGACTTTATTTTTGGGGAGCTCCAAAATCACTATAGATGGTGACTGCAGCCATGAAATTAAAAGACACTTACTCCTTGGAAGAAAAGTTATGACCAACCTAGATAGCATATTCAAAAGCAGAGACATTACTTTGCCAACAAAGGTCCATCTAGTCAAGGCTATGGTTTTTCCTGTGGTCATGTATGGATGTGAGAGTTGGACTGTGAAGAAGGCTGAGAGCCGAAGAATTGATGCTTTTGAACTGTGGTGTTGGAGAAGACTCTTGAGAGTCCCTTGGACTGCAAGGAGATCCAACCAGTCCATTCTGAAGGAGATCAGTCCTGGGATTTCTTTGGAGGGAATGATGCTGAAGCTGAAACTCCAGTACTTTGGCCACCTCATGTGAAGAGTTGACTCATTGGAAAAGACTCTGATGCTGGGAGGGATTGGGGGCAGGAGGAGAAGGGGATGACAGAGGATGAGATGACTGGATGGCATTGAGACTCACTCAATCATGTGAGTCTGAGTGAACTCCGGGAGTTGGTGATGGACAGGGAGGCCTGGTGTGCTGCGATTCATGGGGTCATGAAGAGTCGGACACGACTGAGCGACTGAACTGAGGCTTCCCTGGTGGCTCAGGGGTAAAGAATCTGGCTGCCAGTGCAGGAGACTGAGGATCCCTAGGCTGGGAAGATCCCCTGGAGAAGGAAATGTCAACCCACTCCAGTATTCTTGCCTGGAGAATCTCATGGATGGAGAAGCCTGGCGGTCTATAGTCCATGGGGTCAAAAAGAGTTGGACTCAACTTAGGAACTAAACAATGACAACAAAGTGACCTTGCCTGAGGTTGGTGTTCCATAAAACTATGTATTGCAGGAAAACAAAATGGCCTGCTGTGAGCATCAGATGAGCTTGCAGTAATACTGTATGGAAGTCCAGCTGTGAATGTGGGTCAGTGGTAGATCAAGGGCTACTTTTCTATCCCAATCCTAGGTTGTGTGAACCCCAAAGAGTTTTCAGTCTTAGCTGGGGAGTCACTCTTCCGAGACATTATCCATCAGCTATCTAAGCCAGGATCTTCCAAAGATCTGATCCTTACGCAGGTACGATGGCTTGCTAAAATCACAGTGCTGGCTTTGTTAATACCTTACCAAACTAGGATAAGAGAGGAACATTAATTTAGGATGGACATATGATTGAAGTCAACCGTGGAGTCAGGCCTTTGAAAGAGAGATGTAAAAAAATCACTTTTCCACCTCACAGAGATTTAAAATTTCCAAAATGCTGTCACAGACATTAATCGATTTCATGGTAAAACAGAAAAATTATTGCCACCTGTGTTTATATCAGCAGGTCTTTGGATATCTTTCATACACTTACTACTCAGTAAAATGCAAGAGGGACCAGAGTTGACCTCCTTGCCTCTAACATGATTGCGAGTAGAGAAGAGAGTGGGCAGGACAAGCGAGTTCTCCAAAGACACTGCTGGAACCACCCCCAAAGCCTTGCACATCTTCACAGGATTACATTGTAAAGAAGCAGTCCTTTCCCTCTCATCTCCTACCCTTTTCATGGCAAGTGACCAGTAATCCACTCCAGAATCAGGGCTCTTGCTATGAACAGAAACTACAGTAGGTCCCCTACATACAAGCCTTGTGAGCTTTCAAAGATGTGAACGTGTGTGTTCCGTCAACATCAGGCATGAGGGAAATTGAAGCTTGCCCTCCATCTCCTATTGCTGACGACCCTTCAGCTCTGCCATCTCCCCTCCTCTCCCTGCTCCATCAGTGGCCCTTCCTGCCTGTTCACTCAATGCCAGCCCCTGTGTGCCAGCTGTCGTGTTGTGCCGCTGGACTTTTCACAGAGCTGTGCTATAAGATCAAAAATGCTTTCTGTATTTTTGTGTTTTTCTTTGTATTATTTCTGTGATAAGTATTATAAATCTATTACAGTACAGCACTACACAGCCAATTGTGTTGGACTTATGGGCAAACTGGACTTATGTGGCCTTGGAACAAGATTTCTTTTTCATATCATATTTTAAACCCTAATCAAAATCCTGTTCTGACTGAAGGGACAATCAGTCTCCTCCAGCACCTGCCTTCTGGGCTACACTTGAGAACCCATTTCCTTAAGTCTCCAAGTTCACCCCCAGCTTCTGCAGAAATATTTCTTCTTTCACTGCTACAACATCTTCTGCCTCCCCAGGAGAATAGATCCCTTTTGATCTATAGCTCTTGCTGATCCAGAAGCATTTTCCTTTCTACATTGTCCCAAAATATCTTTCTGGCCCCCCATGAATCAACTGATCAATACCTCCCAATATTGGTCATAAGTGAAAGATGCTCAGTCGTGTCCAACTTTTTGTGACCCCATGAACTGTAGTCTGCCAGGCTCCTCTGTCCATGGGGATTCTCCAGACAAGAATACTGGAGTGGGTTGCCATTTCCTTCTCCAGGGGATCTTCCTGACCTAGGGATCAAACCCAGGTCTCCCACACTGCAGGCAGATTCTTTACCAGCTGAGCCACCAGGGAAACCCAAGAATATTGGAGTGGGTACCCTATCCCTTCTCCAGCAGATCTCCCCGACCCAGGAATCAAACTGCAGTGTCCTGCATTGCAGGCAGATTCTTTACCAGCTAAACTACCAGGGAAGCCGATTTAATATGCTTCATTCTATCTTAAAATTAACATTTTCTTGTAAGATTTCTGACCTTGAACTTAAAGCATCTTATAATCTGAGGTTATATTTAATGAGGGTTTTGCCCCCACACTCTGGTGCTTGTTATAATTGATGGGGGATGAGAAGTGAGTAAATATTAAAGGTTGTCAGGATATGCTAAGGAGCTCTGTGGGAGTGGAGAAAGTTGGCTGACATTGTAGAAATCTTTCCTCTTGTCATTTTCCCTAAATTTCTGTATTTCAGAATTTAAGATTTCATCTTTTACCTGCCATACATTTAGAAGTTTGATTATTGTCTCTAAGATGATGCTTGTTGAAATAAAATTAGTTTAGCAACACCGATAAGAAAAATTCCCATTTATTGTACATTGTTTGAAATCACATGATGTTTATTTCATGGTGAACCAATTCCTGCTTGCAGAAATGGATCCATTGCTTTCTTTGAAAGCGACCTGCACAGAGCACAAAGCTCTCGGACCTTCACTACATTGAGTCAAAGTTCCCACCAATGTAATCACAGAGGCATCACAGCTGGTCATGAAATTCCTACATGAAACCTTTGTATCTTCTCCATGACTGCTGCTGCTGCTAAGTCACTTCAGTCATGTCCAACTCTGTGCGACCCCGTAGATGACGGCAGCCCACCAGGCTCCTCTGTCCCTGGGATTCTCCAGGCAAGAACACTGGAGTAGGTTGCCATTTCCTTCTCTAATGCATGAAAGTGAAAAGTGAAAGTGAAGTCGCTCAGTCGTGTCCGACCCTTCGTGACTCCATGGACTGCAGCCTACCAGGCTCCTCCGTCCATGGGATTCTCCAGGCAAGAGCACTGGAGTGGGGTGCCATTTCCTTCTCTAATGCATGAAAGTGAAAAGTGTAAGTGAAGTCTCTCAGTCGTGTCCGACCCTTCGTGACCCCATGGACTGCAGCCCACCAGGCTCCTCCGTCCATGGGATTCTCCAGGCAAGAGCGCTGGAGTGGGGTGCCATCGCCTTCTCCATGACTAGGCTTCTGCAATGTTCTCTCTTACCCTCACTAGCTGCTTTCATTTATTTCCATAAACACTTTTTCTTGTATTTTCTTTTTGAAAAGGATTATTTCTTTTTCCTTTTGACTTCTGAGAGCCTTTTATATATTCTAGATATCAGTCTTTATCAGGTACACAATTTGCAAATCTTTTCTCCCATTTCGTATGTTGCTTCACATTTTTTTCAATTTATTTATGAAGGATAATCACTTAATAATATTGTGTTGGCCTCTGTCATATATCAACATGAATCAGCCATAGGTATACATATGTCCCCTCCCTCTTGAACCCCCCTCCCACCTCCTACCCCATCCCACCCATCTAGGCTATCACAGAATGCTGGATTTGAGCTCAGTGTGTCATACGGTAAATTTCCACTGGCTATCTAATTTTACATATGGTAATGTGTATGTTTCCATGTTACTCTCTCAGTTTGTCCTACCCTCTGCTAATGGCATGTCTCCCTGTGGAAAAAGGGTGGGGCAGTGTTGGAGGAAAGGTTTCGGACTTAGTGCTAGGATTTTTCAAGCTTAGCCTTTAGTTTAAGAATTCTGTCACTTCACTTCCTACCCGTGGAAGGGACTCTGAGAAATTGAGAAAAACAATACAAGAGATCCAATAATCATATCATGAGAATTCTAGAAAGAAAGAACAAATAAAATGGAGGGGAGGAAATGATCAAGATAATTAAAGAATATCTGGCAGGACAGAATACATGAACTTCCAGATTCAAAGACCTATTGTCTGAGTGATGAAGAGAAAGAATGAAAAGAGACACACTTCAAGCCTTTCACTGTGTTGTCTCAAAAGACTGGGAACAAAGAAGACACCTTACAGTCTCCTAGACAGGAAGAAAATGAAATACCAGTTTTATACCAAAGATCAAGAATCCCAGTGATTTCAGATTTCTTAATAGCAAATATTGAAAACTATAAGAAAAGCAAACAATATTTTCCAATTCCTATTTCTATCCTTAAAACTGGAAACCTAGCTCAACTGTCAATCAAGTGTCGGGTAAAAATATATAAACAGTTTCAGAAATTGAAGGTCTCAAAACATTTACCTCTTATACATCCTTCCAAGGAAAGTCACTGGAGGACGTTCTCCACCAAAACAAAGGAGTAAACTCAGAAAGAAGACATGAGACTGAAGAAATGGAGTATCCAGCAAGAGAGAAGTGAAGAAAAATCTCCAGGAGGGTGAAGAATATCAGAGAAGCTAGGATAACCCTTGCAGAAGATAATCTTTCCACACTGCAACAAGTCGTGGAGAAATTTATCCAAAAAAATGAAAGCATTACAATGCCTAATACGTAGAAATTTATTGAGAAGAGATCCAGATCATTGCTAGAGAATATGGATTAAACTGGAAATAAATATGTGGAAAACTGAGCAAAAAAAAAAAAAGGAACAAAAAGATAATTATTGCTTCCAGGCAGTGTAAAGAGTTGTGCAGGAAAGGAAAATTATCAGAGTTTACTAAGTTCAGCTCTAAGTAGTATTCCCATGACTGTAACAATTTAAGCAATTTTTAAATTAATTTTTAAATTTCTCAGATTCTATCATTTGATTTATTTTCAAAATAAGCTTTCCTATCTATCTTTATATCCATCTACCTATTCATCTATCATCCATCATCTATCTACTTATCTATTTATTCACTATTCATCATGTATTTTTGCTGATTCTACTTGAGTTGTTAAGTTATCCTCTTGTGCCTTTGTTAATATCTTAGAGATCATCTGCTCCACTGTCTATGTAGATGCTTCTTTTTAATGGTCTGTTTTTCCTCAAGGCCTGCTTGTCCACCTATAATTATGATTGAAAGATGAGAGTGATCACTGTGGGCCACTCCACTGACTCCCGAGCAATTGTGGAAGGTGCCATTCCTACCCCAGATCCCTGCCCCCAGTGGGAGCATGCTTCAGTCCTCTTTGGGTGGATGGGTGGGGGTATTGCCACAAACAGACTTCTTTTCAGGTTGGGCAAGTAGAGAGTCCATGTGCAGGTTAAGAGCTCATCTCAATGAGTTGGAGAAAGCCAAGCAACTATTCCTCTTGGAGCAGAGAGTTTTAGGACATTTCCCTCAACTACAGAGCTGCTTTCCTATTATTTTTCCCTTTCTGGGAAGCAGAGCCTCCCCTTTATTTACAGAATTCATCTCATTTGCTATATCCTAGGAGAAAATGACATAGCCAGCCTTCTGTGTAGCAGAGCTGAGGACCAGTCCAGCTGGGTTGGCAACCCTTCAATTAATTAGGCTGCTAATTGCCACACAGTCTTCCCATTCATTCAACATCATTCAACAAATATTTCCAGCTCTTGCTGATGATCTTGGAGTTTTTCCAGGGCTCTGTGGGGAAGACTGGTACTTGCTTCTTCAGTGATCCACTGCAGACGTCTCTGTTTGTTTGTGATTGTCTTGGCCCCGTTTTCCTGGTCAAACCAGTTTACTTTATAATCTTCCAAAATTCCTTAAAATTTCTGCAGATTAAAAAAAAATTCTGCAGATAAAATCATCTGTTTTCCAGGACTGCTGAAGACTTAATCTCATTCTTATCCTTCTTTAGTCATTTTTCTGGGATTTGAAGAGAAAATAGAGAGGTATATATGTGCTTAAAGTCCCATCTTGATATAGAAGCTATGTTCCTAACATTTCCTCGTTTACTCAAGTTCTCAGGCCACATGTATAAGAAGTGCATGCTGATTGCTGTGTTTTATGTGTCCTTACATTTCTGAGATTTTTCAGCACCCTATCACATAAACAACAGCTGGGTATAAAATTCCAGTCTCACAATCTTTCAGCCTCAAAATGGATAACAGTGTTGCCCCTCTGGTGTCTGATATTTGGAGTCACCATCTGGCAACAAAGTGCTTTTAGCTCCCAGTTAAGTTGTTGATCTCCTTCTGCTTCCATACTTGGTATAATTTTTCCACTAAAAATGACATTAAAAAATTATATCTAGAAGAGAACTTCCCTAGTGGTCCAGTGATTAAGAATCCCAGTTTTTGATGCAAGGGGCACAGGTTCGATCCCTGGCCAGGAACTAAGAGCCCACATGCCATGTGGCCAAAAAAAGAAAAAAGAAATCTAGAATATAACTCAATGTGGTTCTTAGTTTATTCCATCGTGTCTAACTCATATCATTTCTCAATGCATGAGACGTAACACTTTGTCATTCATTAATCATCTCTCTGCTACGTTCTTTATAATTTCTCTTAAATCTCTCCACTTTCTTCAAAGGAATTTCTACTCTGTCAACTGAAGCTCCTATTCAATGAGAAATTGACTCTCCTAAATCCTGTCACTCCACCTTCTTGACATTTTAAAAATGCACTTCCCCTTAGAACACTCGTCCTTGCTGTTTTTCCACATATTTGGAGAGGGAGGAGGGAGGCAAATTTTCTTCACGCCATTTAAAGCCTCAGTTTTTCAACCACATCCTGACAGCTTTGTTGTTGTTCACTGGCTAAGTCATGCCTGACTCTTTGCAACCCCAAGGACTGCAGCATGCCAGGCTTCCTTGTCTTCTGGAGGAAGGCTTCACTATCTCCTGGAGCTTGCTCAAACCCATGTCTATTGAGTTGGTGATGCCATCCAACCATCTCATCCTCTGCTGCCCTCTTTTCCTCCTGCTCTCAACCTCTCCTAGCATCAGGGTCTTTTCTAACGAGTCGACTCTTTGCATCAGGTGGCCAAAGTACTGGAGCTTCAGCTTCAGCATCAATCCTTCCAATGAATATTCAGGGTTGATTTCCTTTTGAATTGACTGGTTTGACTTCCTTGCATTCATGGACTGTAGGCCTCCAGGCTCCTCTGTCTGTGGAATTTTCCAGGCAAGAACACTGGGTTGGGTTGTCATTTCCTCCTCCAAGGGATCTTACTGACCCAGGAATTGAACCAGCATCTTCTGTGTTTCCTGCATTGCAGGCAGATTCTTTACTTTCTGAGCCATCAAGGAAGGCCTACATTATCACTAGAGAACTCTTTTGAAAATATACATGCAATCATTACTGGAAGTCCTTATCTTTTGGTTACATCCTTCAGTTCAGTTCAGTTCAGTCGCTCAGTTGTGTCCGACTTTGCAACCCCATGAATTGCAGCACGCCAGGCCTCCCTGTCCATCACCAACTCCCAGAGTTCACTCAAACTCACCTCCATCGAGTCGGTGATGCCATCCAGCCATCTCATCCTCTGTTGTCCCCTTCTCCTCCTGCCCCCAATCCCTCCCAGCATCAGAGTCTTTTCCAATGAGTCAACCCTTCACATGAGGTGGCCAAAATACTGGAGTTTCAGTTTTAGCATCATTCCTTCCAAAGAACACCCAGGACCTATCTCCTTTAGAATGGACTGGTTGGATCTCCTTGCAGTCCAAGGGACTCTCAAGAGTCTTCTCCAACACACAGTTCAAAAGCATCAATTCTTCAGCACTCAGCTTTCTTCACAGTCCAACTCTCACATCCATACATGACCACTGGAAAAACCATGGTTACATCCTTAGGGCTTCCCTAATAGTTCAATTGGTAAAGAATCTGCCTGCAATGCAGAAGACTCCAGTTCGATTCCTGGATCAGAAGATCCACTGGAGAAGGAATAGACTACCCACTCCAGTATTCTTGGGCTTCCCCTGTGGCTCAGCTGGTAAAGAATCCACCTGCAATGCAGGAGACCTGGGTTCAATCCCTGGGCTGGGCCCCTGGAGAAGGGGAAGGCTACCCACTCCAGTATTCTGGCCTAGAAAATTCTCCATGGGGTCGCAAAGAGTCATACACAACTGAGCAACTTTCACTTTCACTTTAGTCCTAGCATAGTGGTTAAAGTGATTCATACAGACAACAAGATCATTTGCAAGACAGTCTCTTTTTCCACCTACTTCTTGCAGGAGGTTTTAAAATTTAACAGGTTGGCTTTTCATCTGTAAACAATCTGTCTGACCTCAGATCTGTACCTTTTCATGACTCTATATCCACTGATGCCACCTCTTCTCAAACTTGATCAGAATAAGAGGGACTTTCCTGGCCGTCCAGTGGTGAAGACTTCACCCTTCAATGCTAGAGTTGTGGGTTTGATCACTTGTTAGGGAACTAAGATCCCACATGCCTCAGGCCCCCCCTCAAAAAAAAACATAAAACAGAGACAATACCGTAACAAATTCAAGAAAGACTTAAAAACAATACAAATTAGAGATTTTCATGTACTTTGTTCTATCTCCTGTAGGAATTTCATCTCACAGTCTGATTTTTCAGATTGTTTCTCTTCTTTGGCAGAATCTTTTCTGTGTGTGTACTTCCCTCTGTTTGCTGACATTTATAGGGCTGAAGCTACCTAAAAGTGGCTAAGTTTGAATCACTTTAACTATAGTATTTTAAACCTTTCAGAGTTAGGAAAAGGAAGAATGAAAAATCTAGTTTTGCTTTGCTGAAATTAAGGTCCACTTTCCTATAAGAAGGAGGAAACAGCCAGTGCAACAGGTGGTACTTTGAGCCTTTGAGCCTCAGGTGGTACTTCTGGGTTTGTGGTAGAACAGGAAACCAGCTGGGCCAGCACCTGCCTTCATGGTGGCATCATCCCTGCTACTACTGTAGGTCAAGAACAATGGTCACAGCTGGTTTCTCTGCCCTGTATGATTCCAGGTGCTTTGAGCTCATCACAGGAAGAAACAAAGCTCACCTTTCTCAGATGCCTACCTGTCCTAGATGATGAGCACATGACTCCTAGATACATGGGGGGCCCTTTCAGGAAGCTCTGGGGCTTCCCAGGTGGTGCTAGTGGTAAAGAATCCATCTCCCAATGCGGGAGACATAAGATATGCAGGTTCAATCCCTGAATCAGGAAGATCCCCTGGAGGAGGGCATAGCAACCCACTCCAGTGTTCTTCCCTGGGAAATCCCACGGACTGAGAAGCCTGGTGGGTTATGATCCACTGGGTCTCAAAGAGTCAGACACAACTGAAACAATTTAGCATATGTGCAGGGAGTTCTAGCATCTTCTTCAGCCAGGCTGAGAACCGTGAAGCCCATGGACCGATAACTTATCCTCTCCAATCTGTGCTGTGAAAGTGCCTTAAGATTTCTGAGATAGTGAAGGCAACCATCAGCAGTTTCTAAGACTGGTAAATATTTTTCTGTATTCATTCTTAGTCACATAAATGGGAATGTAAAGATAGCCACCTTTACCTCAATGTTCCTTCTGGAATCTCATGTCATTAATGGTGTGTCCCAAGTTATGGAACCCCTGCTGTGAATATCACCCATCCAAAGAAACAATCAACAATACTTCAATGTTTAAAAAGTCTGAATCCCTAAAACACCTTTATGTTATGGCTCCCCCTGCTGGCTTTACAACAGGCCGATGAAGTTTGAGTAAAGTGGAGACATTTTCAGCAGGAGCCAGACACCTCTGAGCTGGTTAATTTAAACTCCTAACAAGTATTTAGCATTTCTTAGGAGACATTGGAGAAGGAAATGGCAACCCACTCCAGTGTTCTTGTCTGGGGAATCCCAGGGACGGGGGAGCCTGGTGGGCTGCTGCCTATGGGGTCACACAGAGTCAGGCACGACTGAAGTGACTTAGCAGCAGCAGCAGCTGGAGACTGGCAGCAGGAATTGGAGCACCGCATCTGCACTTCAGAGAAACTCTTCAGGTCTGAGCCCAGGGATGTGATGAAGGTCACATCCTGGTCTGGACTCTTGGAAGAGTCCACAGAGAAACCCGACCCTGTGCTCCTGGAGGACACGTGTCCATGCTGCTGTTGTTGTTGTTGAGTGGCTCAGTCGTGTCCAACTGTTTGTGACCCCATGGACTGCAGCACACCAGGCTTCCCTGTCCTTCACCATCTCCTGGAGCTTGCTCAAACCCATGTCCATTGAGTTGGTGATGCCATCCAACCATCTCTCTCATCCTCCGCTGCCCTCTTTTCCTCCTGCTCTCAACCTTTCCCAGCATCAGGGTCTTTTCCAATGAGTCGGCTTTTTGCATCAGGTGGTCAAGTATTGGAACTTCAGCCTCAGTATCAGTCCTTCCAATGAATATTCAGGGTTGATTTCCTTTAGGACTGACTGTTTTGATCTTCTTGCTGTCTAAGGGAGTCTCAACAGTCTTCTCTGGCACCACAGCTCGAAAGCATAAATTCTCGGGTGCTCAGCCTTCTCTATGGTCTATTTCTCACATCCATACATGACTACTGGAAAAACCATAGCTTTCAATATACAGACCTTTGTCAACAAAGACATGTCTCTGCTTTTTAATATACTATCTAGGTTTGTCATAGCTTTTCTTCCAAGGAGCAAGCGTCTTTTAATTTCAAGGCTGCTGTCACCATCCACAGTGATTTTGGAGCCCAAGAAAACAGTCTGTCACTGTTTCCATTTTTTCTCCATCTATTCATCAACAAGTGTCCATACATATGAAAAAAAAAAAAAAAAAAGAGTATCTGCTGCTTGCCTGTAAGATGCTGCCATAGAGAGCTGGAAACAGCTTCTGTGAGTTTAGAAGAAATGCTTCCTGTGATTGCAAACACACACATGCGTGCACAATTTCTAATTTTTCTTAACAAGATAAAGCTGGGATAATTGAATACTCAGTGACCCCTCACTTACTAATTCCATTTTCCCCTCATTATCTATAATGGTTATAAAAACTGCAGTCTGATGGGTCTTTTATGATTTGATCAAATTCAGAATTATGAAATTTAATCAATAAGAATGGTTTCTGCTATTCAAGACTCTAAAAAACTTGGTGAAAATATGAGAGTAAATGTGTTTTTTCCTTTCAGCTAATGGTGCTCTCAACATCCACACGTTTTGTCTTTGGAAGCTCGACTTTTTCTTTCCTCATTACCTCAGGTTATTATTACAATTAGAAATAATAATTATGTGTGTACAAGTGAGTGTGTATATACATCACTGTTGTTTAGTCACTCAGTCGTGTCTGGTTCATTGGGAGCCCAAGGACTGTAGACCGCAGGTTCCTCTGTCCATGGGATTCTCCAGGCAAGAATACTGGAGTGGATTGCCATTTTCTTCTCCAGGGGATCTTCCCAACCCAGGGATTGAACCCAAGTCTCGTGCATTGGCTGGTGGATTCTTTACCACTGAGCCACATGGGAAGCCCACTTTTTAAATAGTCACTGCTGTGTGCATATGAAAGTGTTTCCATTTGAAATGACTGTCAAAATATTAAAGAATACACTTTGGGAATTATTAATGAACTAAAATAATGTTTTTCTCATGCTAAACAGAGATTGGCTTTGGTTAACAAGGTCATTTTTTTTAAGATAACTTAGAGGTCTCCATTGTATATAACCTGGCATAGTTGCTATTTTTCATGCAACAACACCCTCTGTTGTTGCATGAAACAACATAGTCTCTGATTCTCTTCTTAATCTACTTGAGGCTGACTCAGTCTGTGGACTACCCTCTTCAGGGATTGCTTATGTAGTTCTGCTTAAGAAAGTATTGATGTATTTCCCCATAATTTGAAAATATTTGACATTTAAATTAAAAGGTATATTGCTTTATAAAAAAACCTTTGTTAGAAGTATGTCATGTCAGAAAACTTAAGCTGCAGAGAGGTAACATTTGTCTCTGATTATGTTTTCTAAGATTTCTTTTTGATGTGTACCATTTCTAAAGTCTTTCTTGAATTTGTTACAATATTGCTTCTATTTTATGTTTTGGTTTTTTGGCCTGAGGCATGTGGGATCTTAGTTCCCAGACCATGGATTGAACCCATAACCCCAGCATTGGAAGGAGAAGTCTTTACCATTGGAGGGCCAGGGAAGTCCCCTGATTCTTTCTCTGGACTCACAGAAGACAGAGGAGGCTACAGGAGTGGCCACCCAGGCCAGCCTGTCTCCTCCTGTTTTCAGAACTTTTTGTAAAAGTAGTCAGAAGCGCCAGTAGGGATGTTGCCGGTGGACCTACTGTTTTTTCTACATGTCAGAAAACTGTGCTCTAGATCAGAGCTCCAGTTCTTTCCTCCCCCACGATTGGGATCTAGAGGACCAAGGACTACAGTTGGCCTGGTGAGTAAATCCTGGACTTTCAAGGAAGTGAGCAGAGAGATGACCATAAAGGAATGTTCCACCTTATTCTGGATAGAACCTGAAGGCAGCCACCCGGTCATCACCTGGAACCTGAGAACAGGACAATGGGGGACACAGGATGCAAAGAGAAGACACCAGTTGCATCATTTGATACACGGGATCCATCTAAGCTTAAAGCTCTCAACTCTCGGTACATGAAAAAAATACCATCCCTTTTAGACTTTGTAAACTTCATTGGATTTTCCATCACTTGCCATAGGAAGAGTTTCCAATGATAAATAACAGTGCTTAGTTTGAATTTCAAAACTAAAGAGTCACTTTTGTAGAGACGTGGACAGACCTAGAGTGTATCATACAGAGTAAGTAAGTCAGAAAGAGAAAAATAAATAGCACATATTAACACATATGTGTGGGATCTAGAAAAATGGCACAAATGAACCTACTTGCAGGGAACGAATAGAGATGCAGGAGTAGAAAATGGACAGGTGGATACAAGAGGGGAAGGAAAGGGTGGGATGAACTGAGAGAGCAGCACTGACATGTATACACGACCATGTGTCAAACAGACAGCTAGGGAGAAGCTGCCGTACAGCCCCGGGAGCTCAGCTTGGTGCACTGCGATGACGTAGAGGGGTCAATGGAGTGGAGGGGATGGGAGGGAGGTTCAACAGGGAGGAGACTATATGTAAACTTATAGCTGATTCACATTGTTGTATAGCAGAAACTAACACAATGGTGTAAAGCAATTGCACTCCAATAAAAACATACATAAAGAAAAAAACTAAAGGATCGTAACATGTCAGGGCAGGATGAGACCTGCAGAGGCAACCCCAGCCCCGAGACACAAAGAACCAGGCAGAAGGAGGGCTGGATGTGGAGGTGCCTTCACTTTCTTTGCTGCCTCCTTCAACAGGCAGGACATGGCAGAGGTGGGAGCTGAGGGCTTCCATGGGCTTCCAGGTATACTGTCCCTTTCAGCTCCGAGCTCACGACTTGTGGATCTAGAAGCTCCTCTTACTGGCTGCTCTGGTTTGGTTTGGACATTTTGTGGAACCAGAATTATTAGTAGTGAATTATTTAGCCCTGCATTTTTCAAACTTGGTTTAAGGTAGAAGGACATCCATGAATTCCTCTCGGGGGTGATTTGAACAGTCTGGGGTCTTGGAGCACAATCATCACACACACACACACACACACACACACACACACTCAGTTTTCTCTCTTGCCATCCTCTGATTCCTCATCTCTCTCTTCCCAGGAATGGAGTCTTGGCAGACAGCCAGGGGGAACCACAGACTCGAAAAAGGATTTCTTAGTCTTGACCAAGCACTGTCTCTGATGAGAAACTGGGTCCAGAAACCTTGAGGAAATGTCCTAAATTGCTCAACTAGGCAGGCTTAGCACTCCTGTGAGGTCATCTTATCTGTATTATTGTATAATTTTTTAAATGTTGTTAATATTCAATTTCTGATGGTAACACATGAGAACATTCTAATAGGATAATATTGAACAAATAGCCCAATCGTCTAAAAATAAACTTAAGTCTTCTTCCCCCAACGAGGTAACTACTGTGAATACAGAGGAGGGTTCACCTTCAGGCTCTTTCATGGCATATTTAGAAATCTGGAGGATGCCTTTGTGGGGCATTCATTCAGAAATGGTCAAAGAAAAAAGGACCTTGAGTGTGCCTAGTACCCTGGTCTTAGTAATCATTCCATTATGAATTAAGACACTGAAATACTTTCTTTAGTGTTGAGATTTTAAAATAATTACTACAAATGTGAACAAATAAGCCATTACAGCATGGAATACATCTTTCAGACTATACTTCCCGCCCCCTCTATACACTGCTCCTGCCTGGGCCCTGCTGGTTGGACACAGCAGACGGCTGTCCCTCCAGGCAGGGGCGCCCCTTTCACCCAGTGGCAAGACACCCCTGGGGAGTATCCTACTTGCCATCTCAGAGGTGACTAGAGATGTATATCCCACATATGGTGATAATCATACACCCTGGAAAACGCATAACGGGGCTGCTCATAAAACGCAGACTGATAAACTCATCATGAAGGCTGCAGTGGGCCATTCTTGAGAATTAATGGGAAAATCCTACAAGATTCCCCATGGTGACTCAGACGACACGGCAAGGGGGCTGGGAAGGTTTCATTTTCTGTTTGAGGACATTGCTACTTTGAGTTGATGTCTCTGGAATGTCATGTAGGAAAGAATGGAAGCCACCGATCACCTTGACTTCTGAACTGCTTGCCTGAAAATGTTTTTTGTTTTTTTTTTTCTTTCTCAACTCTGTAGAGTTGAACACAGCTAAAAATGGCAAATGCTGTAGACGAGGTGGTGGACACACTGTAAGGAGCTGAGACTCTTATCTGAAGATTGACCACAAAGGCCCGGAAATGGGGCTGTGATATTTCAGGAAGATTCACCCATGAGGTTTCTGGGTCAGCTTACTGGGTCAGGCTAGTTCCGCTGTGAGTTCAGCCTTGTCAGGGTCTCTGCAAGATCATGTCTCATGTTTGACAAAACATGGGAAAGAGGGGAAGAAAATCTGTGACATGTTGCTAAGAAAACAAAATGATCTAATTTGTTTTAGGTGAGATTTTTGCTTATTAGGCTAAAATGACTCATGAGTGAGCCAAAGAAAGGTGTATATGGATTTCTCCCAGTCTCCAAGATGCTTGTTCCTTGGAAGAATAGCTATGACAGGCCTAGATAGCGTATTGAAAAGCAGAGACATCACTCTGCCGACAAAGGTCTGTCTAGTAAAAGCTAAGGTTGTTCCAGTATTCGCGTACAGATGTGAGAGGCTTAGTTGTCCCGCTGTGTGTGGGATCTTCCTGGATCAGGGATTGATCCTGTGTCTCCTGCATTGGCAGGTGGGTTCTTTACCACTGAGCCACCACACCAGGGAAGTTCATGCATGGTAAACACTGTACAGATATCGTTTATTTGCAGCCTCACAATAACCATGTCATTTTTCTCTTTTATAGAAAATGAAAATGAGGCTCAGAAGAAAAAAAAAAAAGAAACTTTTACAAAATCACACAAAGTGTACGTGTCTGGATACCTAGAATTGTATCCAATTCTGCTTGACTCTGAAACCACATTTTTTTCCCCTGATATGATATGTTCATGTGTTCCATCCCACCTCTCTTGGGTTCGGTTCAGTTCAGTAGCTCAGTCATGTCCGACTCTTTGCGACCCCATGAACCGCAGCACGCCAGGCCTCCCTGTCCATCACCAACTCCTGGAGTCCACCCAAACTCATGTCCATCGAGTCGGTGACGCCATCCAACCATCTCATCCTCTGTCATCCCCTTCTCCTCCTGCCCTCAATCTTTCCCAGCATCAGGGGCTTTTCCAATGAGTCAGCTCTTCGCATCAGGTGGCCAAAGTACTGGAGTTTCAGCTTCAACATCAGTCCTTCCAGTGAACACCCAGGACTGATCTCCTTTAGGATGAATTGGTTGGATCTCTTTGCAGTCCAAGGGACTCACAAGAGTCTTCTCCAACACCACAGTTCAAAAGCATCAATATTTTGGCGCTCAGATTTCTTCACAGTCCAACTCTCACATCCATACATGACCACTGGAAAAACCATAGCCTTGACTAGACGGACCTTTGTTGGCAAAGTAACGTCTCTGCTTTTGAATATGCTATCTAGGTTGGTCATAACTTTCCTTCCAAGGAGTAAGTGTCTTTTAATTTCATGGCTACAATCACCATCTGCAGTAATTTTCAGATCAGATCAGTCGCTCAGTCGTGTCCGACTCTTTGCGACCCCATGAATCGCAGCACACCAGGCCTCCCTGTCCATCACCAACTCCCAGAGTTCACTGAGACTCACGTGCATCAAGTCAGTGATGCCATCCAGCCATCTCATCCTCTGTCGTCCCCTTCTCCTCCTGCCCCCAATCCCTCTGAGCATCAGACTCTTTTCCAATGAGTCAACTATTCGTATGAAGTGGCCTAAGTATTGGAGTTTCAGCTTTAGCATCATTCCTTCCAAAGAAATCCCAGGGCTGATCTCCTTCAGAATGGACTGGTTGGATCTCCTTGCAGTCCAAGGGACTCTCAAGAGTCTTCTCCAACACCACAGTTCAAAAGCATCAATTCTTCGGCGCTCAGCCTTCTTCACAGTCCAACTCTCACATCCATACATGACCACAGGAAAAACCATAGCCTTGACTAGACGGACCTTTGTTGGCAAAGTAATGTCTCTGTTTTTGAATATGCTATCTAGGTTGGTCATAACTTTCCTTCCAAGGAGTAAGCATCTTTTAATTTCATGGCTGCAGTCACCATCTGCAGTGATTTTGGAGCCCCCCAAAATAAAGTCTGTTTCCACTGTTTCCCATCTATTTGCCATGAAGCGGTGGGACCAGATGCCATGATCTTTGTTTTCTGAATGTTGAGCTTTAAGCAAACTTTTTCACTCTCCTCTTTCACTTTCATCAAGAGGCTTTTGAGTTCCTCTTCACTTTCTGCCATAAGGGTGGTGTCATCTGTATATCTGAGGTTATTGATATTTCTCCCAGCAATCTTGATTCCAGTTTGTGTTTCTTCCAGTCCAGCGTTTCTCATGATGTACTCTGCATAGAAGTTAAAAAAGCAGGGTGACAATATACAGCCTTGATGTACTCCTTTTCCTATTTGGAACCAGTCTGTTGTTCCATGTCCAGTTCTAACTGTTGCTTCCTGACGTGCATACAGGTTTCTCAAGAGGCAGGTCAGGTGGTCTGGTATTCCCATCTCTTTCAGAATTTTCCACAGTTTATTGTGATCCACACTGTCAAAGGCTTTGGCATATTCAATAGAATCTCCTAAATGGAACTCACTAAATCCATTCAATGAAAGACTCTTTCAAGGAGGATATCAGCAGCCTTTGACCACAGAAGCCACTGCTGCAATGAACTAATGTGTTAGGTCTCCTGACAGTGAATCTAAAGGAAACCTAGGACTTCATCTGTCCTTAGTGCGCACAGACGTAGACTCCCACCTTCAGCACACAGGCGCCCTTTCTCCTCTGGACCACAGCTGTTACTGTGCTCCTCTTCATCTCTCTGAGTGCTTTTTGACACCGATGGTGGCTCAGCGGATCTTATTCCTACTCCCTGAACCTCTCAAGAAAGTGCAGATCTGTTTGTTTGCTATGGGCTGGTTGGCGCCTGAGGTTAGATGCTGGCCAGAGATAGATGGACCTTGAGGTAGAGATTCTATAGCCTTGAACCATGCCGAGGCTGGGTACCAAGGCTGGGTACCTGGCTGGGTCCCTTTGGGTACCTGGCTGAGCTGCTGAGTCTATTTTCTTGCATCTAGAAGCCAGTTATCTGGAGACCCACTCCCAGGTTTAGAGCAGCCCGTCCCTCCATCATGTCAATGTCTTTAAGGAGAACTCTGATCTTGCTGGTTTCTGAAGCTGAGGGCTTCCCAGGTGGCACAGTGGTAAAGAATCTGTCTGCCAATGCAGGAGACACCAGAGATGAGGCTATGATCCCTGGGTCAGGAAGATCCTCTGGAGTAGGAAATGGCAACCCGTTCCAGTATTCTTGCCTGGGAAATCCCCTGGATGAGGAGCCTGGCTACAGTCCACGGGGTCGCAAAGAGTCAGATATGACTGAGCATGCCTGCACGCACAAAGCTCACACAGAACATAATAGATCTAATCAAACAGGATACCTGAATTACTCTACACTGGTGATCTAAATCTTAAATGTGGATCTGAAAAACAAAAAGCTCTAAATGGGAAAATTCCCATGCTTTTGTACATTTGCCAAATGAATAGATTGCCACGAAAAAAAAAAAAAGGAATTCCTTGGTTTCCTATAGAAGACCAACAAAACTCTACATCCTGATGGATTACTTCCCTTGCCATGCCATGTTGGGGTATGGATGGGAAGAAATTGGAAAATGTAGTCATCAATGACTGTGTGTTGCCTTGGGAAGAGAAAGCAGTCCCACTAGACGAGAGTGTGTGACAGGGGAGAGGGGCTGAGTTCTGTTAAGTTCCTGTGTTTCCTACATTCAGAACTTGCTTGGGCTAAATGAACACAGATGACAAATCAGAATCAATAGGGAATTTTTTTTCTCCCCAAGTCTGTCAAATCCATGGGATCTTTCACATCATCACCACTTTATTATTCCTGTATTGAATCATTCCACGAGGACCTTATTCATATCCTACTTTCTTCTGTCCTGAGGCAAAGACAAAAGCTCTCTTGGGCTGTGAAGACACTGCTGCTTTCTTCCCAGTCTGCTCTCTCCGGCAGTAATCAACATTTATGGCCGCAGTTACAGTAAAAATAGCAAAAGTCAATATTTGTGCTCCGTATCTGTCAGATAATAAAGCTGGCTGGAGGCATGGTGACAAGACATCTGCATGCAACACACAGAGGCTGGTCCCCCCCATCCTTCTAGATGGTTTGTCTAAAGATGGCGTCATATTTGTACAGCTGAGATTCCCAAATCCCCCATGTGTGTCCTTAGGGAAGCTCAAGATTTTTGTTTGATTTTTGATCCTGTTGATTCTGGCCTCTGGACTGGGAAAGATGTTTAAAAGAAGAAAAAGGGATGAAAAAAAATGAAAGTAAGAAAATGAAACGAGACAGAGTAACCACTCAGAAAATCTACTAATAACAATCCCCTTTGAACTAGCTTTTTACACCTTGCTACCTCTACAAAGAAGAGTAAGAGACAAAGCAATGATGGAAGAATTTAAAAGAAGGACCCTAAAACAACCTGGGAAATAAGAACTCCTTTCGAAGGTTTGGGTTTTAGACAAAGACGTGGGTTTCAGTTTTAGCTCTGTGATCTGGGTCAAGTATCTTAATGTAAATTAGCCTCAGATGTCTCATCTTTAAAGTGGGACTATTAATAGAATGCAATTTATATGGTTTTTGAAAAGATCAAGTGAGATAAGGTGAGCAAAACACTGAGCACAGCAGGTGGTTACAATACCAGGATTGTTACTATCAAAGCAAAGTGATTTTGAAGTGAACCAGTTTACTTTTCCTTCAAATACCTAGCGTCGTAAAATGACTAAAACAAGGCATCAAAAAAAAAAATGTGGAAAGTCAAAACTCAATTTTTATAACTAATTTTCCTGTTGCATTTCCTTACTACTATTATTATTAATCTCCCATGACTTAATTCTTAGCCATTTCCATCTTGTTCAATATTCCCAAGTCAGAGTCATTGTCCCAGTCTGGGGACACCATTGTTATAATCGTTCTGCAGTTTGATGCAGTCGCGAATCCTACAGGATGTCACAACCTCTGTGTGCCGTCCCTCCCATACAAGCTTTGTTCCCTTTGGCTCTTTTTTGAAGTCGATTGCGTCCAAAGTTCGTCTGTCTCTAAAAATGACACATTTTGTAATATGTGAAATAATTCTAGGTACATGGACTCTCCTATTTCTAAAAGTACTAATGCTCTAATATGTATTAGAGAAAATAAATAGAAGACCAAATCCATGATCTCCTAGATATTATCCTTTAGGTTGAAGAGAAAGCAGCATGAAGTTTAAAAATTGGCAATGTCTAAAAGATTAAATATTAGACTGTGGGTCCTTGCTCCTATTTCCCAGCTCCTTGCAGTTCAGTGGATTCGTGTTTCATTGCTAAGCAGAAGCCTTCAGGAGCCTGCACGCAGGTCTCCAGTTATCTCTTACAGCCACAGTGACTGATGAGGCTGCCTGGTCCAGGTGAGGCAGGTGTAAGATGCTGAGCCTCCATCAGCCTGGGTCCCTGAGTGACTGTATAGAGCAAAATGCCTATTCACTCATGACCAATGTATAGTATGAGTGCGACCACTTCTTCTGTGATAGTCTTCTGTTTTCTTTTTTTTTTTTTTTCTTTTTTTCTTTTTTTTTTCTTTTTTTTTTTAATTTTATTTTATTTTTAGACTTTACATAACTGTATTAGTTTTGCCAAATATCAAAATGAATCCGCCACAGGTATACATGTGTTCCCCATCCTGAACCCTCCTCCCTCCTCCCTCCCCATTCCATCCCTCTGGGTCGTCCCAGTGCACCAGCCCCACGCATCCAGTATCGTGCATCGAACCTGGACTGGCTTATTCAGTTTTCATTTAATATTAAAATACAAGCTTATGTATTTAGCAAATGCTTCTCAGCACCAATTCTATGGCAGGGTCCCTGCTAGCCATAAATATACAGTGACAGGCAAGATGAATCTGGTCACTGTCCTTACAAAATTGAAAACTATACTTGGACAATCATTTATTTCTTTAGATGCCCTTCTGTTTTCCTCCCATCAGAATTATTGCCATTTGTGTAGTCAAAACTTTGAAGAATCTCTCATAAGTCATCACCCCACTCAAATGTCACTAGCTGTACAATATCAATAGGGCTTCCCTGATGGCTCAGACTGTAAAGAATCTTCCTGCAATGCAGGAGACCTGGGTTTGATCCCTGGGTTGGAAAGACCGCTGCAGAAGGAAATGGCTACCCACTCTAGTATTCTTGCCTGAAAAATCTCATGAACAGAGGATCCTGGTGGGCTACAGTCCATGGGGTCAAAATTACACATTCTCTGAAAACCCACCAAAGTCTCATTCTAAGGACTGGTGTCATCTTTTAAATATACCCTTGTGCTCCTGGCTGAGAAATCAGTCTACTTAAGCAGAAGGTGGGCATGCTTGGCTTAGGTGAGGAAAGAAGAAAAACACCCCTGAGTGAACATCACTGTCCGTGAACATAAAGGGTTTCTCAAAATCTACTTCCTTCTCATACTGAAGCCTGTCCGGTAGAACAACTGACCTGATGATTTTCCCAGCTGGCAGCTCTTTCAAAAGGAAAGCTCTGTTACGCTACTTCTTTCTGAACTAACATATTTCAAGAGACTCGCTGTATTATTATAACGACTTTTAGAGTTTTTATTGCAAATGTTCACTGAAGCAATATTTGAAAATGTAAGTAGAAAGAGAGAATAAACAGTACTGCGTGGCAGTGGCATAAAACTTGACCTAGAGATCAGTGGAATAGCCTGGAGAGTCTAGAAATAAACTCAAGCTTTTATGATCACATGGTTTAAACAATGTCCTTAAGGTAATTCAATGAAGAAAGAATAGTCTGTACAACCAAAGAAATGAAGCTGAACCCCTACTTCACACCATATGCAAAAAGTTAACTAAAAAGAGATCAAAGACCTAAATGTAAGAGCTAAAATTGTAAAAGTCTTGTAAGAAAACATAGGTGCAAATCTTGGATTAAGCAGTGGTTTCATTGTTGTCAAACCCAAGTTCATGTGCCCAAGATATGGTAAGATCAGACAAACTGAAACATCACAGTTTAGAGCAGAGAAAGGTTTACTAGTCAAGGAGGAACCGATTGGGAAGATGGAAGACCTAGACTTACCTCAGATCCATATTTATTTCTTTTCATTGAAACACAGCTGAAAATTTACCAGTTTTGTAAAATATACCATAGGGTACTACATGGTAGAACAGAGCTCTGATCACCCATACTTAATTATTCACAGCCCATGTTGTCAAATATCAAACAAGCAAACCAATGCAATGCAAAACCATCTGTCAGGGTCACAGTTCCCTAGCCTTCCAGCCAATGCCCCATTAGAGACAAAGCCAAATGACCAACTTGGATACAAAAAGAAGACCGTCAGCGATGCTCCATTGTAGGCAAAGCCAACACACTAGGGAAGAATGGCCTGGCATCATCACAGAGGAGTTCCGTTACTTACCAGAGACATCTCAGCTTGCCAATGCAAGTTTACCTTTGCCATAAAATCAAAAGCACTGGGGCCACCACCAGGTCCTTTGAGCATTAGCTGCCTGGACTCCTTTCTTGGTGTCTGCAGTAAACACTGCACTTTCCTTCACAACAACCCAGTGTCAGTAGATGGGCTTTGCTGCCCATAGGAGATGGGACCCAAGCTTGGTTCAACAACAAAATCACATCAAAAGCATCACACCCAAAGCACAAGGAACCAAAAAATAGCAATAAATTAAAAAAAGATAAACCTCATGGGGATCCACTCATAGCATAAAGATTATTTTAAATGAAAACATTTGAACTGAAGAAGATGCAGAAAGAAATTTATCTGATCTTACCTTATCTGACTGAAGTGGAGCCTCAGAAAATACAGCTGCCATTCACCCATGCTTAGGGCATTTTCTGTGAATTCAGCTGAGATGGAGACAGACTACGCCATTCCATTAGCACCAAAAAGTCCAATAGAATCTTTCATGCCTTCCCACTGAAGTCCTAAAAGCAAAAACAAATAAAAAAAACCTTTGTTAAATTTTGTATATAACACTTTAATCTCTGGCTATTGAGGGAGTTACTCTCCACTGAGAGCATACAATAAAACTTGATTTTTCTTTCTGCTAATCTGTTTACTGTTATTTAATTTGCACACCCAGGACCACAGGACCCAAGTTGGAAGAAGAAAAGTTTTCCTCCCAACAACCGCATCCAAAATAAAAACTTTCGTGCTTCAAAGAAGGCCATCAAGTGGAAGGACAACCCAAATAATAAGACAAAATACTTGTAAATCATGTCTTTAGTAAGGGTGTACCATCCAGAATGTATAAAGAACTCTTACAATAAAAAGACAATAGCCCAATTAAAAATGAGCAAAGTATTGGAATAGCTATTTCCCCAAAGAAGAGAGGCAAATGACCAATGAGCCATGTGAAAGGATGCTTAACATTACTAATCGCTAGGAAAATGCATATCAAAACCACGACGAGGAAAAATGGTGCTGTTTGGAGAGGAAAAAAATTTCCTCTACCCTCTTAGATTGGTCCTTGAGGTCCTGTAAATCGACAAAATATAGACTGGCAAGGGAAAGAACATTTTTATTCATATACATGTAAATACAGCAGTTCACAGAAAATTGGGACTCAAAGGTGCAGCTGGAACTGGGGGCTTGGGTACCATCTCAACGTTAGGAAGAGGGTGAGAAGGGCACTTATGGGAAAACAAATGACACTCAGGGATAATAAAAGAGCCCTTAGGAGAATAGGTGGACACTATGTTAGTTTTGAAACGATGTCTGTTTGGCTGTGATACTGATTTCCTCTCTCAGAGAAGAGAAAATTCAACTTGCTCCCAAAAAAGGGGGATTTATGACAATTAAACTCTTTGGGGGGGGGGGGTCTCTGCTTTTAGGCAGATAAAGGGATTTCAAAAACTCAAACGCCTTCAGTTCAAAATAATTTCTATGCCACAGTGCTTATTCTGGATTCTTTCAATGCCAATTACTCAAGTCAGCTAACTAGTTAGTAAGCAAAACAAAGAACTAGAACCCATGCCTTCTGGCTCTGGTTACCAACTGAATTGTCTCCTCAATAAGCTAAAATTATCATCTTTTCTTATTTCTAAAGCCATTGAACAGTTTCCCTCAAAGACATACAAACCTTGGTTTTGTTTTATAGAGAAAAAAAATCAGTGCACAAACATGAATGTAACAGCTCTTTAGGTCTTGAAATTGTTTCTGAATGTCAGATATTTTATTCTGTGACCTGCCAGGCATTTATCTTATTATAAATGCTTTCTGCTTGTTTTTTTCTTTTGGAAAAACATTTGAGGAACAAGAAAGAAAGAAAAACATGTACCTTTCCATCCACCACAGATTGGCCTTAGGTGTCTGCCCACAGCTCTTTCGGTTCGATTGACAAGCCCAGCTGTTGATAGGCTGCAGGGAGACGGAGAGAGAATGCAATTCATCAGGACACTGGGCAAATAGGCATGTCTTAATGTTACCATTTTCCGTATGGTTGTAATAACCCCCTGCATTGCACACCTGGAATAATTTAACCAAGTCTGACCGATCAGGTGAGGAATTATTTGGAAAGTATGTGCTCTCTGTGCAAGGAGCTGGCGGATTCAGCAGTGAGCTAGCCAGCCAGAATCCACTCTCAAGGCTGGTGATGTGCTGACATATATCTGAAAAGGATTCACTTCCCTCCCAACTGTGCCCCCATTTCTCTCCCAGCCGGATTCTTTATGCAGCAGACACGGGTCACAGATTGGCTGCAAAGAGGTCTATGTTGTTGTTCAATTGAACTAATTACCATCATGATCCAACCAGGGCATTCTGAAGGAGATCAGCCCTGGGATTTCTTTGGAAGGAATGATGCTAAAGCTGAAACTCCAGTACTTTGGCCACCTCATGCAAAGACTTGACTCATTGGAAAAGACTCTGATGCTGGGAGGGATTGGGGGCAGGAGGAAAAGGGGACGACAGAGGATGAGATGGCTGGATGGCATCACTGACTGGATGGATGTGAGTCTGGGTGAACTCCGGGAGTTGGTGATGGATAGTGAGGCCTGGTGTGCTGCGATTCATGGGGTCACAAAGAGTCGGACATGACTGAGCAACTGAACTGAACTGAAAATTCATGCTGCCGCTAAGTCGATTCAGTCGTGTCCGACTCTGTGCGACCCCATAGACGGCAGCCCACCAGGCTCCCCCGTCCCTGGGATTCTCCAGGCAAGAACACTGGAGTGGGTTGCCATTTCCTTCTCCAATGCATGAAAGTGAAAAATGAAAGTAAAGTCGCTCAGTCGTGTCTGACTCCCAGCGACCCCATGGACTGCAGCCTACCAGGCTCCTCTGTCCATGGGATTTTCCAGGCAAGAGTACTGGAGTGGGGTGCCATCGCCTTCTCCATGAAAATTCATAAGCTCTTATTTAAAACTTATTTAAGTCTTATTTAAAACTTCCTTCCTGGCTTCTCTTGAAATATCAGTATGTTGGGACCAACTGGGCTTCCATTAGCACGGGACAGTGCTTCATTGGAGCTGGGTAGCAGCTCTCACATTTAGTTGGATGCACTGTCCTCTAGAGGGCTTCCCACATGGCTCAGTAGTAAAGAATCCCCCTGCCAATTCAGGAAACATAGGAGACATGTGTTCGATCCCTGCATGGGGAAGATCCCCTGGAGAAGGAAATGGCAACTCATTCCAGTATTCTTGCCTGGGAAATCCCATGGACAGAGGAGCCTGGTGGACTACAGTCCATGGGGTGGGAAAGAGACATGATTGAGGGACTGAGCACACATGTACAAGCCTGTGCCCGTGCGTGTGTGTGCGCACACACACACACACACGGATGGACACATGCCCTCTAGATTACTGGGGTCGCCACTACAACTCTACCCACTATTTCTTCCATTTGCATTCTCTGCTTCAGCCCTGGAAATATTTGAGCTTGCTATCTCTGCAGCAGAAAGTGAAAAAGAACTGCTTGGAAAATTTCTCTTGGCCCTAAGATTACAGATGATGTTTGTGTTATGACCAACCACGGTCTTTGCTAAGGTTGGAACTACTAGTTATTCATCCAGATTGGACTGTGGGGTTGTTTCTAATCTCATTTCTCCCTGTCTCTGTCTCTCTCTCTCCCCCTCTCTGTATACATACACTCACACACATATTTTTACTTCTTTTTGATGCCGTGAGAAATACCCAACTTCTAGTTGAGGGAGCCCATGCCTGAAAAGGGTGTTTGAAGTCACAGTCAGTCATAACCTGATGCTTTATCTCAGTCTTACAAATGGAGAATATTTCTTGCTGTCTCCAGCCATGTGTTAATGGTTTCTCTGAGGTCACCTGTACAGATAGATCTTTTGAATTTCACTTGAAACACATGTGGTTTTAAGCTAGTTGTTAATTGGAAACATTTATAGTGTCAAACATTTGATTAATGCTCTGGGTTTTAATTGAAAGGAATAAGCATTTCTTAAGTCAACTCTTCACAGTAATATGTTTAAAAAAAAGACTCGTAGATTAAACATTTATTTGAAAACTGGGTAATATTAAAAAAAAAAAAAAACAATCTTCACCAAGTATGGACTTGTTGGCATCCTTTTTCAAGAAATAGTTTGGGGATAATCACCAGCCAGTGGATCACGGAAAGTGAAGTGAAAGTTGCTCAGTCATGCCTGACTCTTTGCAACCCCACAGACTATACAGTCCATGGAATTCTCCAGGCCAGAATACTGGAGTGTGTAGCCTTTCCCTTCTCCAGGGGATCTTCCCAACCCAGGGATCGAACCCAGGTCACTAGAAAAAGAAAAGCATATGTCAGTAAATGCAACAGAACTGCTTTTGGCTGATGGTCAGTTACCACTCAGAAAACTGTTGAGTTTGGGGTATAATACAGAACAGTCTGCATGTTTATCCCTTGGATAGCATGGTCTAAGGAAGGGAAACCCATGGTCTACACAGTGAGAACTGCTCTGTGTAGCTGAGACCCTCTGAACTGGAACAGTCAGGATGTGGTTTGGGGACTAAGCGTAGGGTATTAATAATATCCTCCAGGTGTGAGAAGTCCAAAGTGGGATTCAGTTGAGTTCAGAAGAAGGTGCATTTTGACTTTAATTTTTGTTCGTAAAGAACCCAAATTGGGTCTCCAGATGGTGCCCTGTAGACATAATTAACCATTGCAATAAATCACATGCCAGTGACACAGCAATTATTCCTGGGCCTCCACCCATGCCTTGTCAGGTGGGGGGAGAGGCACCCACATTCTTTCAGGTGTTCTCACACGGTGCTGTGCCATCTATCAGAGGCCCGGAGGGGAATGCCGCCGTTTACTCGGTACTGTCAGCCAGGCGGATAATAGGAGCAAGATGTCTTCTGTGCTGGGATAGTCATTCTCACAGCTGCCCTGAACTTTGTATAGGCAGAGCCTCTAAATAGGGGGGAAAAAGTGTTACAAGGCCATGGCCACATAATTGCCACAGTTTGAAATGGAAAAAACTAAATATGCCCATTATGTCTTTGATTTCCCCATCACCAGACAACTCGCTTTACATTTATTCCCACTGAATTCTCTACCTGATTGATTGTTTCGGAAACACGTATTCTTCGGCCCTTTCTTCATTCAACCCATACATATTTCAATGTCCTTCAAAACTGAGTAATGTATAAATGTTTTTCAAATTCCCAAGAATATGCCCACAGACATATCCAGAGATATACGGACAAATTCTGAAAACACGGGCTTGAGAACTTAAAATCTTACCCTATGAAAATATATTAGAATCATCAAAATAGAAATAACTTTCATTTTTTAAGTGGGTAAAATATTTTCTGATATTTTTATGAAATGGAGAACACGAAATGTGAAACATTCTCTTTAGTTTGAGAAATGGCTTCCCAGGCGGTGCTGGGAAGGCAATAAAGGATCCGTCTGCCAATGCAGGAGACACAAGAGACACGGGTTCAATCCCTGGGTCGGGAAGACCCCTTGGAGGAGAAAATGGCAACCCACTCCAGTATTCTTGCCTGGAGAATCCTGCAGACAGAGGGGCCCGGTGGGCTATACAATCCGTGGGGCCACAAAGAGTCAGACATAACTGAGATAGCCTTCTTTTTGTTTCTTATGTAGCACATACCATAACAGGGACTTTTTAAGGACTGCCCTGATCTCCAAAAGGAGAAAGAGGGTCATAGGAAAAAAAAATAAGAGGGACATAACAGATCATCTGTGCTCTTAGGAAGCCTGTGTGTGGTTCTGTCTTTGGGCCAATTAGTGGGATTACATGGTTCCCCACTACATTTTGAAACAGAACCAAAAGATTCTGCAAGGACGTTTTTCAGCTGTAGGGTCTTCTCCTTCTAGTGTTAACTAGGAGCTTGTTTTAGTTTCTGTGGCTGCTCTAACAAATGACCACAAACTTGGTGGCTTAAAACAACATAAATGTATTACTTTACAGTTCTGCAGGTCAGAAGACTGAAATCTGTTTCACGGAGCTAAAGTCAAGACATTAACAAGGCTGGTTTCTTCTGGAGGCTTTAAGAGGGAATCTGTGTCCTTGCCATTGTCACATTCTCCAGGCTGCCTGCATTCATTATCTCCTGACCCCTCCCTCATGTGTGTCCACTTTTGCTTCCATCATTTCTCTCTTACTTCCCTCTGATCTCCTTTATTCCCCTTGTAAGGATTGCAAGGAGATCAAGCCAGTCAATCCTAAAGGAAATCAACCCTGAACATTCACTGGAAGGACTGATCTGAAGCTGAAGCTCCAACACTTTGGCCACCTGAAGCAAAGAGCCAACTCATTGGAAAAGACCCTGATGCTGGGGAAGACTAAGGGCAGGAGGACAAGTGGGTGACAGAGGATGAGATGGTTGGACAGCATCACTGACTCACTAGACTTAAATTTGAGCAAATTCCAGGACAGAGTGAAGGACAGGGAAGCCTGGCGTGCTGCAGTCCATGGGGACTCAGAGTCAGATATGACTTAGCGACTAAATAACAACCACATCAAAGGACACCTAGAATTATATTGGGCCCACAGGACAAAGCATCTCAAGACCTTTAAATTAATCCCACCTATCAAGTCCCTTTTGCCTCAGAAGGTAACGTTCTCAGGTTGTAGGGATGGGGCCATTATTCAGCCTACCGAAGTGCTGAGAACTCAAATCTCTGTCTCTGGTTCTGACCCTTCACTTCCAGGTTCATGTCATCAACCATACACCCCAACTTCACTGTGACATCATTTCGTATAAAAAGTCCCAGGCCAGTGACTTCCCTGGTGGTCCAGTGGCTGAGACTCTGAGCTCCCAATGCAGGTGGCTCAGGTTTGATCCCTGATCTGGAAACTAGATCCCACATGCAACTAAGACCCAGAGGAGCCAAATAAATAAATAATAAGTATTTTTTAAAAGTCCCAGGCAGCTCACTTTCTCTTCCCCCTAAAATCTGTTCCACAACCTCAATTTTCTTTCTCTTCTTTCACACAATTTTGAAATTACAGTGCTATTCCATAACTCAATATGCTTGCTTTATCCCCTATTTTCTCCCTAAGATCCCCCACTCACCTTTGAAAGGCCCCCAGTTTATTCCTCTGCTCATCTCAGCTGTGACCAAACTCCCCCCAGACCAGTCAACATTCCTGCTAAGAACCACATGACATTTCTACTTAGATTTTCATACTTTTGACTAGTGTGCTTTCTATCAAAATTGGTAGTACCCAGAAGAGAATAAATTTGAGGTCAAAAAATTTTTTCATGAAAATTGGTAGAATCTGTGACAAACTCTACATGAAAAATAGTAGCAGGTTTCCAGCCATTTAATCGCTGGCTCTGCTGTTTTATTTTCCCTTTAGAATGCCTTTGATGTGTCAAGTAGACACTACGATAGATACTGACCTCCACTGCAGAGCTTCTCTCCACTGGCCCGTCACACTGCCCATTGCAGTGTGTGCATTCTTTGAAGCTTTCTCCCTGCTCCTGTCCAGTGTGATCATCACAGGGGAGGGTTTTCATGCCTTCCTCCTCTTTCATTCACTGACACAAAATATTGGAACTCAGCTCTACCATCTCCCCTTTTTAGCAGGTAGTTTTATCTCCCTTAATAAAAGAGCAATCTAGAATAATTTCTCACAAACAAGCCTTAAGTGATAAGTAATTGTGTGCTCAGTGGTGTCGGACTCTTTGGGGCCCCAAGGACTGTAGCCCACCAGGCTCCTCTATCTATGGGATTCTCCAGACAAGAATACTGCAGTGGGTTGCCATACCCTACTTATCTATGGGATTCTCCAGACAAGAATACTGCAGTGGGTTGCCATACCCTACTTCAGGGAATCTTCCTAACCCTGGGCTGGAACCTGCATCTCCTGCATTGGCAGGCGGATTCTTTTCCACTGCATCACCTGGGAAGCTCTAAACAAGACTTGCTCTTAATTAATCTAAGATGTGGAAGCCCTTGATGACCCAGCCCCACAGAACAAGGGTCCCCAACCTCCAGGATCTAATGCCTAATGATTTGATGTGGATTTGATGTAACAATAATATAAATAAAGTGCACAATAAATGCAATGTGCCTGAAGCATCCTGAAACCACCTCTTCCTCCCCTTTCATGGAAAACTGTCTTCCTTGAAACTGGTCCCTGGTGCCAAAAAGGTTGGGGACCGCTGCCATAAAACCCTCAGAAACCAGCATGAGATGTACAACAGTCAAAGCTTATGATTTAATGATTTCTTGGTTGAATGACTTGTCTCTTCTTTATGTTCAGAAATTCTTTGAGGACAGGAACTGTGGCGACACAAGGCAAATACTATTACAGGCAGAATAAAGCTACACAGAAGCATTTGCATTTATAAGATTTACTCCAGTGTTGGTAAGGAAGCTGATCTCATCCTTTAACTAAACTCCTACCAGCCATAAGCTCAGCATAACTTTATAAGTAATGGATATACTTTAAAAGAGTAAGTGATTCTTATTCCTTTGAACATGTTAATTCACTGAGACATCAATTTTCTGGAGTTTGTTCATCTTGGCTCATTCAGTTCAGTTCAGTTCAGTCGCTCAGTCATGTCTGACTCTTTGTGACCCCATGAATTGCAGCACACCAGGCCTCCCTGTCCATCACCAACTCCCGGAGTTCACCCAAACTCATGTCCATAGGGTCAGTGATGCCATCCAGCCATTTCATCCTCTATTGTCCCCTTCTCCTCCTGCCCCCAATCCCTCCCAGCATCAGAGTCTTTTCCAAGGAGTCAACTCTTTGCATGAAATGGCCAAAGTATTGGAGTTTCAGCTTTAGCATCATTCCTTCCAAAGAATACCCAGGACTGATCTCCTTTAGAATGGACTGGTTGGATCTCCTTGCAGTCCAAGGGACTCTCAAGAGTCTCCTCCAACATCACAATTCAAAAGCAGCAATTCTTCAGCCCTCAGCTTTCTTTATAGTCCAACTCTCACATCCATACATGACCACAGGAAAAACCATAGCCTTGACTAGACGGACCTTTGTTGGCAAAGTAATGTCTCTGCTTTTGAATATGCTATCTAGGTTGGTCATAACTTTCCTTCTAAGGAGTAAGCGTCTTCTAATTTCATGGCTGCAGTCACCATCTTTAGTGATTTTGGAGCTCAAAAAAATAAAGTCTGACACTGTTTCTACTGTTTCCCCATCTATTTCCCATGAAGTGATGGGACCAGATGCCATGATCTTCGTTTTCTGAATGTTGAGCTTTAAGCCAACTTTTTCACTTTCACTTTCATCAAGAGGCTCTTTAGTTCTTCTTTGCTTTCTGCCATAAGGGTGGTGTCATCTGCATATCTGAGGTTATTGATATTCCTCCCAGCAATCTTGATTCCAGCTTGTGTTTCTTCCAGTCCAGTGTTTCTCATGATGTACTCTGCATATAAGTTAAATAAGCAGGGTGACAATATACAGCCTTGACGTACTCCTTTTCCTATTTGGAACCAGTCTGTTGTTCCATGTCCAGTTCTAACTGTTGCTTCCTGACCTGCATATAGGTTTCTCAAGAGGCAGGTCAGGTGGTCTGGTATTCCCATCTCTTTCAGAATTTTCCACAGTTTATTGTGATCCACACAGTCAAAGGCTTTGGCATAGTCAATAAAGCAGAAATAGATTTTTTTCTGGAACTCTCTTGCTTTTTCCATGATCCAGCGGATGTTGGCAATTTGATCTCTGATTCCTCTGCCTTTTCTAAAACCAGCTTGAACATCTCATCCATCTCTTAATCTGAGTCCTGTGAATAATGTAAATCTTTAAAAATGAATTTTCCATCCCTCAGTTTTAATCCATAATCTTAACTGTTGTATAACAGGAATAGCATAATAATGGATTTCTATCTCTAACTCACATATGAAAATAAAACCATGCCTTTATTTAAGCATTTACTACCTAAAGATGTACTTTGAATTCCTGCTATACAACCTCCAGAATTTGTTCTTCATTGGAATGCTAATTGTACTACCTGTAAATTTTAATTTTGAAAAGAAAATGAAAGTATTAGTCACTCAGTCATGTTCAACTCTTTGCAACCCCATGAACTATAGCTCACTGGGCTCCTCTGTCCATGGGATTCTCTGAGCAAGTATGCTGAAGTGGGTTGCCAAAATGCATCTCAGGATAGACTTCTGCTCTAAGAGTGTGTAGGTGCCTGTGTCTGGGGCTCAGGAAGAAGCAACACATCAAACTTAATGCTTTGCTGGTTTGAGATTAGCTCTTCCCTCGGGGTGGCTGAAGTTTTAGAAAAACAGAATTTACAGAGTTGTAAATCTGTCTTCCTTTCCAAAATTCATTTTATTAAACTCATTGATTTTGTCTTAAAGACCTGCAGATGAGATCATACATAAAAAGCTCTTTATAAGAAATAAAAGCAACATTTTTAGAAGTCTCAGCTAGCCTGTCCCTCTTCCTTAGTAAGCAGAGCTCTCTTCCTATACTGCGCCACCTTGCTGAGCCCTGAAGCCCACTGTCCCCAGGAAGAGGAGGGATGGGGAACAGGAGTGAGCATGTGCGCTCAGTTGCATTTGACTCTTTGTGAGCCCCATGGACAGTAGCCGCCAAGCTCTTCTGTCCATTCCAGGCAAGAATACTGGAGTGGGTTGCTAGTCCCTACTCCAGGGGATCTTCCCAACCCAAGGATCAAATCCCTGTCTCTTGTGTCTCCTGCACTGGCAGGCAGATTCTTTACCACTGTACCACCTGGGAAGCCCAGGAGTAAGGGAAGAAAAAGAGCAATGAGATGAGGCATAAAGCCTATCTTTCAGGCCCTTGGGGCTGATTCATAAGGAAGGGAGGTTGTAGAAATGGCCATACAACTGTGCGGAATCACTGAAGGTCAAGATTAGTACCCTGCAGAAAAGCATAAGCTTCTAGGGGAGCAATCATCAAAGGAGTGGCATGGATGGATGGAGACAACTAAAAGAATGGACTTGAGCTACCACTGTTGATGGAGAAGAAAATGGCAACCCACTCCAGTGTTCTTGCCTGGAGAGTCCCATGGACAGAGGAGCCTGGCGGGCTGCCGTCTGTGGGATCGCAAAGAGTCGGACACGACTCAGCAACTGTCACCTTCACCATGACTATTGAAAGTGGCCCAGGTGCCAGATACAGTGGGCAGGGAATCAGTTGTTTCTGCCTCCCCAGTGATGGTGCCAACATGCTAGAAGCACCAGGGAACTGATGTCCACTGGCTATGAAATGAAGACACAAAACACTGGGAATTAGTTACTAGAGGTACAGAACCAAGATCACAGGATGCAGCTATGGGTACCCATGAGGCACCACAAGTGGCCAGTCCTCACCAAGAGACTGGACTGGGCTGGGGCGAGGTCAGCAGCGGCTTTTGGTTTCTTCCTGTCATTGCCAGGAGGGCACAGAAGTGTCCCCATGCATATGGACAGAAGTAGGGGAGGGGAGAGATAAAACCCATAGACTAAGAATTTATCCCCCAAAGATCTAATAAGTATAAAAAGACGTCAAGTCCCCAAATACTGCAATATCAACTGGTAAGTTTAGATAGCACTCTGCTTCCAGCCAACGGACAGCAGGTAGGAAAGCCTATCAGTTAGGGAAAACAAAAAGCTACCCCTTTTTTGAATGTTTGAAAGCTGCTGCTGCTGCTGCTAAGTCGCTTCAGTTGTGTCCGACTCTGTGCAACCCCATAGATGGCAGCCCACCAGGCTCCCCGGTCCCTGGGATTCTCCAGGCAAGAACACTGGAATGGGTTGCCATTTCCTTCTCCAATGCATGAAAGTGAAAAGTGAAAGTGAAGTTGCTCAGTCGTGTCCGACTCTTCGCGACCCCATGGACTGCAGCCTACCAGGCTCCTCTGTCCATGGGATTTTCCAGGCAAGAGTATTGGAGTGGGGTGCCCATTGCCTTCTCCAATTTGAAAGCCGAGCAGTGGGCTTTTTAAATTTTCTACCTCCCTGCATACAGGTAAGGTTTTTATTTTGGTATCATTAACACCTGAGAGCAGAACGGTATATATCAGGGGTCCCCAACTTCTGAGATCGAATACCTGATTATCTGAGGTGGAGCTGATGTAATAAAAATAGAAATGAAGGGCACAATAAATATAATGTTCTTGAGTCATCCTGAAACCATCCCCTCCCAGTCCATGGAAAAATTGTCCCTAGTGCCAAAAAGATTAGGGATTGCTGATATACTATATATATGTATATATGTGTGTGTGTGTGTGTATAATACAATTTATATATAATACAATTTGTATATAATACTATACATATATATATTTAGATGTGTAATGAATATTTGTTCAATGACGCTGTAAACTCCATCATTGACCCAGTGGTATGCTGTTATAAAGGTTAGTAAATGCCAACAGTTCACCACATCCCCCTTTTTCTCAGTTAGAAGCAAGATCTTAGAAGGAACCATAAATACATAAAAGAATTTCCCGGGATGAGTTCCTTGTCAAATAGGCACGCTGGAGCCATCATTCATAAATGTAGAGTCCAAAGAAATGAGTTAAAGCAGCATATATAATTCTCCAAGAGAGGGACTATGACCTCATTAAGAGTGTTCAGTAAAAAAAGATTTCTTTTTTCTTTCTTTTCTTCCAACCACAACTGGAGAGGAAGGAGGCAGGCAGGGGAAAGAGAAGGAAGGGAAGCCATATGAGCACAGACCACCCAGCCCATCCCTTCTCCTTCCGAAGCCCCTGCAACCCACAGGTTTAGCCCACCCAGGCAGGAGGCAAAGACAGGGCTTAGTAGGCATTAGATTGAAGGCTTAAAATAAACAGGACCGATTCTACAGAACTTAAATGAGACACTGCAAAAAACCAAAAGGGGCTGAAAAGACATGGAGTCTAGCTGAGATGTCATTAAGCATCCTTACTGCCCAGAATAGAGATTGTGGTTGGGGAGGTTATTAGGGAAAAAATAAAACTGTTTCATGCTTGTCCCACAAAGAGCTTAGAGTCCTCAATAAACTGGTTGTCTGAGGCCCATGACTCCTACATCTTACGGTTGCTTAGAAAATTAAATGAGAGGAAAATGATGAGACCTAGTATGTAGGAGGCACTTCATAGATGTTGCAAACATTACTATTTTCTTCTAAATGATTTTTTTTAATATACATTTATCTTTACCTAGTTTGATGACATATTTATAGTCATTTACACAAAATACTTAAAACAAAATTATATACTGATGCACAGTGCCTATGAGAGTGTTTAAATAAAACGGCACCCCCACCATCATTCACTCCTTTTTTCTAGGAGACAAGTCTGCACATCTCTGTCTTGATTCAGAGATGTCATTTGTCTATAGTTGCTGAAAGAAAAACCAAGAGATTTGAGTGATTCAAATCAAAAAAGGGATGGGGTCAAGGCTTCCCTGGTGGCTCAGATGGTAAACAATCTGCCTGCAATGCAGGAGACATGGGTTCGATCCCTGGGTCAGGAAGATTCCCTGGAGAATGAAATGGCAACCCACTCCAGTATTCTTACCTGGGAAATCCCATGAACAGAGGAGCCTGGCAGGCTATAGTCCAAGGGGTCGCAAAGAGTTGGACATAACTGAGCAACTAACACTTTCACACTTTCAGGGCATAAAATTGGCAATGAATACAGTCTGTTTCTCTTTTGAAAAATAAATGTTTTTTCTTTTCTTTTTCATTGGTGTATAGTTGCTTTACAACGTTGTGGTAGGTTTTGCTGTACAACAAAATCAATCAACGATACGTATGCATACACCCCCTCTCCCTTGGATTTCCTTCCCATTTACGTCATCACAGATTGTTGAGTCGAGTTCCTGTGCTATACAGTAGGTTCTCATTGGTTATCTATTTTATACATAATAGTCTGTTTCTCAACCCCAATCTCCCAATCCATCCCACACACCCCTTCCTCCCTTGGTATCCATATGTTTGATATGGATACTGGGTATCCATATGGATATGGATATGGATACTGGATATGTGATACTGGGTCCCTTAGCCATATGAGAGATGGCTAAGGGACCCAGTATCACATTAAAGAAGGTGGTTCCCATTGAGGTTAGTAGCAGGAGATAAAGATGGATAAATAAGGAGAATTGTATTATAGTTGGAGGGTTAGGATTTGAACCTCTAGGCTTTTCAGCAGTTTCTTTCTCCCTTTCTTCTTTCCTTCCTTCTTTTCTTCTCTCTCCCCTCTCTCTCTTTTTTCTTTTTCTTTAAAGTCAACAGGTAGGTTCTCTATGGATGCAGTTTTGCTAGGGAGTGCAATACTTACAGCAGGCAAAGGCAAACTTTCTGGTTGAAGCTGGGGTGAGGACCCAGGGCTGACTCTGCTGAGTAAACCCTCCGCCCTCAGTGATCCTACCGCAGAACACCTAAAAACCCTTAAAAGGGAAACACCACTCTGGGCAGTGCCACACCTTTGGAAGTTTTTACATAGTGTGCCTGTTAAGTCACTTCAGCATGTCTGACTTTACAACACCATGGTCTGTAGCCCACAGACTCCTCTGTCCATAGAATTCTCCAGGCAAGAATAATGGAGTTGGTAACCATTCCTTTCTCCAGGGGATCTTCTCAAGCCAGGAATCAAACCCATGTCTCCTGCATTGCAGACAGTTTCTTTACCATCTGAGCCACAGGGAAGCCCTTTTAGATAGCATGGTGGTTAAATAAAAACTCAACATTCCAAAAAATCAACTTGGTAGAAGTGTGTGAAACGATATGGAGGAAACAGTAAGAGCCCTTGGTGGGGGTGTTTGCACTTTGTCAACAAGACTAAGCTAGAACTCCGTGTCTCAGAATTCTCCTCCCAGAAGATGCCACAAGAGAGTCCTAAGTGAGATCTGATACAGCTTCCACGTATATGACCAGCTGCTTCAGGGGCTTCTGTCAGCTGAATGCAAGTGGTCACTTCTCCAAGTGCTAGGCAGCTGTGTGCCTAGCTCCAAAGCACAGGGCTCCCACATGTCAGCCACATAGCTGCCTTCTCTTTCTCATACTTCCCATCCATCCTTCCTTCCCAGCTGTTTGCTACTGAGTTCAAGCTCCAACACGAGAGACAGAAGCAACTCTGCAAACTGCTCACCCAGCTTTCACCATGCGTTGAAGTCAAATCCCCGTAATGAACCCCTTCTCCCACCCTAGTGCCTCAGCTTCCCCAATAGAACCTGGGTGAGGTGCTCAGCCAAACTGCTGCTGTGGCAGGTGGTCACCTCCAATCATGGTGCGTTGGTTTTAAAATCACAGTGAGAGACTTAGAGAATGAACTTACAGTTGCTGGGGGGAAGGACAGGAGGAAGGGATAGTTAGGGAGATTGGGATGGACATGTGCACACTGCTAGGTTTAAACTAGATAACCAACATAGACCTACTGCTCACAGGGAACATCGCTCAATGTTACATGGCAGCCTGGATGGGAGGGGAGTTTGGAGGAGAATGGATACATGTATATCCATGGCTGCGTCTCTTTGCTGTTCACCTGAACTACCACAACATTGTTAATTGGCTGTACCCTGATACAAAATTAAGTGTTTTTTTGTTATAATTTAAAAAAGAGAGAGAGAAAATAAAAGTAAAATCACAGTGAATCTTCCAAGTGTCCATCTGGACATGGCAGACAGACTCCAGGACAGAAGAGCTGTTGGTACTAGTTTAGGCATCTTAGGCACCAACATAAAGAATGAGGGTGAGGAAAGAGCCGTGGGGCTTCTGAGAGAAAAAGCAGAGGCACCACAGAAGGCTGAGGACACAACCACGGGGACTTTTTAGAGCAGGGAGAGAGAAACCAGCGTGGGGCCCGGGACAAGTCAGAGAAGGGAGTGAGGCTCCTGAAAGCAGCGGCGGTGAGATTAAAGAGGGAAGGCTCGAAAGCCTTTCAGCCTCAGAGAAGTCGAGGAGGAGAATCTGCAATACACAGGAGAGACCAACACTGGGCTTTGCAAGAACGGCCACTGCGTCGGCTGGGATGCTCTGGCACGCAGGAACCCACAGGCGACCTGACTGACCTACACCCACGCAAGGCTGGGCTGGGGTCACTCCCACCTGCAATGCCAAAGCAGCTTCTCCCAGGTTGACTGCAGAGACTTGCCTTTGCCATGTCACCTAGCAGTTCATCAAAACATCTCTTTCTTCTCTGAGAACAGGAGAAATGTAAGAAAACTGACCCAAGGAGTTTGGGGAGGAGGCAGGCAAGATGAAAAGGAAAAAAGAATACATTGCCTTCAGAAAACAGTAACCTCCTCCTGCTACTTTTTATATATGTCATAGGTGATTTCATTTAGTTATTCCATCAACAAATATTTACATCCAAAATGGGCAAAGCCCTTTACTATTGGCTGTATGGTTCTGATCAGAGAAAACTCACCTGATTATCCATTAAACCTGGGAGAATCTCATCAGTAGTTTTATTTTAGAGCCATGCCCAAGCCCCACAAAAAAAGTCAATAAACATCTGAAAGGATGGTGGATAAATGACTATTAAACTAAGAAGACAAAGCACACAATTTCCTAGGCACAGAAATTCTAACCCAAGCAAAGGAAACAGCTTGTGGTGAGAAGGTGATCGCTCATGTAATTTCCACTGAAGTCTTCTTGAACTTAACTGCCTATTACCCCATTAATTATCCCAACAGCTCCAACCTTCCTCCCCCACACTTGATGGATGTCATGTGTGACCCATTACCATGGGCACACTCCAAGTCATGCAGGACTCCCACGTACTCTGTGAGTCCATGCCTTTCTGTCAGGCTCAGGGAAGCATATTGGAATCCAAGTGAGAGAAAGATTTCTTAATATGGAAAGAACCTCCAATCTGCTCAAATATATTTTTAGAAAGTAAATGATCACATATATTGACATGCAAACACAATTATTAGTGACACATGAAAGGGTTGACGAAGGCAATGCTATTTTGGTCCTCCAGAGCTGAGAATTGGTGGTTTATAAAAAAAAGAAATGTAGGCATTCCTTCTGAGATTTTAGAGGACCACTTATATTGCCAACGTGGAAGGCACAGGGGGTCCCAGTGACTAAGGCTCCTAACCACTTTAGTGATGAGCCTTCCAAAATTACAAATGCAGCCACTCTCCGGCATCTTTATGAGACCTCCAGAGCACCTGGGTATCAAGGCTGAAGATATTGTTTGTTCTGGAAAGGCCAGATCTTGGGTGATGGGACAAGCCTGGAGAGATGAGGCTGTAAAAAAGCATACTTGCTCACTGGCATCTGTTCTCTTCAGATTCTCAATAAAAGTGTCCATTAAAATGCCAAATAGCACCACTGCAAAGAACAGATGTGGGGAGCAGCGGCGAGTCAGGTTCACGCCCGTGGGTCAGCTTGCACCGGGTTCTCCTCCCACGTGCAAGAAATCAGGCTCTTAGGAGTTAAAGATCAAAAAGACTTAACAGTTCATTGGATCCAGCCCCAGATACCAAGGCAGGTGCGCCTGGGTCTCATGTTGGAGGGTCTGGTTTTGTGAGTCTGGGGTGAGAGCAGCTTTCTCTGAGAGTACGGCGCTTGGGCAGAAGGAAGTTCTAGTCCCCAGGGAAGGGGAGTTGGCACTGTAAACGCAGGAGGAGTCTCTAGGTGTGCAAAGTCCTTTGTTTTCTAGGGACTCAGAAAACTGTTTCTATGTACACTGCTAAGGAAAAAAATACCATTTAAACAAAAACCAACTGCATATGGGCCTGCTTTCTCAGCCGGTGACATAACTTGTCTTTGGGGAAAAGGGCTCTTTCATTTCAACTGCTTGTGGAGACATCCTGTGGAGAAAAAAGGACTTGGGCACAGTGTAGATGAGTCAATATACAAAAGTATGGATGTCCATACACATGTACACACACAAACATGCACACATGCATACACACACATGTACACACGAACACATGCATACATACATGCATACATACTTACATACATGTGTGGTTATGTGCTTAGACACATACATGCTTACATACACATACACAATACTTATAGACACACATACTTACACACATACACATATTTACATACATATTTACATATACACACTTACACACATATATATATGCCCATGTATGAGCATACATAGATCTATAGATAAAATACCTGAATTGCTTCTAATGACAGAGAAGGCAATGGCACCCCACTCCAGTACTCTTGCCTAGAAAATCCCATGGATGGAGGAGCCTGGTGGGCTGCAGTCCATGGGGTCGCTAAGAGTCAGACACGACTGAGCGACTTCACTTTCACTTTTCACTTTCATACATCGGAGAAGGAAATGGCAACCCACTCCAGTGTTCTTGCCTGGAGAATCCCAAGGATGGGGGAGCTCGGTGGGCTGCCTTCTATGGGGTCGCACAGAGTTGGACACAACTGAAGCGACTTAGCAGCAGCAGCAGCAGCTCCTAATGAAATGAGAGACATTTATGGTTTCCTTGGGGAACCCTGAGAGAGAAGGCCCCAGGATCTGAGAACAGGTGAGAGGGAATTATTAATTATGATAATTAATTATAATTTTTACTATCTAGAGCAGTGGTCTTCACACTTTGCTGAGTGCCAGAACCAATTCAGGAGCCTTCAATGCCATCTCATCTCGAGAATCTTATTTCACTTGTTCCGGAGTAAAGCCTGGGCATGGGGACTTAGCAGAGATCTGCAGGTGATTCTAACAGAGTCAAGACTGAGAACCACAGGCATAGAAAGACCACAGCAGAAGGCTCCACAGAGGGAAACAGCCAGTAAGAGTGTCCCTGTTCTAGTAAGTAGTCACTACATTTCAGTTCAGTTCAGTCGATCAGTCGTGTCCGACTCTTTGTGACCCCATGGACTGCAGCACGCCAGGCCTCCCTGTCCATCACCAACTCCCGGAGCTTACTCAAACTCTGTCCATTGAGGCCATGATGCCATCCAAACATCTCATCCTCCGTCACCCCCTTCTCCTCCTGCCTTCAATCTTTCCCAGCATCAGGGTGTTTTTCAGTGTGTCAGTTCTTTGCATCAGGTGGCCAAAGTATAGGAGCTTCAGCTTCAGCATCAGTCCCTCCAATGAATATTTAGGACTGATTTCCTTTAGGATGGACTGGTTGGATCTCCTTGCAGTCCAAGGGACTCTCGAGAGTCTTCTCCAACATTACAGGTCAAAAGCATCAATTCTTCAGTGCTCAGCTTTCTTTATGGTCCAACTCTCACATCCATACATGACTACTGGAAAAACCATAGCTTTGATAGACAGACCTTTGTCTGCAAAATAATGTCTCTGCTTTTTAATATGCTGTCTAGGTTGGTCATAGCTTTTCTTCCAAGGAGCAAGTGTCTTTTAATTTCATGGCTGCAGTCACCATATGCAGTGATTTTGGAGCCCAAGAAAATAAAATCTCTCACTGTTTCCATTTTTTCCCCATCTCTTTGCCATGAAGTGATGGGACTGGATGCCATGATCTTTGTTTTTTGAATGTTGAGTTTTAAACCAGGTTTTTCTCTTTCACTTTCATCAAGAGGCTCTTTAGTTCTTCTTCGATTTCTGCCATAAGAGTGGTGTCATCTGCGTATCTGAGGCTATTGATATTTCTCCCGGCAATATTGATTCCAGTTTGTGCTTCATCCAGCCGGTATTTCACATGATGTACTCTGTATATAAGTTAAATATGTTAAAGCCACTACATTATAAAGCCACTATAAGTTGATTTATATAAAGTCACTACACTATAAGTTAAAACCTCTGCATTTACAGAACTATTGTGTCTGGCATTCAACTGGAAATTGTTTCATTTTCTGTAACATAATTGAATTTCACAACCCACCCTCGAAACATCATCAAAGCTCTCCCACGTTCACTCACACAGTAGCCCCACAAGTGTGGGGCTCTGCAGAATAGTGGGGGTCAGAACCATGCAGACATGGGGCCCAGAGTAGGGGCTGGGATTGAAGAATGGCAACTGGGAATTCAGAGGATCAGGGATTCAGGAAGTGGATCTGAAAATATGACAACCTCCACCCCCATTGTAATTCTAGAGATTCTGGGAAAACACTGACATATACCAGGTCACGTGTGCTTGCATGCAAAGTCATTTCAGTCATGCATGACTCTTTGCAGTACTATGGACTGAAGCCTGCCAGGCTCCTCTGTCCATGGGATTCTCCAGGCAAGAATACTGGAGTAAGTTGCCATTTTCTCCTCCAGGGCATCTTCCCAATCCAGGGATGGAACCCACATCTCTTACTTCTACTGTGTTGGCAAATGAATTCTTTACCACTAGCACCACATGGGAAGCCCCCATAGACCAAGAAATAAATATTCAAATGTTTTAGCATTTAAAGCAGGAGTCCCCAATCTCTGGGATCTAATGCCTAATGATCTGAGGTGGAACTGATAATAATAATAGTAGAAATAAAGTGCACAAGAAATGTAATGTGTCTGAATCATCCAGAAACCTTCCCCGCCCCATCTGGTCCACGGAAAAACTTTCTTCCAGGAAACTGGTCCCTGGTACCAAAAAGGTTGGGGACCACTGATTTAAATAAAGGGTGACAAGAGAAAGCTGGAGCTTGAAAATATCCGGGTAACACATACTTGGGTTCCCCAAGCTGTTGGGGAAAGTGTAGACCTGATGACCAGGGTAGAGAAAAAGGATTCTCATTGCAGGGAGTCCTTGGCCAAGGTGGGATGAGAGGCGAAGCATTCTCAGCCTCCAGTCCAGTCTGTCTCATCAGATTCGGTAACTCCATGACCTGTGATCATGTTCCATTGTTGCCCAGAATGTTAAAACTGGACCCCTGGATAAACAAAGCCAGTTGGTGATTCAAGCAGACTTGGCCTTATAGAGCCTTGATACTGGGGACAAACAAGAATGCTTATGTCCTAAAATAGAGTATTTATTAATGAGCCCCTGTCAATTTAAACTGTATGATCATGACTGCTTAGTCATTTTTTGCTTGTTATTTTAAGGGAAAGAACCTCACTTTGAGGTGAGCATTCAAGGACAGGAAGAAGAAAAGTTGGTAAAGAATTTGGATAATCTTCAAGTGATATAACTGACTATTGGCAATATGTCACAAGCAGCCCTGTTCAGATATTTTATTAAAAATATGTTAATATTTTAAAAATGAGTCTTCAGGCTTTACCAACCTTCATTTCTCAGCTCCCAATTTTCTTTGACTTATTTTTTCTCCTTCCTGTCCATATATTTTTTTTTTTTTAGCTCTGTTCTAGAAAATCACAGAAATCAGTTTTAAAATTTCAGGATATCACATGTTCCAAATTCTCTTCTTTGCAATCACTGAAAATTGTCTACAAAGAGCCGTGGAATCAAGTAACGCCACTGACTGCACCAGATGTATTAAATGAGATAAATGTGAAAATGTCTGACGAGTTTGTGGCACATAGCAAATACTCCATAAACATTTACTTAAACCATTTATAAGTAAACACCCCAAACTAACAAAGCAGTATTTTGTGCCTCTTTTCCAGCTCATTCTGATTTTTATATTCATGTTCTCCATATTCCTGATTAATTTTGTATTTGTTTGTCCAAATTTAGTATATCTTTTTTTGCTTAATTTTTAAAAGTTAAAAAAAAATTACCAATGCCCTGCAGCCATGTAAATGACTAAAATATATAAATAAAAAATATTTTATTCCCCCAAATATGTATGTACATTTCAATATAATAATCATAAATGTGATATATCAATTGTCAAGATATAAACATGAAAGAATTTTATTTTTCCTATAACTGATTCCAACTATGCTCTATCAAATCCCATTTTCCATAAACCCATCAGAATTTGGTAGCTTTTCTTTGATAAAATAGGCTCATTTGCATCCAGAAAATTCAGTCTCATTTGTTTTAAAACTTGAATTTTACATTTGAGTCAAAGCTCTGCTTCCTCCCCACCACCCACCCCCAGACCCCAATATTGAAAGCACTGATGTCTCTAGGGAAATGCCAACATTAAACTGAAAAAATGGGAGTACTTAGTCTTTTTATCTCAACTTAGTTTTAACCTTCGGAAAAAATTACTTGCCCCTCCTCCATACCACCCAATTAAATTTTCAGTCCTAAGTCTCTTATTTCTGTAGACTGAATGTGCATAAGTAGAAACCTGTGTCAAAGAATGTGTAATTTTTTGTTGATATCACTAGATTAATTTCCTCAAATGCCAAACCCACTCACTGTCCCCAAGACAATGTTTGAGAAGACCATGCCCTTGTGACCTGGCCTTCAGTATATGTTTTTAAGCTTCACTTTTAAATTGGTTATTTTTTAACAGACTACGTTAAAAAATATTCGCGTTTTCATCTTTGGACCTTTAGGAGACTGGAAAAAAAATCAAAGACGTTGAATACAGGGACATGAGTCACTGAACAAACATTTAGTGAGATGAACGTGTCTTGATTTATACAGTGAAGAAACTGAACAGCATGACTTTCATTATCAGCCCTTGAGGATCCTGATGTTAATCACAACTCTCCTTGTGTGACTGGGGACCATTTGACCAAGACCCTGCTCCTCCGGGATGAACAAATAAACACATTTATAAGAAACAGATGGTTGTACGAAGGCTTTTCATTGTAACAAATAGTGTGTCAAGATGATGGCTTTCTTCTCAAAGCACCGCAAAGAACGGGGTCTTCCTTTGGTGTGGACAGTAGATGCTGCATGCACCAAGCAGACCTCCAACCTGACTGCGGAGGCTGAAGATAAGAATGGGAATTGCCCACATAGCTCAAATACCAGTGTTAAGACTGTCTCCAGATCTGACCGCCTCTGAAATGAGACGGACTCGTGCTTCATTTCTTCTTGGTTTCGGTTGAGTCTCCTTTGATAGATGATTGGCTTTCTATTCAGATGTGCTTTTGATCGACCTGTCATTTTGGGAAGTTCTGGGTTAGAAAAGAGAAATTAGAGTATTTCTAGAGAGGAATGGCAATAGGCTTACAGTATTGATAGGAGTAAGGGAATTGTTAAGGCTTTTGGTCTAAGGAAAAGTATTTGGTGGAGGTCAGAATTTTTTAAGTCCTTTAGCAGCTGATTAAAATGCTCACGTAACTCACATAACTCAAGGGTTATCTACAACTCTGATGCTAACTCCAGGGAACACAGCCTGACCATTTGATTTTCTTTCCAAATACTGACCCAGATCATAAGAGCAAAACTCTTTTTAGTGATGGTTGGGAGTCAGGGTTTCACCTTCACACCAACTAGAAATTCAGACTTCCATAATTACAGAGTACTGCTGAGGGAAGCTTAGCCAGCATACCAAGCTTTCAAATTCTAACTCGTTCCATGTACAGACTAAATGGATTACTTTCCCCACTCTAAAGATAAAAAGGTAATTTTCCACTGAGTTCTAAGAGGATTTTAATGCCTGCATTTAGGTCTAGTTGCTGCTTCCATAACATCCTGCCACCTGATATAAATACTCTCATTCTTGGATCCTATAGGCATGCTCTATCCTATTCAAATATATATCTATTTTCTAACAAATCAAGAAAATTTGGAAAGTATCTCTAGGGAAAGCATTTCTAGGGAAGCTTCTACTAAATTTAAGATCAATAGATATTCAGTCACTAAGTTGTGTCCGACTCTTTGTCACCCCACGGACTGCAGCACTTCCCTGTCTTTCACTATCTCCCAGAATTTGCTCAAACTCATATCCATTGAGTCAGTGATTCCATACAGCCATCTCATCCTCTGCCACCCCCTTCTCTTTTTGCCTTCAGTTTCCCCAGAATTAGGGTCTTTTCCAACGAGTTGGCTCTTCACATCAGGTGGCTAAAGTATTAGAGCTTCAGCTTCAGCATCAGTCCTTCTAATGAATATTCAGGGTTGATTTTTTTTTTTAGGATTGACTGGTTTGATCTCCTTGCAATTCAAGGGACTCTCAAGAGTCTTCTCCAGCACCACAACTCAAAAGCATCAATTCTTCAGCACTCAGTCTTCTTTATGGTCCAACTCTCACATTGGTACATGACTACTGGAAAAAACCATAGCTTTAACTAGATGGACTTTTGTTGGAAAAGTGATATCTTTGCTTTTTAATATGCAGTGGAGCATATTTAAGACCGATGAAGCAATGCAAATTAAAACTACAATAAGGTACCATCTCACACCAGTCAGAATGGCCATCATCAGAAAGTCTACAAATAACACATGCTGGAGAGGGTGTGGAAAAAAGAGAACCCTCCTACACCGTTGGCGGGGATGTAAGTTGGTGCAGCCACTGTGGAGAACATAGGGAGGTTCCTTAAAAAACTAAAAGTAGAGCTACCATCTGATCCAGCAGTGCCACTCCTGGGCATGTATCCCGATCAAACTCTTATTCAAGAAGATACATGCACCCCAGTGTTCACAGCAGCAGTATTTACAACAGAAAGACCTGGAAGCAAACTAAACATCCACTGGCAGATGAATGGATAAAGATGTGCTACATATACACAATGGAATATTACTTAGCCATAAGCGAGAATAAAACAATGCCATTTGCAGCAACATGGAGGGACCTGACGATTATCATACTGAGACAGAGAAAGAGAAATATCATATGATATCACTTATATTGTTGTTCAGTCACTAAATTATGTCCAACTCTCTGGGGCCTCATGGACTGCAGGACGCATATCACTTGTATGTGGAATCTAAAAAAAAAAAAAAGTACAAATGAACTTATTTACAAAACAGAAATAAACTCACAGAAAACAAACTTATGGTTACTAAAGGGGAAAAAGAGTTGGGGGAGGAATTAGGAGCTTGGGACTAACAGATACACACTGAGGTTTGAAGAGGAAAACCAAATAAAACCCTACCTTCACAGAGCTTCCAGTGTAGGGAAATGAACATCAAAGGAATTGACAAATCAATATATCATAAGACTTCAGGAAGTGATCCCAAAATTTTCGAGCAGTGCTTATGTTAGGGATGCCAGAATATGGGGAAATTTCGATTCCTGTAGTCTATGTGGCTACAATATTTTCATTGGATAGTAACCATGTACTTTATTTGTACAAGGTAAAAATAGTTGGGATTAGTCAAAAGACCTGTATATGCAATGTAATTCCATTTTTACAAAAATACTGTAAAGGGATTAAGATCGATTGCTATTTTTCCTTTATGTTCTTTTCTGAGTTAACTTATAAATAAGAGTATAATGTCAACAATCAGAAAAACACTTTGGAGAATGAATTTTTATATTTAAAAGATAAAATTTGTGAAGGCAGCAATCCACAGAAATCACTCAGTTTTCAGGTTCTATATTTCAAGTCATTGTATAAAGTCTCCTTTTCTGGGTGTGCTTTTCCCCTCTCTTCCTTCCTTTTTTCCTTCCTTCCTTGCTTCCTCTCCCTCTTCCTTCCTCCCCTCCTTCCTTTCTTCCCTTTTTCCTTTCTTGCCAATGAGTCTCTTACAAGATTTCCAAAATGAAAAGGCCCAAAAGAGTTCTGATATGCACACACCACAATGAGGACATTCAGTTCAGTTCACTCATTTGTGTCTAACTCTTTGCAACCCCATGAATCACAGCACACCAGGCCTCCCTGTCCATCACCAACTCCCAGAGTTCACTCAGACTCACGTGCATCAAGTCAGTGATGCCATCCAGCCATCTCATCCTCTGTCGTCCCCTTCTCCTCCTGCCCCCAATCCCTCCAAAGTATCAGAGTCTTTTCCAATGAGTCAACTCTTCATATGAGGTGGCCAAAGTACTGGAGTTTCAGCTTTAGCATCATTCCTTCCAAAGAAATCCCAGGGCTGATCTCCTTCAGAATGGACTGGTTGGATCTCCTTGCAGTACAAGGGTCTCTCAAGAGTCTTCTCCAACACCACAGTTAAAAGCATCAATTCTTCGGCGCTCAGCCTTCTTCACAGTCCAACTCTCACATCCATACATTACTTCCTAAGATTTATACAACTTTGGTGTCATTTGCATTGCTAGTAGCTGTAAGTCAGTGAACAGGCAAGCAATTTTTGCTGAGTTACATTACATTATCATACCAAGAGAAGGATCCAAGATATCAACTATCTGGATTTCCATCATGACAAACTGCCTTTTTTCCTGATTAAGTCAAATGAAAATAATAACACTCAGCTAAAATGAGTCTAGGTAGGGGAAAAGCCCTTTTGTATATCAGCTTCAAGGGAACACGCTGCTGAAATTGAAACGATCTCAGAACCACAGGATCATCTCCTTGTTTCCTTTTGCACCTAGGCAAATTGATATAAATTCTGCCCATGTGCAGAACTGATCCACTGAGAAACCTTGGGAGAACGAGATTTAGCAACCAGATGGACAAAAGCTCTTTTTGATTCTAAGTGGAGTCAAGCTGATATTCTCCAATGAAACCACCCACTTTCAGATTTATGTCTGAGAGCTGTTGATCTTATTAGGCAGATTCATGAGTTACAGTCTCCAACTTTTGTAATCTCTAGGTGAAGCTGGGAGTCCAAGTAAAAACTGGAGGTATGATTCTTCCAAGGCAGTGGGCTTTCAGTGTCTTTCTAGACTTCACAGTTCAGCTTGAAAGGAAAGGAAAAAAGAAAAAAAAAATGCTCTGATGAACTTAACAGAATGCCAAAGTGAGAGAAATGAGGAAAATGAGAAATGGGAGTGTGTGCAGAATGATAAATGGACTCTCCGTCAAATGAAATAGATTCTGAAATAACTGTGAAAAGTATAAAATGTCTGAGCATAAAGAGCCTGCCACTGACAAAAGATGAATAAATGGGGCACTTCAAAGAAGGAATTTCCCAGCTGTGGCTCACAGGAATCTTCGAAAGCTGTTCCATATGACACAGCAGGGAAATATTTTAATAATAAATAGAAACAAATAACGGTGTGTAAGGATGTCAGATATGGGGTTTAGATAAAGCTATTTGCTCCACATCACAAGGACCAAATAGAGGTGATGCTGGTTGCGTTTTAAGACATTTAGGTTTTCAATGATTCTAACTTAAGTTCAGACAACAGAATTTCAAGCATGATTTTTTTCTCTGTGTTCCCAGGAGACTGAATGTAAAGTAATTCTTCAATAATCACAGGGCAAATACTTGAGAGACCACAGAGATGCTACTGGGAAAGAAAGGGCAGGAGCACAAAAGACTTGACCTGGCCATGGAGGGAAGTGTTTGGTGTGCTCACGTGCTATGAGGAATGAAGTGGATCTCACAGGTGAGAGCAGATGTCCATGGCACCGAACCTGGAGGTGACACTGAGGTCCAGGGTCGGGTGATGCCGCATCGGTTGGCTTGCCAGTTCACTTCTTCCCAGCCTTGGAAGAGGCTGGGCTGCTCGTATCATCATACATTAGGGACCCCATCCCTTTTCCTGGAGCATCTGGTCAACCCTCTGAGAAAGAAATCTTTTCTCTGCTGCAGCTGACTTGGTTCTCTCACTGTCATCTTCATCCTTGTAACTCTGTTCAGTTCCAAGCCAGACTGGCTGATGACCCAAGAAGGAGCCACCTCCTTTGCTCTCCCTGAAAGGACTTCAGGCCAACAGCCACTAGGCAGCCCTAGCCTCTGGTGCTCAGAAGGGCTCGCCTGCTATTTCAAGCTCTCTGGTGGCTGCGCTGCCATTCTTAGTAAGTCTAATATATTCCTCAATGGCACTAGTGATAAAGAACCTGCCTGCCAATGCAGGAGACTCAAAAGATGCAGGTTAAATCCCTGGGTTGGGAAGGTCCCCTGGAGAAGAGAATGGCAGCCCACTCCAGTATTCTTGCCTGGAAAATCCCATGGACAGAGGAGCCTGGCAGGTTATGGGATCACAAAGAGTTGGACACAACTGAGCACACACAGCAGATTTGACTATTACTTAGACCCAACTTCTCACCTCCTGAGAATTCCTGTGTATGTTATGTAAGTTCCAACTGCTTCCTGAAGGCTGTACAGTCTGAGTTTCTGTTCCTTGATTCTTCTGCTGGATCCTCCTCCACCTGGCTTCCAAACTTCCCTATACCCTCAAAAGTCTCAAGATATCAGACCCTATTTAAGGGTCACCTTGAGAATCTCCAGGGTAGAATGAAAATCCTCTCCAGTACAAGTCTTCAGAGCATCTTATTTGCTTCTCTCATGGTTGATATCACTATGTAGCTTGTATTATGTCTCCATACACATCTTTCCCTCCCTAAAGAGCTTCCTGAGGCCAGGATCCACATACGATATCTCTTGGAAAAAAAAATCCCAATACACGATAGGATTTGATTTTTCCTGCTTGTTTTACTTTTATTTAATAAATCGATGACCTTTTATGAATAAGGTCCCTGAGACACTTTTTCCTCATCTAGATATGTGCTCAAATTGTGCTCTTCCAAAGCTCAAGTTTTCTGGAAGTGAAGTGAAAGTTGCTTAGTTGTGTCCGACTCTTTGCGACCCCATGGACTATACAGTCCATGGACTTCTCCAGGCCAGAATACTGGAGTGGGTAGCCTTTCCCTTCTCCAGGGCATCTTCCCAACCCAGGGACCAGAACTCAGGTCTCCCACATTGCAGGCGGATTCTTTACCAGCTGAGCCACCAGGGAAGCCCAAGAATACTGGAGTGGGTAGCCTATCCCTTCTCCAGCAGACCTTTCCAACCCAGGAATCGAACTGGGGTCTCCTGAACTGCAGGCAGATTCTTTACCAACTGAGCTATAGGGCTTCTGGAATTCCACCTTTTTTTTTTTTAATATGTTTTTCTACTTTGATATCTGCAATATATGAAACATTTTAATAAAATTTGAAAATACTTTCTTTTAAAAATTTTTACTAAATATAGTTTCTTCTTGAGAAAAACTTTCTAGATAACTTTGAGAACTTTAAGAAAAACAGTTGAAAATAGCTTACAGTTTAAAGTTATTAATAATGTGTTACAAACAAGTTCCACTACCAAGTGTCATCCAGGAGGACTCACCTGGCAAGACCCCAAATCTCCTTAATTTCCAACTCCTATGGTTCATGATTAGTCTCAAAAATGAAACAAAAGGGGCTCTATTTTTTACAGCTAAAATTTTATAATAATTACAAATGGAATATAACTTTAAAAAATTGTGAATCATTATGTTGTACACCTGAAACGTTTCATATTGTACATCAGTCAGTCAGTTCAGTCACTCAGTCGTGTCTGACTCTTTGCCACCCCATGAATTGCAGCACGCCAGGTCTCCCTGTCCATCACAAACTCCCGGAGTTCAAACTCATGTCCATCAAGTCGGTGATGCCATCCAGCCATCTCATCCTCTGTCATCCCCTTCTCCTCCTGCCCCCAATCCCTCCAAAGCATCAGAGTCTTTTCCAATGAGTCAACTCTTCGCATGAGGTGGCCAAAGTACTGGAGTTTCAGCTTTAGCATCATTCCTTCCAAAGAAATCCCAGGGCTGATCTCCTTTAGAATGGACTGGTTGGATCTCCTTGCAGTCCAAGGGACTCTCAAGAGTCTTCTCCAACACCACAGTTCAAAAGCATTAATTCTTTGGTGCTCAGCTTTCTTCACAGTCCAACTCTCAGTTGTACATCAACTACACCTCAAATTTAAAAAAGAAAAAATACTGCATCTTTATCACTCTGTGTACACGTGTGGCATGTTCCAAGTGTTGGTTTGGGATTTGTGTACTGATGTTATTCTGTGTGCTCCATATACTCTCCTGTTCAATGTTGCGTCAGTTGCTTGACTGATAATGGTGAAAATACTTAAGAAGTTGGCTGGCCTCTTTGCCTTCAGTTACTGGTTTTACTCATTTTTTTGGCTAAACCTTGCAACTTTCAGGATGTAAGTTCCCTGACTACTGACTGAACCCAGCCGTTGGCAGTGAAAGCACAGAGTAGGAGAGGCTCTATTAAGAAATGTTTCCAAAACACCAGACTGAAGACTTTCCAGCCTCTTCCTCATTTACCATCAGATGAGGCTAGGCTTCCAAGCGTTGCTGAAGTAGGACTTCCTCTTCCTTCTGGTGCCTTCATGTGGAGAGAGACTCTCTGGGGTTAGAATGTCCTCACGGCCTTATCCTGTATAGCCCCCCACCATTTCTGGTTGTTAAATGTGTTTATTTGCTTGCTTCTTTGTTTTCATGCTGTGTCCTTCTGTGATAAGGGATGCACACCTTTCCATCTGGGTGGAGGGAGAGTGACAGAGAAAGAGGTGGGTATTTAGGACCACCAATGTGGCACCGTTTCAAGCCAATATCATTTAATCTTCGTTCAATGTCTGTTTAGAGAAGAGCCTGAGCAGTGTGAGGGGGAAGGACTAGAAGGACCTACCTGCTGAGAAGTGTCTTCTGCTTAGTAGATACAATCTTTCTGCAGGAAGACAAAATTCTGCAGTTCATGGAGCACGCCCTCTTGAAAGGCAGCTTGAACATGCCTTCAGGCATGTCACCCTCACCACTTATCAAATGTTCCCTCATCCACAGAAAGTAGTCTCTTTAAAGGTCAAGAGAGTAGAGTCTCTCATCTCCTGATAGTTGCAGAGTTTAAGAATTGGCAGGTCTAAACCATGCTGTGCTTGGTGATGCCGGCTGCTTTCAACTTCAGACATAAAGTTATTGTTCAGTCACTAAGTCATGTCCGACTCTTTGCAAACCCCATGGACTGCAGCACACTGGGCTTCCCTGTCCTTCACTATCTCCTGGAGTTTACTCAACTCATGTCCATTGAGTCAGTGATGCTATCCAACCATCTCGTCCTCTGTTGTTCCTATCTCCTGCCTCAATCTTTCCCAGCATCAGGGTCTTTTTCAGTGAGTCAGCTCTTTGCATCAGGTGGCCAAAGTACTGGAGTTTCAGCTTGAGCATCAGCCCTTCCAATGAATATTCACAGTTGATTTCCTTTAGGATTGACTGGTTTGATCTCCTGGCTGTTCAAGGGATTCTCAAGAGTCTGCTCCAATACCACAGTTCAAAAGCATCAGTTCTTCAGCACTCAGACTTCTTTATCATCCAACTCTCACATCCATACATGGTTACTGGATAAACCATAGCTTTGACTATACACACCTTTGTTGGCAAAGTGATGTCTCTGCTTCTTAAAACCTTCTATCAAGATCAGTCATAGTTTTCCTTCCAAGAAACAAGCAGTTTTTTATTTCATGGCTGCAGTAACCATCCGCAGTGATTTTGGAGCCCAAGAAAATAAAATCTGTCGCAGTTTTCACTTTCCCCCATCTGTTAGCCATGCAAATTTGCAAAACTCAGCAGTGCCCACAGGACTGGAAAAGGTCAGTTTTCATTCCAATCCCAGAGAAAGGCAATGCCAAAGAATGTTCAAACTACCGCACAATTGCACTCATCTCACACGCTAGTAAAGAAATGCTCAAAATTCTCCAAGCCAGGCTTCAACAACACATGAACCGTGAACTTCCAGATGTTCAAGTTGGATTTAGAAAAGGCAGAGGAACCAGACATCAAATTGCCAACATCTGCTGGATCATCAAAAAAACAAGAGAGTTCCAGAAAAACATCTATTTCTTCTTTATTGACTATGCCAAACCCTTTGACTGTGTGGATCACAACAAACTGGAAAATTCTTCAAGAGATGGGAGTACCAGACCACCTGACCTGCCTCTTGAGAAATCTGTATGCAGGTCAGAAAGCAACAGTTAGAACTGGACATGGAACAACAGACTGGTTCCAAATAGAAAAAGGAGTATGTCAAGGCTGTATACTGTCACCCTGCTTATTTAACTTCTATGCAGAGTATATATATCATGAGAAACGCTGGGCTGGAAGAAGCACAAGCTGGAATCAAGATTGCCAGGAGAAATATCAATAATCTCAGATACACAGATGACCATCCTTATGGCAGAAAGTGAAGAACTAAAGAGCCTCTTGATGAAAGTGAAAGAGGAGAGTGAAAAAGTTGGCTTAAAGCTCAACATTCATAAAACTAAGATCAAGGCATCCAGTCCCATCACTTCATGGGAAATAGATGGGGAAACAGTGTAAACAGTGGCAGACTTTATTTTTGGGGTGCTCCAAAATCACTGCAGATGGTGACTGCAGCCATGAAATTAAAAGACGCTTACTCCTTGGAAGGAAAGTTACGACCAACCTAGACATCATATTAAAAAGCAGAGACATTATTTTGCCAACAAAGGTCTGTCTAGTCAAGGCTATGGTTTTTCCAGGGGTCATGTATGGATGTGAGAGTTGGATGGTGAAGAAAGCTGAGCGTTGAAGAATTGATGCTTTTGAACTGTGGTGTTGGAGAAGACTCTTGAGAGTCCCTTGGACTAGAAGGAGATCCAACCAGTCCATCCTAAAGGAGATTGGTCCTGAGTGTTCACTGGAAGGACTGATGTTGAAGCTGAAACTCCCATACTTTGGCCACCTGATGCAAAGAACTGACTCATTTGAAAAGACCCTGATCCTGGGGAAGATTGAAGGCAGGAAGAGAAAGGGACGACAGAGGATGAGATGGCTGGATGGCATCACCGACTCAATAGACATGAGTTTGGATAAACTCCGGGAGTTGGTGATGGACAGGGAGGCCTGGCGTGCTGCAGTCCATGGGGGTGCAAATAGTCAGACACAACTGAGCGACTGAACTCAACTGAACTGATTGGCCATGACGTGATGAGACCAGATGCCATGATCTTCATTTTTTGAAAGTTGAGTTTCAAGCCAGCTTTTTCACTCTCTTCTTTCACCCTCATCAAGAGGCTCTTTAGTGCCTCCTGGCTTTCTGCCATTGGGGTGGTATCATCTGCCTATCTAAGGCTGTTGATATTTCTCAGGAAATAAAGTGATTTGTTTTGGTTTAAAGATGACCTACCTAGCCTCACCCTTCCCCTCTCACAGCCTGTATACACCATGTCTTGTCTGAGGGGTTGCAAGCCTTGGAGATGTGGAAAGATGGTGGGCTGTGGGTAAGAGGCCCTATCCAGGCACTTCTTCTCCCTAAGCTTCCAGCCCACCCTCATCCTTCCCATGATGAGCAATTCTCAAAGGGTTGCATATTCCCCATGAGATGAGGAGACAGACACAAAGTGAAACCAAGTTCCTAGGCTTTTTCCCCTTTGTACTCACCCCAGAGAATTTTGTCACCTGGATTTCTTCCAGAAAGTTCTGACACCTTTAATTATTCCTGCTCGCCCATCAGGAGCAGACCAGGTGCTACTGATGGAAGGTTTAGGGTTTTGTGTTTGCAGCACCCTAACATGAGGCAGCCAACAGATTTCTTTAAGGATGAAGGATTCACTCTCTGTCAACCTGCGTGACCCCTGCCAGCATCTCCCCTCTGGAACGGATGATGAACCGTTTATAGCCGAGATCTCATTTCTTCTCTTCCTTCTTCTTGGATTTCAGTTGGGATTGGCATCTTCCCCTGAGTTTCTAGCAGCTGCAAAATAAAACTCCAAAATGGTGTTTGGCTCATTCTATAGAAGCCAGTTGGCCAAGTCTGGTCATTCCAAGGTGGGGGGCAATTGTGGTGTCAGAGATGTTCATTCTGGGGGTATCACATATCATCAGCAAATCGGGGGCTTCACCCTCTTTCCAGTGGAAGGGTGGGAGAGTCACTGTCTTTGTGTTAAGAACATTTCCAAGTCTTCTCCCCAGGGTCAGTTTATAAAGTGTTTACATTTTAGTATATCGCTCCATTCCCAGTGAAAGTGGCCATCTTTGTTTATTACCAACTTCCACTTTTAGCTGAAATGTGATTCTTCTGAGTTTTATAACCTCATTACATGATATCCTATCATGCGATGCTGTAAAGTGAGATGAGATCATGTAAGTTAAAGGGGTCATTCTAAGGAAAGAAAGTATTTGTATTCATACCAAGTTTATATTGAACTCACTTTAAAAAAAAAAATTCAAAAACACTTAATTTGAACCCTTGGCAAGAGTGGATAGTGGAGCCCTGTGTTTCTCTTTCTGGATGACAAAATGAAAATGATAGGTAAGATATCGGGACATTGCTTCTGTGAAGAAAAAGGATCAAATGCTCTAAAATGTTTTTCAGTTTTGTTTTACTGATACCAAAGTTTTCAGTCAGTGTGTATAATTCAATATATCCTTCTCCTCCTCCTGAGAATTTAAATTTAGGGCTTGGTGTTTTGGGAAACCATCACCATGTGCTTTACAACTGTAACTTTATCTTCATATCCAGTGGCACCTGTGTGGTCTTCTTTTTTAAATATGATCTAAAAGTTTTGTTTTGAGTGTGTGAGCTCGCGTAGGGCATACGGCTAGAGAACCAAATGGGAAATTTCTGAGGCAAATGGGCCTTTGTTTATAAGAGGAAAGGATCAGACTCAATAAACAGATCTCCAGCTCTTGAATAAATCACGCTAAGGGTTGCTGTTGAACCCAAGGTGGAAGATTGGATTAAACCACATTGATACAGCAGTGATACTGAAATACTCTCTCCCATTCCCCTTTTCTCTTGTGCTATCTCCTTTCATCCATTCATTCACTGATTAAACAAATATTTATTAATATTCCAGAGAACCAGGCATCAGCCAGTCAGATGCCAAATACACAAGGTCTAAAAACTATTCATCACCCATAAGGTAATAAATAGGTGTATAATCCTTACCATTTCCCAAGTCTACCACCTAAAAATATGTCCAAAATACCTGGTTTTAGCTTTGAGTAAATTCACTCAGCCCACAATTTTGCAGTCACACTTAAGAGAGATAAACCCAGTAACACTGTCTGGAAAAACAAGTTCCCCTTCTCACCCTTTCTGATCTAAGATTTTATGACCTAGAGCTTAGATATTAAGGTATAGTCGTTTTATCAGATGGGCTTCCCTGGTGGCTCAGAGGTTAAAGCGTCTGCTCATGATGTGGGAGACCCGGGTTCAATCCCTGGGTCGGGAAGATCCCCTGGAGAAGGAAATGGCAACCAGCTCCAGTACTCTTGCCTGGAGAATCCCATGGACGGAGGAACCTGGTAGGCTACAGTCCACGGGGTCACAAAGAGTCAGACACGACTGAGCAACCATTTCCCTTCACTTAATTTTATCAGACAGAGTACTTATGACAGCAAATAATAGAAAATGCACTTAAATGACAAAGGGTATATATTTACTCATGGGAATAAAATGCTCAAAGATAGGTTTGGCTTCAGGCATATATTTTCAACCAGGTCCCTCAGAGACATTGTATGTTTAGAGAAATGTATGAGAATATAATTTCACAACATTTTTGTTATATAACCTACAGTGTCCACGCTTAGCTCTTTCTTGCATTTCAGAACCTAAACAAAAGAAAACCAACAATTAATAATATTTATAAAAGTGAATATAACTCAGAAATTCAATTGGAAAAAGTAGAATCAAGCTAAATCATTAATAAAATATTAAACTGATGGTGTTATTTGTAAAGACTGCACACGTGTGTGTTATAATTTCAGGAATAATCCATGTGAACTATACACTCTATGGAAATTATCTATATCACAACTTGCTAGATGGATTAATGGTTTCTAAAAAAAACCTGTTAGTTTTACTTCCCAAAGTTCATTTTTCCTTGTGCTGTCATATAATAGTTCATCTTCAATAAGTATCTGTAATGTGGGATAAGAACCTCTGAGGGCCAGGCACATAATTTATAACCATAATGGAAATGGCATGCTTAGCAGCGATAGTCAGGGGACCCCTGCATGTTTGGAGGAAAGGAGAAGTTATATCACCCATGAAAAGCTTAATGAGATAGGCAGATTTCAGGGGAAAATGATCTTATTGTCCTGGTCTTAGACCTTGTTCTACCAGTGAGACTCGTGTATGATACATAATGATTCCAGCATGTTCTAAGTATAACGTTATATGGCGTACAGGGCTTGCTATGCAGAAGTCAGAGCCCTCACCAATAAATGCCAGCTTCATTGCTAAGGCATTTCAGTCGTGTCCAACTCACAGTGACCCCACAGACTAAGCCCCAGCTTCACTGGATGCCTTAATTATGTCACCTTCCCTACCAGGACACATCCCCAGGGACAGACCGAGGACTAGTTTTCGGTTTGAAATCTGTCTCTGGTCCCCAGCTCTCAGTATAGTCCTTAGCTATTGTCTTCTGCAAGTCAGGAAATGTTTGTATATTTGGCAGTTGGAAATGCAATTCTGAAGCTCAGGAGAGGTTGCAGGGGAAGGAATAGAGATCTGAGAACTGAAACACGTCTAACCCAGGTTGGCCTGTTTTACAAGGCCATCCTGAACCCATTCCTCCTCTTTACTCAGCAGCTGGGAGTCAACCATCTTGAAGCAGGTGGAGCGGAAGGATGCCATTGGTCCTCTTCCAGCCAGCAATTACTCCCCTTTGTATCCAGATGTTGCTGCGTACAGGACTGTTTCAAAATGACCAGAGAATTTGTTATTGTTTCAAGTTTTTCTGAAACTTTAGGATCTTAAACTGAAAGTCATTCACCAAGCTTACAATGTGTGAGCTGGTGGGACACAGGAACTAATGGGGGTGGGGGTGGGAGGAAGGGGCATTTGGGATACATTAGAAATTCAATATCAGCTTTGTGAAGTTGTTAATAATTAGCCACAGCTTTTGTCTCTACCCCTGCAGCTAGTGACATGAAAGTGCTTAGGTTTCTAAAAAACAGATTAAGCTTACTAAATGTATTAAGTAACAAGGTTTTTAATCAACAGCTTATTGATTCCAGCAGGACAGTTGTGAGAGCAAAGAGCTCTGAATGTTGGTGGAATGAATTTGTAGCTCAGTTCACTGGTACTTAAAAAAATCAAAGTAAGAGATATTTTAGAGGAAATTAATTCTACCCTCCCCCACCCCCATCTTTGGTAATAACTCCATGACAAGTGGAAAAGTTACCATATTATCCAAAATAATACTCTAGTATAAAACCAACTTTGTGCCTCTCTTTCTTCTCCCTCTTTTCTGATTTACATTTTAGATAAAAGAGGTTAATGATGTGTTACTTTTAGAATCAGTTCAATAAGCATTTCTTGAGATTTTCAATTTGAAATAATATTTCAAGAGAACCCACCAAAATAGCTGAAAATTCAGAAATAAAAAAAATTTGCAATCATACTAAAAATGACAAGAAACAGGATGTCTGAAATCTATAAGCAACACAATGCCTGAAACTTGAAGGATTATTCCTTAACTATGAAGAACTGAATTGAGAAAGACAAGTCCTGGCTTTTCCACATGAAGCACAGTCCTCCTGCAAACATATTGGAAATTCAGGGCCATACTGATCAGAAGACCAGATGGCCATCCCGTTATGAAGTGGGTTTTACTTTTTGAGACTTTTCCACCATTGGTCGCCATGTTTATCCTGGGCCACTGCCTGCATTCATCCTGCATGGACTCCATGTATTTCTAAACAAGTCATCAGCAGATTGTGTTTCTGAAATAAAATGACATTTTCACCCACAACTGTGTTTCTACAAAGGCAAAGGGATTTCATTTTAAATGACTCTCTTCTTGCTTGAAACTAGAGCATATCAACAGCTGGGAGACTCATGGAGTCCTGCGGTCCATTTGTTTAGGGATGGTAAACATCTGCCTTGCAGTACCGATTTCCACTTAATATTTGGGCCAGTGCCTAAACACTTCGTTTTCCAAACACATGCCACAAATCATTGTTTAGAGAGCTGCATTTTTACATTTACCTTGGAGATCAGTCAGTAGTTCCCTATGGAGATCTCCAAGGTGCCATTCACAAATGCACCTTGGTGGAAATGGAAGATACATCAAGAATTTCATGCTGTTACTAAATATGAATACCTTTTTAATCCTTTCCTTCTTTCCTTCATGCTTGGTTGTGCCAGGTTTTCGCTGCTGCACACGGGCTTTCTCTAGGTGCAGAGAGTGGGGGCTACTCTCGAGTTGTAATGCACAGGCTTCTGTTGGTGCAGAGCACAGACTCTAGGCACGCCAGCTTCAGCAGCTGTGCCATCATTGGGCTTAGTGGCTCCTTGGAATATGTGCAATATTCCAAGACCAGGGACTGAACCCGTGTCCCCTGCATTGGCAGGCAGAGTATTATCTATAGCACCACCAGGGAAGCTCCCAAATACTTTAAATTCGGCATTTGGATACTGCTGTCATGAAAAATGGAGTTCATGCAACTACCTACCAGGCCCATGTTGGGGGTTACAGTAGCTGATTCTGACCCAAAGTTGGAGACAGCATTGAAAAAAAAAAAAAAGAAAGAAAGAAAGCTTAGGCAAAGTAGAAAGGGTACTGTGCTATAATGTTACACTAGATTTCTTTTCAGTTTAAAGAAAACCCATGATTGCCTTCAGGAGCCAGGAAGACAAAGAGAATAATTTCTGCCATAGAGGAAGAAAGCACACAATTTTATGAGGTCTCTGAAGGGAACGGGGGAATTCTCTTTTGTGTGGGGCTGAGGTAAACATGGGCTTTGCCGGTGGCTCAGTGGTAAAGAACCTGCTCGCCAATGCAGGTGACACAGCAGACATGGGTTCGATCCCTGAGTGAGGAAGAGGGGAAATGGCAACACACTCCAGTATTTTTGCCTGGAAATTCCCATGGACAGAGGGGCCTGGGGGCTACAATCAACGGGCTTGTAAAGAGTTGGACATGACTGAGTATGCATGCATAGGTACTCTTGATATTTTCCAGTTTAATAATTCCCAGTGGAAATCAGTTCTGGACCTCCAGTTCTATCTTTATTTGACTTCTGAGTTTTGTGTTTCTCGAGAGCTATATCTTTTTCTTAAACACAAGAAAACTTAACATAAGTTTATAGTTGCCAAGTGAACAATTATTTTCTTAAATCGTTATTTGGAAATTTTTATCATGCTCAAGCTAGAAGTTCAGGTAGCCCTTGACACTAGTTAGTGACGGCTCTCTGGACGTGTGTGTTGGTTACAAAGAATGTGACAGCCATGCCTGGCTCATTAGGTGGTGATGAAATCCCTCATCTCTTCCCATCCCAACCTCCCCTGCACACAGACAGACACACCACACAATACACTTAAGAAGTCTTAAGCAGGAAAACCCAAATATTTTGGGGAGGGAAGGAAGAAAGAAGGAAGGGAAGAAAAAGGAAGAAATGTCCTTGAAGGCAGAAAAAAATATATATATATACGGAGCCTGATGGGCTGCTGTCTATGGGGTCGCACAGAGTCAGACATGACTGAAGTGACTTAGCAGTAGCAGCAGCAGCACATGTAGCAGAAAACTAAAAATCAAATCAGATTTCAAACACATATATTTGAGTAAAACTGGAAATAAAAGACTAGGTGAGAGGATTTAGGTTTCATTTTCAAAACAGTAAAAAATTACATATCACTAAGGTGTACATATTCAGTAAAATGAACCAGACACCTTCAGATAAGTGGTAGTTGTTATGAAGGTAGAAGAGAAGAAACAGCAATTGATTTCAAAAGGAAGGATCAAGAAATCTTCATGAAATAATTAAGGAATGGAAGAGCCAAAGCAACTAAATTTTACTGAGTATGTGCAAAATTCTACACTAGATATTTTCATAGGCATTAACATTAACACAATTACTAAAGGGCAATTTTTTTCCCTAAGATCTGTCTTACGGATTTAAAGAATTTAGTCAGGAGAAAGGGCTTCACAGGTGGCTCAGTGGTAAAGAACCCATTTGCCAATGCAGGAGACACAGCAGACGTGGGTTCGATCCCTGGTCCAGGAAGATGCCCTGGAGGAGGAAGTGGCAACCCACTCCAGTATTCTTGCCTGAAGAGTCCCATGGACGGAGGAGCCTGACAGGCTACAGTCCATGGGGTGGCAAAGAGTTGGAAAAAACTTAGTGACTAAACAACTACAATTAAGACAAAGGGGATAATGGTGGCCTGGGAGGAGGACAGTGCACCAGTGAAAATATTTTAAAATCTACTGTTCAGGAAGGAAAATCGGATTTGTCTGCATTATAGGTCTATAGAAGCGTTGTTCTTTCTTGGAAATGTAAACCAAAGGGTGGGGATAAGTGTAATTTGTAATTTATGTCCATCTAGCATCTTTGAACATGCCTCCTAGTTTTGGCTTAAAAGCGATATGCCTAAGGTAGAATCCAGAATATTTGCATCTTCACCTAAATTTGTAGCAAGGATACAGATGGCAGATGAGGGGGAGGTGTCTAGGTTTTAAGGTCTTCTTAATGAAATCATTAAGAAGACCTCGGAAGCCAGAAGCAATTTCAAGAAAAGTCAAAAGTGATGCCCATGCAGTCGCATCCTAGCAGGCATGATGCAGAATGTCCAGCTCCTCCAGACAGCAGTCCTAGGACTCTTGGTATTCAGCCTGAAATTATGCATTTTCATACCTTTCATAAGACGGACTCTGGCTCTCCTGGAGAGTCTCAAAACTACTTAAAATCCTTTAATAAGTGCTTCTGCTTAAAGAAAGCATAGAGGATTATTTCATCTACAAATAAAAGCCTCAAGTTGTATATATTATTATTCTTGCATAGCAGAATGTACAATAGTTGCTTAAAAATGTGCTTTTTGATTTTCAAAAAAAAATGTATATATGTGTAACAAAATACACAAAAAATGGTATTGGGGGGGCGCTTCCCTTGGGTCCAGTGGTTAAGACCCCACAGTCCCAATGCAGGGGGGACTGGCTTCAATCCCTGGTCAGGGAATAGATCCCACAGGCCACACCTAAGAGCTCACATGCCACAGCTACAAATCCAGCATGCCACAGTGATGATCCCGTATGTTGCAAATCAGACTCAGCACAGCGAAATTAAAAAGAATAATAAAATGTTTTAAAAACTTGTAGAATTCTGAGTGGTATGATTTTGTTGTTGTTTTGTTGGTTTTCACTAAATTTTAATTTCATATTATTAAAGATTCACATGAAGCTATAAGAAATAATAAAGAGGGATCTCTTCTACTCTTCGCCCAGTTTCCCCTAAAGATAGCGTTTGCAAAACTACAGTACAACATCATGACCAGGATGCTAAAAACCACACAGCCGGTAATCTTTTTGGTACTGGCTCTTCTCGCTAAGCATCAAACCCCAGACACTCATGATTTGCGGGTCAATAGTCTCTCCTTTTTCCTGCCAAGTAGTGTTATATTTCATGGTATGGATGGACCACAATTTAATCATTCACCTGCTGAAGGACATCTGGGTCATTTCCATTTTGGGAATACTACAAATAAAACTGCTACAATCTTTCAATGCGCATCATTTTGTACATAAACATCAGTTGTCATTTTTCTGGGATAAATGCTCATGAGTGTAATCGCTGGGTTGGATGATCATTCTGTTTAGTTTTATAAGAAACAGCTCAACTGTTTGCCAGATTGGCAATACCGTTTTACATTCTCACCCATGATGCATGAGAGAGAGTTCCTCTACACACTAACCAGGCTGTGATGTTGTCCATGTTCTGTGTTAGCCATTCTGATATGTATGCAGTGGAATCTCATTATGGCTTTATTGTGCAGAACCTGGGCCCAGTCATCTCTTTATCCCTCTCTGTCAACTCTCCCAGTTCTATGCTCCAGCCACTGAACTTTTAACCATTTCTTAATCTACCTTTTCCCTGCTGACTCAGTGGTAAAGAATCTGCCTGCCAATGCAAGAGTGCAGGAGATGTGGGTTTGATACCTGGGGAGGGAAGATCCTTTGGAGGAGGACATGGAAACACACTCCAGCATTCTTGCCTGGAGAATCCCATGGACAGAGGAGCCTGGTGGGATGCAATCCATGAGGTTGCAGAGAGTCAGACACGACTGAGTACGCACACACACAGGTGTTTTCTAAAGGAGGGATGGACTTGGAGGGGAGACAGAGAAAGACAAATACCGTGTGATGTCATTTATATGTGGAATCTGAAAAATATAACAGACTAGTGAATATAACGAAAAAGAAGCAGACTCACAGACATAGAGAACAAACTCGTGGCTACCAGTGTGGAGAGTGGGGAGGGAGGGCAGTATAAGGGTCAGGGATTAAGAGGTACAAACTATTAGCTATAAAATAAGCTACAAGGATATATACTGGACAACATGGAGAATATACTTAATATTTTATAATAACTGTAAATGGAGTATAACCTTTGAAAAGGATGAATCACTATATTGTACACTTGTCACTTATATAATATTGTAAAGCAACTATACTTCAATTAGAAGTATATACTCCAGGGGATCTTCCCAACCCAGGGATCGAACCCATGTCTCTTATGTCTCCTGTATTGGCAGGCAGATTCTTTACCACTGAGCCACCTGGGAAGGCCTCAAAAAACACCTACTCAGCCTCAGATCTCAGCTCAAGGATCACTCTCGGATACCTGTCCTCATTCTTTCTTATCCCTGACAGAATCGATGCTAACCTTCTTTGTGAACTCCCTGAAACTCGAGCATCCTTCAGGCCCTGCAGTGGTCCCAGGCTCTCCTGCTGGTCCAAGGAGCAGGGAGCATGTGTTTTTGTTCTCAGCACCTAAAACAATACCCATCTCACTCTATCACAGGCCTTGGTAGTGCTTTCCACAAATACACCCAGAGTCCAGGCACAGAATCTGGGCGTCCCCCAACAGTAACACCAGTTACTGTCCCAACATTAAACTCTGTAACTACGGGCCGTGCAGAGGACAGCATGGCACACACTCTCGGGTAGGGACAACACTCTGCAGTATTTTCAAATGATCTTCAAAGTGGGACCAAGTGAGGGACTCCCCTGGTGGTCCAGTGGTTAAGAATTTGCCTCGCAATGCAGGGGATGTGGGTTTGATCTCTGGTCTGGGAATTAAGATCCCACTTGCCATGGAGAAACTAAGCCTGCAAACTGCCATTACTGAGCCCTCACATCACCATTGGAGAGTCTGTGTTCTGTAATGGAACAAAGATCCCAAGTACCATAACTAAGACTCGACACGGCCAAATAAATAAATATTAAAACACACATACACAAAATATGGCTTACCTGGTGGCTCAGTGTTAAAGAATCCACCTGCCAATGCAGGAAACAGGCTCAATCCTTGGTCCAGAAAGATTTCACATGCTGTGGAACAACTAAGCCCACGAGCCACAACCCATGAGCCTGTGCTCTAGAGCCCAGGAGTTACAAGGGAGGCCACCACAATGAGAAGCCCGCAGCTAGACAGTAGCCCCTGCTCTGCACAATTACAGAAAAGCCCACACAGCAACGACAACCCAGCACAGCCAAACATAAATAAATAAATAAATATAAACATTTAAACACACATACACACACACACACACACGAATGAGGCCAAGTGAGATAACACTCCCACACACACACACAATGACTTGTCCTTGAAATATAGATTCACGTATTTCCTTAATTCTGTCCCTGCAAAATTTCTACAAGCCGGGTATGGCTTTATCATCATTTTACTAGTTAGGAAACTGAGGCCCCAGCACTGACTAAGATCATTGCTAATAAGAGGCAGAGCTGTGCTTCCCACCATGTCCACCTGATTCCAAAGCCCATTTGTTTTTTCTTTGCCACACTGTCTTCTGCCCTGGAATTGACTCTCCTTGAAAAGTGAGACGTAGCCCAGGCCACCGAAACTTCTTGAGTATCAGAAGCACATAAAACAATTCTCCATGGCTGCCTGTCTTGAACGGTGATACCATTATCCTCTTACGGATCGATGAGTGTGAAATCGGATCCAGCCTGGGAGTGGGAGAAAGAAAAGAAACGGACGATCTGGCTCCAAGCGCGGCAAGATACAAAAACTTACTGGGGTTCTGCGGAGGTCTGTTCAAAGTCTGGGTATGTTCTGTCATTTGGCAAGAATTAAATAGAGCCTTGTGTCTTCGAAGATGATTCTGTTACCTTCAGGATTAGGTTACCTGTCATTATATTTAACCTATGGGAAAAAGCAACACAAAGCTGTGCTAAGGAACACATGTATACCTGTGGCGGATTCATTTTGATATTTGGCAAATCTAATACAGTTATGTAAAGTTTAAAAATAAAATAAAATTAAAAAAAAAAAAAAAAAAAAGAAAACATATAATGAAGAGCCCTCATGGCAGAGAGACACACGTTTCCCACAGAGAGCTGGTGCTGAATGAAGTCTTTCTGCTTCTGCCTTGCATTCCCGAGGGGAATGCAGCCTCGGAAGCCCAAAGGGATGCAAATAAAACAGCTCCGGCCCCTCCTGGACAGATACAGGTGCTCTGGTCTTATTCATCCATGAGGTGACTGCACAGAGGGGTGCAGGAAGAAGAGAGGGGAGTTCAGAGTGGACCTTATCTTGCTTAATCTGTTAGAATTCCAGAAGGCCCTGGGGAACCTGAGATTCCTAGACTTTTTCCCTTCTCACGTTTCCTCCTGGAAACCCCTCCAGCTGGTGGGATGCTAAAATAAGGACCATTTAGCTAGCTGGTTAATGAAGTCCATATGCAATTGTTAGAAACATAACTGACACTTCAGACTTCGGACCTACATTTTCCTTTGTGAGGTCTTCTCATGCCCGGCGTGGCTGCCTGCTGCGATCGCTTCTGTTTTCCAAGCTTCTTGGCCCTGGCTGGAATTAAAAGTAGACCCTTGATGTGCTAATGTCGGGTTAGAATAATACCTATCTGTTATGCTGATTAAATAAAATAACATTTGTAAAGCAATGTGCCAGACACAAGGTGGACACTGTCTAAATCAGACCGTATTTACAGCCTGACCCCTACCCAGCTTCTCCAGGCTCCTTTCTCAAGAATTCATCCGGCCCCTAAGGCCCAGCCCAGCACACCTTACTGTCTGTCTGCACTGAGATGGTTGCTGTTCCCAGCCTAACAGCCTGCCACAGAGAATGCTGTGTGGACCCATGATTCACCTCCAGAACAAAAACTCAAGATGCATGAGGGTCTGAGAACAGTCTCCACGAACTTGGACCCTCTCTGTGATACATAACCCTTTTGACTTTGGGGGATAGAGTTGGCACTCAATAAGTGGTTGTCAAATGAATGAACACATAAAGGAATCAGACTGCATCTCTCATATATCAGTTTTCAAGTCATTTAAATTATCAAATACAATTTCCCTGAAAAGTACAGTTTGGCTTAATGCACAGGGTAGGACATAGATAGCGTGAGCCAGCAGTCTGGCTGTATTCCTTCTGTCTTTCACCTTCCTGGCACCCAGAGGTTGATGCAACCGTCGTCCCTCTAGAATAAAATACTCATTTACAGAAACTAAATAAAACACATAGAAATAAACTTCAGAAAATGCAATCTCTCAAAGACAAAATGTCGTATGATATCGCTTATATGTAGAATCTAGAAAAATGGTACCAATGAACTTATTTACAAAACAGAGTCATAGATATAGAAAACAACATTGTTAATCAACTCTACTCCAATATAAAAAGTTAGAGAGAGAGAGAGAGATTGTGTTATCAATATAAATAGCATATTAGTTGAATTTGGTTCAAGATCAGCCAGCTTTGGGGCTTCCCTGGTGGCTCAGTGGTAAAGAACCTGCCTGACAATGTGGGAGAAGCACAGGTTAGATCCCTGGGTCAGGAACAACCCACTCCAGTATTCTTGCCAGGGAAATCCCATGGACAGAGGAGCCTGATGGACTACAGTCTATGGGGTCGCCAAGAGTCAGACGCGACTTAGCGACTGAACAACAACAGCAAGTTTTAACGAATTGTTCCTTTGTCACTGCCCAATCCAACTACTTTGAACTTCTTACAAAATAAACACAAAATAAACAAATAACTAAATTAAGTGCATGTTGAATTTAATATTGTTTCAGCCCTAGCACTGACTGGTGTTTTTCACCTCAAAATGTCTTAATTTCCTGCCTCACCTGCATTGCACCTGTGAACCCAGAAGCACATTATCTATCTTAAACACTTAATTCATACAAAATAAATTACGCCTACTTCTTAAGCATAAAAAAGCCCCAGCACTTCCAGACCTCACTTGTGGACATTATTTAAAGAGAATTCAGAGGTGCCAAAATCCTTCCTCTTATAAACCTTTGAAAATATATTAATAAAATTACACATTAATAACCATTTTTTCCTGAACTTATAAACATTTTAGGAAATACAGATTAGCAAATAAATCAAAAGTAATCCAAATCCTGCTATGTATTTAATATTATTGTGTATGCATATCTTCCTGGACTTTAGGTACATAAATATTTATCACCAGATTATCTCATACAAATCTACATTCCTAATGTATATAACAATTTTTAATTTTCTTTTATCATTTCAGAGGATATCAAGTCTTTTCAGGTCATGAAAAGTTTGCAATCTCTTTTTTTTTTTTTTTTTAGTAAAAGACTCAAAAGGCAAGATTTTTAATTTATTTAAATATATGTTTCATAGAATGTTTAATCCAAACTTACAAGTAGGTAAACCTTCTTCCATAATCTTAGAGTTATAATTGTTATTTCTACAATTATAATCAGATCCATTACCATTTAACCTTATCATATACACTTGTTGCCAGAACTACTATCTGTAAATGCTTGATGCAATCTCAGTTAAATGGCACAGAACAGCAAAATAATAGATGCAGATATAGGTGCAAAGATCATCATGTATGTGTATATGAAGACATACATGTATAAATATAGGTACAAAATGTATACAAAATATAAATATTATTTAACATATGTATATAGAGACAAATCTGTTTACATATACTGTGTAAAGCTAGGCTTTATTTTAAATAATCAAGCCATTAATCTTTTATAATATCTGTTTGTCCTTGTGATTAAAGTTCTATACATATTTTAAAATACAGAAATGACTATAGCTTTTTCAACATATTTTAAATCCGTCTAACAACTGCTTCTGGCACCTGCTGGGGAAAAGCATTTTAGGTGTTACCAAGATGGATCAAAAACAGATGCTGCCAGGGGCTCTCAGTCAACTCTGAGACAGGTGTGGGCACAAAGACTTCTGAGAGATAAAGAGTTTTAATTATTATACCAAATGCTAGAAAAGCAACAAGAAGAAAGCAGCCATACCCTCTGGAGGTAGAGAGAAGGATCAAGAAAGTTATCACAGAGGGAATGGCTTTGCACAGATGTTCGATGGGTAGAGAATGAGAGGAGAAATATTTGGGCTAAAGGAAAACATGAGCAAAGACCCAGTTGAGTTGCAGGTAATTTATCCCCAGATGAAATCTTTAGTCGATTTAGTTTCAAACACCACAACAAAGCAAAGTGGTTCCTGAACAGTGCTCAGTAAGAGACACCAGGTGGGCAAAAAGTGCAAAAGCCTTTCACGACGCACTTAAGACTGTATGTACTGACAAATCCTTCATTGAGGCCAGTTGGCTTCTCTGATAATACATCCTTTCTTCGGAAATATTAAAAGTGTGGAATAATAACAACCTTTGGTTTATCTTTAGGCAGCCAAGGAGACGGAGTTTGGTATATCTGCACCTACCCCACCCCTGGTGCTAATAACTGGACAGAAATGTGCTTGCTGGAATTCTAAAGCCATCCCTGAGTTCGGAGTGTAACTAAATTCCCTATTAGAGAGCCAATTTGTTGTGAGGGAAATTAAGTTATTATTGCCTCTTGAATGTCAGCTGGCAGGCTCCATCTCTGGCTAATGCCTGTAATTATACAAGCAGCCTGCTGAGCACACCCCGTATGGCAGCTGCATATGGCATTTGCAGTTGTTATAATAACACAACAGCAAGCCGAGAAGCACAACACAAGCACACCTCTAACCTGCAAGTGACCTGCTAATTAGCAGCCATGTGGGGTTAACAGACAGAGCAGCTCATGCAGGACAGTGTGTGATCAGGGTAAACAGGGACCCCGGTAAATGGGAAAATATATGCCAGGAGGAGTCTCCTTGCTCCCTGACAGCGCTGGTCAAACAAATGAGAAAAGTGCGCACTCAACGGAGACAGCCTCTAAAATTGATACCGCGCTGAGGAAGGGGAACCTGCTGTCTCTTTCCCACACCACTCCCACTCCCCTGAATCAGAACCATGGAATTAATCTTTGGGTTTGGATACTGGAGTTAAATACAACCTTTCCCAAGACCCCATTCTCTACCCCGACTCTGATGGCTTCAGCTCCCATCCCCTTGGACGCTTTCAAAAGCTCCTTTTGTTTCCCACACGGAAGTTGTGTGTGTTTTGTTTTCTGTGCTCAGAAGACTGTGTGTATAATTGCGCTATTATTGAAACCCATAATGAAAAGTACAATGCCTCCTGATATTTCTCTCCCTCCTATCCAACAACTTCAAAAACCAGTGTATCCGCTTCAGTCTGGTCCCTTCTAGGTCTAATCCCAGATTCTGCTGGAGTCAAACATTTCAATGTTATTCTTTATAACCGTCATTGACAAAAGTCATTTACAAACCAACTTCTGAGGTAAAACATATGTGGATCACAAGTGCTGCTGATGGGCCCTCTATTTCTCATATTTTGGGTTTTTATATATATATATATTTTTTTTTCTCATTGCTGCACTTATTTTCCCTCTTGAGCTTTCTTCCTAACAAAGTTAAACTCCTTTCTCCCTTCCCTTTTACAATTTGCATCACTTATCATGTGACAAAGTGAAAGGATATCAAATTAATATGCATAGGTATGGCTGGTTCACTTTGCTGTATAGCAGAAACTAACACAACATTGTAAGGCAACAATAGTCCAATTTAAAAAAAGATATTGTTAATAAAATAATCAATTTTGGCAAAAAAGAAAGGATGTTAAATTACACGATCATTATTAACCACAAAAACAAATGTTTACTGGGTATGCAAGTAGTGTCAACCTAGACGATAATCATAATCAGTGAAAACAGCAATATTTATTAAGCTAGATCACTTATAGCCCTGTGCTGAGTGCTGTATAATCTGATTCTATCCTCACATCAACTCCACGACGCACGTTCTGTTTTCTCATTTCATAGATGAGAGAACGGGGTCTTAGAGAAATTCAGTACCTGCTCAGAACCTCCCAGCCTGTGAGAATTCCAGAACCCAAACGGGACCCAGCTCATTCCAAAATCCAAAGACCTGAGTCAGTTAAGGGCTCTCCGCTCAGGGCCCTGGTCTTCTTGTGTATTTATAGAGAAGAACAATTACACGAAGTGATTTCTACAATGAGGTGACTAAGAATTACAAATGCAGTCCTCAAATGATTTCCCATCTATTTATGAATCAAATAATGAAGATGACGTAAACTAGCAGATGTACTATTTTGTGATGTGAGCGTTATTTATAAACGTGATGTGATGTTATTTAAAAAGTCTTCCTATTTAAAAAGTGACTTGATGCTTTCATTTCAGAGGAGCAGATCTGTTACATGCCTCTTCTTCCTGTTCTCTCTCAAAGCTCAGGGAAATCTGGGTAGAATTATACTCCAAGACAATAAATTCTCAACCAGAGAGAGAAGGGAAATGGCAGTTATCAAGCGATGTCCAGGATGGTTTCAGATGTCGGAAACAGATGAGACTGTGCTAAGGAGAAAGCTTTGAGGTAAGGGAGAGTCCAATCGATAGAGAGATGCATAGCAGGCTCCCAGTGTGGAGGGGGCAGGTACGGATGCTGGAGTCGGACACAAGGAAAGACGGGGATGACTGGGAGGTTTAAGCAAGATTGGCAGTGCCACTTGCTCTACCCTCACCCTGAACCTAGGAAACCTCCTTTCCTCCTGCAGTAAAAAATACACAAGTCTCTCCTGCAAATAAATAAAGCAAATTACCAAGAAAGAGTTTGCATTACTGGGTGTTCCTGGTACAGAGTATAACCCTTCTGATGCTGTGTTTGAATGACCTTAATCTCATAGGTAGTCATCGCCCTTCTAAGGCACCTTGAAGGGAAGCCAGCCTGCTTCTTCTCAGAGCCTGCAAAAGTACACAAGAATCTCACATCAACTCTAACAATCATCAACATGTTCTTAAATATAAAGAGACAACCAAGAAGTACAAGAGATATGATAAAAAAAAAATCAGCAAGAAAAAATAGCAACCAGTGAATCAGATGAGTAAAAAGATAACAAATAAGATAGACATTATTTTAACCTCAAATTTGAGAGGAAAATTATCTATTAGGAAATAGGATGTTGAGAAGTAAAGTAATCAGAAAATATGAGTTCTTAGAAATTAAGAATAACATTATATGTTATTAACATAACAACGCCAAAATAAAAAGCGTTAATAGCAGGACTGGAAGATAGAGCAGGATAAAGTCAAAGTGAAAGTGAAGTCACTCAGTCGTGTCTGACTCTTTCAGACCCCATGGACTGTAGTCTACCAGGCTCCTCTGTCCACGGGATTTTCCAGGCAAGAATACTGGAGTGGGTTGCCATTTCCTTCTCCAGGAGATCCTCCCGACCCAGGGATTGAACCCCAGGCTCCCACATTGTAGGCAGACCCTTTACCATCTGAGCCACCTGATAAAGGTAGACAGAATGAAGAAAACAGTCACAAGTAGGTTCCGTGCGGTCCAGCATCTTACTGATGGAAGTCACTAAAAAGGAAATCAGAGAATGTGGAGAAAAGTAACAAATACAAAGTGAAAAAAACTCAGACACGAAAAAACACAACATTCTTCAGAATAAAAAGGCTATAGTGTGATAATCAAGATAAATGACAGAAGACCACATCTAAAAGATTGTCACGAAACTTAAGAACAGTCTGGATTTAACAAAATAAATAAAGCCTGAAAGCTTCCAGAGGAGGGGAAAAAAATCTTATCTCCTCAAAGGAGCAACAATCTGATTTTTTCATGAAGATGACTGGTTATAAGATACTGCCTTCCAGCTTCTGGGAGTAATTAAAAAAAAAAATACACTGTATATTTCAGAGTTCTTGTAGATATACAGAACTGAGAAAATAGTATAGGCAGTTCCCATAAATCATCTTACATCAATATGGTACATTGTTAGAATTAATCAACCAGTCTTTATGCATTCTTATTTAGATTGGCTTAGTCTCTAGCTACGGAGAAGGCAATGGCAACCCACTCCAATACTCTTGCCTGGAAAATCCCATAGACGGAGGAGCCTGGTAGGCTGCAGTCCATGGGGTCCCTAAGAGTCGGACACGACTGAGCAACTTCACTTTCACTTTTCACTTTCATGCATTGGAGAAGGAAATGGCAACCCACTCCAGTGTTCTTGCCTGGGGGATCCCAGGGACGGTGGAGCCTGTTGGGCTGCCGTCTATGGGGTTGCACAGAGTCAGACACGACTGAAGTGACTTAGCAGCAGCAGCAGTCTCTATCTAATGTCCTTTTCTGGGATTCCACTCAGGGTATGACATCACCTGTAGCTGTCCTGTCTCTTTAGACAACTTTTTTTTTTTTTTTTTTTTGATGTGGACCCTTTTTAAAGTCTTTATTGAATTTGTTACAATATTGCCTCTGTTTTATGTTTTTGGCTTTTTGGACTGGAGGCATGTGGTATCTCAGTTCCCCAACTAGGGATCGAACCTGCACCCCTTGCATTGGAAGGCAAAGTCTTAACCACTGGACCACCAGGGAAGTTCCTCTTTAGGTAATTTTTGACTGTGATGGTTTCTCAGGCTTCTCTTGTTTCTGATGATGGGAACAGTTTTGAGGAGCTCTGATTGGTATTTCCCTTGGACTGCAAGGAGATCCAACCAGTCCATTCTGAAGGAGATCAGCCCTGGGATTTCTTTGGAAGGAATGATGCTAAAGCTGAAACTCCAGTACTTTGGCCACCTCATGCGAAGAGTTGACTCATTGGAAAAGACTCTGATGCTGGGAGGGATTGGGGGCAAGAGGAGAAGGGGACGACAGAGGATGAGATGGCTGGATGGGATCACTGACTCGATGGACGTGAGTCTGAGTGAACTCCGGGAGTTGGTGATGGACAGGGAGGCCTGGCGTGCTGCGATTCATGGGGTCGCAAAGAGTCGGACACGACTGAGTGACTAATCTGATCTGATTGGTATTTTGTAGAATGTCCCTTTATCAGAGCTGTTACTCTACTAGACTGCAGTTAGGTGTTCCAGGGAGGAAGATCACAGAATGAAGGGCCAGTCTCATCACAGCAAGGGTAAATGCCATCAGCATGACCTATCACCACTGATGCTGGCTTTCATCGTGTGCTGAGGTCATGCTTGCCACACTTTTCTAGCATAAAGTTGGTCTCCCTGCTTTCCATACTGCCTGTGCACAACCCATATTTCAGGCCTGGGGGCTTATGAAAGCAGAATATCTGTACTATTTTTTGGAATATCTCTGCGTTGGGGTTTGTCTCTTCCTCTCCATCAATCAATCATTTCTTTACATCACTATGGATTTGTGGCTGCTTTTTTTTAACCTTTTGTTTTATACTGGAATATAGCCAATTAACAACATTGTGATAGTTTCAGGTATACAGCAAAGAGACTGTCATACATACACATGTATCCACTCTACCCCAAACTCCTCTCCCATTCAGGCTGCCACATGACACTGAGCAGAGTTCCCTGTGCTATATAGTAGGTCCTGGTTGCTTATCCAGTTTAAATATAACAGTGTGTACCTGTCAAGATGGATACTTATTTTGTACTTTGGGTTATGATTCACTTTATTTTGTGGCTTGCATTGTTCCAGTTTGGGGCACAGCAGCTCTTTCACTTAACTACTGTGTCCTTTAACATAATGTGGATGGGCTGTGGTTTTATTTTTGTATTTCTTGAGTTCTTCCTAACTTTGTGTCACTATAAGATGCTCCAGGCCCATCTTTGTATATCTTCTACCCAAGCCCTAGAATCCACTATTTCTCCAACGCCCCCTTTTTTGGAAATGGTATTAGAAACCAAAATCTGAGTGAGAAGTGTATTCATACAACTGAGATGTCACTGCTTCTTGGCTCTTTGAGCTGACAAGTCAAGGAAATATGAGTGTGTTTACTAACACATATGTATACACATATTTATAAACAGGGCTTCCCTGATAACTCAGTTAGTAAAAAAAAAAATGTGCCTGCAATGCAGGAGACCCCAGTTCAATCCCTGGATTGGGAAGATCCCCTGGAGAAGGGAAAGGCTACCCATGCCAGTATTCTGGCATAGAGAATTCCATGGACAGTATAGTCCATGGGGTCACAAAGAGTCAGACATGACTGAGCGACTTTCACTCAAGTAAATATGAGTGTCTTTACTAACACATATGTATACATATATTTATAAATATTTCTATATGTAAATATCTGGGTCTAGGTTAGACTGAACATGAGTTCATACCGATGTCTCCAAACATAACCCATTACCATATGGATTATTCTAGCCCCCTTCCCTTGTTTATCTGTAAAATATGACTCTCACAGTAAGAAACTTCACTCCTCCTACCTTCCATTCATCCACTTAATTGTTCAATTCCAGTATATGCATAAGTATACAGTACCAGGATTGTTCCATCATACCTTCATGGGAAAGAACTTTAACAGTTAGGACATAGTCCTTACGTGGAGTTCCTTTTGCCTTGATGTTTGCAGACTCCACTCACTTCCAGAGTTACTTAAATCAACACTTTTCCTCTGGCTGAATTGTTCTTTCATTTGCATACATGAATATTCATTCTGTACTATAACAGTCTATGGTTTTGACAAATCCATAATGTCTTGTGTTCCCCATTACAGGATCATTCAAAATAGTTCACACCCTAAAAAAAATATTTCTTGTGATTCACCTATTCAACCTTCCTCACTTCCCCCTAAACATCTGGCAAACACTCTGTAGCTTTTCATTTTCTAGTGTGACATGTAGCTAAAAATCATACAATATGTAATCTTTCCAGACTGACTTGTTTCCACACAGCAATGTATCATTAAGAGTCCTCGATGTGTTCTTACAGCTAAATAAGGCATTTCTATGTAATGGGGAAAATAGAAAATGATAGATCATTTGTTTAATTATTCAGTAAATACACTAAATAACATTTTGCTGTATGGATGACCCACAGTTTCTTTATCCATACTGAAGAACATCTTAATTGCTTCTAGTTTTTATATATTATTAAAAAAAAAAAAAAACCACCATAAAGATTTTCATGCAGTGCTGGATTATATGGTAAAACTAACTTTGTAAGAAACTGCCAAACTGTCTTCCAAAGTAGCCTGCATCATTCTACATTTCCAGTTTCTCGGTGTCCTTTCCAGAATTCAGTATTGTCAGTGCTTTGGACTTTAGTCATTCTATTAGATGAATACCCCCCTGTTGTCCTAAGGTTTCCTTAAGCACTCCTCCTTAAATAAAGTTTGTATCTTGCAGCTCTTTCAGTTTTAATACATTGTTAGACTACAGCCACTACTGATGTGGTGGTCAGATGTGGGGGAACAAAAGCATTCTTTACTCTTACAATTAAATCTGTCTTTCAGTGGCCTGTCCCTGGGTTGTGACTTTCACAAATGTTTCTTAGTATTCTCCTTTCCCTCTTCAGTGAAACAGAAAGACTTGTGGGGGTCAGTTCAGTTCAGTTCAGTCGCTCAGTAGTGTCCGACTCTTTGTGACCCCATGAATCGCAGCACACCAGGCCTCCCTGTCCATTACCATCTCCCGGAGTTCACTCCGACTCACGTCCATCGATTCAGTGATGCCATCCAGCCATCTCATCCTCTGTCGTCCCCTTCTCCTCCTACCCCTAATCTCTCCCAGCATCAGAGTCTTTTCCAACGAGTCAACTCTTGAGGTGGCCAAAGTACTGGAGTTTCAGCTTTAGCATCATTCCTTCCAAAGAAATCCCAGGGCCGATCTCCTTCAGAATGGACTGGTTGGATCTCCTTGCAGTCCAAGGGACTCTCAAGAGTCTTCTCCAACACCACAGTTCCAAGGCATTAATTCTTCAGCACTCAGCTTTCTTCACCATCCAACTCTCACATCCATACATGACCACTGGAAAAACCACAGCCTTGACTAGACAGACCTTTGTTGGCAAAATAATGACTCTGCTTTTTAATATGCTGTCTAGGCTGGTCATAACTTTCCTTCCAAGGAGTAAGCGTCTTTTAATTTCATGGCTGCAGTCACCATCTGCAGTGATTTTGGAGCCCCAAAAAATAAAGTCTGACACTGTTTCCCCATCTATTTCCCATGAAGTGATAGGACCAGATGCCATGATCTTCATTTTCTGAATGTTGAGCTTTAAGCCAACTTTTTCCACTCTCCACCTTCACTTTCATCAAGAGGCTTTTTAGTTCCTCTTCACTTTCTGCCATAAGGGTGCTGTCATCTGCATATCTGAAGTTATTGATATTTCTCCCGGCAATCTTGATTCCAGCTTGTGCTTCTTCCAACCCAGCGTTTCTCATGATATACTCTGCATATAAGTTAAATAAGCAGGGTGACAATATACAGCCTTGACGTACTCCTTTTCCTATCTGGAACCAGTCTGTTGTTCCATGGCCAGTTCTAACTGTTGCTTCCTGACCTGCATACAGGTTTCTCTAGAGGCAAGTCAGGTGGTCTGGTATTCCCATCTCTTTCAGAATTTTCCACAGTTTATTGTGATCCACACAGTCAAAGGCTTTGGCATAGTCAATAAAGCAGAAATAGATGTTTTTCTGGAACTCTCTTGCTTTTTCTATGATCCAGTGGATGTTAGCAATTTGATCTCTGGTTCCTCTGCCATTTCTAAAACCAGCTTGAACATCTGGAAGTTCACAGTTCACGTATTGCTGAAGCCTGGCTTGGAGAATGTTGAGCATTACTTTAGTAGCATGTGAGATGAGGGCAATTGTGCAGTAGTTTGAGCATTCTTTGGCATTGCCTTTCTTTGGGATTGGAAAACTGACCTTTTCCAGTCCTGTGGCCACTGCTGAGTTTTCCAAATTTGCTGGCATATTGAGTGCAGCACTTTCACAGCATCATCTTCCAGGATTTGAAACAGCTCAACTGGAATTCTATCTCCTCCACTAGCTTTGTTTGTAGTGATGCTTTCTAAGGCCCACTTGAGTTCACATTCCAGGATGTCTGGCTCTAGGTCAGTGATCACACCATCGTGATTATCTTGGTTGTGAAGATCTTTTTTGTACAGTTCTTCTGTGTATTCTTGCCACCTCTTCTTAATATCTTCTGCTTCTGTTAGGTCCATACCATTTCTGTCCTTTATCGAGCCCATCTTTGCATGAAATGTTCCCTTGGTATCTCTAATTTTCTTGAAGAGATCTCTAGTCTTTCCCATTCTGTTGTTTCCCTCTATTTCTTTGCATTGGTTGCTGAGAAAGGCTTTCTTATCTCTTCTTGCTATTCTTTGGAACTCTGCATTCAGATGGTTATATCTTTCCTAGTGGGGTTGGGAGTGTGTAAATGCCTTTAACCTAGGTTTTATAAGGTTCTGGTGACATCTTTCCCCTTGGATAGTAGGTCTTTGTTATAGAGACAGCTTTGAGCATCTTCCAAAGTTTGCTTTGGGCATCTTCCAATGTTTGCTTTTCCCTTCCTCTTCTCGTCACCAAGGGATCTTTCTTAGCTCTTCATGATGAGCACCTGGTGAGGTCCCTAGAAGTAAAATCCATGACTGTGGAAGAGGACATGCCGGACTGCAGGCTCTAGGAGGTTTCCACTTCATGCTATTCTACATTGTCTCCAGCAAATCATCAAAATTACCATGTCATTGTCTCTACCAATTTAAGGCTCCAGTGACTCCTGCTCTATGGAAACAGATGTTAGCTCTAGATTCACCATTCCTTCCAGATTCATGAGTAGCAATCTGCCCTGAGACCTCAATTCTCTAATGGGTCTGAGAAAAGCATGATTTTCAGTGTTTCAGCTCTTTTCCTGTTATAAGGATACGAATGATGACCTCCAAGCTCTTTAAATTTTGGAACTGAAACCAGAAGTCTGGATCATTTATTCTGAAGCTATATTCATACCTAAGCAAACCAAATGGTGACTGGAGCCATGAAATTAAAAGACGCTTGCTCCTTGGAAGAAAAGCTATGACAAACCTAGACAGCATAATAAAAAGCAAAGACATCACTTTGCCAACAAAGGTCCATATAGTCAAAGCTATGGTTTTTCCAGTAGTCATGTATGGATGTGAGAGTTGGACCATAAAGAAAGCTGAACACTGAAGAATTAATGCTTTTGAACTGTGGTGTTGGAGAAGACTCTTGAGAGTCCCTTAGACTGCAAGGAGATCAAACCAGTCAATCTTAAAAGAAATCAGTCCTGAATATTTATTGGAAGGTCTTATGCTGAAGCTGAAGCTCCAATTCTTTGGCCACTTGATACGAAGAACTGACTCATTAGAAAAGATACTGATGCTGGAAAAGGCAGGAAGAAAAGGGGACTACAGAGAATGAGATGGTTGGATGGAATCACCGACTCAGTGGACATGAGTTTGAGCAAGCGCTGGGAGTTGGTGATGGACAGGGAAGCCTGGAGTGCTGTACTCCATGAGATCGCAGAGCCAAACACAACTGAGCAACTGAACTGAACTGAACCGAAGCAAACAGTCAGTCAAGTTTGAGAATTAAATAAAGACCTTTTTAGATGTGAATCAACTGAGAAATGTCCAATAACTGAGGAGTTCTTTCATGAGAGGACAAAGTACAGAAATAAAAAATTGGAAGCCATTGGATCTGAGTAATAGTAGGTTTACTCTAGCAAGCAGAGATGGGCGATCTCAGGATGACAGCTGATGAATCTGTGATCTGTAGAGAAGCAGGAGGTTTGGGGAATCTCTAGGGAATTGCTATGAAGGAAGTAGATTCCATATAGATAGGCTGCATAATTTGAGAATATAGTAAAGACACACCATTCTCTTGTCAACAAGAGAAAAGAAAGGCAAATTAGAAACTGTGTTGCAGGGCTGGGAACTGTTTAAGAAAGTCATGGTTGGCTTCCAGTTCCAACAATAACCTGAACAACCATCTAGCAACAAAATATCAAAAAATGACTATTTAACATGTGTGCCTGAGCTGGCAAGAAAACAAGGAAAATCCTCAGAGGCCAATTACAGAGCAAATGCACGAAACCGGCAACGTCTGGCAACGTGAGCTTTGAAGCTGTTGACTACCCAAAGGGCACCCATATTACTCTGTTACCAAAATACTTGCTTTTAACAACTGCCCAGGGAAAGGAGACAGCGTCTAGGAATGTTCCCTCCCAGAAAATGTCCCTTGCCAGACAAAGTAAAGAATTACATACAAAAATTCCTGTGACTAGAGGACACCTTCAGTGAGAGAGAGAACTGGTGTGGGGGGTGAGCAGGAATACTGAAATACACCCGCTAAAGCAGATACCAAAGAAAATTTCCTAGCATGTCCTTATCTCTGGGTGAAATGAAAACAAAAATCTTTCTTCATAATTTGCAACTATGACCTGGCTTTTATATGGATTTGAGGTCCACATTTATGTTGTAGGATTATTATAAAAACAGGCAAAGTAAATAACAAGCTAAGAAGTTAGTTTAAAATGATTCCACGAATTTATAATGCCTGTGGGCAGGATTAAGCGCAATTTTTTTCAAAGATATTGTCTTTAACTTAGACCTCAAAGAATTCTCACTGTCCTACTGATAAATTTTCTTTTTTTAAAATATAAATTTATTTATTTTAATTGGAGATTAATTACTTTACAATATTGTCCAGAATAAAAAACAAAATAATATATAATGACAAACCATACAAAGAAAAAGACACCATGAGTGAGAATAAATCAATATAATAAAGAATAGAATTATATCTGAAAAGACTTCAGATAGGAGAGTTGGATGAAGGCGGCCACAAAGGACAAATTTCCAGTTGTAAGATAAATAACTACTGGGGATGTAATCGGAGAAGGCAATGGCACCCCACTCCAATACTCTTGCCTGGAAAATCCCATGGACAGAGGAGCCTGGTAGGCTGCAGTCCATGGGGTCGCTAGGAATTGGACACGACTGAGCGACTTCACTTTCACTTTTCACTTTCATGCATTGGAGAAGGAAATGGCAACCCACTCCAGTGTTCTTGCCTGGAGAATCCCAGGGACGGGGGAGCCTGGTGGGCTGCCGTCTATGGGGTCGCACAAAGTCGGACACGATTAAAGCGACTTAGCAGCAGCAGCAGCAGCAGCAGGGGATGTAATGGACAATATGATGACTATGGCTGACCATGCCGCATGGTACATCTGAAAATTGCTAGGAGAGTAAATCCTAAAAGCTCTCATCATAAGAAAAAAAATGGTAACTATGTGAGATGACAATATTAGCTAAACCTATTGTGATCATTTTACAAAATGTATGTATGTCAAGTTATTAGGCTGTACACCTTAAACATATACAGCATTGTATGTCAAATATACCTCAGTAAAACTGGAAGAAAATAGCATAAATAAAAAATTATGATTGCATTATAAAATATTTTCAAATTCAAGATGTGGTTAAAATAAATTCTATTTAATGCAAATTATTTTAAAAAATTACTTCAGAGGTTGTTTTTATTAGATATAAATAAGAATATTTTAAATGATTATAGAAATAAAATTGGAATAAAAAAAAAGTATAAGTAAGGAAGAAAAGGTTAACAACAATGACCAGAAGAAAGATAATGAGAAGAAACAGCTAGGACTTACATACGGACTTCCCTGGTGGCTCAGCAGTAAAGAATCTGCCTTCCAGTGCAGAAGATGCAGGTTCAATCCCTGGATCAGGACGATCCCCTGGAGAAGGAAATGGCAACCCACTACATTTCTTGTCCAGGAAATCCCATGGACAGAGGAGTCTGGTAGGCTACAGTCTATGGAGTCTTACAAGTGTTGGACACAACTCAGCGACTAAAACTTACATAAGTGTGTTGGGGTCAGGGGAGAAGTCCTGATTTGTTACTTGGTTGTGAACTGAGAGAGCTAGTCTACTAAAGACCTATAAAGTTTGGCCCAGGAACTTTTATCACAAAACATGCCAAATTAAGCTGAATGGAAGGCTTGGTGAAAACTGTGAGTGAGGCACCTAAGCTGGTACACATGGAAGAGAAGGGTTTGGTTCAAGCCAAGCTTGCAGTAACCTGCAAGGTCGTTAACCTGGTTTTCGACCCTACTCGAGGGCTGTTCTGGCTGCAGCAGTGGCCACTGCCTGGCTCCAGCTCCAACATTCCACTGATGGTCAGCACCACCAACCTCCCAGTCCCATCACTGCCCCCACCATCTCCCAGGTTTCTCTTCCGACCACTGTTGCCAACTCAGTTATCACTGGGCCTTTCTCAACTCAATCACATTCACAAGTCTATCTCCTAATCAAGAGATAGATTTCCATCTCAATGACAATCTCCTCCAGTTACTCAAGTCAGAAAGTTGAATGATCCATCTTTCCTACTTTTCCCCCTCCCCTAAATAGAAATCACCAAAACCTATCAATTATGTTCCCCCTTAAAGGAGAGCTATAAAGTACTGTATATATGTTAATTCCAAACTCCTTAGTACAATACATAAAATAGATAACCAACAAGGACCTACTATAAATAGCACAGAGAACTATACTCAACATCTTGTAATAACCTATAAGGGAAAAGAATCTTAAAAAGAATTATATATATGTGTCTAATATAATAATTGATATATTAATTAATAATTAATATACTAATTAACAATTATTGGGCTTCCCTGGTAGCTCAGTAGTAAAGAACCCACCTGTCAATGCAAGCGATTTGCATTTGATCACTGGGTCAGGAAGATTCCCTGGAGAAGGAAATGGCCATCCTCTCCAGTATTCCTCCCTTGAGAATTCCATGGACAGAGGAACCTGGAGGGCTACAGTCCATGGGGTCGCAAAGAAGGTGACAGGACTTAGTGACTAAACAGCAACAATTAATAATTATCAATTAACATATTGTATTAATAATTAATTATATTATCAACAAATATATTAATGATTAACTATATATTATTAATATATATCTGAATTGCTATGCTATACACCTGAAACAGAATATTGTATATCTACTATAATTCAATAAAAATATTTTAATTAAAAAAGAGATATAAAAATCAGATATGCCTTTGTTTTCATTCTCAGGGACCCACCTTAGGTCAGAGCCCCACTGAGGTGTCTGTGTCTCCAGGCAGGATCCCTTCAGCCCGTCTTCACCTTGGCCATCTTGCAGCAGATGTCCTCTGAGGCCGATAAGATGTGTCTTGTGGTCCCTCATTTGCACCAGCCTCTGCCAAGACTTGGAAAGAGCCCTGATAGTATGCGCATTGGCCATGTGCTTTGTAAAATTTTGCAAAAGTAAGGTGCTGTAACCACAATTGGTTAAGACTGTTGACACTCTGCCTGCTTCTCCTCCATCACACTTCCTTTTGTTTCAGGTGGATCTGGGCATTGAGCCAAGGAGAAGTTAAGCTGGGACTACACTTGGAGTCTAGTTAGATACATGTACATGGTTTGTAGTCACTTCCACATAGAGGTAAGTTATTATTTATGGCTCCCAAATAAGAATGACTTCCAGAAATATCAATACTACTACCATCTCTGTGCCATCTCTAGCATCATGACATAAAGCCATCAAAGAAAAGCTGAATAATTAGTCATCCATTCAAAGAGTATTTATATTAGTAACCACACAAGAAAATCTGATATGCCGTGTCAAAATCATATGGCTCAAAATGCATGACATAACCTTGAGAGGTCTTCTCAGATTTGATAAACAAACCTAGAAACCTATATAAGACCACCAGTAAATTATAAAGATGAAAGAAACTTTTAAACTCTTAATAATAAATAAAATTTCCATTAACCACGCTGGAGGATAAACTAAATTATCTTTCTATTCTGTCGATAGGAAGTGATATAACAAAATTACTGTCATGTGAAGAGGTGAACCAAAGGTTGAATTCTGCTAACATCAGGGGAAATCTTTTATAGAAGTATGTTGGCAGTAAATTAATAAAATATGTTATTTTCCCAGTTTTCATTATTTTTCTCAGCATTTTAAAATGTATGATTTGTTGTGCTTTCTTTCTCATTCTAAACACATATTCACTTTTACATCTAATTTTGTATTTTTTAATTTTTTTTTTTCTTTAAAAGAGAACCTTCCCCATTACAGAATGAACTTTTGATTATCAAGGATAGGGGAAAGACTGGGGGTGGAAAGTTCGAGAGTTTGCAACTGACATGTACACGCTGCTATATTTAAAATCGATAACTGACAACGACCTACTGTATAGCACAGGGAGTGAAGTGAAAGTTGCTCAGTTGTGTCTGACTCTTTGCGACCCCATGGACTATACAGTCCATGGAATTCTCTAGACCAGAATACTGGAGTGGGTAACTTTTCCTTTCTCCAGGGGAGCTTCCCAACCCAGGGATTGAACCCAGGTCTCCCTCATTGCAGGTGGATTCTTTACCAGCTGAGCCACAAGGGAAGTATAGTGCAGGAAATTGCTCAATATTATGTAATAACAACCAAAATGGGAAAATAATTTGTAAAAGAATGGACATACATATAACTGAATCAGTTTCTGTACACCTGAAACTATCACAGCATTGTTAGTCAACTCTACTCCAATATAAAATTAAGATGTTTTTAAAAAAGGTTATGTGTTCAGTATTTTTGTTTTTATTAAGTGAAATGTCTTCATCTTAAATAGACTCCATATACCAAGCTATGCTTTTTCTAGTAATCATGTATGGATTTGAGAGTTGGTCCATAAAGAAGGCTGAGCACCAAAGAATTGATGCTTTTGAACTGTGGTGCTGAAGAAAACTCTAAAGAGTCCCTTGGACTGCAAGAAGATCCAACCAGTCCATCCTAAAGGAAATCAGTCCTGAATATTCAATGGAAGGACTGTTGCTGAAGCTGAAGCTCCAATACTTTGGCCACCTGATGCTAAGAGCCCACTCATTGGAAAAGACTCTGATACTGGGAAAGATTGAGGGCAGGAGGAGAAGGGAGCAACAGAGGATGAGATGGTTGGATGGCATCACCAACTCATTGGACATGAATTTGAGCAAACTTCAGGAGATAGTGAAGGACAGGGGACCCTGACATGTTGCAATCCATGGGATCTCAAAGATTTGGACACTACTTAGCAGCTGAACATCATTATCAAAGCACATCTTTGGAGCCTGGCACCTGGTTGTGCATGTGACCTGCTCAGCTTGGCTTTCCCTCCCTCACCCTTGTATCTTCATGGAAGTGCAGTGAAGTGAAGTGTGTGTCCAACTCACACTCAGTTGTGTCCAACTCTTTGCGACCCAATGGACTTAGTCCATGGAATTCTCCAGGCCAGAATACCAGAGTGGGTAGCCTTTTCCTTCTCCAGGGAATCTTCCCAACCCAGGGATCCAACCCAGGTCTCCCACATTGCAGGCAGATTCTTTACAAGCTGAGCCACAAGGAAAGCCCAAGAATGCTGTAATGGGTAGCCTATTCCTTCTCCAGTGGATCTTCCCAACCTAGGAATCAAACTGGGGTCTCCTGCATCGCAGGTAGATTCTTTACCAACTGAGCTATGAGGACCTTCCCCACTTAACCTATCTATATGCACTACCTTCCTCTGGTTCTTCCCCACAACACATTTCTCTCAGGTGTCAATCATTTATCACATTCATCAACATTATATTTGTTTTTACTTTGATTTTCATGTTTTCCTCAGTAGATTCCAAACTCCCTAGGAGCAGAGCTCAGAACTGTCTCAGTGTTGGTATCTAGCATACAGCAGGTGCTTCATAAATATTTATGGATGAATGAAGTACAGGGCTGCGGGTGTGAAAAGATAGTGTAAGATGAAGTAGAACTAAACAAGGTTCATTTCAGGAGGAGTTTCTGAGCAGGACGTGAGGATAAATAGCCTGAATAACTAGTGAGCCAAGTAGTTGTGATTTTACTATACTCTCCACCACCACCTCACCACCCCCCACCAATGTTCTATTCTTAAAGAAAAAGTGAAGTCACTCAGTCATGTCCAACTCTTTGTGACCTCATTGACTGTAGCCCACCAGGCTCCGCTGTCCATGGGATTCTCCAGACAAGAATAATGGAGTGGGTTGCTGTTTCCTTCTCCAGGGGATCTTCCCGACCCAGGGATCGAACCCAGGTCTCCCACACTGTAAAGAAATTCTTAAAGAAATGCCTGGGGAAATAACACACTAATGAATAGAAATGCCAAATACCATTGATGAACATAGAGGCAAAAATTCTCAACAAAATTCTAGCAAACAGAATCCAATAACATATTAAAAAGATCATACATCATGACCAAGTGGGCTTTATCTCAGGGATGCAAGGATTCTTCAATATTCACAAATCAATCAATGTGATACACCACGTTAACAAATTGAAAGATAAAAGCCATATGATTATCTCAATCAATGCAGAGAAAGCCTTTGAGAAAATTCAACACCGATTTATGATTAAAAAACTCTCCAGAAAGCAGGCATAGAAGGAACATACCTCAACATAATAAAGGCCATATATGATAAACTCATAGCAAACATTATCCTCAATGGTGAAAAATTGAAAGCATTTCCCCTAAAGTCAGGAACAAGACAAGGGTGCCCACTCCCACTCCCACCATTCAACATACTTTTGGAAGTTTTAGCTACAGCAATAAGAAAATAAAAAGAAATAAAAGGAATCCAGATTGGAAAAGAAAAAGTAAAACTCTCACTGTTTGCAGATGACATGATCCTGTACATAGAAAACCCTAAAGACACAACCAGAACGCTACTAGAGCTAATCAATGAATATAGCAAAGTTTCAGGATATAAAATTAATACACAGAAATCCCTTACATTCCTATACACTATGAGAAAACAGAACGAGAAATTAAGGAAACAATCCCATTCACCATTGTGATGAAAAGAATAAAATACTTAGGAATAAATCTGCCTAAAGAAACAGAAGACCTATATATAGAAAACTAGAAAACACTGATGAAAGAAATCAGATGACACAAGTAGATGGAAAAATATACCACATTCATGAATCAAAGGAATCAATATATTGAAAATGAGTATACTACCCAAAGCAATCTATAGATTCAATGCAATCCCTATCAAGCTATCAACGGTATTTTTCACAGAACTAGCAACAGATAATTTCATAATTTGTATGGAAATACAAAAAACCTTGAATACCCACAGCAACCTTGAGAAAGAAAAATGGAACTGGAGGAATTAATCTGCCTGACTTCAGACTATACTACAAAGCTACAGTCATCAAGGCAGTATGTTACTGGCACAAAGACAGAAATATAGACCAATGGAACAAAATAGAAAGCCCAGAGATAAATCTACACACCTATGGACACCTTATCTTTGACAAAGGAGGCAAAAATATACAATGGGGAAAAGACAATCTCTTTAACAAGTGGTACTGGGAAACCTGGTCACCCACCTGTAAAAGAATGAAATTAGAACACTTTCTAACACCATACACAAAAATAAACTCAAAATGGATTAAAGATCTAAATGTAACACCAGAAACTATAAAACTGCTAGAGGAAAACATAGGCAAAACACTCTGACATAAATCACAACAAGATCCTGTATGACCCACCTCCCAGAGTAATGGAAATAAAAGCCAAAAAAAAAAAAAAAAAAAGGAACCTAATTAAACTTAAAAGCTTTTGCACAACAAAGGAAAATATAAGCAAGGTGAAAAGACAGCCATCAGAATGGGAGAAAATAATAGCAAACGAAGCAACTGACAAAGAATTAATCCCCAAAAATATACAAGCAGCTCAATATCATGAAAATAAATGACCCAATCAAAAAATGGGCCAAAGAACTAAAGAGACATTTCTCCAAAGAAGACATACAGATGGCTAACAAACACATGAAAAGATGTTCAACATCACTCATTATCAGAGAAATGCAAATCAAAACCACAATGAGGTACCATCTCACACCAGTCAGAATGGCTGCTATCAAAAAGTCTACAAACAATAAATGCTGAAGAGGGTGTGGAGAAAAGGGAACCCTCTTACACAGTTGGTGGGAATGCAAACTAGTATAGCCACTATGGAGAATAGTGTGGAGATTCCTTAAAAAACTGGAAATAGAAATGCCCTATGACCCAGCAATCCCACTGCTGGGCATATACACTGAGGAAACCAGAATTGAAAGAGACATGTGTACCCCAGTGTTCATCGCAGCACTGTTTACAATAGCCAAGAAATAGAAGCAACCTAGATGTCCATCAGCAGACAAATGGATAAGAAAGCTTTGGTATATATACACAATGGAATATTACTCAGCTGTTAAAAAGAACACATTTGAATCCGTTCTAATGAGGTGGATGAAACTGGAGCCTATTATACAGAGTGAAGTAAGTCAGAAAGAAAAACAAGCGACTTCTCTTTCACTTTTCACTTTCATGCATTGGAGAAGGAAATGGCAACCCGCTCCAGTGTTCTTGCCTGGAGAATCCCAGGGACGGGGGAGCCTGGTGGGCTGCCGTCTCTGGGGTCGTACAGAGTCGGACACGACTGAAGCAACTTAGCAGCAGCAGCAGCAGCAATGCATATATATGGAATTTAGAACGATAGAACGATGACCCTATACACAAGACAGCAAAAGAGACACAGATATAAAGAACAGACTTTTGTACTCTGTGGGAGAAGGCGAGGGTGGGATGAATTGAGAGGATAGCACTGAAACATGTATATTACCATATGTGAAACAGATGATCAGTCCAAGTTCGATTATGAAGCAGGGCACTCAAAGCCGGTGCACTGGGACAACTCAGAGGGATGGGATGGGGAGGGAGGTGGAAGAGGGGGTTCAAGACAGGGGGACACATGTATATCCTTGGCTGAGTCATGTAAATGTATGGCAAAAAACCACCACAATATTGTAAAATAATTATCCTCCAATTAAAATAAAGTGAAAGAGAAGAGTGATAAAAGTTGGCTTAAAGTTCAACATTCAGAAAACTAAGATCATGGCATCTGTTCCCATCACTTCATGGCAAATAGATGGGGAAACAGTGGAAACAGTGTCAGACTTTATTTTTTGGGGCTCCAAAATCAACGCAGATGGTGATTGCAGCCATGAAATTAAAAGACTCTTACTCCTTGGAAGGAAAGTTATGACCAACCTAGATAGCATATTAAAAAGCAGAGATATTACTTCAACAAAGATCCGTCTAGTCAAGGCTATGGTTTTTCCAATGATCATGTGTGGATGTGAGAGTTGGACTGTGAAGAAAGCTGAGCACTGAAGAATTGATGCTTTTGAACTGTGGTGCTGGAGAAGATTCTTGCGAGTCCCTTGGAGTGCAATGAGATCCAACCAGCCCATCCTAAAGGAGATCAGTCCTGGATGTTCATTGGAAGGACTGATGCTGAGGCTGAAACTCCAATACTTTGGCCACCTCATGCAGAGAGTTGACTTACTGGAACAGACCCTGATGCTGGGAGGGATAGGGGGCAGGAGAAGAAGGGGACAACAGAGGATGAGATGGCTGGATGCCATCACTGACATGAGTTTGGGTGAACTCCGGGAGTTGGTGATGGACAGGGAGGCCTGGTGTGCTGAGATTCACGGGGTCACAAAGAGTCGGACATGACTGAGCAACTGATCTGAACTGAACTGAATTAAAATAAATTAATTAATTAAAAAAAAAAAGAAATGCCAAAGCTTCAAGTGATAAACTGGAGAGAAGAGCTTAGGCATAGGAAGGGAGAAAAAGAAAAGAAACAGGGAGGGAGGGAGGGAGGAAGAGAAGTGAGAAAAAGAAAAAGTGAAAAGAAGGGAAGATGGAAGGAATTAAACATCATTATAAAAAATAAGAAAACTTAAATAGCTTCTCAAAAAAAGTACTTATTTCTTAACTAAAAATGGGTGTGGTTAATATAAAACATCAAAGAGAAGAAAATATGGGACAAATGGATCCACATAAGCATCATGCATGTCTGCATGCTCAGTCACTTCAGTCATGTCCAACTCTTTTATGACCCCAGGGACTGTAACCCACCAGACTTCTCTGTCAATGGGATTCTCCAGGCAAGAATACTGGAGTGGGTCACCATTCCCTCCTGCAGGGGATCTTTCTGACCCAGGGATCGAACCCCCATCTCTTACATCAGGAAGAGGGTTCTTTACCACCAGAACCACTGGGAAGCCCATAAGAAGCATACTCTCATCTATTGAATACATTCAAGTTTCCTGTTTGATTCTATCATTCACTCTGGAGCCTTTAGGAAAATCCATTGGCCTTGCCTGTCCGTTTATCCATAGGGCATGCAGATCAGTTGGAGAACATGGCTGAGTGTATGAGTGTGGGCAGTGGACAATGAGTCAAGGGACATCTTTCTGAAGGAGCTTTGTCTCCTGTTTGTCCTGCCACAGGATAAGGGAGGGAGAAAAAACGGGGAGGAGAGAAGGAAGAAAGAAAACCGTACACTGTTTGATAATGAAGATCACAGCACTCAAGATCTGACCTAAAATGCATAGATGAAAGTTTAAGACATATTTTCTGAAATATTCTATACATCACATACACTGAATTGGTATCGCAATCTCCTAGGCACTGTCAGCTAAAAGGTAGAAAGGGAAGCATTGAAACGAGACTACATGTTTTGCTCCTTGAAGCCTATTTCTGCACTGAGAATGCCCTTAGATAAAGCTGCCTTTTGGAGACAGCAAAATCAAACTGGGAAGTGCCTCAGGGGAGCATTTGGTCCTGTTCATTGGGTGAGCAAAGATTCAGAGAGGTGAAATGATATAGCCAAGTTCTCAGAGCTAGAGAGTGTTAGTCGCTGACTCTTTGTGACCCCAGGGCCTGTAGCTCACCTGGCTCCCCCGTCTAGAAAATTCTCCAGGCAAGAATACTGGAGTGGGTTGCCCTCCCCTTCTCCAAAAGATCTTCCCAACCCAAGGATCAAACCCAAGTCTCCTGTACTGCAGGCAGATTTTTTACTGTCTGAACCACCAGAGAGGCCCAGGGGTAAGAGCTAAATAGAGGCTCCCCAGCTCCCAGGCTGACTTACTCTGCACAGAATCTCTAGATCAGGATCACTGATTTGTTTAAAAAAAAAAAAAGAAAAGAAAGAAAAAAAGAAAGAAATCTTGAGCAGCAAAAGGAACATCAGGAGACCACTTGCTAAAAATGAGCAAGCAGAGTGACTGTCTAGACTAGGAAAAGAAACATAGTTGCCAGAATCACCAGATGGAAAGGGAAGTTATTAAAACTCAATTTTACTATTCTATTGATTTAAGCAAGAATATAGCAGCAGGATAGGTTTGCCCAGAGATGCTAGAGCTCAGGCTATGGAATTACTAGTAGAAAGTAGCCCATAACATAAATGCTCATTTTGCACAAGTTCAAAGAGAACTGATTTTCACTGCAATCTGTTAAGGAAAAAAGATGACATTTTAGCACTAGCTGCCCTCAGCTACAAGTACTGATATTCTGGAAACAATGCAAATGATTGACACGGCAAAGCCCCAGACTGGAATGCGTCCTGGGTGCTTAATGCATTCTGTAACTTGGTTATGACTTCAAGGAAGTTGTCAGCATGTTCTAAGCAAATGGCTCATAGGGCAGCACATTCAGGATTTATCAGGGTTAGGTTGCTAGGTGTAAATTGTGTCAGTCAGTCAGTTCAGCCGCTCAGTCACATCCGACTCCTTGCAACCCCATGGACTGCAGCACACCAGGTCTCCCTGTCCATCACCAACTCCCAGAGTTTACTTAAACTCATGTCCACTGAGTCGGTGATGCCATGCAACCATGTCATCCTCTGTCGTTCCCTTCTCCTCTCACCTTCAATCTTTCCCAGCATCAGGGGCTTTTCAAATGAGTCAGTTCTTCACAGTTCGTAGATTGTGTAGATGTTTGCAAATGCTGATATGCGTATGAGTTCCTCAAGGACAAGATGGAAATGAAAAAGAATGGGGAAACTTACCAATGGATGCAGGCAGACCTTGAATTTGAGATTATTACAATAGCCCTCGATGTTGCAGTCCCAAACAATGAGATTTGGTTGAAGTTTACCAACAGCATTGCTAAGCTGCCAGATTTCTAAGCCATGGATCAAAATCTATACTTTTGTTTGTTTGCTTATGTTCATTTTTGAGTCAAGAAATAGGTCTTCTTATGAAACTGTGAAATGGAATACCTCCTGCCATATCGATAAACAAGGATGTCACAGCTATCTGAGATTCTGGCCCTCCACGTGTAAGCCGGTGAGTCCTAAGGGAATTCAAGAAGAACCTACTGGCAAGCTACAGTCCCTACAGACACTCTTAACAGACAGGTGGGGGTGGGGAGGGGGTGTAAAAACACAGGATGCTGGCCCCAAATAGCTGAGATGCATAAGAAAGAAGTGATTAATAAACCCAGAGGCTTGCATTTTCCCTCACACAGAAGAGGGCTAAATGCTTTGAGATATCTGGTTTTCTTTAATTAACAGTAGTCTTTTGATATTCACATTACCTGCCCCTTGCTGCAAACTTCTATATAACCCGACTTCTTCCCCCATCTCCTCAGAGCAATTTCTTAGGGCTACCTGAGTTGCTGCCTCCTGGGCTTGAAGTTCTAAGAATTCCTGCTGAATAAAACAAAACTCTTAACTTTCTTCTTGGGCCTCCCTGGGGGCTCAGTGGTAAAGAATCCTCCTGCCAATGCAGGAGACACAGGTTCAATCCCTGGTCCGGGAAGATCCCATATGACGCGGAGCAGCTAAGCCCATGTGCTGCCAACTATGGCAACTGCGCCCTAGAGCCAGGGACCCACAACCACTGAGCCCACATGCGTAACTACTGAAGCCTGCACTCCACAACAAGAAAAGACACTGCAATGAGAAGGCTGCACAGCGCAACTGGAGAGCAGTCCCTGCTCAGCGCAACTAGAGGAAAGCCCACGGACACCAACGAAGACCCTGCACAACTAAAAACAAGCAAAATTGAATAAAAAGAGCCTGTGGTTAAAAAAAGAAGAAATAGGTCTTCTTGACATGGTTACAAAAAAAAAAAAAAAAAAAGCCGGGGGAGGGGGGTGCAATTCAGAAACATTCCCTGAAGAGCATCTTCCTATCCACAGCCTGCCGGTTACTTAAATAAGTGAATAGGTTTCAGGTGGTCCTGGTATTGCTGTTATTGGAGTCACACCATCAAGCAAGACCCTGGAGACCAAGTTTCTCCACACCCTTGGCAGAAGTCCATTCACAGTGACTGCTGACAGTGTGTGTCTGTGAAGACAGAGCAAGGGACCAAAGACAGCCAGCTGGAATACTCTGAAAGCAAACGCTTTCTTCAAAAGACATCAAACACTAGCAAAATATATCAACCCGGCTACCACTGTGAGCCCCCAAATATTCGTTCCCTCTTTGGTGTCCCATTTTCATAATCAAAGCCTTAACACCATGTTGAAAAGAGAATTTGCTGGATAGAATTATAACAATAAGGAAAATTTTAACAGGAACATAAAACCTTAAAACTCCTATAAATCTGCTGGATACTAAGGTCAGGACAAAAGAGAGAAAGGAATGAGGAGAATTTGCCAGGTACTCGATGCAGAGACGAAACACATCCAGGAAAAGTCTACGGCGTATTTCATTCTCTTGTGAAAAATATCCAACAGAGGGCTCGCTCAGAGAAGATTCTAAACAGAACTCGTTTGACAATTTTTGCAGTAGGCAAAATACCTTCAATTAATTAGAAAGGCAAAACCATGTGTGCACATATACAAACTGCAGATGTGCAGAAATAAATACCATCTTGGGCTGGCCCAGATCCAGGTAAACATGGGCCCTGAAGACCTCCCTAATTTCGGTGGACTGAAGTCTGGAAAAGTGATTAACTATCTAAATGCAAGTGTAACTGCTCCATGCCCCCAGAGAATGCGGGGAGAGAAAGGAAGGCTCTTACATCCTAATTAAAAGTCCGAGCTTTTGCCCCATGGAATGCAAGACCGCTTTGGACACAGGAAACTGTTCTTTATCCAGCTACACTCATAAAGCTGTCAATAAGTTGAGAAAGTGGCCTTGATGGTGTTAAAAAAAAAAAAAAAGAAAAAAAAACCTCTCTTAAAGCACTGGCTGCTAATAAAATTCTTTTCTGTTCAATGAAGTCCAGCAAATCATCTAGGATCATATAAATAGCAAATTTAACAGCAAATTAGCAAGGCTTATAAAATATATGACCACTTAGGCAGCAAGGAAAGCCAAAAATCAAGGTTGGAGAATTACTAAATTATGGTTAAAATACATCTTTCTTTCTTTTGATGCCTTTCATTGGAAGTCTTTAAAAATCTATTTTGAGAGACTAAACTGCTTTTCAAAGGGGACATTATTAAACTAGCTGTGTTTGATAGGGTGAGGACCTCTCACCCTTGATAACCACCCAAAAATAAGTAATGACCTGCACAGCACGAGAGATCTGTGCAGAGCATCCAAGCCTGCCCGGGTCCAGTGTACCATCTTCTGGTTATCTGGTAATGGATTTTAGACTTTGGCACAAAGTCATCGTGGTTACGAAGAAAACATGGCCCTGTCTCTACATTTTCTAATACCTTCAGAAAATAAAATAGCTACTTCCCTTTATGAAACTGGCAACCGTTTAAAGTTTCGGACAAAACGAGGAGCCAGACTGTAAAGAAGTCATTAAAACAATTCATACATTAATACCTGAAGATCTAGCTTAAATTCTCAATTTTCATCCCCTCCGTTAAAGAGATTCTCATTAGTTGTGCCCTAGAACACAGGTAGGGTCATTATTAAACTGGCCCCTTCCTGATGTTTCATGGAAGGTTATAGAGACTCTTTATGAGGACCAAATTCTCAAAGCTGGTAACTTTGCAATAAAGTTCTTTTCACCAAATCTTGGCACACACAATCTATGCTTGGCTCTGAAAAAAAAAAAAAAAAAGAAAGAAAGAAAGAAAAATTTACAAAGGAAAAAATTCAACACTTTTGAAGTTTCCATCTTTATTAAGTATTGGAATAGTTGATGTGTTGAAGGTAAGTTCTCAGCTGGTTATTCTAAGGTATTGCTGTGATTCCCAAACTTTTAGTGACTTGACATAATGATGAAATTGAACACATATATTGAGAACTTGTTGTCATTGTTTAATCACTAAGTTGTGTATGACCCTTTGTGACCCCATGGACTGTGTCCCGCCAGGCTCCTCTGTCCGTGGGATTCTCCAGGCAAGAATACTGGAGTGAGTTGCCATTCCCATCTCCAGGGAATCGTTCTGATTCAGGGATCAAACTCATGTCTTCAGCATTAACAGGTAGATTCTTTATTGCTGAGCCACCAGGGAAGCCCTGAGAACTTAAGAGCCCCCAGATTATGCTAAGTGTTAAGGATACAAAAGCTCTCTAGGAGATCCACTCTTGGTTGAGGCGGACACAGAAACAGAAAAAAAGTTGAATAACAAGGAAATAAGTATGTGATTAGCCGCCAAAATGAAGATGGGAAGAGTAGAGCCAATGACCAAGTTAGAACAAACAGACCAAACAGACCATGCAGTTGGACACCAACTTCAAATTCAGAGCATATCATAGTTCAGGCTGCTATAATAAAAATGCCACAGACTGGGTAAATTTAAACCACAAACATTTATTTCTCACAGTTCTGGAGGCTGAAAGGTCAAGGCACCAGCAGATTGAGTGTTTAGTGAGAACCCACTTCCTGGTTCATAGACAGCTGTCTTCTCACTATGTCCTCATATGGCAGAAGAGGTGGTCCCTGGGGTCCCTTTTCTAAGGACACTCATCCCATTCATGAGGACTCCACCCTTATGACTTCATCTCCAAATGCCCAACCTCCAAATGCCATCACTTTGGGGATTAGGATCTCAACTTATGGATTGGGAAGGGTTAAAAACATTCAGTCTATAACAGGGGGGTTCCAAAATCATGCTTTGTTGTTGTTCAGTCACTAAGTTGTGTCTGAGTCTTTGCAACCCCATGGACTGCAGCATGCCAGGCTCCTCTGCCATTCACCATCTCCCAGAGTTTACTCAGATTCATGTCCATTGAGTTGATGACACTATCTAACCATCTCAACTTCTGCCACCCCCTTCTCCTCCTGCCCTCAATCTTTCTCAACAAGTCAGCTCTTTGCATCGGGTGGCCAAAGTATTGGAGCTTCAGCATCAGTCCTTCCAATGAGTATTCAAGGTTGATTTCCTTTAGGGTTGACTGGGTTGATCTCCTCACAGTCCAAGGGACTCTCAAAAGTCTTATTGAGCACCACAATTTGAAAGCATCAGTTCTTCAAAATCATGCTTAGGTCTGATAACTCACAGAAAGCTGTTATACTCAGTTATAGTTAATTATAGGGAAAGAACACAGATTAAAATCAGCCAAGGGAAGGGACACCAAGGGTAGAGTCCAGGAAATTTCCAAATGCAAAGCTTCTGGTTATCCTGTCCCTGTGCACTTGTGGATGGAGTCAAATCTTCCCAGTTGCTGTGTGTGATAATATGCCAGGTGTACAACCAACCTAGTATGCTCACCTCAGCCTTTGGTGTCCAGAGTTTCTACTGTGACTCAATCCCATGCCACCTACATGACTGACCTTTACTACCCAGCTTCTCCCTGAGGTGGGGTCACTCCCTTTGGTATCCAGCCCCTCCAGGGGCCAGAACTGATGCCACATAAGGCCTCAACATGAATCACATTATTAAGACTGTCCAGTGGCCAGAGCCCCCAGGCAAACAAAGATACTTCCCTGAGGCAGGATATTAATCACTTTGCAATAGTTGAGGACAAAGGCCAGACACCCCTTTAGATAAGGTTGATTCTTCCTTAACCAGAAAGGTACAGAAACTCAACTATGGAAAGATCAGGGTAGACTGGAGTAATTAGAAAGGATATAGAAATTTCATTCAGTACTTTAAACATTAAAGTGAATTACATGCTAATAATTTAGCATGGAAAAATGGGAAAAAATTAGAATCATTGAGCAAGAAAGCAGGAAAACAGTCAGTAAAAGAGTATTTTTAGAAGATTAAAGTGATAATGAGCTCCGCTTTTCCGTCTCTCTCTTTCCACTCTCTTCCCAGGAAATCAGGTGTAGTCTCTCAGTCTCTTGTTGTTAAATAAGTTGGCAGGGCTCTAACTGACATGTCTAGACTTGAACTCCACCTAGAGCTGATCTAAAACTTCCACTGGGATGTCAAATAGACATCTCAAGAGAACTTGTCCTATGCATCTCTCATCTCCATATGGTGCCATGAGTGATCCAGCTGCTCAAGCAAAGATACCAAGCCATCCTCTCAACCAACATCTATCTAATCCAGAAGCAGTGACACCCCTAATTCAAAATTTTTCCTAAATTCAACCATAATAAGCCAATCCCACTGCCACAATCCAAGCCAAGTCATCATCATCTCTCATTTAGAGAGACGCTCAGGAGGTGCCTTCTTTCCCTTCACAACCCATTTATCCTCTGCACAGCAGCCTGAGTGATCTCTATAGGGTATAAATCATATCATGTTATACCTGTGCTTAAAGCCCTTCAGTGGAAGCTCCCAACTCCTTTAAAATAATGTACAAACTGCCACTGTCACCCCCAAAACTTTGAAAGGCTTGACCACCTTAGATTTCATCTTGCATGGTTCTTTGCTGTCTTCCGGTCACACTAGCCATTCCTTGAACACAATGAGCTTCTTATAGTTGGGTCTCTACAGGCTATCTTCTCTCTCTTTGGAACACTTTTCTCTCGAATCTTCTGTTGGCTGGTATCTTCTTATCATTTGGGTCTCAGGTCGATGATAAACTCCACCAAGAGGTCTTCCTTGGCCATCCAATCTGAGTGGCAGCCACTTTCAGTCACTATCAGAGCACCCTGTTTTAATTCCATCATAGCAAGCATCACTTTATTGACTTGTTCGTGAATTCTGTTTGTTTACATGTCTATTGCTTTTCTCTCTTACTAGGATATAGGCAAGTAAAAATTTGTCCATTTTGCTTACTTCTCTGTGTCCAGTTTCTACTACAGAGATGGACACATAGTATCTGTGTTCTCATCAGATCCTTATTGAATGAACAGGATACGGTATTTTAAATTTATCATAGGCATTCAAAATAGTTAAGAAGGAAAAGCCTGTTTTTTTACACTCCTTCCTTCTTTGAATTCTTTTTTTGATGTATGATTCCTCCTCTCCAACAGTAATTTTTAATTACTTTTATCCTCCACCTTATTATGACTGGCTTCTTCAAAGAAGCTAAGGCATCCATTTACTCTAAAATGTAAATGACTGATAAATGTGTTAAGGCCTTTGAAGTTGGAACAAAGTATGAAATCAGTGATTTTCAGACCATGACATTCCCAGACCATGTAAGGTGAAGTTCTCAGTCCCTCAATTCATCCAGTTTTTTTGTATTTGAGTATTTTTTTCATGCTGAGCTTGCCGAATACCTAGTTGCCTCATATCTTTTTAAGTTAATGTTGATTACAGAAATGATTTTACAGACAAGTATCAATGGAATAGACCCTCAGTGATAACCTTTGTAGCCAACTGAGCTGGGGAGTCTGGGATCTTCCTCTGTATCCTTAAAAATGTGTCTACCTGAGTACACAGCCCTATTTAGGGGAATAGGAAAAACAGAGGCACAAAGTATGTTAATGCTACTTTTGGAGGCCCTGTGAGATTCTAGACTAAACTTTAGGAAATAGTGGGAGTCAAAGGAAGGAGATATTTTAAACAAACAACTGCAAAGGGCAACTGCTTGGAAACAAAGAACAACAAATAGAATAATCAGATGTGATGCCAAGATATTCAGCCTTGTTGCAAAATGAACAGTAGAAAGTTTTGATGAATGTAGAAATATTGAGATGCATAGATAATCTTGTTAGGGAAAAATGTATCAAGATTGAAGTCATGGCAGAACCATCAGCCATAAATATCAAACAAGCAGTCGGGAAATATGAGAGTGGAGTTAGATGTAGCTTGAGGCTAGGGATCAGATACTGGTAAACCCCTGGCCACACCTGCACATGGAAAGCCCCCAAGTGATACACTTGAGAAATTCCTAGGTCCTGAAACAGGCACAAAGAGAAATATCATAACTTGTGGTACAGCACAGAAAACTGTAGTCCCATAAATATGAATCACCAAGTATTTAATGACTTGAGACCCAGACATGAGGCTTGGGTGACATCATGTTCTGAGCGGCAAAATCACCATGGTAACAAGCTATTTCTAGGTCCTGGTGTGGCTATTCCAGCAGCGTAGATAATAAAAATCTGGGAGTCCCTTTGTTCAACTCTCTGCAGATCCACTAGCTTCAAATGGGCAGCCAACTGTCACAGCTACCCTGGGTGCACACATGCCCATGAAGCACAGAAGGAAGAAACTGAAGATTCCTGCTCACCAAGACATAGTCTTTCTCTAGGCTGGCTTCCTATCATTTTTGATTCTTAGTAAAGCTGATGTGTAGACATAGAAAGTGTTTCAGTCTCTCATTTCTAAAATACTTAAAATCCAGTGTTTGTGTTCCAGGATTCAAGCCTAAGACACTAAAATTTTATATTAAAAGTAATAAAACACTTTTATATGAAAAGTAAAAAAAAAAACATAAAATCATCAGAAAAGAGAGATAAACAATAAATCTACACCCTCAACTTTCTCAAATGGGATTATATTAGAAGGCATGGGCTCCTGCCAGCCAATGAGGTAAAACTGACCTCATTCGAATGGAACCCTAGCTATTTCTGATCTCTTGCTGTCAGGGATTTTAAAACACTGCATTTAGGTTTCTTCACTTTGACTTTCTTCTAACTTCACTACTTATCGTAGGCTGATGACCACCCCAGGAGAATGACCCTCTGATGAGCCAATGACCTTCTATCTGAGACTGTGGAGGAGGCCCCACTGTCTCCTTGAGTCCAAACTTGAGTTTCAGTTGCAAGACCGCCCACCAGTGCAGCTGGAAGTCAGAGTTCATGATCCTGGAGAGAGCTGCCCAGAAACTGCTTCCTGGGAGTTGTTGACTGTCACACCCCTCCCTTGGCTTCTAGCAGAGAGTGAAAGATGGGAGTCTCACTCAGTTACCATCCTTTGCCTAGAGTAGGAAGCTGCTCCTGGTCCCAGACTGAAGGTCTTGTCCTAGGACTAAGTACATCTCTGAGTGACTGTGGGTTGATGAACACTACCCTCTATCCTGAAAAGAGAACCCCACCCTAATCCCTGGAACCTGGGAAAGTCACCTCATATGGCAAAAAAGACTCTTGAGTGTCCCTTGGACAGCAAGGAGATGAAACCAGTCAATCCTAAAAGAAATCGACCCTGAACATTCATTGGAAGGACTGAAGCTGGAAGCTGAAGTTCCAGTACTTTGGCCACCTGATGTGAAGAGCTGACTCCCTGAAAGAGACCCTGATGCAGGAAACGACTGAAGGCAAAAGGAGGAAGAGGGCAACAGAGGATGAGATTAGATAGCATCACCAACTCAATGGACATTAATTTGAGAAAATTCTGGGAGATTGTGGAGGACAGTGGAGCCTGGCACGCCACAGTCCATGGGGTTGCAGAGAGTCGGACATGACTTAGCCACTGAACAACAACAACATGGAAGAAAACACATTTTGCAGATGCTATTAAAGATCTTGATATGACCAGATTATCCTGGATTAAGAGAATTTAGGGGTGGGCCCTAAATGCACTATAAAAGGGGAGCAGAAAGAGATAACAGCACAGAAGAGGGGAATGCATGGGACGACAGAAGCAGAGATGGGAGAGATGTTTCCACAAACCACGGAATAACCACCACCAACCACCAGCAGCCGGAAGAGATGATAAACACATTGTTCCTTAAAGTCCCTGAGGGAGGGTGGCCCTTCTGACATCTTGATTTCAGCCCAGAGATATTGATTTCAGACTTCCAGCTTCCAAATCAGTGAGAATATAAATGTCTGTTGTTTTAAGATACTAAGTTTGTGGTATATGTTACTGCAGGTAATGTATTGAATATAGTGAATACAGGTAAAACAGTGATTGAAACAGAAACAAGATGTACCACTTCAAGAAAAATGCCTTCCCTTACCCAAGCACCCAGCAGAACAGACACAACATTATCCAATATATGGAAAGTTATGACCCAACCTAGACAGCATATTAAAAAGCAGAGACATTACTTTACCAACAAAGTCTGTCTAGTCAAGGCTATGGTTTTTCCAGTGGTCATGTATGGATGTGAGAGTTGGACTATAAAGAAAGCTGAGTGTCGAAGAATTGATGCTTTTGAACTGTGGTGTTGGAGAAGACTCTTTGAGAGTCCCTTGGACTGCAAGGAGATTCAACCAGTCTATCCTAAAGGAGATCAGTCCTGGGTGTTCATTGGAAGGACTGATGTTGAAGCTGAAACTCCAGTACTTTGGCCACCTGATGTGAAGAGCTGATTCATTGGAAAAGACCCTGATGCTGGGAAAGACTGAGGGCAGGAGGAGAAGGGGACGACAGAGGATGAGATGGTTGGATGGCATCATTGACTTGATGGACATGGGTTTGGGTGGACTCCGGGAGCTGGTGATGGGCAGGGAGGCCTGGCGTGCTGTGGTTCATGGGGTCACAAAGAGCTGGACATGACTGAGCAACTGAACTGAATTGTATTTTGTTCAAAGGCAAGGCTATTCAATTCCAGCTATGAAAAGAAATATATGTACAAGTACCCAGTGCTTGATGTACATTATAAGGATTTTTTCCCATTTTTTTTGCAAATAGAATGTAAGTATAATCTTACAAAGCTATTTGATATTTAAGATTTTGACTTTAATATAAACTACCTAAAACAGCCAGTAGTGGTTCAAACTTGAAAAAAGTACTACTATTTCCCCCCTATTTTTATGACATGTGTATTGAGAACTACAGAAAAGCTCTAAAAAAATAAAAACTGACACTATAGGTGATTTCTTTGCCTTGAAATACACAGTTAATTAATTTTTCCTCCACTCTTTGCATGTATAAATATTTTTATTGCAAAGTAAGGACTGTAAGATCTTCTACAATCTTTTAGTTTACGGCTTAATAATGTGACATTTTGTGATTATTTTCCTTTCTCATTAAATTCTCATCCAAAGCATGTTTTCATAACCACATAGAGTTTTTCATCTTTGAATCTTACCATGAGGATTTTAATTTTTACATAATCCCTCCATCGGTCTATTTACACATCTATTTACCTTTGAAAATATGCTTAGAAGCCCATAACGCTTTCTTTTAGTATTTTATGGTGTCTGGTCTGTTAAGAGTGTTAATGCACCCAGATTTTATTTTAATATATGATGTGGCAGCATGATCTAATCTTCCCTCCCCCAAATGGCTCAGCAGTTATGAGTCAGCAAGTTGTGAGATGACTTTTTAATGAAGGATGCTTTCTCCACTAGTTTGACACATACTAACTTCTGATTTATGTTTCTAGGCTTACTCCTGAAAGTGAGTTAGTTGCTCAGTCATGTCCAACTCTTTGTGACCCTATGGACTATAGCCCGCCAGGCTCCTCTACAGGTGGAATTCTCCAGGCAAGAATACTGGAGTGGGTCACGATTCCCTTCTCCAGGGGATCTACCCACCCCAGAGATCGAACCCAGGTCTCCCACATAGTGAGCAGATTCTTTACTGTCTGAGCCACCAGGGAGGCTTACTCCTGATATTGTATTCTGCTCCACTGGCCACTTTGTGTATTCCTCATCATAAAAAATTACAGAAACTTTATATGATTGAACAACTTCCTCCTCGTAACTGTTATTTTTTTAAAACCATCTCAGTTCTTCTGAGGCATTCAATTTGGTCAAATT